>NC_092415.1:101824911-102449911 GCF_040894005.1 Engystomops pustulosus | reverse complement strand
CACTGCAGACCGCAGAGGGTTAGGTTGGGTGACACATGGTCTGATGAGGTGGTGTGCAGTACGGGGGCCCCCCAGGGCACTGTGTTAGCTCCCTTTTTGTTTATTCTATACACCTCGGATTTTAGGAAAAATGATCCGGCCTGTTTTCTACAGAAATACTCGGATGATTCAGTAATGGTGGGCTGTATCACAGAAGGGGATGACAGTGAATACCGAGAATCTGTGAATACTTTTACTGAATGGTGCAGCTCAAATGGTCTCGTATTAAACGTAAATAAGACGAAAGAATTGATTATAGATTTTTCGAGGAAAAAGGGCGTTATGCCCAAACCTCTTATTATAGCAGGGACAGAAGTGGAGCAGGTTGGTAGCTATAAATATTTAGGCATAATAATTGATAATAAATTAAGCTGGCATGAGCATATTGATAAGGTCTCTAGACGTGCTAATAGTAATTTATTCTTCCTACGCAGATTAAGAGCATTTGACATCCCGAGGACTATGATGGTCGGTTTTTATAATACGGTTATGATGAGCGCATTTGCATTTGCCCTAGTGGCTTGGGGCAACTGTATTTCTAGTAGGGATTGTCAAAAGATGGATAAAATAATTAAGAAAGCCTCCTCGATACTAGGTTTGCAATTTGATAGATGGGAGGAACTTGTACAGTGCGGTATATTAACCCCTTCACGCTCCGTGGCGGATATATCCGCCACGGAGCGCAGTGACTTAGCGCTCAGTGGCGGATATATCCGCCACGGCGCTTATGCCGGCTCGGCTCTGGATCAGAGCCGAACCGGCATCGGGAAACACAGGGTGCCGGCTGTAACTAATAGCCGGCACCCCAGTGTAACACCCGCGGTCGGAGTCGGCTCCGATCGCGGGTGTGTAACCCGTTAAATGCCGCGGTCAGCACGACCGCGGCATCTAACATGTCTCTGGGGTGTCTTTCCCCCACGATCGGCCCCCCCGAACCGTTTTCGGGGGGCACCGATCGCTGCTATGGAAGTGCTGGGGTCCGATCTGGTCCCCAGCACAGCCTGCAGGCACTGCCAGTAAGATGGCGTCTGTGACGTCATCTTACTGGCATAGTGCCAGCCTATGCAAGTGCATAGGCTGACACTGATAATACTCTGCAATACATGATTATTGCAGAGTATTATCATGAACAAGCAATCAGATGATTGCTTGGTCATTTCCCATGGTGGAAAAAGTGAAAAAGTAAAAAAAAAAATGTTATTCAATAAAAAATAAAGTAATAAATCAATAAAAATGCCCATAAGCCCCATAACATATAAAGAGACATATAACCCCAAAAAAGTCTAAATCATAACAAAAACCCCACATATATACTATCACCGTGTCCGTAACAACCCGTAGAATACAAGTAAATCATTATTGAACCCCCACGATAAACGCCGTAAAAAAAACTGCTATAAACCTTCCAAAAATTATGATTTTTAGCTATTCAATCCCACAAAAAATGCTATAAAATGTTATCAAAAAACCATGTGTACTCCGACATGATACTGTTGCAAAGTACAACATGTCCCGCAAAAAATAAGCCATCAACCAGCTCCGTAGCCAAAAAAGTAACAATGTTATGCCACTTGGAAGACGGCAATACATAAATGATAGATTTTTCCCCACATTAGGGTTTTGTTTGACAAATTTAGTAAAACGTAAGAAAATATATTCAAGTCTGGTATCCCCGTAATTGTATCGACCCATAGAATAAAGATAACAGGATTATTAGTCTATACGGTGAACACCAAAAAAAAAAAAGAGTAAAAAATCCAGTACAGAATTGATGCTTTTCTACTCCTGCCCTCAAAAAAAGTTCCTAAATTTTCAACAATAGGTGATACTAACCCCAAAATGGTAACAATGGAAAAAGCATCTCATTGCGCAAAAAAAATGGCATCACATGGCCCAAATAACGAAAAAGCGAA
The DNA here is from genome assembly GCF_040894005.1 of Engystomops pustulosus. NCBI lineage: Eukaryota > Metazoa > Chordata > Amphibia > Anura > Leptodactylidae > Engystomops > Engystomops pustulosus. The sequence continues at coordinate 102,447,959 of NC_092415.1, read as the reverse complement.
AATTTTATAGCCTTCAAAAGGGGCCAATGAGGAAACTAAAATCCTGGCAGCTGCAGGGCTCTCCTTCCCTTCTGCGTCTCGCTGTGCCCCCATAACACAAGTAATGGCCACATGTGGGGGGTCTTTGTACTCAGGAGAAATTGTAGAACAAATTGTATGGTGGGTTTTCTCTTTTTATATTTTGGAAATGTGTAAATTTTAGGGCTAAATGAACGTATAAGGGAACAATTTGACCATTCTAAATTTCACCTCCATTTTGATTCAATTACTATGAAGATCTCAAGGGGTTAACAATCTTCCTAAAAGCGGTTTCTGATAGCTTGAGGGGTGCAGATTTGAAAATGGGTTGGTTATATAGGGGTTTTTGATGCTAAATATGTAAAATTTCATTCAAAACTGTATTTATCCCCAAAATAGTCAATTCTGAAAATCCGGAAAAGCGATATTCTTTTTGTAAGCCGCGTGACATCAAAATAAATTATCCAGACATTTCAGAAATTATGAAAATGTAAAGTAGACAAATGGGAAATGTTATTCAGCAACTTATTTAGGTGGTAAATCTATCTGCCTGAAAACGCAATGATTTTGAATTTCGAAAATGGCAAATTTTTCAAAAAATTTATCATATTTGCTTTTTTTTTGTAAGTAAACGCAAAACTTATCAGCCAAAATTTACCACTAAAATGAAGTACAACATGTGGGGAAAAAACAATCTCAGAATCGTTTTGATAAGTAACAGTGTTCAAAAGTTATAACCATATAAAGCGACGCAGCTCAGAATCCAAAAAATCGGGCTGAGCCTTAAGCTACAAAATGGCTGCGTCCTTAAGGGGTTAAGGAAATTGAAAAAAATAATAAATAATAGTGACCATCCAATGTATGGTGTGCTGCAAGCACAGATTAGTGGTTTTAGCTCTCGTTTCATTCTCTTGCGCTGCAGGTCGGAGAGATTTAAAAAGACATTTATACCGGCCGCTCTGGAGTTATCGAATAACTCAAGTAGGGGTAAAATAGGAATGCTTTAAAAAGTGCGACTACTGGAAAAAGATATCATTTTGCTAGTTTTATAATCTATCTACGTAACTATTTATTGAATAGTGGGTGAAATTATTTATATTTATGTGTGTTACTGTTTTTATTCTGTTTTATGGTATATGTGTTTTTATGTGACTATGTTTTTATGTGAGTATATATGTGATGTTTTGTCAATTTGATGTACTGTGGAGATGACACTTTAAGTTCCCGTTTGGGATAATAAAGTATTATTATTATTATTATTATTATTATTATTATTATTAACCCCTTAAGGACGGAGGGTTTTTCGGCTAATTTCTCGCTCTCCAACTTCAAAAATCCATAACTTTTTCATTTTTACGTGTACAGACCTGTGTGAGGGCTTATTTTGTGCGTAACAAATTTTACTTTCCCGTAATGTTATTTATTTTAACATGCCGTGTACTGCGAAGCTGAAAAAAAATTCCAAATGTGGAAAAATTGAAAAAACGTTCTTGTGGGCTCAGTTTTTACGACTTTCACTCTTCGCTCCAAATAACACGCCTACTTTATTCTTTGGTTCGGTGCGATCGCGGTGATACCAAATTTATATAGGTTTTATTGTGTTTTAATACATTTTCAAAAATTAAACGAATGTGTACAAAAAAGAAAAAAAAATTTTTGCCATCTTCTGACGCTAATAACTTTTTCATACTTTGGCGCACGGAAATGTGTGAGGGGTCATTTTTTGCGAAATGAGGCGACGTTTTCATTGCTACCATTTTGAGGTCTGTGCGACATTTTGATCATTTTTTATTTCATTTTTTATGTTATGTAAAAAGGTGTAAAAGTCGCATTTCGGACATTTGGGCGCCATTTCCCGCCTCGGAGGTCACCGCCGGCCGTAACCGTTTTTATATTTTGATAGATCGGGCATTTTGGGACGCGGCGATACCTAATATGTCTGTGATTTTTACTGTTTGTTATGTTTTATATCAGTTCTAGGGAAAGGGGGGTGATTTGAACTTTTAATATTTTATTAATTTTTTTTATTTTTTAAACTTTTTTTTTTCTTTTTTTTTCACTATTTTTTAGACCATCTAGGGTACATTAACTACAGTATTGCAATATATGGCGTTTTTGCAGGTCTTACATTACAATGAGCCACTGGCTCATTGTAACGAACCTGCATAAACCATGTAGCCTCGTGTCAAAAGAAGACCCGAGGCTACCATGGTAACCGATCGCCGCCCCCCGATGACGTTCGGGGGCGTGGCGATTGAAAAAAAGATGGCGGCGCCCGCGCGCCGCCGTCTTTTAAACGCCGCCCGCGACTTTGCGGGCGGCGTTTAGAGGGTTAATAGCCGCGATCGGTGCAAGCACCGACCGCGGTTATTAGCGGTGGGGGTTTTGTGCAAAATGCAAAAACCCCCACCTCTGTATGAAGAGGACTCAGCCCGTGAGCCCTCTTCATACATCCCTTATACCTCTGCGCCGTAGAGCTACGGCGCAGAGCGTTAAGGGGTTAACCGGAACTGCAGAGCAAACAACTCTTCCGAGGTGTACTAGCCAAGCCCGGGGGGGTGGGCTGAACCGACTGATACTAGTGACGAGCTGTTAGATGAGAGATTGTAGCGCTTTTTGCATGTCCTCCAGACTGATAATGTAAATCTCATGTGCCCAATAGGGGTTATGAGGGAAGAGATGGATCAGGATCCCATACATAGGAATTTGGGTGTATTGGTGCTAACCATAATTTCTCAATTTCTACCCATTTAGTGTAGGCCGCCGAGGTCACCCAGTAAGGTAGGTATCTCAGCTGGGTAGCCCAGTAGAAATGAACTATAACAGGTACTGATAATCCCCCCCCCCCCCCGGGCTTTGGGGGTGAGCATGAACGATTTAGGCATTCTGTGCCTTCTATTATAAAGTCTGGAAATAATATAAAAGTTTTGACCAAGACATTTTGTTTGCTGCCACCCGACCAAGCAGGGAGATCTGATACCCTTTCCATCTAGTCAACATAGCCTTCAACTCTAAATAGGGGCGGGTAACTAACTCCATACAGGGAGGTGTACGAGGCCAGTAGCTGTACAACAAAGATATTTAATGGACACCTCCTTCCACTGGTAGTTAAAGTTCTGCTGCAATAACTTCAAAGCGCCAGTCGGGATATTCAAGGGGAGGGCTTTTGTTTTGGAAGTATTTAATTTATATCCCGTATAGTGCCCATATTCCTGCAATACAGTATGTAGAACTGGTAGGGAAATATAAGGAGACATAAGTGTGAGCACAATATCATCCACGAATAAGGATATATACTCCTTTGATATCTGGGTGAAGCCTAATTTTGGCCGCCAAGGGCTCAATACATAAAGCGAATATAAGGGGAGAGAGGGGACAAACCTGCCATTTCGGATAGATAGTGGGTCTGACATAGCATGGGGAAAACGTACTATTGCTGTAGGGAAGTTATAGAGCCCTTGTATAGCCGTCAAAAACCCTCCTGTTATGCTGTATGATTCCAGGGCCTTAAACATAAAGGACCAGTCTAGCCGGTCAAAAGCCTTCTCCGTAACTAGGCTAAGCAGCAAGGCCGACTTGGATTCCTGATTGACTATGTCAATGAGTTAATCACCCGTCTGGTATTATCTGATCCCTGTCGCAATGGGATAAAGCCCACCTGATCCTTATTGATCAAAGAAGGTAATAAGTTGCCTAGCTTATTAGCCAGGATGCAGGTGAAGATCTTCAGATCCGAATTCAGAAGTGCAATGGGCCTATAGTTACCACACTCGGTCGTGTCCTTACCAGGTTTGGGTATGAGGGAGATAAAGGAGGACAGCATGTCCCGATGAGGGCACATTCCTTCCATGAAGGAGTTAAAGAGGGGGAGCATATGCGTGGCTAAATCATCTATTAGGACTTTATAATAGAGGTAAGTAAACCCCTTCCGGGCCAGGAGATTTCCCTGAGGGTAATGCTTTAACTACTTCTTCTAATTCTTCCCTACTAATAGGGGCATTAAAACTGGTCTTTGCAGTTTCTCTTAATTTTGGTAGCTGACAAGAAGACAGATAATCTTGCAGCATTTGTTGTCTGATCCTGTCATCTTGGGCAAACCACTCGGGAGCGAATATAGAGCAGTGTAGTATTTTTTAAAGGATGATATCTAAGGTCCCCTCTCTCATCTCTAATTGCCTGCGGAGTGCCATTTGTATGCCGCTCTTTAAGTAAGCGGGCTAACATTGTATGTGCCTTGTTACCTTTTTCGTAGTAGCGTTGTTTTGAGAATTTTAGGAGCTTTTCTACCTTCTGATACGCATGATTTTTAAGCGTGCCCTTGCTGCTACATTTTGGTATTTTATTCACTGAGAATTTGTACATTTTATGAAAAACACATTCATTTAGAAAAAAAAAATTAATTTCAAAATTGCACACAATTTTGTTTTAGCCCCTCATAGAAGTTGTTTTACATAAATTGAGGGTGTAGTTTCAATAATGGGGTAATTTATGGGGTTTTACTTTTGTTTAGGTCTCTCAAAGTGACTTGAAACCTGAGCAGGTTTCAAAAGCATGATTTAGCATTTATTTTGAAAATGTGAAAAAAGTTCAAAGCCACATAACATCCTACAAAAATGAGAAGATTCATAAAAAACCATGTCCACATAAACCAGACATTTGGTGAATGTTGGTTATTAAGTTTTTTTTGCTGTTATGACTATGTGTGGAAAAAGTAGAATATTTTGAAGATCTCAGATTTTTCCAAAATTTCACCAAATATTTCAGGAATAAATGCAAAAATACCACCAAAATTTTTCAACTAACATGAAGTACAAAGTGTCACAAAAAAACAATTTCAAAATCAGTTGGATATGTTAAAGCGTTCCGAAGTTATAACCACTTATAGTGATACATGTCAGTTTTGAAAAAATGGTCCGTGTCAGGAAGGTGAAAAGTGGCTAAAAAGAGTGTCATTCCAGCTTAACCTGTAGTATTAGGTATAGAGATGAGCGAGCACTAAAATGCTCGGGTACTCGTTATTCGAGACGAACTTTTCCCGATGCTCGAGTGCTTGTCTCGAATAACGAGCCCCATTGAAGTCAATGGGAGACTCGAGCATTTTTCAAGGGGACCAAGGCTCTGCACAGGGAAGCTTGGCCAAACACCTGGGAACCTCAGAAAAGGATGGAAACACCACGGAAATGGACAGGAAACAGCAGGGGCAGCATGCATGGATGCCTCTAAGGCTGCTTAATCGCACCATTATGCCAAAAATATGGGCAACAGCATGGCCATGACAGAGTGACCGAATGAGGCTAGATAGCATCTAAAACATGCAATAATTGACCCTGACACTATAGGGGACGGCATGCAGAGGCAGCGGCAGGCTAGAGAGTGTCATGGCGACATACCCTAAATTGACATTCACTAAAGGAGGTGAGCAAGAAGCGCTGAAATGATTTCCTATGTGAACAAAAGGTTGACGGTATATTTAGTCGATAACACAGAATGGTGGCGACATAGTGACCAAGTCCCATAACGTATCTGGTGAAACACCCGAAAATGAGCCTGACACAGCTCTTTTGATAAGGGGACGACATGTGGAGGCAGCCATGGAGACGACTTCCATGATTAAGAGCGACAGTATGGGGCATTCATATTGCGCTGCTATGATTGCAACTTCAGGTCTCCAGCATGGCGCGACAGATGGGCCGAGTTCCACTATGTATCTGGTGAAACACCTGAAAATTCTGCCTGACACAGCTCGTTTGAAAAATGGATGATGTGCTGCATATCCTCTCGTGCTCCAGCGTATAGAGAGTTGAAAGTTGCGCATGGAGACATTGGTGGACGCTGTGGAGGATCGTGGAGGCAAAATGGACCGGAAACAGCAGGGGCAGCATGCATGGATGCCTCTGAGGCTGCCTAATCTTGGGATGGAGCTGGCGGTCCGCTGCCAGGCGAGCTTTCGCCTGTCCAAGCCCCTGTCTCTCGGCTCCTCCCCACCCAAAATGGGCCTGGGGGCCAGAAGCGTTTACTTTGAAAAAATTATAATTTTCAAAGCAGGCCGGGTCGTTTGAATATTTCCCCTAGGAATAATGGAATAGCATAGTGGTTCTATTTTTAATTGTTTTTTCGGAAATGGTTCCATGATTAAGAGCGACAGTATGGGGCATCCATATTGCGCTGCTATGATTGCAACTTCTCCAGCATGGCGGCGACAGATGGGCCGAGTTCCATTATGTATCTGGTGAAACACCTGAAAATTCTGCCTGACACAGCTCATTTGATAAGGGGACGATGTATGGAGGCAGTGAAGTAGTAGTAGATTAAAGGTGCTGTAGTTAAAACTATGTTAGTTGGATCTTGGGATGGAGCTGGCGCTCCACTGCCAAACGAGCTTTCGCCAATCCAAGCCCCTGTCTCTCGGCTACTCCCCAAACAGCACTTCTAAGAACCTTTTGTATAAGATCAAGTGTAGTAGTGTTCTTATAAATTTGGGTTATGGCGGGTGAGGGGAATGTAAACAGATGCGCAAGAAGCGCTGAAATAATATCGGTAAATGATAAAAGTTTGCCAGTATATTTTGTGGATTACACAACAGGGTGGTGACAAAGTTAACAAGTTTGATGTGGAAGCCATGAAAACAACCCAAAATTCTTCCTGACACAGCTCGTTTGCTAAGGGGACCATGTATGGAGGCAGCTATATGGACGACTTTGGGAGGCAGCTATGGCGATGACGTGTGGAGGTAGCAATGGAGACAACGTGTGGAGGCAGCTAAAAAGATGACATGTGGAGGCTGCTATGGAGACAATTTAATTTGGATAGTGCCTGTATGTGGCAGTCCAAAAAAGTTTTCAAACCAGAGGAGCAGGTAGGTGGTCCTCCAGAAAAATTAAATAGATTGTGTGCCTGTACGTGGCACTCCCAAAAATTGTTTAAAACAAAGGACCGGGTAGGTGGCCCTCCAGAAAAATTAAATACATAGAGTACTATAGCTAGAGCCAGTTGGCCCTGGCAAAAAATAGCCAGTTTCCTCTGCTTTAGTGTACAAAGAGGAGGAAAAAGAAGGACAATGAGGAGGAGGAGTGCATACATTATTCAGGTTGAGCTTCTTTCACCTGGTGGAGAATGGAAATCCTGAGAAATCCAGGCTTTATTCATCTTGATAAGCGTCAGCCTGTCAGCGCTGTCAGTCGACAAGCGTGTACGCTTATCGGTGATGATGCCACCAGCTGCACTGAAAACCCGCTCGGACAACACGCTAGTGGCAGGGCAGGCAAAAACCTCCAAGGCGTACAGCGTCAGTTCGTGCCACATGTCCAGCTTTGAAACCCAGTAGTTGTAGGGAGCTGTGTGATCATTTAGGACAATGGTATGGTCAGCTACGTACTCCCTCACCATCTTTCTGTAAAGATCAGCCCTACTCTGCGAGACTGGGGACAGGTGACAGTGTCTTGCTGGGGTGACATAAAACTGGCAAAGGCCTTGTAAAGCATACCCCTGCCAGTGCTGGACAAGCTGCCTGCTCGCCTACTCTCCCTCGCTACTTGTCCCGCACAAGTACGCCCTCTGCCCCTAGCGCTGTCAGAATGGAAATACTGTTTCAGCTTGTGCACCAGGGCCTGCTGGTATTCATGCATTCTCACACTCCTTTCCTCTGCAGGGATGAGAGTGGAAAGATTTTGCTTGTACCGTGGGTCCAGGAGAGTGAATACCCAGTAATCGGTGCTGGAATAAATTCTTTTAACGCGAGGGTCACGGGTTAGGCAGCCTAGCATGAAATCTGCCATATGCGCCAGAGTCCCAACGCGCAAGAATTCACTCCCCTCACTGGCCTGACTGTCCATTTCCTCCTCCTCCTCCAACTCCTCCAACTCCTCTTCTTCTGCCCATACACGCTGAACAGTGAAGGACTGAACAATGGTCCCCTCTTCTGTCTCGTCAACATTCTCCTCCTCTTCCTCCTCATCCTTCTCCACCTCCTCCGATATGCGCTGAGAAACAGACCTGAGGGTGCTTTGGCTATCAACAAGGGAATCTTCTTCCCCCGTCTCTTGTGACGAGCGCAAAGCTTCCGACTTCATGCTGACCAGAGAGTTTTTCAACAGGCCAAGCAGTGGGATGGTGAGGCTGATGATGGCGGCATCGCCACTGACCATCTGTGTTGACTTCTCAAAGTTACTCAGCACCTGACAGATATCAGACATCCACGTCCACTCCTCATTGTAGACTTGAGGAAGCTGACTGACCTGACAACCAGTTCTGGTGGAAGTTGACATCTGACAGTCTACAATCGCTCTGCGCTGCTGGTAAACTCTGGATAACATGGTTAATGTTGAATTCCACCTCGTGGGCATTACAGTGGATTACAGAGCAATCATCAAGTTCCTTTACGTGAAAGGCTGCACACAGAGACATTCAATGAGATTAAAGAGATTTATGGTGATGATTCCCCATCATAGGACAAAGTCAAGAACTGGCATCAGTTCAAATGTGGTTGTCTTTCAGCTCTAATTCCAGGGTGACCCCACTCTGCTATTGATGAACACACAGCAAGAGGAGGTTTCCATTTTTTAATACAGTTTCGACTCATATGCAAATTAAACTTATAAACAAACCTATGTAACCTATTTTGTACGTAACCCTGGGATTGCCTGTATTCAGGACCTATTTCATTGGAAGGGCTTGGGTGCTGCAGCAAATTGCATTTCAATTGGTTCACGATTGACATGGACAACTCCTAGCACTGATCTGTTATTTTTGTGTGAATTTTAGTTTGCACATGTGCTTTATTATATGTAGGACATGGTTTTCCTTTATTTTGATGTTTATATTAGTTTATAGTGACATTTAAAAGCCTAACAATTGTTAAGCATGGTCATAAAAACATCCAGTACTCTTTAAAAACCAATAAAATACCCTAGACATGTCAGTTCATGCTTCATTCATTTTCCTTATTTTTATTCTCCAACTGAAGGGAGTAAGGGAACCATGGAATGTAGCCTTTAAAAGATGTCTTTAATAAAGTGTATTTCTTGTGTAAATTACATGAAGCAAAAATAAACATAGATTTATTAATATTTCATGTAGTTGCACTAAAATGCCTTTAGCAAACAGAGTGTTTAGAATCTAGTTCTTTGCTTCAATGCGTATGCACTTAAGTTCTGTGCTAGAGTTTGCTATTATTTCTGCTGAATAGACCATAAATAAGGAAACATTATATCCAGCAAGGGCCTCACTTCAGTCTCACAAATGCTAAAGTGAAGCATGATGCAGTTATAGTTTTTGAACATAAATACAATAAGGCTGAAAATTGGCAATTCCTTTTTTCCTTTGAGAAGCTGTTATGCTTGTCCGTAAATCAAAAATGATCATATTAAGTTGAATTCTTGGCTTGAATCTCTTAAACTAGTGTCCCTCTTAGTAGTATTGCAGGAGTTGTGCTTGTGAAATGATCTATAGCAGCATTCGTACAGACTGGTAGCTGTACTTTTTACTTTCATATGTCCTTAAATTTGAGTTAAGGATCATTCGTGCTATAGTTCTTTACCTAAATTTATCTCTAGAACAATCTGATTAAAAATGCAAGATGCAGTAGAGAAGGTTATTGCTTATCTGGTACCAAACTGATTCTCTCATTCTCTGCTGTCATCAAAGAACCGTTCCAGCTTTGAGCTGAACAGCTTTTTGCGACTGGTTGCTAGAGCACACTATTTATACGATCTAGCATTTAATATAAAATTGTCAGCAAGTATATCTAGGAACCAATCTTTCTCAAACTGCAAAGGTAATACTTAGGTATCTTATTAATGGAATCTTACAAGAGCAAAAAATATTGGGGCACATTTACTAAGGGCCGAGCATCAGTTTTCTGTCAGACTTTGCCTGTTCTTTTTAGTGGAAGCTGCTTGCACAGGTATTTAAGAAGTGTCTGCACCACATTTGCAACCCTTTTGTGGTGCAGCTGCACTAGTCTTCATGCGACACAAATTTCTGCACTGAAGGGGGCTTTCTGTTGCTCATTCGGACCGTGCATCAGATTTAACAAAGTCTGGCAGAAGTGTGTTGCACGCCCTCTGTTAAAGGTGCACCAAAAAAGTGGTGCTCTCTATGGGAGAAAATCCTGACGCACTCTGCACTATACACTGGCAAACTACACATAGTGCAGTTTGCACTGTTCTGAGTAAATGTGCCCCATTATTTCTAATAGATTGGTCTTAGAGCTCCTCTCCTCACAAACTAAACAAAAATGTCCAAACACATATCAAAATAAACCAGTTTTTGTTACAACCTACAGTATAGAATTAAAATCAATACAAGGTATCATAAAGAAATATTACCATTAGAGATGAGCGAGCACTAAAATGCTCGGGTACTCGTTATTCGAGACGAACTTTTCCCGATGCTCGAGTGCTCGTCTCGAATAACGAACCCCATTGAAGTCAATGGGAGACTCGAGCATTTTTCAAGGGGACCAAGGCTCTGCACAGGGAAGCTTGGCCAAACACCTGGGAACCTCAGAAAAGGATGGAAACACCACGGAAATGGACAGGAAACAGCAGGGGCAGCATGCATGGATGCCTCTGAGGCTGCTTAATCGCACCATTATGCCAAAATTATGGGCAACAGCATGGCCATGACAGAGTGACAGAATGAAGCTAGATAGCATCTAAAACATGCAATAATTGACCCTGACACTATAGGGGACGGCATGCAGAGGCAGCGGCAGCAGGCTAGAGAGTGGCATGGCGACATACCCTAAATGGACTCAGGCTTCAAACCAATGGGTGGCAGAGAGGAACCAAAGGAGGTGAGCAAGAAGCGCTCAAATAATATCGGTACATGATAAAAGTTTGCCAGTATATTTTGTGGATTACACAGCAGGGTGGCGACAAAGTTAACATGGAAGCCATGAAAACAACCCAAAATTCTGCCTGACACAGCTCGTTTGATAAGGGGACCATGTATGGAGGCAGTGAACTAGTAGTAGATTAAAGGTTCTGCAGTTAAAACTATGTTAGTTGGATCTTGGCATGGAGTTGGCGCTCCGCTGCCAGGCGAGCTTTCGCCAATCCAAGCCCCTGTCTCTAGGCTACTCCCCAAACAGCACTTCTAAGAACCTTTTGTTATAAGATCAAGTGTAGTAGCGTTCTTATAAGTTTAGGATATGGCGGGTGAGGGGAATGTAAACAGATGCGCAAGAAGCGCTGAAATAATATTGGTAAATGATAAAAGTTTATTAGTATATTTTGTGGATAACACAGCTGGGTGGCGACAAAGTTAACAACTTTGATGTGGAAACCATGAAAACAACCCAAATTTCTGCCTGACACACCTCGTTTGATAAAGGGACGATGTATGGAGGCAGCTATATGGACGACTTTTGGAGGTAGCAATGGAGACAACGTGTGGAGGCTGCTATGGAGACAATTTAATTTGGATAGTGCCTGTATGTGGCAGTCCCAAAAATTTTTCAAACCAGAGGAGCAGGTAGGTGGCCCTCCAGAAAAATAGAATAGATTGAGTGCCTGTATGTGGCAGTCCCAAAAAGTTTTCAAACCAGAGGAGCAGGTAGGTGGCCCTCCAGAAAAATTGAATAGATTGAGTGCCTGTATGTGGCAGTCCCAAAAAGTTTTCAAACCAGAGGAGCAGGTAGGTGGCCCTCCAGAAAAATTGAATAGATTGAGTGCCTGTATGTGGCAGTCCCAAAAAGTTTTCAAACCAGAGGAGCAGGTAGGTGGCCCTCCAGAAAAATTGAATAGATTGAGTGCCTGTATGTGGCAGTCCCAAAAAGTTTTCAAACCAGAGGAGCAGGTAGGTGGCCCTCCAGAAAAATTGAATAGATTGAGTGCCTGTATGTGGCAGTCCCAAAAAGTTTTCAAACCAGAGGAGCAGGTAGGTGGCCCTCCAGAAAAATAGAATAGATTGAGTGCCTGTATGTGGCAGTCCCAAAAAGTTTTCAAACCAGAGGAGCAGGTAGGTGGCCCTCCAGTAAAATGGAATAGATTGAGTGCCTGTATGTGGCACTCCCAAAAATTGTTTAAAACAGAGGAACGGGTCGGTGGCCCTCCAGAAAAATTGAATAGATTGAGTGCCTGTATGTGGCACTCCCAAAAATTGTTTAAAACAGAGGACCGGGTCGGTGGCCCTCCAGAAAAATTAAATGCATAAAGTACTATAGCAAGAGCCAGTGGGCCCTGTCAAAAAATAGCCAGTTTCCTCTGCTTTACTGTACAAAGAGGAGGAGAAGGAGGAAAATGAGGAGGAGGAGGAGTGGATCAATTATTCAGGTTGAGCTTCCTTCACCTGGTGGAGATTGGAAATTATGAGAAATCCAGGCTTTATTCATCTTAATAAGCGTCAGCCTGTCAGCGCTGTCAGTCGACAGGCGTGTACGCTTATCGGTGATGATGCCACCAGCTGCACTGAAAACCCGCTCGGACAAGACGCTAGCGGCAGGGCAGGCAAGAACCTCCAAGGCGTACAGCGCCAGTTCGTGCCACATGTCCAGCTTTGAAACCCAGTAGTTGTAGGGAGCTGTGTGATCATTTAGGACGATGGTATGGTCAGCTACGTACTCCCTCACCATCTTTCTGTAAAGATCAGCCCTACTCTGCCGAGACTGGGGACAGGTGACAGTGTCTTGCTGGGGTGACATAAAGCTGGCAAAAGCCTTGTAAAGCGTACCCTTGCCAGTGCTGGACAAGCTGCCTGCTCGCCTACTCTCCCTCGCTACTTGTCCCGTAGAACTACGCACTCTGCCGCTAGCGCTGTCAGAAGGGAAATACTGTTTCAGCTTGTGCACCAGGGCCTGCTGGTATTCATGCATTCTCACACTCCTTTCCTCTGCAGGGATGAGAGTGGAAAGATTTTGCTTGTACCGTGGGTCCAGGAGAGTGAACACCCAGTAATCGGTGCTGGAATAAATTCTTTGAACGCGAGGGTCACGGGATAGGCAGCCTAGCATGAAATCTGCCATATGCGCCAGAGTACCAACGCGTAAGAATTCACTCCCCTCACTGGCCTGACTGTCCATTTCCTCCTCCTCCAACTCCTCCAACTCCTCTTCTTCTGCCCATACACGCTGAACAGTAAAGGACTCAACAATGGTCCCCTCTTGTGTCTCGCCAACATTCTCCTCCTCTTCCTCCTCATCCTCCTCCACCTCCACCTCCTCCGATATGCGCTGAAAAACAGACCTAAGGGTGCTTTGGCTATCAACAAGGGAATCTTCTTCCCCCGTCTCTTGTGACGAGCGCAAAGCTTCCGACTTCATGCTGATCAGAGAGTTTTTCAACAGGCCAAGCAGCGGGATGGTGAGGCTGATGATGGCGGCATCGCCACTGACCATCTGTGTTGACTCCTCAAAGTTACTCAGCACCTGACAGATATCAGACATCCACGTCCACTCCTCATTGTAGACTTGAGGAAGCTGACTGACCTGACTACCAGTTCTGGTGGAAGTTGACATCTGGCAGTCTACAATGGCTCGGCGCTGCTGGTAAACTCTGGATAACATGGTCAGTGTTGAATTCCACCTCGTGGGCACGTCGCACAACAGTCGGTGAGCGGGCAGTTGGAGGCGGCGCTGCGCTGCCCTGAGAGTGGCAGCATCTGTGCTGGACTTCCTGAAATGCGCACAGATGCGGCGCACCTTCGTGAGCAAATCTGACAGATTGGGGTATGTCTTGAGGAAACGCTGAACTATCAGATTTAACACATGGGCCAGGCATGGCACATGTGTCAGTCTGCCGAGTTGCAGAGCCGCCACCAGGTTACGGCCGTTGTCACACACAACCATGCCTGGCTTCAGGTTCAGCGGTGCCAGCCACAGATCAGTCTGCGCCGTGATGCCCTGTAATAGCTCTTGGGCGGTGTGCCTTTTATCGCCTAGGCTCAGCAGTTTGAGCACCGCCTGCTGTCGCTTAGCAACGGCACTGCTGCTGTGCCTAGAGCTACTGACTGATGGCGCCGTGCCCACGGATGGTAGTTCGGAGGAGGAGGTGGAGGAGGGGTGGGAGGAGGAGGAGGCATAGTAGGCCTGAAACACCTGGACCGAGGTAGGCCCCGCAATCCTCGGCGTCGGCAGTATATGACCAGCCCCAGGGTCAGACTCGGTCCCAGCCTCCACCAAGTTAACCCAATGTGCCGTCAGCGATATATAGTGGCCCTGCCCGGCAGCACTCGTCCACGTGTCCGTGGTCAGGTGGACCTTGTCAGAAACGGCGTTGGTCAGGGCACGGGTGATGTTGTCTGACACGTGCTGGTGCAGGGCTGGGACGGCACATCGGGAAAAGTAGTGGCGGCTCCAGCGTCTGGGGAATGGAGAGCTGAACGCTGGTGGATGCTGTGGAGGATCGTGGAGGCGACGATGGGGTTTTTGTGGCAGGGTCCTGGGCAGGGGGCTGACTATCAGCTGACACAGGGGAAGGAGCAGTGGTGTGCACGGCCGGAGGTGAACGGGCTTGTTGCCACTGAGTGGGGTGTTTAGCATTCATATGCCTGCGCATACTGGTGGTAGTTAAGCTAGTAGTGGTGGAACCCCTGCTGAGCCTGGTTTGGCAAATGTTGCACACCACAGTCCGTCGGTCATCCGGTGTTTCCTTAAAGAACCTCCAGACTTCTGAAGATCTAGCCCTCGCCGCAAGAGCCCTCGCCACGGGAGCTTCACTAGTTGACACATTTGGCGCTGATGCACCAGCTCTGGCCCTGCCTCTCCGTCTGGCCCCACCACTGCCTCTTCCAACCTGTTCTGGGCGAGGACTCTCCTCCGTCTCAGAAGCACTGTGTTCACCCGGCCTCTCAACCCAGCTTGGGTCTGTCACCTCATCATCCTCCGATCCCTCAGTCTGCTCCCCCCTCGGACTTCCTGCCCTGACAACAACTTCCCCACTGTCTGACAACCGTGTCTCCTCATCGTCGGACACCTCTTTACACACTTCCACTACATCAAGAAGGTCATCATCACCCACAGACTGTGACTGGTGGAAAACCTGGGCATCGGAAAATTGCTCAGCAGCAACCGGACAAGTGGTTTGTGACTGTGGGAAGGGTCCAGAAAACAGTTCCTCAGAGTATGCCGGTTCAAATGCCAAATTTTCCTGGGAGGGGGCAGACTGGGGGGGAGGAGGCTGAGGTGCAGGAGCTGGAGGAGTGGCGATTTCGGTGACATGGGTGGACTGCGTGGAAGACTGACTGGTGGACAAATTGCTCGAAGCATTGTCAGCAATCCACGACATCACCTGTTCGCATTGTTCTGGCCTCAACAGTGCTCTACCACGAGTCCCAGTAACTTCAGACATGAACCTAGGGAGTGTAGCTCTGCGGCGTTCCCCTGCTCCCTCATAAGCAGGTGGTGTCTCACCCCGGCCAGGACCACGGCCTCTGACCCCTGCAGTAGTTGGACGCCCACGTCCCCGCCCTCGTCCTCTACCCCTAGCCCTCGGGTTAAACATTTTTAAAATGAGAGTTATAGCTTTAATTTTTTTTTAACTTTTTTTTGTGTTTTTTTTTTGTGTTTTTGAGTTTTTAAAACCAAACAATGCTATCCTATTGCTATGGCTATTTTCTAGCCAAGTATGAAAGCACACTACTATGCCAGATGAGATGACACCGAGTTATTAAACAAAATAAACGTAAAATAAAAAAGGACAAATGGCAGACTGTGCCTAATTGAAATCCAACCCCTACTAAATTTTCCCACTTCGGTCTTTGCAATGGATATGTGCGTCACTAAGCGCAAAACACAGCGGTCGCAAGTCTCACTACAAATTGCTGACAATTGGCTAGTAGATGCACTGCAGCAAGTACAGCCACCAGCAGATCAACCAGAAATCAAATATATAACGCTACTGTAGGCGTAAGCCGTTTGGATTCTCCTATGGCTATTTTCTAGCCAAGTATGAAAGCACACTACTATGCCAGATGAGATGACACCGAGTTATTAAACAAAATAAACGTAAAATAAAAAAGGACAAATGGCAGACTGTGCCTAATTGAAATCCAACCCCTACTAAATTTTCCCACTTCGGTCTTTGCAATGGATATGTGCGTCACTAAGCGCAAAACACAGCGGTCGCAAGTCTCACTACAAATTGCTGACAATTGGCTAGTAGATGCACTGCAGCAAGTACAGCCACCAGCAGATCAACCAGAAATCAAATATATAACGCTACTGTAGGCGTAAGCCGTTCGGATTCTCCTATGGCTATTTTCTAGCCAAGTATGAAAGCACACTACTATGCCAGATGAGATGACACCGAGTTATTAAACAAAATAAACGTAAAATAAAAAAGGACAAATGGCAGACTGTGCCTAATTGAAATCCAACCCCTACTAAATTTTCCCACTTCGGTCTTTGCAATGGATATGTGCGTCACTAAGCGCAAAACACAGCGGTCGCAAGTCTCACTACAAATTGCTGACAATTGGCTAGTAGATGCACTGCAGCAAGTACAGCCACCAGCAGATCAACCAGAAATCAAATATATAACGCTACTGTAGGCGTAAGCCGTTTGGATTCTCCTATGGCTATTTTCTAGCCAAGTATGAAAGCACACTACTATGCCAGATGAGATGACGCTGAGTTATTAAACAAAATAAACGTAAAATAAAAAAGGACAAATGGCAGACTGTGCCTAATTGAAATCCAACCCCTACTAAATTTTCCCACTTCGGTCTTTGCAATGGATATGTGCGTCACTAAGCGCAAAACACAGCGGTCGCAAGTCTCACTACAAATTGCTCACAATTGGCTAGTAGATGCACTGCAGCAAGTACAGCCACCAGCAGATCAACCAGAAATCAAATATATAACGCTACTGTAGGCGTAAGCCGTTTGGATTCTCCTATGGCTATTTTCTAGCCAAGTATGAAAGCACACTACTATGCCAGATGAGATGACACTGAGTTATTAAACAAAATAAACGTAAAATAAAAAAGGAAAAATGGCAGACTGTGCCTAATTGAAATCCAACCCCTACTAAATTTTCCCACTTTGGTGTTTGAGGTGGATATGTGTGCCACTAAGAGCTAAACACAACGGTAGCAAGTCCCCCTGCTAATTCCTCACAAAATGGTACTAGATGCAAATAAAAAAAAAAAAAAGTAGAACGTTATTGTAGCCCTAAGAAGGGCTGTTGGGTTCTTGGAGAATCACTCCTGCCTAACAGTAAGCTAATAGAACACCCTAACGCTTTCCCTGACCAGCAGCAGCTCTCTCCCTAGCGGCATCCAGACACAGAATGATCCGAGCAGCGCGGGCAGCGGCTAGTCTATCCCAGGGTCACCTGATCTGGCCAGCCAACCACTGCTATCGACGTGTAAGGGTACCACGTCATGCTGGGTGGAGTGCAGAGTCTCCTGGCTTGTGATTGGCTCTGTTTCTGGCCGCCAAAAAGCAAAACGGCGGGAGCTGCCATTTTCTCGAGCGGGCGAAGTATTCGTCCGAGCAACGAGCAGTTTCGAGTACGCTAATGCTCGAACGAGCATCAAGCTCGGACGAGCATGTTCGCTCATCTCTAGTTGATACTCATTCTTCAATGTAAATATAGTTACGACAGCAGCCGAACATGCAGTTTTAAAAATTAGTGTGATCTCAGTTAGGTTATGTTTTACTTTGGAATTAATAAAAGTTTTAGGCCTGACCGAGAAGGCATCATTCTGTCTTAGGACAGATCTGTAATTAAGGTGATGGCTGGTTCAAGCAGCATAATTTTTATTTATTAAATTATTTTTATTCCATTACCTTATGAAGAATGACTGGGCAATTATTCATGCTCTAATACCTATTGTGTCACCCACTTCATCCTCATAGACTGTAAGCTCTTATTCCTTTAGTTTCATATGACTGTTGTTACTCTGTATTGTCCTATTTTATTTGTATATGTTCCCCAGAATATGTAAAGTGCTACAGAATATGATGGCACTATAAAAAGATTATAATTATTATTAATTGCATATGGATCAATATATATCGAGGAGCAAATTTTTGTAGATAACAAAACTCCTTTCTCCAAAACATGCCCAGAACCAAATGACTATCTTTTACAATTGCTTGATTAAGTCTCTCTGTCTGCTCATTGGTTTCAGGATATAATGCACTAGGTATCTTCCTGAGGGGTACTAGGTGACATATTTTAGGGAATCTAACACATACCGCCCCTTTTGGGGCACCTTAGTCCTGGTACACACCTCACACACTGCTACAAAATCCTGAACATCATGTGACCACAAGGGCCATCAATATGACTTTTCAACCAGATATTTAGTGCCAACAATACCAGGGGATCCAGTTAACACAGAACAATTAATGTCCTTCCACACTTGCAGGCAGAGATTGGGAGGCACAAACAATATATGCACATGAGTATGTCTAGGTGCTAGATTGAGAATTTGCAATTGACATGATAAGATTTTTTCTGCTGCAACTTCTGGAGCACTGTCATTACAGAAACTGCATGAAAAGGCATCCATCACTTACCATTGTCTGAATACATCAGATTTTTATGGACAGTTACTCTGTTTGCCTCCTTCAGGAAAGCGACTCCAGTCCATGAACACCCATTTGATGGCCAAAAGCTCTTGGTTGCTCACACAGCTGTGCTGTAGTAGTATAATTCACGTTGGGAAAGGGATTTTAGTACATTTTAAAGAATTAATTTGTTATCAATAAAGTTTTTCTATTTTTTTAAGACTATCCATGGCATGGATTTCCCTCTTTTCATCTAGTTTTTGGTATTTATGTCTTGTTTAAGTAAACATATCACATGAAAAAAAATGCAATCTGAATGCAATATCTAATAGAGCAGGAGGTGCCAAGTGGTCATTTTTGATGACATGGTTCCCATTGTCAGACTGGGCAATAAAGGTGCACAGGACCTAATGGTCAGGCTTATGGTTCACTAAAATGCATATTTGCATATACATTAAAATTAATGAATTTATTGGCAGGACAAGGGAGGACACATATTCTTCCCAAGAAAGACATGTCTGTGCTGCAGGGCACCTCATCTACAAGAACGTATGTTTTGCTTATATTTGAATGGGAAACTGATAGATTAACCATACCAAAAAAATTCCTGGTAAAATTAAAAGAAATAAAAGAATACACAGGAGCATGGTGTCAGAGAATGCTGAGTATCTTTTTCTCACCTGCTGCAACATGTAAGGGTCTTTTTTTCCCGGAAGCCCATAAAATCCATTTTATTATATCAGCATGTTATCTGGTTGTCCATATTTGCTTCAATAGCACAAATTATTTTGGAAAAAATTTTAACATGGTTTCAAATCATGCATATTATATTTCTTTTCAAGAACACTTAAAATTAATGCAGTGAACAAAAGAATGAAGGGGGTGTTATCAGGCGTCTCTGAGTGGCCAGTAATTAAATTCAGAACCTAATAAAAGTTAGGTGATATTATTTATATTTGCTCGCATTGTATGTCACAGTGGAACTTTAAGTTTGTACAAGTGTCATATTGTTTAAATTGTTACTAGAGATGGGTGAATCGATTCTAATGATTCTAAATTTGTTTAGAATTTCAGGAAAAATTAGATTTGTCACAAAACCAAAGTTTACGGTAATTTGTGGGAACAAATTTTGATTGTTTTTTTCCCCCTTTATTAGCAAAATGGCTGCGAGCACAACTTGTTACAAGAAGGAGAGAACTTTGGGAAGAAGAAAGTAACATGACGGTACTGTTCCTCACTGTATGGGGGTAGTGTTCCTCACTGTGTGGGGGTAGTGTTCCTCACTGTATGGGGGTAGTGTTCCTCACTTTATGGGGGTAGTCTATACAGTGTAATCCAAGCACTCAAGTATGTAATAAAGTGGTTTTATTAGAATTGTGGCCAAAATTTCCATGTGAACATTTTCGGCTGGTAAAACAGCCTTTTTCAAGCACATTAGGCCAAAAGAATGTAGGGTAGAAGAGGTTGTAGGTTGGCGCCTGGGTTTGGTACAACAGTACTCCTGGGTATATAGCGCTATCTCACTGTGTTTATGGGGGTAGTATTCCTCACTGTATGGGGGTAGTGTTCCTCACTGTATGGGGGTAGTGTTCCTCACTGTATGGGGGTAGTGTTCCTCACTGTATGGGGGTAGTGTTCCTCACTGTATGGGGGTAGTGTCCCTCACTGTATGGCTTTATTCTTCAGTTTATGGAGGTAGTATTCCTCACTGTATGGAGGTAGTGTCCCTCACTGTATGGCGGTAGTGTTCCTCACTGTATGGCTGTATTCTTCACTGTATGGAGATTGTGTTCCTCACTGTATGGGGGTAGTGTTCCTCACTGTATGGGGGTAGTGTCCCTCACTGTATGGGGGTAGTGTCCCTCACTGTATGGCGGTAGTGTCCCTCACTGTATGGCGGTAGTGTTCCTCACTGTATGGCGGCAGTGTTCCTCACTGTTTGGAGGTCGTGTTCCTCACTGTGTGGCGCTATTCTTCACTGTATGGGGTTAGTATTCCTCACTGTATGGGGATAGTGTCCCTCTATGTATGGCTGTATTCCTCACTGTATAGAGGTAGTGTCCCTCACTGTATCGGGGTAGTGTTCCTCACTGTATGGCTGTATTCTTCACTTTATGGAGATTGTGTTCCTCACTGTATGGCGGCAGTGTTCCTCACTGTATGGAGGTCGTGTTCCTCACTGTGTGGCTGTATTCTTCACTGTATGGAGGTAGCGTTCCTCACTGTATGGGGGTAGTATTCCTCACTGTATGGGGATAATGTCCCTCTCTGTATGGCTGTATTTTTCACTGTATGGTGGTAGTGTCCCTCACTGTATGGCGGTAGTGTTGCTCACTGTATGGCAGTAGTGTTCCTCACTCTATGGCTCTAGGGATATCGAATTTGTATAGGTTTTATAATGTTTTCATACATAGTGTATTTTTTATTTTGCCATCTTCTGGCGCTCATAAATGTTTTATACTTTGGAGTATGATGATATGGGTGGTGTTATTTTTTGAGACTTTTGATGACGTTTTCATTGCTATCATTTTAAAGACTGTACAACCTTTTGATCACTTTTTATAGAATTTTTTATATTTTTCAAAATGGCAAAAAAGTGCCATTTTACGACTTTGGGCGCTATTTTCCGTTATGGGGTTAAACGCAGTGAAAAAACTTTATTATATTTTGATAGATCGGGCATTTTCTGATGTGGTGATGGCTTATGTGTTTATGATTTTTAATGTTTATTTATAATATTATTTCCTAGGAAAGGGTGAATTTTTAGGTTTTTTTATTATAATTTTTTAAAAAACTTTTTTGAATTTTTATTTTTACTATTTTTACTATTTTTCATTCTCCCTAGGGTACTTTGACCGTAGGTTGTCTGATCAATCCTATCATATACTGCCATACTAAAGCTGATTGCACATTGTAATGAAGGGGTTAAACCAAGGCAGCCTCGGGTCTTCAGAAGACACGCAGCTGGCATAGCAATGGATCGCCCATCCCCGACAATGTCACTGGGAGCGACGATCCTCGGCAAGATGGCGGCGCCCATACTAGCATGAATCGATTGAATCAATATGCATCAAAGACTTACCGACCCGTGAGCCCTCTCCATGCACCTGCACCTGGCATGTGACGTACCATTACATCACATGCTGTGATTCCTTATTATTTAATTTGTTTCAGATTAAATTTTCTCTGAAAATTTGGCAAACCGTGTCGAATCGAATTTACATAAATTTGCCCATCTTTAACCCCTTATGGACGCAGGTTTTTCGGCTCATTTCTCGCTCTCCAACTTCAAAAATCCATAACTTTTTTATTTTTCCCTGTACAGATCTGTGTGAGGGCTTATTTTGTGCGTAACAAATTTTACTTTCCCATAATTTTATTTATTTTAACATGCCGTGTACTGCGAAGCTGAAAAAAAATTCCAAATGTGGAAAAATTGAAAAAAAAACCGCACATGCGTCACGTTCTTGTGGGCTCAGTTTTTACGACTTTCACTCTTCGCTCCAAATAACATGCCTACTTTATTCTTTGGTTCGGTGCGATCGCGGTGATACCAAATTTATATAGGTTTTATTGTGTTTTAATACATTTTCAAAAATTAAACGAATGTGTACAAAAAAGAAAAAAAATTTTTTGCCATCTTCTGACGCTAATAACTTTTTCATACTTTGGCGCACGGAAATGTGTGAGGGGTCATTTTTTGCGAAATGAAGCGACGTTTTCATTGCTACCATTTTGAGGTCTGTGCGACATTTTGATAATTTTTTATTTCATTTTTTATGTTATGTAAAAAGGTGTAAAAGTCGCATTTCGGACATTTGGGCGCCATTTCCCGCCTTGGAGGTCACCGCCGGCCGTAATCGTTTTTATATTTTGATAGATCGGGCATTTTGGGACGCGGCGATACCTAATATGTTTGTGATTTTTACTGTTTATTATGTTTTATATCAGTTCTAGGGAAAGGGGGGTGATTTGAATTTTTAATATTTTATTAATTTTTTTTATTTTTTAAACTTTTTTTTTCTTTTTTTTCACTATCTTTTAGACCATCTAGGGTACATTAACCCTAGATGGTCAGATCGCTGCTACCATATACTGCAATACTTCTGTATTGCAATATATGGCATTTTTGCAGCACATTCATTACAATGAGCCACTGGCTCATTGTAACGAATCTGCAGCTGCCAGATAGCCTCGTGTCAAAAGAAGACACGAGGCTACCATGGCAACCGATCGCCGCCCCCCGATGACGTTCGGGGGCGTGGCGATCGAAAAAAAGATGGCGGCGCCCGCGCGCCGCCGTCTTTTAAATGCCGCCGGCGACTTTGCCGGCGGCAACGGGGGGGTTAATAGCCGCGATCGGTGCAAGCACTGACCGCGGTTATTAGCGGTGGGGGTTTTATGCATTATGCAAAAACCCCCACCTTTGTATGAAGAGCCCTCTTCATACATCCCTTATACCTCTGCGCCGTAGAGCTACGGCGCAGAGCGTTAAGGGGTTAATTGTTACGTATGATACCTATGAATTATTTATTAATGTCTTATAGCAGGATTTTGCCGTAGGTTTTTAGCATATAACAGTTATCATGCAACTACTGATTATTAGAGTGATCACAGATAAAATTAATCATCCTAAAAATTTATCTTTCAAGTTGGAAATTCATACATAAATAAATTTTCTCCTATGTTTTTCTGGATTTTGTACTCTGAGAAATTCCCTTTCTCTTTGTTTTCCCTGCATTCTGTGACATAATGAATACATTAGATTTGCATTTGTTACATGTTGCTTTTAACCAGTGTGGCTGGTTCTGCTTCTCTTATTTCTCACTATTATACCATTATCTTTACTTATCACATTTCATTATTCTACGATTTAACTTGGGACATTTATTCTTTCCGCAACACAATGGATCTACTGCGAGAATTCTGATTTGAGTGTATGTGGAGACTTTTGAATTATTTAACAAGTTTTGAATTGAAGAACTTTGCATATCATATCTTTGTTTGATTCTTTGTATCTTACAATTGAGTTATGATTAGACGCTGGATATGCACACTCTTTGTTCAGCAATATTCTGTTATTTATGCTATTTGCACACTGAAAGTGTTTAACAAATACAGAGACTATGTGACCAGCATCATCTTAAAAGAAGCTATCTAAAAGAACAAGTCAGAGAATTCAACCATTGTTGGTTCTCTATTGTCTGGCTTAAATACAGCTGTATTTTGTAAGTAAAAAAGGATACTTAAAGGTATAACAGTTTCTATAGAAAGCATTTATGTATAGTCTTCTAACAAAATAGCAGTTGTGAACAGTTAGAAGAATAGCTTCCAGGTTACATTCATATATTGTTAAGACACTTTCACCCTTTATTGTTGTCCAGACATTGTTAAAGCAGGGATCTTTTCATGATGAATTGGAATGATATGGGATGCCTCACATTAAACTGCATACATTTCTAGTGTAAAAAAGGCTATAGATAATTGTGTTTTCTCAAATAACAAATGATGAAAACTGTTGTGTGGCAGCGGGGAGTTGAGGCTGATATACAGTGCCCATTTTAGGACATTGTCAGAGCCAAATATTATATAATTGTATTTTTAAGCCACCTGACTTCTGACTCTGATACCTGACTCTGCCACATGACACTGTTTACTTGCTTAGTTTGCAGAATTTGATGAAAGTTGCAACCAATAATGAAGTATTATGTTTCTTTCTAGAAGAATTAAGGTCAATCAATGCTTTCCTATATCGCTTTGGTTTTCTTTGTTTATTAGATGCTTGCAAGCTACCAGGCTCAAATGATCTCTGATTTTGATTTTTGACTACCTTCACACATTAGAGTCAGAGCGTGTGTATTGGATACACTGTATTTACTTACTGTATAGCTTACATGCTCAAATGAGGTTGATATTTGTATGCTTGCACTTGTCAAAAATCAAACTCATAGATCAGTTCAGTCTGTAAGCTGGCCAGAAAGTAAATGTAGTGTATGCAATATACATGTCTTGACTCTGACTGTGAAAACATTTAGAAATCAAACTCAGAGATCATTCAAGTCTGGTAGTTTGCATGCAGATGCTGTACATCTAATAAAAATAATTGCCTTACTTCTTCTAGAAGGCAACATAATGCAGAATTTGAATGAAAGTTGTGACTACAGTATGTATTACACTGTGTTACAGCTGGGTCCTGCAAGAAGGCAGTACCCGGTCCCAGAAGAGGATCGTGGAGTGGTTCGAATCACTTGAAATGGCCCTCTCACACCGAGGTCAAACACACATTCAGGAGCCGGTGCCAGTAGCTTGACATAATAATACTGATATGCGGGAACGCACCTCCCGAAAGACTGTTTATTTTTTGGCACTGAGACCCTTATGTAGAAAATCATAAGGCACTGTGCATTAGGCCTGCATGTACAAAGCAGCCATTACTATTGGGTGTCTTGACCAACAAAATCTATTTCTATTTGGCATCTTCACAAAAAGCAGTTTAATACTATTGGTTGTAATCAAACAAAGGAGTCTAATACTATTGGTTGTCTTCATACAAGGAAAACGCCCAGGTGCTCCCTTGAATAACTTCTGCTAAGTGCTGCTATTAAGCTCTAAGTCTTTGTGTTTTCTACTTTGCTTAGTTTGAATAGAAACACCACCCAAACATTTAAACTCTAGTGAAGCTAAGGAAAGAATCACTAGGCAGATAAAATGAATGTGGAGTCAGTGTGGACAGTGTAAAATGGCGGACAGTGTGGACAGTGTGCAACATGGCTGCCGAGACCAATGCAATCTCCTTCACACATATTTTGCATTTAGCTCTGAAAATAATGGTAATTGATACAATTTAGGAAATTCTCCATTTTCAAAGTTCATAGTCATACCATCCAAATTCCAATCAAAACAATAATTCGCCAAGTGTCTGCTTCATGTTGGCATGGTTTTTTAATGTGTCTTATTATTTTATTAGGATATTATGAGGCTTAAAACTTTAGGTGCAATTTTACACATTTTCATGAAAACAAGTTCATCTTTTAAGTTACTTTGTGAGGCCTAAATAATAGTAAAACCCCAGAAATTACAGCATCATTGAAACTAAACCCCTAAACATATGTACAAGAACTTTTAGAAAGTTTACTAACTCTTTAGGTGTTTCACAGGGGTTATAACTAGAGATGGGCAAATTTTTTAAAAATGTGATTTGCCAAATTTTCCAACAAAATTTGATTCAACCCGAATCGAATCAGGGAAAATCACATTAAAAAACAGGTATTTCTCGGATGCAGAGAGCCTGTAGAATGTTGTGCCATGTTCAAATATGCTTAAGGAGCGCGGTTTGGTCTTCAAACAATGCTGTGTTTTAGTATGACACACATGACAGCCGCTGCTCTTAGAATCGCTTCACTCTTCAATTCCATGGGCATTTACAGGGGCCAACTTAACCAAATAAGTGAAGCGGTAACGCAGCCTGACAAGGTAACGTATTTGCCAGCTCAAAAGGACTGAGATGAGGGCCAGGATCTCACTATATCCTCAAAGAGTGCACTCTTTTTACACTGACATCAGATGATTCCATACATTATGACAGAACCTGTTCTGTTAAACGAGGATAGATTTTGCCCTTTTCATCCATCGGTGTCTGGTTTCAATTGGTCAATAATCTATCAGTATTGCTAAAGCCAAAAACAAACAGGAATGAAACCAAAACAGAGATGACCAGTAAATGGGATATTTGAATGTACTTTGTGTTCTGTATCCACTCCTGCTTTTGGCTATCAATCCTGAAACTTTTCATTCCTTCTGACAGATGAAATGAAGGGGAAAACCAAACTTAGTGTCAACCACAGAGTGGTGGAGGGTAAAACAGCATTATGGAAATCACAGCGTTTTCCAAGGCGACAGCGGTTAGTTGGCAGCAGCATGAGTAGGCTGCAGAGTGGCACAATGACAAATTATGGAGGTGGCAGCAACATCATAGGCCACAGAGTGGCAGAATGACAGAGTGTGGAGGTGGCGGCAGCAGCACCATAAGGTCAGAGAGTGGCACAATGACAAATTCTGGTAATGATAGCAACATGGTAGGCCACAGTGTGGAAGTGGCGGCAGAAGCATCATGAGATCAGAGAGTGGCACAATGACAAATTCTGGAGGTGGCAGCAACATGATAGGCCACAGGGTGGCACAATGACAATGTGTGGAGGTGGTGGCAGCAGCAGGTCAGAGAGTGGCACGATCACAGTTTGTGTAGGTGCGCGGCAGCAGTAGTAGCAGCATGAGGCCAGAGAATGGCACAATGAAAAATTCTGGTGGTGGCAGCAACATGGTAGGCCACAGTGTGGAATAACGATAGAGTGTGGAGGTGCCGGCAGCAGCAGCAGCTGCAGGAGGTCATAAAGTGGCACAATGACAGAGTGTGGAGTTGGGGGACAATTTCAGTCCCTGGTAAAGATAGCGGGAGGCAGATGGAGCAACTGGCAGCAGATGTGTGGCATCAGGTGGGTGGCAGCATCAGAATAATAGCTGATAATAGGCAGGTAGATAGAATCCAGACTCATTTCTCAACGTTTGCGGAATGCGTCATGGCTGATCTAATCTGATGCACAAGGCATTGCTGTGTTTAAATCCTGGCCGATCCACGCCTGATTCATTTTGACAAAGGTCCGTCTCTCCACATTACGGGTGGACAAGCGAGTTCTTCTTGGGGTAACGATGGCCCCCGCCGCACTGAACACCCACTCTGATGCCACACTACTGGTTCGGGCAGGACAACTTCTCTACTGCAAACTCTGCAAGTTACCTGGGGTGGTAGAGTGCTGTCCATCCTCACTAGGCAGGTGAAGTAAGCTGCTCATTAAGGACTCCAGACTTAAGCTGCTGCTGATAGAGCTGCTACTGCTCCTAAACCCCCATCTCCTAACAGCAGCTATGGCAGTAGTTTGTCTTCGCTGTATAGTAGTGCTATATAGTGGCGTTGAACCCTGACCATCTAGAAGATCTCTGGCTGAGGGAAGTGAACAGGACAGAGACTGGTTGAGGACAGGTGCGGGCCGCTGACCTGCTCCTGGGCCATGCCAACTAACGGTTGTATCTGACAAACCCATGGACTCTTGGTTGGGGTTGTCAGATGTCATTTAGGAGAAAGTGGATGACCTAGTCAACCAATCGAGAACCTTTGGGTTTTTCATCAACACGCTGCCACTAGATGACACTGGAAGTTCTGGCCCAGTCACCCCTGCTGCGACGTTCCATTACTGTGCTGCGACCTGTGCCTGCTCCACCTGCCACCTCTATGTCCGACATATTGGTTAATCAACTATGTTAATTTGACACAGATTTCTTGATATCAACTTTATCAACAAAAAATAATTGAAATTTGGGGAATACAGAACCCCGAAAACTGACACCCTGGACTTTGAGCAAAAATCACTCCAGCAACTATGTGGATTTGACATTGATTTCTTGATATAAACTTTAGCAACAAAAATGAATTGAAATTTGGGGAATACAGAACCCCACAAACTGACACCCTGGACTTTGAGAAAAAATCACTCCATCAACTATGTGGATTTGACACAGATTTCTTGATATTAGCTTTAGCAACAAAAAAGAATTGGAATTTGGGGCATACAGATCCCCCAATAACTGACACCCTGGACTTTGAGAAAAAAAATCACTCCATCAGCTACTGAGTACAAGCAGCTAGACACTAGAGACAGCACATGCAGTGTGAAATGACAGGATTGCAAATGGCCTCTGTTTTCATAGGGCTGTGACATCACATAAGTCTGCCGGTCGCTGATTGGCTTACATGTCTGTACACGTGATTGAGGGTGTTCCTTTCTTCTTCCCAGAGTTCTCTGCCCATGTAACATGTGCTCATGGCCATTTTGTTAATAAAGGGGGAAAAAAAATGAGTTCCCACAAATCACCGCAAACTTCGCATTCATGCCGAACCAAAGTACTCCTGAAATTCGAAATGTATTCCACTTTGTTCAAATCGATTCGCCCATTTCTAGTTATAACAGAATGGAGGTTGGATTTAGATGATTGTAATAGATGATTGTTATTGTATTTTGTTTGGAAATTATCATTTTTGCCCAAAAATTACACATTAACAATAGATTAAATGATAAAAAGCTCTTCAAAGTGTAATGACCATTTTCCTGGAAATGCCCATACCCCATATGTGTTGCTAAACCGCTGTATAGGCAAACGACATAGAACAGAAGTAGTGCGATTAAGAGAAGATCTAAATCATCAAATTATATAGGCTATGCAATGTTTATATTTTAGCAATGTAGACATTGTAGGACTTATTTTCTTGAAGGATCAGATGAGCTATTCCAATACTTCATTTTGGAGTGTCTGTAGCTTATTGATGAGATTTTTTTTAAATACTTTCTGGACATAGGAACACAAATTTATTAATCCTTGTTTAGAATTAATTTTTTTTGCTGTTCACTGTACCATAAAAATAGAAGGTTATATTTCTCTTGTTATCCATTATGGAAATACCATATTCATGTAGTTTTTTTGTTTAAATTTTGCCCAATCTACTTGAATAAAAACTAAATTGGAGAAAACCAATTTACAGAGGAAGAATTTTTATATTTTGCGATTGACAGAGCTGGTTTTTTACACCATACATGTCCAATAATGGTGCAGATTTATTGTACAGATTGTTACGGAAATATTGATAACAATTTTTTTTTTAGTATTAAATACCTTGTTACATTTTATATGGAAAACTGGTGTTTCTTTCTTTCTTTCTTTATTTATTGTTATAAATGTTTTTAAATGTATTTTTCACTTTATTTCAGCCTTGGACTTCAACAAGCTTTTAAAAGATTGCTTGTTCAATTTGCTGCACTGCAATACCCAATATACAAGCTCAACTAAAACTGCATTTACTGAACAAACCATGGGGAGGTAATGGTTAGTTTTGTTATACTGGGGGGAGGTTATAACAGTTTTTTTTATCACTAACAGTGTGTGACAGATACACACTGCTGCTGTGTCTGCCTTGTTCTTTCTCACAGACAGAAGACAGAAGAACTTGCAGGCAGAAAGCTTGCAAAATAACACATTTTCCTGTCAACCCCATAAGTAGTTCATCATGGTGTTCACAGATGTCTTCTCTCATCACCCAGTACTGATCGCTGAAGCAGGATGAAGGAGTACTGTCAGTGCTGTAATCACTCCACATGAATTAACAGGCTACAGGCACAAGGACCAGTGCTGCAGCATGTTCATTTACATGGGGTGAGCATCAAGGGGTAATGAAATTATGACTGGCATTAGGACTATGTTTCCAGTAGATTGCTTATGCTCAACTGGGCTGCTGTATGTGAAATACAATGGTCGACTAAAAACATATCAACATATTTATTAACTCTCATTGCCGTAATTATTACCTACGATGCTTTTGCTAAAATAAACATAGCGATTATAGTTGTAGTATGGTTTCAGTATGTTTAATTTGGAAAGTGGTATGGTTAGCAAATTAATGAATAAACTACATGTAGATGCTATTTTAAATGACCAAGAAAGAATCAGAACTGAGCTAGTACAAAAAGTGGAAAATGAGAGGCATTAAACCATAAGAAGCAGATAGCCAGGCCTATAATTCACTACTTCTGGGTTAAAGTAAACCAGTCACCACCTCTGGTGATAAAGATACAGTTTTGTAGGGGCTATTACAAAGATTCAAGGGCACTTTTATTTTCTTTTTATCCCCCACAATTTCCGAAATACCAGTCCTGAAATCGGACCATTGTATACCTCTCCAATGTCAGTATTATGCCAATTTTCTCTGACACTGCCTTCTTCTGTTGGACAGTGTCAGAGAAGATTAGCATAATACTGACATCTTATATCCACAGTGTAATCTCACGATGCTCATCTAGTTCAATTACACTGTCTGCTGCTATTTCATGCTTCAGGCTCTGAGCAATGTCGGCATTGCTTGGCACACAGAACAGAACATTAGGATGTGCGGAAGAGCAGGAGATAGACAGCAGTGACAAGGGAATGAGAATCTGTGAATAGGTAAGTAGAGAAATCCCTTTTTATTTTGCTTAACCCTAAACCACCACTCCACCCTAAAATTGCCTGATAATACCGGCTGCAGACCTATCCTTGCCTCCGAAGACACTTTTCAGATTCCTGACGCTGCCTTTTTTTCAAATCTGATATGCGTCTTTAGAAGTGGTTATAACTTTGGAAGACTTTGGAACTTTGCAGGCGATTTTCAGATTGTTTTCTCATGACACATTGGTGCACATTTACTTACCTGTCCAGAGAAGTTCACTGAATGTGCCTTGTCCGACCATAATGCACTCTGCCGCAATTCACCAAGATTGTGCCTGTGTCGCATGTGTCGCTCAGGTCAGCTGGAGTTCACTTTCTTCACGGTGCATGTAAGTGCTTGATCTTAAGACACAATTTCAAAGTTAAATCCTGTGCTCAGTCTGAATCAGTCGGATTTCTCCTCGATTTCTGTCGCATGAATTTCATTGCAGCTGCGCCAAAATGCATCCGCCTGAGACACAATCCCCTGTTAAATATCTGTCACAGCCGCGCAAAACCAGAAAACGTTGGAAAATCCGATGAAAGTGCGGCCGAGCACCCTTAGTAAATGAGCCTTATTGTACTTTATGTTAGGTGAAAAATTTGGGTGATATGCTTGGTGTTTATTTATGAAGAGAACAATATTTGGTAAAAATTTTGAAAAATTCTTGATATACGAAATTATAAATTTTCTACTTTTTTGACAGTCATAACACCAAAATAACTTCATATCTAACATTTACCTAATGTCTGCTTTATGTTGAGATGGTTTTTTTATGCTTCCTCTCATTTTTGTAGGATGTTATGAGGCTTTGAACTTTTGGTGTAATTTTCACATTTTCATAAAAACCCAATATCATACTTTTGAGGGACCTGCTCAAAGAGCAGAGAGCAGTCATGTTGAGAGGCCTAAATTATAGTAAAACTCCATAAATTACACCATTTTAGAAACTACACCCCCTCAATGTATGTAAAACTACTTTTATGAAGTTTGTTAACACCTGTAAAACAATGAATTATTGAATGTGTTTTTTAAATAATTTACTCATTCTCAGTGGATAAAATACCAAAATCTCCACAAAGTTGGATACCCATTTTCTTCCAACTATGCCAATACCCCATTTGTGGTGGTAACCTGCTGTATGAGCACACATCATGACATTGTAGAGAAGCTTTGCATTTTCACTTTGTAAATGCTAGGAAATCTTTATTTTCTTTTGGCAATGTAGGCTTATTTTCTTTATTAACCCTACCATAAAAATAATATGTTATATGTATATGTATATGTATTCTATAGATCACTATGATTACAGTGATATGTAATTTTTACAGTTTTTCCTGTAATTTTACAATTTTGCTGAAGAAAAATTAATATAGAGAAAATCTCTTTTGTTTTAGTATCTTGTTCGCCATCTTTGCAGAGACATAACTTTAATATTTTTTTGTTCACAGAGCTGGTTAACAGCTTCTTTTTATCTGTTGAGTTGTTCTTTTCAGTGGTACCATTATGGCGCACATAACTTTTTTTGATCACTTTTTAAAACATTTTTGTGAAAGGATTTTAGGAAAAATGTGCAATTTTTGAAATTTACATATATATTATTTTACGGTGTTCACCAAGCGGATCCAATAATGTTTCCGATTTATTGTACAGATTGTTGTTTTTGTAGATCATTAGATACGTATAGGTAATGTTGATAATTGACTTTTATTAAAAAAACATTAAATGTTTTAAACTTTTTCTTTCTTACAGGTTTGCTTGTAAAAGGCATCCTCTGACCGCTTGTTCAAGCTCTTATTATTAACTAAACACATGCTCCAAGGCGTGTGTCAACTGTAATATACTGCTAAGACCTGTTGCTTCTTGTGCCAGAAGCTGTACGTAGTTGTTCGTCTTGTGTCGGCAAGTCACTGCCGACCGTGACTTACTACTATGTCCAATATCAGGAAGGGGTCAAGACCAATGGGCAAAATTTTAAAAGTTGAATTTAGAAGAAAGGGGGTCGTGAATAACAAATGTAAGAAGATTACCAGAGTCACAGTGCCTGGATCTATAAGTAAGTGTCCTTGGTTTATCATGCCTGTATTTTGATGTTAGATTTCCTTTAAATAAAAAGTGATCAAAATGTAATATAGTCTCCAAAATGTTATCTCTGTGCTACAAATAATGACACCTTACATAGTTTTATACACCAAAGTATGAAAATGTTATTGATGTCAGAATATGGCGATAGTAAGAATTTCTTTGTATAAAAGGTTTTAATGTTTTTTTTTTAATATTAAAACATAAGAAACGCATACAAATTTGAAATCTCTGTAATCATACTGGCCCAATGAATAAAGGGATGTAAAAAAGCCATTGGAAAATGTCTCAACTTAGTTGGCTCAATTGCAATTTTACAATCGCATTTGAATTTTTTTTTTCAGCTTCCCTGTACAATATGTGCCAATATTTAGCATAATTTGTGCCACAGGGAGCAAGCCTTTATTTGAAAGAAAAATTAAAATCTTGTGGAAAGAGGGGAGTAAAAAATGAAAATACAAAAATGGAAAAGGGACGAGTAAGGAAATTGTTTCCCAGTATTTCCTTCTACCCAACATACATTACCAGGTTTTTGGTTGACCCCCAGTCTAGTAAAATGGAGCAACCCTGAAAGTATTTTGTTTCACTACAAATCTTTAACCA
Organism: Engystomops pustulosus; assembly: GCF_040894005.1. Classification (NCBI taxonomy): domain Eukaryota; kingdom Metazoa; phylum Chordata; class Amphibia; order Anura; family Leptodactylidae; genus Engystomops; species Engystomops pustulosus. The sequence goes on along the minus strand of NC_092415.1, from coordinate 102,414,732 downwards.
AGTTTCTTGTATGTCAAACCTTAGATTACAAAGGAGATAGGGTTTAAACGTACTGACCATTGGGTGGCTGGGTACTCAAAGAGTTAATTTGCATCATAAAGAAAAAATTATCCAAACGGACATTTGTACCCATTTGCCACTAAGACTTAACTTTTAATTATTATAGTTAAAACGTGGACCAACCAAAATGAGTGTTTAAAATTTCTCAAACAGCTTGACAAAATTTGTACGGCAGTCGATGTATAGGTGGTGATCGTGCCCATAAACAGTGGTTATCCCATTTGTAGTTAGGGTGACCACAGACTAGAATTAATGCTCTAGGGGTCGGGGACCCCGTCTCATATCGCCTCAATTCCCCTGATAAGCGCGCCGCAGTCAGTATTCTTGAGCACACATACTCTCTAAGTTGAAAACTAAGCGTGCTAAGGGGAGGAGGGGAAACAGGGGAAGGGAGGATTCCTATTGCGTTTTCCCTATAAACTGAGCATTCAGTCAGGACACACGATCACATCACTCGATTCTCATTAATTGCCATTTCTCAAACTGCTGATTCTAAAAACACAGTAGCCCCCCCGACATGTTTCGCCACGTGAAGTGGCGTCCTCAGGGGTACCGGGGCTAAAATGCGGCACATCGCGCAGGGTCTAAACTTTTATCAACTTCCTAGGCTTGCGTCATGGTGGGGGCGGTAACCGCTATCCAATCACTGAAGAGGAGGCTTGGTTCTCACTACCAGTCACAGAGAGGCATGGAGTGATGTCATCCTGATGGTTTTCAGGGCTACTGCGCATGTCTAGAGACTTAGTACGATCCTACTCGTAGTAATAGACGTCACTGCGCATGCCCAGGGACTTAGGCGCCTCATGCAAAGTTACGAAGAGTGGTGTTGGAGAGGATTAAATGCGCATGTCTGCAGACTTTGCCAGTATTTAGACAGGTAAGTATCCTGGTTTCGCTGGTTACGGTGTATAGATATCTCAATTAGTTTCTTCATTTATCAAAGGGCTCAAAAGATGGCTCAAAAAACGGATTCAGAGTCAAGGTCCATATAGTCTATCATTATAAGTATATAAGTGATTAGAATTATGCCTCCATTTTTCCCCCTCATTACTTAGTGTGTAATTAGTATTGTGCCTCCGTCGCCCCCTCATGATTTGGGGACAATGATGCTAGATCGTATGTCATATAATGTCACCATATAGCCATTGGTAGAGGAAGTAGACCACTGGATTAAAAGCATGTGCCTCCATTTTGGTCGGATCCCGGCATAAAAGTTTTACTTTTTTTCTTTTTTTTTTTTCACTATACTGATTAATCCTCTATATGTCAGGTATTGTATGGCAGGTATTAACTAATGTGGTCAGTTAATGGCTCATATAGCCATTGTAAGACTCATCAAAGGTAAGCCGCAAAATTAAAGCCTTCATTTAGACCCCTGGGGCTTAAAGTCCCCAGTTTATAGATCCATTTGGCTTCCAGTTGTAGGAGTCTGCGGTCCAGATCTCCCCGCCTGATGCCCGTCCGCAGGTGGTCGATCCCCCAGAATCTGAGTTGTTCAAGATCACCCTTATGTACGGCTCTCATGTGTTTAGACAGGGAGGTGTCCTTGTTGGTTCTGACTGTGCTCAGATGTGAGGAGATCCTTTTCCTCAATTCCTGCACCGTTTTCCCTACATATAATTTTGGGCATTGGCATTGTGCCATATAAATGACGCCAGATGTTCGGCAATTGATGTATTGTCTAATTTGGTACGAGCGATTACCATCTGAACCTACGAATTCTCTCCTCCTTGGCATATATTTACAAAATGAACAGGACCCGCACGGATATGAGCCTGGTAGGCGAGAGGGCAACCATGTAGAGGATATTCTTCTTTTCTCAGTATAGTGGCTATGCACGAGTAGGTCTTTGATGTTTTTACCCCTCCGGTATGTTATTGATGGGTGCACCGTGATAGCGGTCCGTACATCCTCATCCGCGGTTAAAAGGGGCCAGTATTTTTGGAGTACCTCCTGTACCTGTTGGGCATATCCATCAAAGGTTCCTATACACCTTATAGGTCCCTGTTTTGCGGGTCTGCCAACGTTTCTCAGTAGGTCCTCACGGTTCGTCGTTTTTGCCCTCTGATAGGCCCTATGTAGGGTCTTTTTTGGGTAGCCTCTCATCAGGAAACGTTTATAGAGATCCTGGCATTCTCTCTCAAAATCTGGCTCGGTCGAGCAGTTCCTCCTAGCTCGGAGGTACTGCCCGACTGGAATGCCCCTTTTGAGGGGTGTTGGGTGCCAGCTTTGCCAGCTAAGTAGGTTGTTCGTGGAGGTTTCCTTTCTATGAATTGAGGTTTGTATCCGGTCCTCCTTATCAATCATGATGTTTAGATCTAAAAAGCAAATGTGTTCCTTGTGAATTTCCGAGGTGAAGTGCATACCTATTTCATTGTCGTTAAGGTGAGATACAAATCTTTCAAAAGTGTCTTGGTCACCATCCCATAGGATCAGGACATCATCGATATACCTTCCCCAGAGTATGATGTGTTTAGTGAATTCTGTAAATTCGTCTGAAAATACTATGACAGATTCCCACCACCCTAAAAAAATATTGGCATATGTGGGTGCACATATGGTCCCCATGGCGGTGCCTCTCACCTGGTGGTAGAAGGCACCGCCAAAGAGAAAGTAGTTATGGGTTAACAAAAATTGCAATAGTGAAATCACGAAGGTGTTGTGTCTTGTGAACTGTATAGCTTTGGTGCTCAGAAAGTATTCTACTGCTTTAAGTCCCAACGAGTGCTGTATGTTGCTATAGAGAGCCTCTACGTCTAAGCTGGCCAGGTAAGTATTCTCAGGTACCGTTATTTCCTGTAATCTAGTGATCACATCTTTCGTGTCACGTAGATAGGAAGGTAGAGAGGTGACAAATGGCCGCAATAACTTGTCAATGTATTCACTTATCCCTTGAGTGAGGCAGCCTGTGCCCGAGACAATTGGTCTGCCGGGTATAGGTTTCACTTGCTTATGTACCTTCGGCAGGGCGTAAAAGGTTGGTATAGATGGCTTGTTTATAAGTAGGTATTTAAATTCATCTTTGGAGATCATGTTTTCTTCCAATGCGGTCGTTAGTAGATTCGACAGTTCATGAACAAATCTGTCAGTGGGGTCCCTTTCCAGTATCTTGTAGGTATTTTTATCATCCAAAAGGCGCCCAACCATATTAACGTAATCGCTTCTATCCATTAATACAATATTCCCCCCCTTGTCCGAGGGTTTAAAGACCACCTCCTCCAAGGCCACAAGTTCTTCCAATGCTCCTTGCTCATCCCTCGTGAGGTTGGAGCCAATCATTTTCCTATTAGGTTTAATGTGCTCAAGATCCTTAGTCACCATGTTTACAAATGCCTCTATTAGTGGGTATTGTGAGAAAAGAGGTGTATTTTTGCTTTTAGGTTTCAAATTTGTAAGTGGGGGGGTGATATCATATGGTGTTACTATATTTTCTGATTCCAGTTCCAATAGGAGTTGTTCAACTCTTTCGTCATTGAGGTCCGGATTCGGCTCAGACTGTGCATAATGTTTATGTAATGCTATTTTTCTGGCGAAGAGATTAACGTCCTTAACCCAGGTAAATCTGTCAAACATTGGTACAGGGGTAAACGAGAGACCCTTCCGCAGTACTTTGAGTTGGGTCTCATTGAGTACTAATCTAGATAGATTGATCACTAGCTTATCCTTTTCATTTGTATCGAAAATATTTTCCCTTACTTGCCATTGTATCCCCATTTCTCTCTGTCTCTCAAGGCCATATTTGGGGCCATCCCTAAAAAAGGGACCAGGGTAGATTGTGTTTGTTGGGGGTTTTTGTTTGTCCCAACTTGTACAGGGGTTGTTGTAGTAACAACAAATGGGGTAATAGTGTTGTAAGTCCCCGGGCCCCCAGTGAGGTTTACATGCGATGTCACTGGGGTTATCACAGGAGTGTTCACATGTGGTTGTAAGGTAGATTGTTGCGAGGAGGTAGCCAGTGATGGTACAGTATTTGTGCATTGTGTGCTTAGCCATTGGTTGGGTCCCCTTGGGGTTTGATTCGTTAGATTGGGTTCAGGTCTCCCTTGTGTTCCTATTTGGTATGTCGATTTTTTATTTTGTTGCTGGTATGTCGATTTTCTACTTCTGTTTTTACGTTTGGTACCGTTTCTTGTAGTGGTCACTCTGTCCTCTGATGCCGAGTTTTCGGATTCAGAGATGTCAGTGTAGTAATTTTGACGTTGGTTATTCCTTGTTTTATAAACCTGCCCTGACTCAAAGTCGTTACAGTCTCTTATATATTTACGGTGTTTTCTCTCTTTAATTTCAACCGTCAAACTACTGATGTTTTTTTGCAATTTGTCTTCTAACGCCCTAAACTCTGGGCAGTTAGTAAAAGTTTGTATTTCCTCTATTTCCTTCTCGAGGGCTTTATTTACTTTTTGTAGATGGGATTGTTCGTATTCGTATAGGTAATTAATTAGGCGTAAAGAGCTCTCGGTGAGTAGTTGTTGCCAACCCCTCAGGAATTCAATGTCCTCCTGGTGGGAGTTAGGAGAGAGGTTGATCCTCAAACCTCTATATACGATCTTGTGTTTGAGATACGTCTCTAGGCTTGCTACTTCCCAACTAGATCTAATGTATGATTTGTATGTTTTGGATAGTTCTTTGAAGGCAGTCTGGACGTCAACTGTATTTAGGGGAATGTTTTCTTTTGAAAACACAAGTGCGGCTTCCTTAGGTATTGAGTCAAAGGTGGGTTTCTGCGAGAGAAATCCTGCCATACCCAGATTATAGAGTACCTGCTTGGTCACGCAGGACAACTAGCGAGACTTTGTTAGTCGGTCAGGAGAAACCTTTCAGAGGGGATAACCTCAATTCATATACAAAGGAGATAGGGTTTAAACGTACTGACCATTGGGTGGCTGGGTACTCAAAGAGTTAATTTGCATCATAAAGAAAAAATTATCCAAACGGACATTTGTACCCATTTGCCACTAAGACTTAACTTTTAATTATTATAGTTAAAACGTGGACCAACCAAAATGAGTGTTTAAAATTTCTCAAACAGCTTGACAAAATTTGTACGGCAGTCGATGTATAGGTGGTGATCGTGCCCATAAACAGTGGTTATCCCATTTGTAGTTAGGGTGACCACAGACTAGAATTAATGCTCTAGGGGTCGGGGACCCCGTCTCATATCGCCTCAATTCCCCTGATAAGCGCGCCGCAGTCAGTATTCTTGAGCACACATACTCTCTAAGTTGAAAACTAAGCGTGCTAAGGGGAGGAGGGGAAACAGGGGAAGGGAGGATTCCTATTGCGTTTTCCCTATAAACTGAGCATTCAGTCAGGACACACGATCACATCACTCGATTCTCATTAATTGCCATTTCTCAAACTGCTGATTCTAAAAACACAGTAGCCCCCCCGACATGTTTCGCCACGTGAAGTGGCGTCCTCAGGGGTACCGGGGCTAAAATGCGGCACATCGCGCAGGGTCTAAACTTTTATCAACTTCCTAGGCTTGCGTCATGGTGGGGGCGGTAACCGCTATCCAATCACTGAAGAGGAGGCTTGGTTCTCACTACCAGTCACAGAGAGGCATGGAGTGATGTCATCCTGATGGTTTTCAGGGCTACTGCGCATGTCTAGAGACTTAGTACGATCCTACTCGTAGTAATAGACGTCACTGCGCATGCCCAGGGACTTAGGCGCCTCATGCAAAGTTACGAAGAGTGGTGTTGGAGAGGATTAAATGCGCATGTCTGCAGACTTTGCCAGTATTTAGACAGGTAAGTATCCTGGTTTCGCTGGTTACGGTGTATAGATATCTCAATTAGTTTCTTCATTTATCAAAGGGCTCAAAAGATGGCTCAAAAAACGGATTCAGAGTCAAGGTCCATATAGTCTATCATTATAAGTATATAAGTGATTAGAATTATGCCTCCATTTTTCCCCCTCATTACTTAGTGTGTAATTAGTATTGTGCCTCCGTCGCCCCCTCATGATTTGGGGACAATGATGCTAGATCGTATGTCATATAATGTCACCATATAGCCATTGGTAGAGGAAGTAGACCACTGGATTAAAAGCATGTGCCTCCATTTTGGTCGGATCCCGGCATAAAAGTTTTACTTTTTTTCTTTTTTTTTTTCACTATACTGATTAATCCTCTATATGTCAGGTATTGTATGGCAGGTATTAACTAATGTGGTCAGTTAATGGCTCATATAGCCATTGTAAGACTCATCAAAGGTAAGCCGCAAAATTAAAGCCTTCATTTAGACCCCTGGGGCTTAAAGTCCCCAGTTTATAGATCCATTTGGCTTCCAGTTGTAGGAGTCTGCGGTCCAGATCTCCCCGCCTGATGCCCGTCCGCAGGTGGTCGATCCCCCAGAATCTGAGTTGTTCAAGATCACCCTTATGTACGGCTCTCATGTGTTTAGACAGGGAGGTGTCCTTGTTGGTTCTGACTGTGCTCAGATGTGAGGAGATCCTTTTCCTCAATTCCTGCACCGTTTTCCCTACATATAATTTTGGGCATTGGCATTGTGCCATATAAATGACGCCAGATGTTCGGCAATTGATGTATTGTCTAATTTGGTACGAGCGATTACCATCTGAACCTACGAATTCTCTCCTCCTTGGCATATATTTACAAAATGAACAGGACCCGCACGGATATGAGCCTGGTAGGCGAGAGGGCAACCATGTAGAGGATATTCTTCTTTTCTCAGTATAGTGGCTATGCACGAGTAGGTCTTTGATGTTTTTACCCCTCCGGTATGTTATTGATGGGTGCACCGTGATAGCGGTCCGTACATCCTCATCCGCGGTTAAAAGGGGCCAGTATTTTTGGAGTACCTCCTGTACCTGTTGGGCATATCCATCAAAGGTTCCTATACACCTTATAGGTCCCTGTTTTGCGGGTCTGCCAACGTTTCTCAGTAGGTCCTCACGGTTCGTCGTTTTTGCCCTCTGATAGGCCCTATGTAGGGTCTTTTTTGGGTAGCCTCTCATCAGGAAACGTTTATAGAGATCCTGGCATTCTCTCTCAAAATCTGGCTCGGTCGAGCAGTTCCTCCTAGCTCGGAGGTACTGCCCGACTGGAATGCCCCTTTTGAGGGGTGTTGGGTGCCAGCTTTGCCAGCTAAGTAGGTTGTTCGTGGAGGTTTCCTTTCTATGAATTGAGGTTTGTATCCGGTCCTTAGATTAAACCTTAGATTATGTATGCCATAATCATACTACACTCTTTAAACCTTTATTAGACCATATAGCAAGGGGTGCACAACCCATGACTCAAGAGCCTCAGGTTGTGTTCTTAGCCCTTCTACCTGCAGGTCAATTTTTATAGCTTTTTTGCCGTGATGCGCAGCAAAATGAGATAAATCATATATGCAAAAAGCACAGTTTTGTGCTTCGGGATCTTGAAAGGCATAAGTCAAGGTCCCACTGCACAAGTTCTAATCAGTAATACAGCTGTTATAGTTAGCTAGCTCAATGTCCTGTGGTGATGTAATCATCACATGCCCCTCCGGGTTCTCCACTATACATCTTCCAGGGAACAGGGCTGCTGACCATGAGTGAGAGAGGAGAGAGGACTGGACCTGGGTGGAGAGTGATTCTTTGTGAGGAGAGAGGCAGCACTGGGTGTTCTGTTTGGGGAGGGGCTGCTAGACCTGCAGGCGTAATTCTGTTTGGAATTGGAGGACTAGATCTGGGTGGCATTCTGGGGAAAGGATGGAGAACTAGACCTGGGGGGATTGTGGGAAAGGATGGAGGACTAGAGCTGGTGAGCTATTCTGGGAAAGAATGGAGAACTAGACCTTGGGGGGCATTATGGGGAAGGAGGGAAAAATAGACCTGGTGGAGCTGGGGGGATTATTGGGAAGGATGGAGGACTAGACCTAGAGGTGGGGATTCTGTGGAAGGATGGAGGACTAGAGATCTGGAGCGGTATGCTGTGTGAGAAGGGGGTAGCAGACATAGAAGGGAGCTTTACCCATTGACGAAGGCAGCATGCCGAAATGCTCGTTGGGGTGTCAGTCATCCGGGTGGACATGTGCATCTCGTGGCAGGTATTTTTTACACTGAGTGTCACAATGTGTTATTATGTTTATTGTCATGTATAGTTATCTACTTGTGCATTTTGCCCCATGAGTAATGCCTGGCACTCAGATTGAGCATATAAATTAACATCAACTGATTTTATTATTATAATCTTCCATATACATTTCTGTACAAGCCTTGTTTCACTGCATTTAAATGAATAACTTTAATAAAAATTTGATATCTTCCATACAACATATCTATAGAATTCTGGCTTCTTCTGTGTAGGCTTAGAGTGAGGATAGAGACAAGACCTGGGGGGTGGTGGTGGTGGAAGGTTTATAGTAGTTACATTCTTGTACATAGGAGCAGTATTGTAGTAGTAATGTTCTTGTATATGGGGGCAGTATTATAGTATTTATATTTTTGTACATAGGAGGCAGTATTATAGTAGTTATAGTAGTAACAATTATTTCCTGCTGCATGAGTTCAGACAATTTCTATCATCATTATTATCTTCTTGTTTGTGCACTTTATTGTAGTCTACTCTGAGGGTCTATGTTACTTGGTACAATGGTAGAATTGCAGTATAAAGAAGTAGTTGTTTCTGGGTGGCATTTGGGGCGCATGTAGGGTTTCGGTTGAAAGTAAGACAATGCAGCCTTCGGACCCGAAAAAGTTTGCGCACCACTGCTATATAACAAAGAGAAAGGAGGAAACCCTAGTGACAAACAAATTTGGTAAAAAAATCCTTTAATTCATGTAGTTAAAAAATAATTGTTAAATAGGAGACATATCACAAGACTAACAGAACTAGCCTGACAAGTGTCTAAAGAATAAAAATAGAATAAAGCTAGTGCAAAGTAGCATTATAAAAGTGCAAAGCTGCTATATATCAAATAACTTCACAGAAAATATGAAAATGGTAACCACCTAGACGATGGGTGGAACTACATAAATATTGTCATGTCAACAACCCAGAGGGAAAAATAGTTAAACTTATCGATGCCCAAAGAAGAATGCAGTGCTAAAAATTACTCTAGCATCCACCATTACTTATACAGTAAAAGGGGTTGTGTGATCTGGTTTTAATTTTGTCCCGATGGGTTATTTACTTGACAATAATTATATAGTTACACCCATTATTCTGGTGACTACCATCTTCATATGTTCTGTGATGTTATTTGATATTTAGCAGCTTTGCACTTTCAGAACTTTGCACTAGCTTTATAATTTTTTAATGCCAGAGACGCCTGTCTGGTTAGTTCTGTTAGTCTCGCGATTTGTCTCCTCTTTTAACAATGAATTATTTTTTAACTGCATAAAATAAAGGATATATTTTTTTTTTATCAATGTTGTCACTAGTATTTTTTTCTTTTTTGGTATTCATTTTGTACATTGGAGAGGTCGAGGCTAGTTCTGGTGTTACTATATTGGTGCTGGATTGCCCTTTTAAATTTTAAAACAATCTTCCAAAAGCAAGAGAATCCAGGACCTAAAAAACTATCACCTAAAAGAGGAGTAAATAAGTAAATTACAAAATATGCACACTGCTATTTTTAAGAAATGGGAAGAACAGTTTCCTTAAAGTGTTCCTTAAGTATAGAAATGGTATGAATATACTAAAAAAGCAGGGAACTTTGTGATTTATGGAATGAGTCTTGAGTCTGTTATTTTAAATGTCATCCTTCTTGCTGGGCAGTCTTTTGATATTTATTCTACAGAAGTTAATGGAAACCTAGGCTTCCTCTTTTCATGCCAGCAACTATACAAAGACACAAGGAAATGCTGTACATATGACCTATTGAGAAATGTAGGTTGAGAGAAAGAAGTCTAAAATAGGCTAGTTCACATTTTAAATAATGTGCTAATCCCATGGCTATTCAAGGATTCCACGGCACATTAGCAACGGCAGGGAAAATTGTGCAATTTTGTTGCATTTAAAAGGATTTTCAGCTTTAGAAAGGCCTTACTTTGTTTAAAGTAGCCATACATTAGAGCCTTCCTGTGATAAATATACCTCACATTTTCACAAATGGATTATATGAAGAAGAGCCAAGTTACATTTAAATTCACTTGCCCAGCTGAACAGTATCCAAACAATGATTATGGCATTTCTATTCTCTGTAGTAGCACTTATCAGCATAGTTGAGATGTCTACATATTCTTTACATGTGTATACAATATCAATAGGATTCTTCAAATGAAACCTTTATAAAAATATTTTCATGAATGCGACAGCCTAATAATTATACATAAGAGAGGGGGTTCAAAGGAGTATTTCTAATAAGGAGATTGCCTATGGCTATGCTTAGATGAAGTCTCCACCTTGGATTATTTAACACTTGAATTTACCATTCCATACTTGATACATGACAAGGTGAAGGGTCTATGGAGAGGGCTCATATGCTAAGGCAGGGCAGGTTTCTACTGCATTATTCCTCACCAATGCACCTATAAAGCTGACACAATTACAGAAGATACAATTTTAAAGAAAAGTGATCAAAAGGTGGAACGATTCCCAGAATGGAATCAATAAAAACCTCAGCTTGTCCTCAGCATCTTCTGATCAACATATCTCTGTCTTTCTGGCATGACTTACCATATATACTCGAGTATAAACCTCGTTTTTCAGCACAAAAAATATGCTGAATACCCAAACTCGGCTTATACTCGAGTAAAAAATTATAGGTTTTAACAGGTTTTATACTTATACTTGGGTCGGCTTATACTCGAGTATAAATATAAATGAATGCCATTTGCTCTGAAATATTACAAAATTTCTTGTGTTTTACTTGTGCAGAGTTTGCCGAAAAGTTAGGAATCATTTACTGTGCATTCACAAGAATGCCCATTTTCACCAAGAACAGCTTCCCAAAGCCCATTACAAGAATATTCCAAATATTTTAAAGATTAAATTTCAGAACAGTACAGTTTTGTTAAAATCACTAATGTAAGCTTAACTGGATCCCTGCTAGTATCTCACACTCTCAGTGTGCATGACAATAGGAGCGAGCTCACGACCCAAGCGCTTCAAATGCTGCAGTGAGCTGATGTCAGCCATGGGTGTTTTATGAAGCTAACTATATTTTTTGATAACCTTTGATAGGGCTCCCGGAGAAGTGCATTTCCAGTTCAGATTTTAATGTCATGCTCTGCCTATAAAGTATGTCAGAAGATGTGCTGCTAACTGTGATTATGTACTTAGTTTACATTATGTCTTGCACTAGTCTGAACACTGCATTGCTTTACTCCTTGCCATCTTAATGTATCTCCACCAAAACCGTCTGCCTTTTGTTCTGGGCTTTAGAAAGTGAAGATAGCTCTAATGGATAGATGCCTCCTCCACTCACATTCATCCCCTGCTAGCTGGTTAGTCTATAAGGCAGATTTACTTACCCGCTCCATTCGCGATTCAGTGGCGCATTTTGTGTGGAGGATTCGGGTCTTCCGGCAATTCACTAAGGTAGTTCCCCCGATGTCCACTAGATGTCGCTGCTGCGATTAAGTTGCTCGGAGTGCACTGAAGTTCACCAAGCCGGGCCGGGTGCAAGTAAGCGCGGGTCAACCGACACTTTTTTAAAAAAAATGCGGCGGTTTTTCTGAATCTGCCGGGTTTTCGTACGGCCACGCCCCCAGTCGCATGCACGCTGGCACCGATGCATCACAATCCGATCGCGTGCGCCAAAACCCCGGGGCAATTCAGGGAAAATCAACGCAAAACGGAAAAATTTGGGCTATCCGCCCGAAAAATGTGATCCGGGCCCTTAGTAAATGACCCCCTGTATGTCAGGAGACTGGTGTAATCACCTTTTGGACCAGGACTTTGATATCTCTAAAGAGGATAGTCTACCCATTTTCCAGTGCTTGCCATAACTCCGCACTGGAGCTTGCTAGTGTTTTCTGGGCTTCCATATTCTTTGATCTTTTGAACACTCATTTGTCTCCTGATTTTGTGCTTCATTGTCCTCTTGGTTTTCACATTTGGTTTAATTGGTGTTTTCCCTTTAAAGCAGGAAGGGAACATTGACCAGTTGTCAATCAATATGCAAGCATGTAGGGACTGCTGGGTGGGTTTAGGGCTTATTCTTTATGTCTGTCCTTCCTTTTTCATCTTTTTGTATAATTCCTAACAGCAGTTCCCTTTTGTTCTTTTATTTGGCCTGAACACTCATTGATGGCTCCTAACATTCAACATTTGTATGTTGCTTTTATTGTAATTGGATGCAGCTACTAATATAATAGGAAAAGTTACAATAGAGAGCTCCCAGAAAAAAATTATATGATAGGACATTTCAAGTTTTATGTGAAGATGTTCCGGTTTCTGCTTTAGATCTTCTAAGACAAATGAAGCCATAAATACATCAGAGGTATAAACAGCCCTGAGATTGTGGTTCTGGTTAAATAGCTTGGAGAATATTTGATTTAATGCTGCGGTAACAACGATCATCATAGCACAGTTTAGTTAATGTTGAGTGACAGATGTAGGTGTAATATAATTGCACACTATAAATAATCTACCATTAAATACATTTTTGAAGACAGATGACACTTTGCTATGTCAAAATTACATTTAGTTATTTTAATCTATGAGGAAAAAGTTATACTTTTTCATTCAACGGAAAAAGGAAATTTAATATACTCAAATGTGATATTTAATGTGTATTGCAAAAAGAGTACATTTATCTATCTTTCGTATCAGATAATTCCAAATGGAACATTTTTGGATAATGAAAGAAATGAAACAGTTTACTGAAGAGCACAAAATTACAAAAAAAAAGAAAGATGTTTTGTGAGACAAAGATATTGTTGACCTATTCTTGGAGTCAGTTGTCAGTATTATATTGCTGGGGGTCTGACATCAGGCACTCTCCCTGAGCAGCTGCTTTAAGAACCTGTAGCATTCAGATACTTTTATTAAATCAGCCATTCATTAGGTATAGCTGAAATAAACTGCTATAGTACTGATTAGCACCATAGAATTATATAGCAGTATATACAGACAAATCTGATCATTGATACACTTTAATTTTTGTATCACTATGGTCACTGTGATATACAGTAGATGAATACATGCTACTTTAATAACTGAAAATGTTTTATTCTTATTTTCCCCATGAACTACTTTCCTGAATCAATATAAAATAAAAGAGTTCTCTGGTCATATGTCAAATCAGACAGTCCCTGACCTATAATCTTAGGTAGCCAGAGTTTTTGGTTGTTTACATTCAGAACATTTACTGATGAAGAATTGATTTATGGAAGCTCGTGTAAGCTTCTGTCATAGTCTCTTCAAGGCTTTAAGGCTTAAGAAGCTAATGTCAGAGACACAAGCTATGTAGACAGTAAAAGAAAGGTATATATTTGTGACAAAAGTCTTTCAGTGGTTTAAGCTCAGTGTTTTATTAACCTTGTTATGCCAAGTGCCCTCTAGTGACAAAAATTCCACATGAATATCCCCAAGTAAGCTGTCAGTTATGTAAACTAAAAAATAATGCTCCATTTAGCAAACCTTTTTGGCAGCTGTCATAAGAATAGCCCAGCATGCAGTACTAATATACGTAATCCTGACAAATCCAAATATAAAGTAATAGGGTCTATAGAGGATAGGGATGTCCATCATGTGCCTAAATTGACTTCCACTCTGAAGAGGGGAACAACATGCAGCATGTGTATGTCATGCAAAACATTTTAAGTTAATATCTGAGGCCAGTTCATACTGTTATGGGGCACCTATGACTGGCACACACTGTTATAAAGGCATGCAGGAATGCCTTTGTTATTGGAAAACTATGGTTGGTGTTTACTTTTATGGGGACAGCTGTGGCGATATTCACTAGTACTAGGGCAAAGGTACCACTTTTTATCTTTACCTGGTATCTGTAGCTGGAACAAAATTTATGAGGACAACTTCCACATGATTCTTCAAGCTTGATGGGTCTACAGTACTGTAAATACGGCAGTCTACTATTTTATGCAATTTAGTGGCACACAATGGAATACTAGCACTACGCCACTACAATCCTCTGGCATCACTCTTCCAACTGCATTTGAACATGATGGATAAATCCTGACAGAGTAGTGGAAGAGTCAGTGCATTCATGTAACCATTTCCACCAGACTGACATTATATGACCTGCTTTATTTATGGCAAACAAGCTAAAGAAACATGTATCTCTAGCTGTAATATGCCTGTAGAAAAGGAGAACAATGCTTATGCAACGCTTATAATGGTCCCGTTGAGGGCATCTGGAATGGGTAAAACGGTGTTAAATTATTATGTATCCCATGAGCACAAGTGTCAGGCAATGGACATAGCCAACACAACCACTTCAAGAACATGTTTAGCAAATATAAGAAAAAAATTGTTATTTGGTTGGTTTAAGTGGGTAAATCAATAAACAAGTAATTTTTTTCCTTCTTCTCTATTAATCTGTTTTTTTACTTGGAAATGTCACCCTATTCCATTTTGTCACAAGATAGACACTCACTAAGGTGTCATATTACATAGACACTGTGCAGAGGGGTGACAAAGGCATAAGTCACAGCAGCTTTTTAAGATCTTTACAGATTTTTACTGCAGCTCAGTAAGCGATTAGAATTAGATAAGGAGAGGATGGGAGTGGGCGTATTCCATTAGTAGCTATATGCACAGAGAATCTGGTAGTTTTTAATCCTCCTGCCTCATGTGGTTGTTCACAAAACCCCTGGATGCTGGCGGCAGTTATAAGGGTGTTGTACTAACTCTCTAAGTTAGTGTCCTTGGCCTTATGACACATGAGGCAAGCCTTGGTAGTGTAGTAAAATATTAAGAACAAAGACACTGTTAAACTTCCCAGGTACTGTCCAGGCCCGACCCTGCTTTTCTTCTGGGATCAGACAAGATCAGATTCAGGGCAGTCTGGTCGATTATATATCTCAATATTGATGAAAATAAAGTCTTATGTCTCAAGTATATCTGACAACACCATATGTTTTTTGTAAAGATAAATCATAAAAATGTAGGAGTTAATCAAAAGCACTGTGGGATTAAACCAGAGGCACTCAAAGTAGCATAGATGGTAGTCCATTTCAGACTCGACATGCACAATATCCAAAACTTTTGCAATTGTAGCAGCTTTTAGTAAAAACAAAAACAGGGTAGCAATGCCAAGGTGACATAGGTACTTTACTTCATGTCTGGTGGTCCTTACCTAGAGCATAGAGCTTGGAAATCTTTACTAATGCCCCGCATAGCTTTAGGTGCTTGTAGCTCTGTTGACAACTAAAACCAGGGGGTTGTCTTACTCATTTTACTATTTTTGTTGTTTAATGTTAATAAAAACTCAATAAAAAATTAGTTTGTATCCACTGATTTTTTTTTTTAATTTCACAGTTTGTGCTAGCAGTGTTCAGTCATGGCCAAAAGTTTTGGGAATGATACAAATGTTAATTTATACAAAGTCTACTGCATCAGGTTTTATAATGGCAATTTGCATATACTCCAGAATGTTATAAAGAGTGATCAGCTTAACAGCAATTAATTGCAAAGTCAATATTTGTCTAGAAAATGAACTTTTTCCCCCAAAACACATTTCAAATTCATTGCCTTAAAAAGGAGCAGCTAACATTGTTTCAGTGATTGCTCCATTAACACAGGTGTATGAGGACAGGGCTGGAGATCAATCTGTCATGATTAAATAAGAATCACACCACTGAACACTTTAAAAGGAGGCTGGCGCTTGGCATCATTGCTTCTCTTCTGTTAACCATGGTTATTTCTAAAGAAACATGTGCAGTCATCATTGCACTGCACAAAGCTGGCCTAACAGGGAAGAGTATGGCAGCTAGAAAGATTGCACCTCTGTCATTTTCTCTGATGAATCCCCTTTTCGATTGCTTGGAACATTTGGAAAACAGCTGGTTTGGAAAAGACAAGGTGAGCGATACCACCAGTTTTGTCTCATGCCAACTGTAAAGCATCCTGCAACCATTCATGTGTGGGGTTGCTTCTCAGCCAAGGGAATCAACTCTCTTACAGTCTTGCCTAAAAACACATCAATGAATAAAGAATGGTGACAGAATGTCCTCCAAGAGCAACTTCTCCCAACCGTCTAAGAGCAGTTTGGTGATCAACAATGCTTTTTCCAGCATGATGGAGAACCTTGCCATAAAGCAAAGGTGATAATTAAATGGCTCAGAGAACAAAACATAGAGATTTTGGGTCCATGGACTGGAAACTCCCCAGATCTTAATCCCATTGAGAACTTGTGGTCAATCATCAAGAGACAGGTGGACAAACAAAAACCAACAAATAGTGACAAACTGCATGCATTGATTGTGCAAGAATGGACTGCTATTAGAGATGAGCGAGCACTAAAATGCTTGGGTGCTCGTTATTCGAGACAAACTTTTCCCGATGTTCGAGTGCTCGAATCAAATAACGAACCCCATTGAAGTCAATGGGAGACTCGAGCATTTTTCAAGGGGACCAAGGGTCTGCACAGGGAAGCTTGGCCAAACACCTGGAAACCTAAGAAAATGATGGAAACACCATGGAAATGGACAGGAGACAGCAGGGGCAGCATGCATGGATGCCTCTGAGGCTGCTTAATCGCACCATTATGCCAAAATTATGGGCAACAGCATGGCCATGACAGAGTGACCGAATGAGGATAGATTGCATCTAAAACATCCAATAATTGACCCTGACACTATAGAAGATGGCATGCAGAGGCAGCGGCAGCAGCGGCAGGCTAGAGAGTGTCATGGCGACATACCCTAAATGGACTCAGGCTTCAAACCAATGGGAGGAGGTGAGCAAGAAGCGCTGAAATGATTTCCTATGTGAACAAAAGGTTGACGGTATATTTAGTCGATAACACAGCATGGTGGCGACATAGTGACCAAGTTCCATAACGTATCTGGTGATGCACCCGAAAATTCTGCCTGACACAGCTCGTTTGATAAGGGGATGATGTGCTGTATATCCTCTCGCGCTCCAGCGTCTGGGGTATAGAGAGTTGAAAGTTGCGCATGGAGACATTGGTGGACGCTGTGGAGGATCGTGGAGGCGAAATGGACAGGAAACAGCAGGGGCAGTATGCATGGATGCCTCTAAGGCTGCCTAATCTTGGGATGGAGCTGGCAGTCCGCTGCTAGGCGAGCTTTCGCCTGTCCAAGCCCCGGTCTCTCGGCTCCTCCCCAAACAGCACTTCTAAGAACCTTTTGTATAAGATCAAGTGTAGTAGTGTTCTTGTAAGTTTGGGTTATGGCGGGTGAGGGGGAATGTAAACAGAAGCGCAAGAAGCGCTGAAATAATATCGGTAAATGATAAAAGTTTGCCAGTATATTTTGTGGATAACTCAACAGGGTGGAGACAAAGTTAACAAGTTTGATGTGGAAGCCATGAAATCAACCCAAAATTCTGCCTGACACAGCTAGTTTGCTAAGGGGACGATGTATGGAGGCAGTAAGGTAGTAGTAGATTAAAGGTGCTGCAGTTACAACTATGTTAGTTGGATCTTGGGATGGAGCTGGCGGTCCACTGCCAGGCGAGCTTTCGCCTGTCCAAGCCCCTGTCTCTCAGCTCCTCCCCAAACAGCACTTCTAAGAACCTTTTGTATAAGATCAAGTGTAGTAGTGTTCTTATAAGTTTGGGTTATGGCGGGTGAGGGGGAATGTAAACAGAAGCGCAAGAAGCGCTGAAATAATATCGGTAAATGATAAAAGTTTGCCAGTATATTTTGTGGATAACTCAACAGGGTGGCGACAAAGTTAACAAGTTTGATGTGGAAGCCATGAAAACAACCCAAAATTCTGCCTGACACAGCTCGTTTGCTAAGGGGACGATGTATGGAGGCAGCTATATGGACGACTTTCGGAGGCAGCTATGGAGATGATGTGTTGAGGGAGCAATGGAGACAACGTAAGGAGGCACCTATAAAGATGACGTGTGGAGGCTGCTATGGAGACAATTAAATTTGGATAGTGCCTGTATGTGGCAGTCCAAAAAAGTTTTCAAACCAGAGGAGCAGGTAGGTGGTCCTCCAGAAAAATTAAATAGATTGAGTGCCTGTATGTGGCACTCCCAAAAATAGTTTAAAACAGAGGACCAGGTAGGTGGCCCTCCAGAAAAATTAAATACATAGAGTACTATAGCTAGAGCCAGTTGGCCCTGGCAAAAAATAGCCAGTCTCCTCTCCTTTAGTGCACAAAGAGGAGGAGAAGAAGGAAAATGAGGAGGAGTGCATACATTATTCAGGTTGAGCTTCTTTCACCTGGTGGAGAATGGAAATCCTGAGAAATCCAGGCTTTATTCATCTTGATAAGCATCAGCCTGTCAGCGCTGTCAGTTGACAGGCGTGTACGTTTATCGGTGATGATGCCACCAGCTGCACTGAAAATCCTCTCAGAAAACACACTAGCGGCAGGGCAGGCAAGAACCTCCAAGGTGTACAGCGCCAGCCAGTACAGTGCCACATGTCCAGCTTTGAAACCCAGTAGTTGTAGGGAGCTGTGTGATCATTTAGGACGATGGTATGGTCAGCTATGTACTCCCTCACCATCTTTCTGTAAAGATCAGACCTACTATGCCGAGACTGGGGACAGGTGACAGTGTCTTGCTGGGGTGACATAAAACTGGCAAAGGCCTTGTAAAGCGTACCCCTGCCAGTGCTGGACAAGCTGCCTGCTCGCCTACTCTCCCTCGCTACTTGTCCCGCAAGAAGTACGCCCTCTGCCGCTAGCGCTGTCAGGAGGGAAACACTGTTTCAGCTTGTGCACCAGGGCCTGCTGGTATTCATGCATTCTCACACTCATTTCCTCTACAGGGATGAGAGTGGAAAGATTTTGCTTGTACCATGGGTCCAGGAGAGTGAATACCCAGTAATTGGTGCTGGAATAAATTCTGTGAACGCGAGGGTCACGGGATAGGCAGCCTAGCATGAAATCTGCCATATGCGCCAGAGTCCCAACGCGCAAGAATTCACTCCCCTTACTGGCCTGACTGTCCATTTCCTCCCCCTCCAACTCCTCTTCTTCTGCCCATACACGCTGAACAGTGAAGGACTGAGCAATGCTCCCCTCTTCTGTCTCGCCAACATTCTCTTCCTCCTGATCCTCCTCCACCTCCTCCGATATGCGCTGAGAAACAGACCTGAGGGTGCTTTGGCTATCAACAAGGGAATCTACTTCCCCCGAGCGCAAAGCTTCCGACTTCATGCTGACCAGAGAGTTTTTCAACAGGCCAAGCAGCGGGATGGTGAGGCTGATGATGGCGGCATCGCCACTGACCATCTGTGATGACTCCTCAAAGTTACTCAGCACCTGACAGATATCAGACATCCACGTCCACTCCTCATTGTAGACTTGAGGAAGCTGACTGACCTGACAACCAGTTCTGGTGGAAGTTGACATCTGACAGTCTACAATCGCTCTGCGCTGCTGGTAAACTCTGGATAACATGGTTAATGTTGAATTCCAACTTGTGGGCATGTCGCACAACAGTCGGTGAGCGGGCAGTTGGAGGCGGTGCTGCACTGCCCTGAGAGTGGCAGCATCTGTGCTGGACTTCCTGAAATGCGCACAGATGCGGCGCACCTTCGTGAGCAAATCAGACAGATTGGGGTATGTCTTGAGGAACTGCTGAACTATGAGATTTAACACATGGGCCAGGCATGGCACATGTGTCAGTCTGCCGAGTTGCAGAGCCGCCACCAAGTTACGGCCATAGTCACACACAACCATGCCTGGCTTCAGGTTCAGCGGTGCCAGCCACAGATCAGTCTGCGCTGTGATGCCCTGTAATAGCTCTTGGGCGGTGTGCCTTTTATCGCCTAGGCTCAACAGTTTGAGCACCGCCTGCTGTCACTTAGCGATGGCACTGATGCTGTGCCTTGAGCTACCAACTGATGGCACCATGCCCACGGATGATAATTCGGAGGAGGAGGTGGAGGAGGGGTGGGAGGAGGAGGAGGCATAGTAGGTCTGAGAGACCTGGACCGAGGTAGGCCCCGCAATCCTCGGCGTCGGCAGTATATGACCAGCCCCAGGGTCCGACTCGGTCCCAGCCTCCACCAAGTTAACCCAATGTGCTGTCAGCGCTATATAGTGGCCCTGCCCGGCAGCACTCGTCCACGTGTCCGTGGTCAGGTGGACCTTGTCAGAAACGGCGTTGGTCAGGGCACGGATGATGTTGTCAGACACGTGCTGGTGCGGGGCTGGGACGACACATCGGGAAAAGTAGTGGTGGCTGGGGACCGAATACCGTGGGGCGGCCACCGCCATGAGGTTGCGAAAGGCGTCGGTCTCTACCAGCCTATAGGGCAGCATCTCCAGGCTAAGTTGTTTGGAGATGTGGACGTTGAGGGCTTGGGCGTGTGGGTGGGTTGCACTGTACTTCCTCTTGCGCTCCAGCGTCTGGGGTATGGAGAGCTGAACGCTGTGCATGGAGACATTGGTGGATGCTGTGGAGGATCGTGGAGGCGAAGGTGTGGTTTTCGCACAGGAGGTGTTTGGGCCGGGGTCCTGGGCAGGGGGCTGACTAGCAGAGGCAGCAGATGACACAGGGGAAGGTGCAGTGGTGTGCCCGGCCGGAGGTGAACGGCCTTGGTTCCATTGAGGGGGGTGTTTAGCATTCATATGCTTACGCATACTGGTGGTGGTTAAGCTGGTAGTAGTGGAACCCCTGCTGATCCTGGTGTGGCACAGGTTGCACACCACAGTCCGTCGATCATCCGATGTTTCTTTAAAGAACTTCCGAAAATCTAGCCCTCGCCACGGGAGCTTCACTACGTGAAACATTTTGCGCTGATGCACCAGCTCTGGCCCTGCCTTTCCATCTGGCCCCACCACTGCCTCTTCCAACCTGTTCTTGTCAAGGACTCTCCTCCGTCTGAGAAGCACTTTGTTCACCCGGCCTATCAACCCAGCTTGGGTCTGTCACCTCATCATCCTCCAATCCCTCAGTCTGCTCCCCCCTTGGACTTCCTGCCCTGACAACAACTTCACCACTGTCTGACAACCATGTCTCCTCATCGTCCGACACCTCTTTACACTTCTTCCACCACGTCAACAATGTCATCATCACCCACAGACTGCGACCGGTGGAAAACCTGGTCATCGGAAAAGAGCTCAGCAGCAACCGGACAAGTGGTTTGTGACTCTGGGAAGGGTCCAGAAAACAGTTCCTCAGAGTATGCCGGTTCAAATGCCAAATTTTCCTGGGAGGGGGCAGACTGGGGGGAAGGAGGCTTAGGTGGAGGAGTGCTGATTTCGGTGACATGGGTGGACTGCGTGGAAGACTGACTGGTGGACAAATGGCTAGAAGCATTGTCCGCAATCCACGTCATCACCTGTTCGCACTGTTCTTGCCTCAACAGTGCTCTACCACGGGTCCCAGTAACTTGAGACATGAACCTAAGGAGTGTAGCTCTGCGGCGTCCCCCTGCTCCCTCATCAGCAGGTGGTGTCTCACCCCACCCAGGACCACGGCCTCTGACCCCTGCAGTAATTGGACGCCCATGCCCTCGTCCTCTACTTCTAGCCCTTGGGTTCAACATTTTCAAAATTAAAGTGTAAACTGTAAATTTTTGTGTTTTTTAGTGTTTTTTTGTGTTTTTTTAACAAAACGATGCTATCCTATTGCTATGGCTAGTTTCTAACCTACACTGACAGCACACAACAGGATTTTGTGCTGTGCCTGTTGACTTTTAGTTTTGAAAAAAAAATAAAAAAATCGTCAGACTGTGCCTAATTCAATCAAACCCCTAATAAATTGTCCCACTTAGGTGTTTGAGATGGATATGTGTGTCACTAAGAGCTAAATATAACGTTCGCAACTCTCCCTGCAAATTCCTCACAATATGGTACTAGCTGCACTACTAGTGCCAGCAAGGCCAGCCACAAGCAAATCAACAAAATATATATATATAACGCCATTGTAGGCCTAAGAAAGCAGGTTGGGTTCTTGTATGCCTAGTTTCTAACCTACACTGACAGCACACAACAACTGGATTTTAAGTCACTTTAACCGGTTAAGGACCGGGCCCTTTCCTGTTTTTTCATGTCCATTTTTCACTCCCCACCTTCAAAAATCTATAACTTTTTTATTTTTACATGTAAAGAGCTGTGTGATGGCTTGTTTTCTGCGTAACAAATTGCACTTCATAATGATGGTATTAAATATTTCATGCTATGTACTCAGAAGCGGGAAAAAAATTCCAAATGCAATGAAAATGGTGAAAAAACGCATTTGTGCCATTTTCTTGTGGGCTTGGATATTACGTCTTTCACTGAGCGCCCCAAATGACATGTCTACTTTATTCTTTGGGTCGGTACGATTAAGGGGATACCAAATTTGTATAGGTTTTATAATGTTTTCATACATTTACAAAAATTAAAACCTCCTGTACAAAAAATTTTTTTTTGATTTTGCCAACTTCTGGCGCTAATAACTTTTTTATACTTTGGTGTACGGAGCTGTGCATGGTGTCATTTTTTGCGAAATTTGATAATATTTTCAATGATATCATTTTTAGGACTGTACGACCTTTTGATCCCTTTTTATAGATTTTTTTAGATTTTTCAAAATGGCAAAAAAGTGCCATTTTCGACTTTGGGCGCTATTTTCCGTTACGGGGTTAAACGCATTGAAAAACCGTTATCATATTTTGATAGATCGGGCATTTTCGGACGCGTTGATACCTGATGTGTTTATGATTTTTACTGTTTATTTATATTTATGTCAGTTCTAGGGAAAGGGAGGTGATTTGAAATTTTAGGTTTTTTTATTATAATTTTTTTTTTTTAAACTTTTTTTTATTTTTATTTATACTATTTTTCAGACTCCCTAGGGTACTTTAACCCTAGGTTGTCAGATCGATCCTATCATATACTGCCATACTACAGTATGGCAGTATATGGGGATTTTCTTCCTCATTCATTACAATGTGCTATCAGCACATGGTAATGAAGGGGTTAAAACGAAATAGCCTCGGGTCTTCGGAAGACCCGAGGCTACCATGGAGACGGATCGCCGCCCCCCGATGGCGTCACGGGGAGCGGCGATCCCAGGTAAGATGGCGGCACCCATGCGCCGCTATCTGTTTGAGGCTGCCGGCAGCTTTGCCGGCAGCCCACGCTGTAAAAACACCCGCGATCGGTGCTAGCACCGATCGCGGATGTTACCGGTAAGCCTTTGCTGCAATATGCAGCAAAGACTTACCGGCTATGGAGAGGGCTCAGCCCGTGAGCCCTCTCCATGCAGCGCGACGCGACCGCCGCCGTGAATACACGGCGGGCGGTCGCGAACCGGTTAAGTTTAAAAAAAAAAAAAATCATCAGACTGTGCCTAATTCTATGAAACTTCTAATAAATTGTCCCACTTAGGTGTTTGAGATGGATATGTGTGTCACTAAGAGCTCAATATAACGTTCGCAAGTCTCCCTGCAGATTCCTCACATTATGGTACTAGCTGCACTACTAGTGCCAGCAAGCCCAGCCACAAGCAAACAAAAAATAAATAAATTATAACGCTATTCTAGCCCTAACAAGGGCTGTTGGGTTCTTTTAGAATCACTCCTGCCTAACAGTAAGCTAATATAACACCCTAACGCTATCCCTGCAGCTGCAGCAACTCTCTCCCTAACGGCATCCAGACAGAGAATGATCCGAGCAGCGCGGGCAGGGGCTAGTCTATTCCAGGGTCACCTGATCAGGCCAGCCAACCACTGCTATCGTTGTGTAAGGGTACCACGTCATGGTGGGTGGAGTGCAGAGTCTCCTGGCTTGTGATTGGCTCTGTTTCTGGCCACCAAAAATGAAAACGGCGGGAGATGCCATTTTCTCGAGCGGGCGAAGTATTTATCAAAGCAACGAGCAGTTACGAGTACGCTAATGCTCGAATGAGCATCAAGCTCGGACGAGTGTGTTCGCTCATCTCTAACTGCTATCAGTCATGATTTGGTCCAGAAGTTGATTGAGAAAATGCTAGGGAGAATTGCAGAGGTCCTGAAGGGTCAACACTGAAAATATTTACTTGCTGCATTAACTCATTCTAACTGTCAATAAAAGCTTTTGTTACTCATAATATGATTGCACTTGTATTTCTGTATGTGATAAAAACATCTGACAAACAGACATAGAAACCAAAGGGCAACAGATCATGTGAAAATATAATATTTGTGTCAAACTTTTGGCCATGACTGTACACTCTGAGTGGCTCCGGCATGCTGGAATGTAGAGACGCAAAAGTGGTAGTGCCGTGTAGTAAATGCCGTAAGATGAATAGTCAGTCCTTCCATGTGCTGAAGACTTATGGCAGTTGACTGAATGCTTTTCACTGATTAGGCTCAGTGAAAATTTCTGATTGCATATTGAAATACTGATGTTTCCACCACAGCCTTTCCTTCAGTGTCCACTTAACTTTATAGCTTAACCCCTTAACGACCAGGCCCATGTTGGTTTTGCATTTTCATTTTACCCCTTCACCTTCAAAAATCCATAACTTTTTTTTTATTTTTCCATGGAAGGAGTTGTATGAGGGCTTGTTTTCTGTGTATAAAATTGCACTTCAAATATTTAATTCCGCGTACTGGGAAGCCGTGAAAAATTCTAAATGTAGTGAAATTGATTAAAAATGCATTTCTTGTAGGCTCAGTTTTTACAGCATTCACTATGTGCTCCAAATGATACGTCTCCTTTATTCTTTGGCTCTAAACATAGAACGAAAAAAAATCCAGCTTCACATCCTCATATATTGGCAAAGTTTATTTCAGCATACAGCTCGTACTACAGTATGGCATTGTATGGGGATTTTCCTTCTCACTCATTACAATGTTCAAATCGCACATTGTAATGAATGGGTTAAAACAAGAGAGCCTAGGGTCTACGCTCAACCTATCGCAGGAAGCGACAATCTTCACCAAGATGGCGACGCCCATGCACCGCCATCTTTTTAAAGCCAGCAATGGACAGGATAACACCGACGATCAGTGCTAGCACTGATTACGGGTTTTACTGGTAAATGTTTGCTGCAATATGCAGCAAAGACTTTCCGACTATGGAGAGGGCTCAGCCAAAGCCAGAAGTTGCTATAAATTGATGAAATCATCCACATACATAGAGCTACATGGAGTTATTTATCATTAGACTGGCTTTTTGAGACAGTTCTATATCTATTTTTGGAGCTTCACTGCCCATCAGATTCATTAACCCATTAGTGACCACACATATGGTTTCTATGTTAATCACTATGGGGCCTTCGGCTAGGCCGGTGGGTTTTTTGTTGGGTCCCCCGTGCAAGGAAGAGCAATGACCCTTGGCCCCTGCTCTAACAGTCTAGATATATTAAGTTAAAAAGTTATTGGTTTTTGAAAATTTCAAAATGCAACCAAAATTCATTTTGTAAACAAGGCCTCAGGGGCTCTGCAAACATGCCATGGCACCTGAAACTATTTTGCTGGAGAAAAGCTCATTGAAGCTACTTCACTTCCGAGCTCGCCATATGCCCAGACAGCCGGTTATACCCACATGTGTCCTCTTACTTAAAAGAAACTGCACAATATATTCTTAGAGGCATTTCCTTCTTTTATTCAGTTTGTGTGGGTAAATTGTAGGGTCAAACCTTCTGCTGTGATGAATAATTTTAGGGGTGACGTTAATAGAACAAGGTGATAAGTGGGAGGTTTCTATTATAGAAATTCCAAAACCCCTATAGAAATAAAATGGTCCCCAAAAAAATCCTAAAATGTTCTTGAAAATCTGAGAGAATGCTGTTCTATTTGGGATATTTCTAGAATTGTAATAAAACAAAACAACACTTTGCCAACACAAATCTGAGATATGGTACATGTTAGTAAGTAACTATTTTGGTAATCAGTTTGAAAAACAGAACATTTAGTATTTTAAAAATTCACCTGTTTTTCATAAATTAATGCTAAATATAACAATCAAAATGTAAAGTGCAAAATGTTAAGAATAAACTAACTCAAAAACACTTGGGCAAGGGGGCGTGGCTTGGCGGCTGACAAGAATGGCCGTATGAGAGAGAAGCACCGTCTCCACAGCGTTTATACAAGCATAATAACCCCACTCAATTCACTCAAAACCAAGCAGCAGGAAAAGAACAGGAGTGGCGCCCAACAGTAAGCCGATTAAGGACATGCCGCCATGGGGCAGCAAGATGGCCGTGGCCTACCTCCACTTCCAGCAGCAGACTGCACACGCGGCAAAGACAAGGCACGCAAAAAGGCTCAAGCTCCCAGTGAGACCAGGCCTCTCGGGTAAACACTCACAGAATAACGGGGACTCTTCCCCCTTCCAGATTCCCGAACACTGGGACACGACTCTGCCACATGGCGCGTGCAAAATGGCGCCTTCCCCTCCCCACATACAGTAGGAATATAGCATGCCTCCTTTGGCCCTCCAGCTACTGGAGAACTCCAACTCCACAAATGGCTCTCGGATGAGCCACAACTCGTCGGGGTCTTCCCCCTCTGCAAGCCCGGGCAAACAAAGACAGAGAATGTCCGGTAATGACATTTCTCTTATTGATACACCCGCCTCACATGTAGAAACACAGGATGAATTTGCAAAATTCCAAACCTCAGATAAAACGGTTTCAGAAGTTAAATTGAAAGCAATGTTAGAGGCCTTCCACACCTCACTCCATAAGGACTTATCTTGCCTGATAGTCCCCATTCAAAAGGCAGTTGATGATTTAGGAGAATATAACTATTGCCCCTAATAGCTTAGTGGACTCGCACAACAGCCTAGAGGACAAAGTCTGTGCTATCCAAGCCAAATTATTTGACTCAGAGGATCGTGAATAATGTCAAACTGAGAGGCATCTCTGAATTAATCCCAGGCCATATGCTGCGGTCGTATGTCCAAAATCTGACCAAAACACTTCTGCCGGAGTTAACTGAATATGAACTCTGCATTGATAGTGCTCCCAGAGTCCCCAAACCACCCAATTTACCTGAATTGATACCTTGGGATGTACTTGCACATTTTACATTTTTTCACGTCAAAGAGCAGTTGCTCACACAAGCGAGGAAAATTCAATCCTTACCACAACCCTATGAAGAAATTTGTTTTTTTGTGTTTTTGTGGCTCTATCAACAGCAAGACTACAGGCTCGGAAGGCCTTTCAACCTATCACTGCCACCTTAAGAAAGAATGACACACAAGAATCCTTATTTGCAGGAATAACACCGTCCACGTGGTCAAGACACTTGAAGAAGGACTTACTCTCCTTGAAACCTCGAAAATATGCGTAGAAAGATTTGCTACATCCTCAGGAAAAGATCCTCCCCAACGCTTTCATCGTGAATGGCAGATGGTTGGAGCAAAGTAAAGACTTCAACCAGTGGGTAATGTAACTGGAAATTCAGTTTCCAGTGGAGATGTGAATGAGGTACAGTTCTCCTCTCCATGAATACCAATGGATAATTCCATCCCATTTGAAAACACTCATTAGGCGACCACAAATGGTGTCCTATTTGTTGTTATGGCACATTAACAGTTTCTATTGTTTCTTGTTTATTTCTAAGTTCAAAGGTAACAAGAAACACTGCGGCTACGCTTAGACTTAACTTACCCTTGCTTGAATCCCTCTTTTATCTGCAAAAAAGATTAATATCATCACATATAGATAGATTGTGTAATGTTCAGCTAGTAGAAGTTATCATCTACATTATTAGAAATGGGGATTAAGCTGGTCTCAATCAATGTCAAGGGCCTTAGCAGCCCATTCAAAAGGTCTCTGCTTTGGAAGGAGGCTTCACAGCAGAAAGCAGACATATTGTGTGTACAGGAGACCGACTTCTCAGGTAGACACCTCTCCAAACTCTCCCCCAATCATAAATTTACCACTATTATACACTCACCGGCCACTTTATTAGGTACACCATGCTAGTAACTGGTTGGACTCCCTTTTGCCTTCAGATGGCAAAACTGATGCTCGGTTTGAACTGCAGGAGATTGTCTTGACCATGTCTACATGCCTAAATGCACTGAGTTGCTGCCATGTGATTGGCTGATTAGAAATTAAGTGTTTTAACGAGCAGTTGGACAGGTGTACCTAATAAAGTGGCCGGTGAGTGTAGCTTCTGCATTTGATAACAAATAGAGTGGGGTCATGGTAGCATTTAACTCACAACTGGCAATTAACATTGAGAAACAATTAATTGAACCATAAAGTCAATATCATTCTAATTTACACAATTAATAATCTCCAATACACATCAGTGAAAGCTTATGCCCTAAACAAAAAGCAGGGTGCTTTTACCAGAAAACTCTTTAAATTGATTGCAAAGGAGAAAAAGGGATCTCTAATCATTCCTGCAATTTCAACGCTATATGTGACCCCTCTCTTGATACCACTGCAGAGTTGACCTCAATGCACAGGTCTTTTAATCTAAAGAATCTAATTTGGTCTTATAATTTTTTTGATATATGGAGACTATAACACAGCGGAGAGAGAGATTATACTTTCTATTCCAGTAGACACAAAAGCTACTCCCGCATAGACCATATTTTTATAGATAGATCCCTATTAGATAGAGTAGAAAATACACATATTGGAGATATTATGTGGTCAGACCACTCTTCCATCACACTCACAATTTCAGACAATCTGTCATGCCATAGTGATTATGTGTGGAGGTCCAGCACATCCATAATTAACAA
The DNA here is from genome assembly GCF_040894005.1 of Engystomops pustulosus. Lineage (NCBI taxonomy): Eukaryota > Metazoa > Chordata > Amphibia > Anura > Leptodactylidae > Engystomops > Engystomops pustulosus. The sequence goes on along the minus strand of NC_092415.1, from coordinate 102,385,989 downwards.
TTCCAAATAAACCCCAAGAATAACAAGAGCATTAGAAGAATTTTTAAAATTTAACACCAGGGACAGACTCCTTTCTCATTATGGATCGCTCATAAGGTGTTCATAGGAGGTGAACTCACTAAGTTACAAATTATGGCAAGCAAAGAGAAAGAGAGGGATATAATCTCAATTACAAAAGGTACAAAATAAAAATGCCCCATACCAGACTGTAGACAAGGAACTTACTCAAGAAAGGAACCACCTGAGGACCCTCCTCCTTCAAAATCATGCCCATCAACACAGATTACTACAAACTAAATATTACTCACAAAGTCAGAAGGAGGGAGCCTTATTAGCCCGTAGTCTTAAGCAAAATTATTTTCCCCAGAGGAATCATTGAAGCGTTTAAAGCTTATTATGAAAACTTATATAACCTAACTCCATAGTCCAACCCATCCAAGAAATGATTAATTCCTTTTTAGGGAAAATGTCACTACCCAAAGCTACTCCAGAGCAATTAGAGACCCCCAATAACCCTAGAAGAAATCAAGTCCGCCATTAAATTGAGCCCATCTGGCAAGGCCTCAGGGCCGGACAGTTTTCTGGTTGATTACTTCAAAAAGTTCACAGATACCATATTGCCCCACATGAAAAATTCTTTTGACCTGGCATTTTCCTCAGTAGAGTTCCCAAAAGATATGCTAGCAGCACTAATAGTCACCATCCCTAAACCCAGTAGAAACACTAGGGCAAGTTAAAACATTCAAAGTTATTACCGGATAAGTGACACTTGCTGTTTTTGAAAAATAGGCCTTGGTCATCAAGGCACAAATGAGCTTGGTCACTAATGGGTTAAAGGAGCTGTGACCCTTTATTAAATGTTCTAATTGTCTACTTTTTGTTTGGGATTTTTTTTTCAAAAAGTCCCAAAAAAGTCTCAGAATGCATAAAAGTCCAAACACATACATCAGTAGGGGATTAGAGTAACTATGAGACTTTCTATGGGACTTTTTGCAAAAGTCCCAAGTCAAAAGTTCTATCTTTGTGCCAGATAAATGAAGAGACAGAAATAGCCCTGTAAGACTTTTTAGCAGTGAAAATGTGACTTTTTTTTTTTACACCAAAACACCAATGATGAATAACCCCCACAGTTGATAAAAGTGATATTCCAATCTTGTCATTCACTTTTAATTCATCTGCCATATACCTTTAGATACTTACTTGCGTGAAGTTAATTTCCACTTAATGTAGTCATTAGAAACATGGAGGATCTCCCCTTTCTGCTCACTTCTTTTTACTGGGTTAATCTGTTCTTTGTTTTCCCCACACTTGGCCTTATCATGTATATTTTTGTCTTGTCTTGCTTATATTTAAAAATGTTGTGTAAATAAAGAATTAAAAAAACAAAAATAAACATGGAGGATGGTGGTGAAATTCCTTTGAAGACTGTTGCAAGCTTCTCTAACATTTTCTCAACTGCCTAATACCCCACTGAGGCAGGCTGTTTTTCTACTTAGCTTTGCTCCTCCCCTTCTCTGGATCCATCCAGGTAAGCATCCAAACAAGGACCACTCTAGCCCTACAGGATTCAGTCCAGCCTGCAACAATTACAAACAACCACTAGCATTCATCAGACCCTGTAATACTTTTTTTTAGCAAGACAAGTTGTTCTTTTCAATGTTCTTCATTTGGGCTTATCTATGTGGCTGTTTCTAGAGAGGAATCAACCCCCCTACTAATTCTGGCATCCTTTTTTTAATCTTACATTTTTTCCATTGACCACATGACATAAACATAGTACCTTTATTATGTATATCATGGCGATTCCAAGCATACCTAATTATTTGACTTCTCTTAAAAAAAATATACTGCTGCAACGCTCTTCTAAATTTTTGCTTACACCGGCATGGGACTGGAGTTCATTTCCACCAAAAATGCACTATTATACCTGAATTTGTGCCAAAAGAGTGACTTTTCAAATACGTACACATCTGCATTTTAAAGATTTATCAGGCACAACACTGAAAAATTCGTGCACGTCAAAGTTTGCTAGCAAGTGGAAAAGTCACACATTTTGGCACAGGGAGAAAAAAAGACAAAAGCCTAAGATAAATAGACATATATAAACTTTTTGCTTCAGGAACACATATAACAACAGTGAAACTTAATACAACATATATACAGTGAAACATTAATTACTCTCTCCTACCTAGAGCCTGAACATGAACCTGCTAGCTTCTTATTGTGGCCCCTAGAGAGGAAAGCAGTCTGAAAATAAAGATGGTATTTCTCATGTGCACACACTGGACTACAGCATTCTGCAAAGATTGTTAAACAGGGGGTGAGGTAGGCTTTAATTTCATGTATTTGGAGATAATTTTCCTGCAAACCACAGTAACTTGTGATATCTACAGTTAAATTAAACTCAATGCCTCAATTGTTAGTTAATCCATGATATAATTCAGTATAATATTTCAAGTAATATTAAGTTTGCATGACTTTTGATCAGCCTTATTCAATGTGTTGCTGTTTCACTGCTGAATAAACGTATTGTATATGAAAATATACAATGAAATAAGAAATTCAATTTAATGCAGACTGTAGGTTGTTCCTATGGGCTTTTGAGCCAGTCCAAAATGTTGAGACAACATTCTATTTATATGCAAATATATATATTTTTTTTTACCTGTGTAAGAACGTGTCGGATATTCTTTAGCTGCAGAATACTTGGGAGTCTCCAAGGAAAGATTTTAGTGCCGTGTTTATAGGAAATATTAATGTTCTTCAAGTTGCAGTAGGGCTTCTATATTTGTCTTAGCCGAGTGCATTATTCACAAAATTGAAGAAAATCTAAAATATATAGCAGTACGCCAGTGATATAAATCTGCAAAATAGTATACTATGTTGAATATCTCATGCAATTTCTTATGTTTATCTTTTTATATAGTAAAAAAACATATTCTGCTACTGACTAGATATTAATGATACTTAGCTTTTTTTGGCAGGTTTCACAATTAATGTAACACAAGGAGGCATAATAATAAAACTGAATATTTCAGAACTTTAATGACTTAAATGGTAGTGATTGTAGCAATTATCAAGGGATGAACGTCTCCTTTATTTTCATTACTCTCATTATGTGCAAATACTGGGTGTTAGTAGACAAGTTCAAGAGAATTTGCTTTTATCCTCATTATAGAACAGGGTTTTATATAATTGTTTATGTTATGGCTTATCTTATAGCTATAGCAACTGGAGAGATGGAGAAACAGGACATCCCTGACCACTGTTCATTTTAAATATATTTTTTTGGGTCAATACATGACCCAAAGAGTCATTTGTATACATAAAATAAAAGGGAAATTAATGTCTGCAAAATATCAAACATTTGCAATTTTTTTTTTACCTCTGAGGTGATAGGGATCTATTAGACTTTTAAACTCCATTTCTAGAAAAATACAACATATTAGTCATAGTAGGGAGAAACAACTCCAGTAATATGCCAAGGTTAGAAGACTATGTGAGTAGAATATCTAAATAAACTTCAGAAAGCTGGAGTGGGATACTACAGAATCTGAAGGAATAACCAGCTCAGAGAAGCGACTAGCAAAAATTCCAATACATTGGCCATGGAAAGGAACTTACCCTGTTCCTGGATAGTTCAATCTCCTTAGTTGATTAATCATGTGAAATATGCTGTAGGTATGTAAAGAGTATTTTTTTCCTTATTTTTATGCTATGCCCAAGACTTCAGTGACAATACTCACTACAGGCAAAAGAAGAAACTTAAAGGGGCTATGCCATGACTCTTGCTTTAAAAAATCCCATTGAGGTTAAAATATATCATAAAACCTAGTCATAATGGTTAAATTGAGTTAAAAATACCTTTTATTTGTTTTCTCAATGCTTAGTCAGCCTCTATTCTGTGCCACAAAGAAGTAAATGTGGGAGGGGCCTACAAGGCACATGAACATAACTAAGAGAGACAGTTTTATCATATGTCAAATACTGCTTTGCAGGTTCCTCTCTTTTTTGGCCTTTCCAAAGTTCTGCATCACTGCCTTCAGTCTCCTTCTATCTGCTGTGTTCAAATAGTCCCTGCACCTACCGAGCACAGAAGGATTCTGCTATAGACATGCTGCATGTACTCTGTCATGTGTTCCTGATTATATACTTATATACTATATACTTGAATAACAAGTATACTTATATAAATATATATTTTCAATAACATTTACCTAGTCTCAACAGTCTCATAGTCCAGTAAGACTTAATGCACGCGACCATGTTCTCACTTGTGTCAGATTCAGGGCATTACACTGGCATGGTGGAGAGGTGAGGGGTTCAGGAACTCCTCACACCGACCCTCTTTGAAGGTGGCAGAGTGGCCTAAGTGTACCTACCTATACAAGATATGAATAGTAGAACTGTGCTATGCCCATAAGTACAGGATAGGAGTAGAAGTACTGTGTCATGTCCATATATACAGAATAGGAGTAGTAGTACTGTGCTATGTCCATATACTGTATATATATATATATATATATATATATATATATATATATATATATAGGATAGAAGTAGTGGTACTGTCCTGTGCCAAAACATAAAGGATAGAGGTTGTAGTATTGTCATGCATCTGCTAATTTGCTTGTAGAGCAGGATTACGTGATGTCACCCTCCTACACACCTCTGGCCTCAAGAGACCTAAAGGGAAAATGAATCACCACCCCCTCTCCAGCATGTATACCCTCTCTGGTTTAGACTATACCTCAGTAGTAGCAGCCGCCCTATTACACTACTTCACAGGATGCTGCCAAGCTGGAATGTAATACACAAGCCACAGGAGCATCAGGACATACGCAGCCTCATAATGCTTTTTACTTGTCTGCAATCTCAGAGTCGTTTCAGCAAAGGAAGCTTTGTACACTGTCTCTGCACACATACAGTGTCCAATGCTACGGTATATCAGACACTCAGGTTACTTTCAAGGGGCTTTGGCGGCCACCCCTAGGAGGATCCGCCATTGAGGCTCCTGCTCCTCCACAATGCAAAGGAGTCTGTTATGAAGTTTGTCACTGCTGATGTGTGCATGAGCCAAAAAGCAGTGCCATCTTTAATATTTCATTGTTTCTGCACATAATAGGCCAGGGAAGCGCAGGAGATAAAAGAACAGCTGTCAGCAGGGGGAGCTATTTGGATTTTGAAAAGAGTTTTCTGATGTAAGAAGACATACTTTTCAACCTCTTAAGGAGGCAGCCAGTTTGCACGTTAAGGCTCAGCCCGTTTTTTTTTTAAATCTGTCCAGTGTCTCTTCGTATCGTATTAACTTTTTAACACTTTATCTTATCTGACTGATTTTGAGAATGTTTTCTAATTACAAATTATAATGTATATTAGTAGCATAATTTTACTGATTAGTTTGGTTTTTTTGGAGTAAAAAATCAATTTGGGAAAAATTTGAAAAAATTACAGTTTTCTAACTTTCAAATGTTCTATTTTTTAGACAAAGTCATTCCTCAATTTCTTTTTTGAAGAAAACTTTTGCCATTTTTATCTTATTTCTATTTCCATAATTTATTTTTTACATTTGCTTATTTTATATGAATTTTAGTAGCAAGTACTCAAATTGTATGCACCATTACATCCTCTCCACACGGCGTACACTACTATCACCTCCGCACACAGCGCATACTACTACATCCTCCCCATACTTATGTATCCTTACGACTTATGTATGTAACGATATGATCTGTCATGACATGGATCTGTCATGACATGACCTGTCATGACTTACATCAATGGTACTGGCCAGTCATTATTGACTGGCCAGTGGCAGCGATGTACATTGCTGGAGGAATCAAATTGGTCCTGTGATGTCAGTGGGTGGGTGTCTTTTGGTGATCCCCTAACACCCGTCACCTGTCAGAGACACAGGAAGCGCTTGTGTCCGATATATCAGGCGCTGAGCTCTAAGTCACTCCACTCAACATATGATATATTGGATGCATAGCGGGAAGTGGTTAATCAATGTAAATGTATAGTTTACTAATATTGCCTTCTCTATTCATTTCTGTAATAAAAAAAATTGTCTCAAAGAAGAAGTTACTACAGAAGGTTACAGCAAAGGAACCTAACAATTTAAAGGTAAAAATTAAAAAATATACAGTTATATTTGGCTTTTGAATGTTTTCATATGGTAAATTTTTGTTTTAAAAAAAATCTAACCTTGAAACTAATGTATGATAATTAAGTATATATTCTTTCCTATTTTAATATGGGAAGATAAACATCTAAGAAAAAAATGTATATTAGGTATAAAGGTCATCAATGGCATCTATGTTCACCTATGCTTGGTAAAGGGATGGCCAATGATGATTAATCCAAGTTCTGGGGCAGCCTTAATGTAGCTTGTTAGCCAGTGGCGTAACTACCGCCGTAGCAGCCGTAGCAGCTGCTACGGGGCCCATGAGGTTCAGGGGCCCGGGGTTGCACGGACCCTGTGGTCAGTGCTTTGCCAAGTGGTCCGGCAGTGCACTGCCAGGTGCCTGGCACATCGTGTCCCCGGGCCCCTCCCTCTGTGTTCCGGCTACCGCCCACCTCTCTCCTGGCCCACCCTCCACTCCTGGATCGCCCAGTCCCTTCCCCCTCCGCCGGCACAGGTAACCGCGGCCGCCTACCCCCTGCATAGCGAGGCACAGTTGATGACCACGCCCCCCGCCCCAGCGAACGCACCCCCCTCTCCCTCCCGCTCCAGCCAACGCATCGCCCGCTCCCTCCCGCCCCAGCGAACGCATCGCCCTCTCCCTCCCGCCCCAGCGAACGCATCGCCCTCTCCTTCCCGCCCGGCGAACGCACCCCCTCCCCCGCCCGAGCGCACAACCATAACCCCCCCCCCCTCCTGCCCGAACACCCGCCGGAACAACCGCCTGACGCCACGGCCGGGTGGTCACCTACACATCCTAAAAGGTAAGTAAGTACATATGTATTTATCGGTCTGTATATGTATATTGTATAAATATATATGTATATACTGTGTATATTGTATATATATATATGTATATACCGTGTATATTGTATATATGCATATACTGTGTATATTGTATATATATATGTATATACTGTGTATATTGTATTTATGTATATACTGTGTATATTGTATATATGTATATACTCTGTATATTGTGTATATACTGTGTATATTGTGTATACTGCGTATATTGTGTATATTGTATATATGTATATACTGTGTATATTGTGTATATACTGTGTATATTGTGTGTGTGTGTGTATATATATATATATATATATATATATATATATATATATATATATATTGTGTATACTGTGTATATTGTATATATTGTGTATACTGTGTATATTGTATATATTGTGTATACTGTGTATATTGTATATATGTACATACTGTGTATATTGTATATATGTACATACTGTGTATATTGTATATATGTGTATACTGTGTATATTGTATATATGTGTATACTGTGTATATTGTATATATGTACATACTGTGTATATGGTATATATGTGTATACTGTGTATATGGTATATATGTGCATACTGTGTATATTGTATATATGTACATACTGTGTATATTGTATATATGTACATACTGTGTATATTGTATATATGTGTATACTGTGTATATTGTATATATGTGTATACTGTGTATATTGTATATATGTACATACTGTGTATATTGTATATATGTACATACTGTGTATATTGTATATATGTACATACTGTGTATATTGTATATATGTACATACTGTGTATATTGTATATATGTACATACTGTGTATATTGTATATATGTACATACTGTGTATATTGTATATATGTATATACTGTGTATATTGTATATATGTATATACTGTGTATATATGTATATACTGTGTATATTGTATATATGTATATAGCGTGTATATATGCATAGATGCAAATGCTGTATTTATTGTGTGTATATATATATAAATATATGTATATGTATGTGTGTTTTTGTATATGCTGTGCATATAGTATGTATGTATATGCTGTATATACTGAATGTGTGTGTATTTGTTGTATGTGTGTATATTCTGTATGTATATGCAGTATGTGTGTATTTGGTCTTTTTATACTGCATGTGTATATATGGTCAGTGTATATACTGTGAGTTTGTATACACTCTGTATTAGTGCACAAATGTGTGTGTATACTTGTATGTATATGGGTGCAACTATACACGTGTAGAACTTTATGTGTGTGTATATAAGTATATAAAGGTGTGTATAAATTTGTGTAATTGTAGAAATATGTCTGTGTAGGGGCAATTCACAAGAACGTATGGGGGACGTATATCTGGCTGCAATTTGCTGACGGATATACATCCCTCATAGGCGACTATAGTGCCTCGGCTCGGTACAGTGAGCACAACGAGTACTCACTGTTTCGAGCCGTGGCCGCAACAGAGATCTGTGGCCATAAGAATGACCATGCGGCTCTATACTCTATGGAGAGGAGAGGGGTGAGCCGCGATCACCTCCCCAGCGTGTCTGATGTGTGCCTGCCAGGCTCTAGCCTGGCGTGTACACGTTTATGTGAATGCAGCCTACATATGTCTATTTTTTTTGGGGGGAAGGGGGGCCCCATGCAGAAATCTGCTATGGGGCCCAGCCTCTCCTAGTTACGCCACTGTTGTTAGCCCGCACCTGGACCAGGGCTTTATAAACCCTATCTGTACCATAACAGGGGTCTCTTTGAGCAGAGCTAGAGCTGAAAGTTAAGCAAGCCTGAAGGTTAAGACTGCCATTGCATTTGTTTTTGTAGCTAGAGAGGGAAAAGCTACTGTGGCTAGCACCCTGAGGGGCAGGTCTTTTGTTTTGTATTTTGTTTCTGTTTGTTATGAGCATGCATCTGTTGGGCCTGTAACCACAACTGATAATAAAGACTGGAAGTCAAATTAGTTTTATGATGGCCAAACAATTATTCTTTTAGAATCTACATTTCAGTTTTCTTTTGCTGCTGATATTTTGTAGAAACTTAACTTTAAATAGTAAGACCTTTTAACATCTTTTTAATGTACTGCAAAGTCACACACTGTTTTCCTTCCCCCTTCTGCTTCACACCTGCAGTTAACAAACATCTTTAAAAAGAAAAATGTGTCATCATTTGAAAAGGACCCCTAGGCTGTCTGTCTTTTGCACAGTGTTATTATTTTGTCTGAAGACTTATAGGATGCTACTTCAAACGTTTACCTGCCAAAGTTGTAACTACTTTATCATAGATGCAAACATTTCTCTGTTTTTTTTACATATGCTTTAAATGTTCAGGTTCAGTATACCAGATGTTGAGTAATGCTCCTGATGCTTTCTTCAGTTTTATAATAAAGAAAAAGAAAATATTGGCATGACCTTTAACATTTATATGGTTTCTTGAAAAGTCACTGCTACTATATGGATGTGTTTTATTCATTATGTTGCTTACCAACTTACCATGTATAGATCAGTCTCTGTCTCAGAAACACATACTACATTGAGAGATAAAACCAGACTAGAATATGCTAAAACAGGGGAAAAAAATGGAGAAAATATGCAAACGCTACACGGTACTAATTATTAGAGACATATTGCAGGATTGGCTGCTGTGTAGCCAATCCGGCAAATTTATGCCCCTAGCTTCTGGCCATGGCTCTGAATGGGCAGGGGGACACCTGAACTGAAACCTAAACCCTGGACCCATTGTTCATCTCTATTACTAATCACATGTAATCATGGAGAATAGTTTGATTTGTTACAAAGCATTTTAGATATCAGATTACATTTTATAGAACTAGCAGGTAGTGCAGAGGATCGTCTATGGTTTATAAACAAGGGATTTCTGCAAACACTTTAATGTGGCATGTAATGGGCATTTAAGTATGAACTGAGAGAAAAGTACAATGAGGCCCCCAAAGACCTTAGTTATCTTAGTTTTTCTTAGTTTTCTTTTGTGTATAATTGAGACTTTTGGCAAGTCTTTTTTGCACCTTATATATGATAATGTCTTTTTTCTTGTGATACATGTTTAGTCTTTCCTGTCCTGGCAGGTTCAACTTTTGGCTTTTTTTTTAGACTTTTTGTTGCAAATGTCTCAAATCCACATGGACACAAGCCATGTGAGGGAGTTATATGTAGGAGTGGACACTACTGTAAATTTTGGATTTGAGGCCATGGCCTGCTGTCATGCTTCAGGGATAGTGGACCCACTGGACCACTGTGGATGATGACATAAGCTGGCAGCCGAGTCTAAAAGGTTGGACTTGCTGCAGCGTGGTACCACTAGGTGGCTCCATAGGCACAACTTTGTCTGTGGTGGTGCCCAAGATGTAGTACAAAGTCGTGAGGCAGAAGCATGGACAGGCAGCAGACCGAGACAGGCAGCAAAGGATCAGAGTCTGGGACGTAGCAGTAGATCAGGACAGGCAGGAATTGAGGTCAAAACGGGAAATCAGGATAATCGCAAAGGGCATGGAACACAGCTTTCTCTGAGGCATGGAAGCACAAAGAACCGAGGAAGACAGTGGGGGTCCCGGGGAGTACGGGTGCACCTGAGACCTGGGAAGTGGGTAGCAGGAGCACCCGTGACACCTGCATTTTTAAGAACTGTAGTCATAGCATTTTGTAAACGCCATGTTGACATCAATGTAATAAGGCAAATTTGCTCTCCTCAACTGCTGAGATGTGTTTGAAAATGCCACGTGTAACATCACCTTTAGAAGTAAACAATACATTGTATTAAAATGTGAATGGAAAAAAAAAGAAAAAGCACAACCCAAACTTTCGATTGCCTATAGGTTTATGTGCAAAAAGCATGTAAAATAATTCCAATGATGATAAAAAAATGGTCCATGAAAAAAATCCTTCTTCTGCACCTGCCCTGGACCAGGTGCGGATTTGCGCCTAAAATGTTACAAAAAAATGCTACCTAAGTGAAAAGTTGCAGGGAACATCTGGAAAATAAAGGCATATAAGGCACACAGCACAAGGTGCAGACCAAGGTGTACTTGGAAAAACGACAGAAAAAGTCCCAGTGAAAAGTTGAAAAAATGACAAAAGTCGCAAAAATGAAAGTAAAAAACTAGCAGAAATATAATACATGTGAATACTATGAGTACGATTTTATGATTTAGTACAACTCATACACAAGTACAGAAAATATAGTAAAAAATGTTTACCTTTTTTTACCTATAGTAGGAGGTGAAAGAAGGACATATAGACTTTAAAAGTAAGAAAGTAAGATGAAGATTACTGTGGTCTTTGTTATTTACCTTCTTGAAAACAAAAGATGGACTTTTACGGTGTGCACTCTTTATATTTTGGTTGTTATTTATGATTTCTTTTATTTCAGTCCATAGAACTATAGCTAAATCAATTTCATTACGTTGTTGATTAACCCCTTAAGGACCAGGCCCTTTTTCGTTTTTGCGTTTTTATTTTTCACTCCCCACCTTCAAAAATCTATAACTTTTTTATTTTTCCATGTACAGAGCTGTGTGATGGCTTATTTTCTGCGTAACAAATTGCACTTCGTAGTGATGGTATTAAATATTCCATGCCGTTTACTGGGAAGCGGGAAAAAAATTCTAAATGCAGTGAAAATGATGAAAAAACACATTTGCGCCATTTCTTGTGGGCTTGGTTTTTACAGCTTTCACTGTGCACCCCAAATGACATGTCTATTTCATTCATTGGGTCAATACGATCACGGGGATACCAAATTTGTATAGGTTTTATAATGTTTTCATACATTTACAAAAATTAAAACCTCCTGTACAGAAAAAAAATTCTTCATTTTGCCGTGTTCTTGCGCTAATAACTTTTTCATACTTTGGTGTACGGAGCTGTGGGTGGTATCATTTTTTGCGACTTCAGATGACGTTTTCAATGCTTCTATTTTTAGGACTGTTCGACATTTTGATCACTTTTTATAGAATTTTTTCTATTTTTCAAAATGGCAAAAAAATGCCATTTGCGACGTCGGGCGCTATTTTCCGCTACGGGGTTTAACGCAGTGAAAAACGGTTATTATATTTTGATAGATCAGGCATTTTCGGACACGGCGATACCTATTGTGTTTATGATTTTTACTGTTTATTTATATTTATATCAGTTCTAGGGAAAGGGGGGTGATTTGAATTTTTATGTTTTTTTAATATAATTTTTTTTTTTTTACTTTTTTTTATTTATTTTTTTTACTATTTTACAGACTCCCTAGGGTACTTTAACCCTAGGTTGTCTGATTGATCCTACCATATACTGCCATACTACAGTATGGCAGTATATGGGGATTTTGCATACCATCTATTATAATGTGCAGATCGCACATTATAATAGATAGCCTCGATCATGACAGCCTGGGATCTTTGTGTGATCCCAGGCTGTCATGGCAACGGATCGCCGCTCCCCGGTGACGTCACGGGGAGTGACGATCGGAGCCAAGATGGCGGCGCCCATGCGCCGCCGGCTCTTTAATGCCGCCGGCAGCTTTGCCGGCGGCAATCAAAGGGTTAACACCCGCGATCGGTGCAAGCACCGATCGCGGGTGTTAGCGACGGGCGTTTGCTTCATTATGAAGCTAATGCCCGGTGAGTATGAAGAGGGCTCAGCCTGTGAGTCCTCTTCATACTCCCCCATGCGCAGTAAGACGTAAGGGTACGTCTTATTGCGCTATGGGGTTAATTGGGTTGTTCTCTATTCTTTATTTAGCATTCTGTGTTTAATTATATACAGGCGGTCCCCTACTTAAGGACACCCGACTTACAGACAACCCATAGTTACAGACGGACCCCTCTGCCCACTGTGACCTCTGGTGAAGCTCTCTGGATGCTTTACTATAGTCCCAGACTGCAATGATCAGCTGTAAGGTGTCTGTACTGAAGCTCTATTGATAATTCTTGGTCCAATTACACCAAAAATTTTGAAACTCCAATTGTCACTGGGGCAAAAGAAAAAAAATTGTCTAGAACTTCCATTATAAAATATACAGTTTCGACTTACATACAAATTCAACTTAAGAACAAACCTCCAGACCCTATCTTGTATGTAACCCGGGGACTGCCTGTAATAACCTTACTTTACCGCATTGTAAACTACATTAAAGGTATTGGAAAAGCTTTTTAAATGTCTGGCGGGATTGGATTTTGAACCATTTCTTGCAGGTCTTGGTGATGTGCCGCTATCTTTTTTAATAAAATCGTTACATATTTACAACATAACAACATATGTAATAGAAATGTGAAGTAACTGACATACAGCAATTAATGTCATATACCCAGTGCAAAAAAACAAACATGTAAATATGATGGGGATCCCATGTTGTGCAGGGATTTTATCACTCAGTGCCCATAGAACATTGAACTCATGCCTATGCAGTTCGTCACAGAACTTTCTAAAGTTGCTTTCATCCTCAGCCTCCTCTCAAGGAAGGCCCTGGCATGGGCTACTCAACTCTGGAACAGGAGAGACCTGGTCACGGTTAATATCACCATCTTCTTCGCCGGGTTCCGGTCCGTCTTTGATTAACCAGCCTGGGTGTCTTCTGCTGAGACCACCCTGCTGAATTTGCGTTATGGTGACGCATCTGTTGGTGATTATGTGGTTCAGTTCCATATCCTGGCTTCTTAGCTAGCCTGGAATGAGGCCGCCTTGGTTGAAACCTTTAAAAAGTGGCTTTCTGGACAAATTAAAGATACACTGTCTACACGTTAACTCTCGTCTACTCTGAGTGATCTCATCTCTCTGGCCACTCAGCATGACACCCGATTTACTGAGCGTTTTGAGGAGCAACGACTTGAACAAGCGCAAGTAAAGATCCACCGTCTGCCCCACCTGGCTCCTGTCTTCCAAAGTCCACCTCTGCCGCCCTTCAGGACTGCTGCTGAGGAACCCATGCAGGTGGATAAATCTCGTCTGACACCCCAAGAGCACTCCCGATGAAGACAGGAGAACCTTTGCCTCTATTTTGCCAGCTCGGAACACTTTCTTGAGTCTTGTCCAGTCTGTCCTCAAGTGTCCAGGAAATGCATGCACCTAGTTCTTGGGAGGAGCATTCCTAGGTGAGAGCAAAGCTTCACCATGACTGAATTTGCCTTTACTGAGCTATCGTCTACTTGGACGATATTCTGGTGTTCTCTCCTGACCTGGAGTCCCATTAGGCCAAAGTATGACAAGATCTCAGGCATCTAAAGGCCAAACGCCTATATGCAAAACTAGAGAAGTGCCAGTTCCACCAGAAGAGTCTTCCGTTCCTCGGGTATATCATTTCTGACAAGGGTCTACAGATGGATCCCCCCAAGGTGTCTGCAGTTCTCCACTAGCCTCACCTATTAGGACTATGAGCTATACAGAGATCCCTAGGCTTCGCTAACCACGACCCTAAGCTTTGGCCTCCGGTGGCTGAAAAAGCATTTTCTAAATTGAAGTCTGCCTTTGCCTTAAACTCCTTTTCTCAAAATGGCCTGATACTCAGACACCATTCCAGCTTGAGGTTGACGCTTCCTTTGTAGGGGCTGGAGTCGTTCTCACCCAGAAAGGGCACAATGGCGAAATACTCACCTGTGGTTTCTACTACATAGGTGATCAGGGGGTTCTGGATATAAAACTGGCCTTGGAAGAGTGGAGTTATCTGCTGGAAGGAGTTCTTCATCCAGAATGCATCTACAGGGATCACAATCATCTCCTATACCTCCAGGCCACCCAGCATCTCAATCCTCGACAGGCTCGTTGGTCCTGATGCTCTCTCTCTTGTACCTCTGATGTCATTGGGGAAGAACCGGATCCTTGTCATATTGTTCCTCCAGAATGACTACTTGTTGCCACTCCTGAGCATCTGCGGCAGCTTCCTCTTGGCAAGATTTATGTCTGACTTGCTCTTTGGAAGAGGATACTTACTTGAGGACATTGCTCCCATGTACCTGGGCACCCTGGGGTGCAGAGGTCTGCAGCTCTCATATCTCCTTACTTTTGCTGGCCAGATCTGGTCAAGGATCTGCTGGCTACATGGTCTTCCACTACACATTGTCTCGGACCATGGGGTCCAGTTTGTTTCCAGGTTCTGGCTTTCCCTCTGCAATCAACTGCAGGTCAATCTGGAGTTCTCCTCCGCACATCATCTAACGGGTAGGTGTAAAGAGTCAACCAGACTCTGGGCTGCAGGAAGATTGGTCCTCCCTCTTACCCTGGGCAGAATTTTCGTATAATTCTCTAGACTCTGAATCTGGTGGTGCTGCTCCCTTCTTCATTGTCTACGGACGACTTCCACACACAGCTCTTCCCCTTGCCATTCTTTCAGATGTTCTTGCTGTAAAAGAACTGGTACAAGATCGTAAGTCCATCTGGGAGAAAACAAGGCTGACAGGAAACATAGGCCCCCTCCAAACTTCTCTCCTGGAGATAATGTTTGGCTATCCTCCAGGTATGTCCATCTAAATCCCCAGCTACAAACTTGGTCCTCGTTTTCTGGGCCAATTTGATGTGCTAAGGAGCATCAATCCCATGGCATTCAAACTTTGTCTTCCTCCTACCATGTGCATCCTATGTCCCCCTCCTGAAACCGGTCATCTTGAATCGTTTCTCCCGGTAAATAGCTCCCCCTGCTCCTGTGGTTGATTCCACCAATGTCTATGAAGTCAAAGAGGTCCTGAACATGAAGTCGTTAGAGGGAGACTATTCTGTACCGCGGACAAAGTTGCGCCTGTGGAATGACCTGGTGGCACCATGCTGCAACAAGTCCAACCTGCTTTACGGAGGGCTCTGGTGAAAACCGGGTATCACTTACACTCTGGTCCCAGGTGGTCCAGTGGGTCCACTACCCCTAGTTCTTGACACTGAATGTATGAATCAACAAAAAGGTATGTTCATCGCTAGTCCATAATTCCCTCACCTTTATTTATGGAGTTGGATAACACACTGCAATAGGTATGGCATGCAAGGAAAAATCCTTTGATAAGGATCCAGCTTTATTTGTTAATACACTTCATATAGCAGATTAAATCATATACAAAGCTTGATATGTTTTGGTGTTAGCCTTAATCTTGATCTGATACAAAGGTGCAAACCATGTCCTATTTAACCCCTTAAGGACGCAGGGTTTTTTCGCTCATTTCTCGCTCTCCAGCTTCAAAAATCCATAACTTTTTAATTTTTACGTGTACAGACCTGTGTGAGGGCTTATTTTGTGCGTAACAAATACTTTCCCGTAATGTTATTTATTTTAACATGCCATGTACTGCGAAGCTGAAAAAAAATTCCCAATGTGGAAAGATTGTGGGCTCAGTTTTTCCGACTTTGACTGTGCACTCAAAACAACACCTCTGCTTTATTCTTTGATTCGGTGCGATCACGGTGATACCAAATTTATATAGGTTTTATTGTGTTTTAATACATTTTTAAAAATTAAACGAATGTGTACAAAAAAGAAAAAAAAATGTTTTGCCATCTTCTGAAGCTAATAACTTTTTCATACTTTGGCGCATGGAGCTGTGTGAGGTGTCATTTTTTGTTAAATGAGCCGACGTTTGCATTGCTACCATTTGGAGGGAAAAAGGTGTAAAAGTCGAAATTCGGACATTTGGGCGCCATTTCCTGTCTCAGAGGTCAACGCCGGCCATAACTGTTTTTATATTTTGATAGATCGGGCATTTTGGGACGCGGCGATACCTAATGTGTCTAATGTTTTTACTGTTTATTATGTTCTATATCAGTTCTAGCGAAAGGGGGGTGATTTGAATTTTTAATTTTTTATTAATTTTTAAAAATTTTTTCAACTTTTTTTTTTCTTTTTTTTCACTAATTCTTAGACCATCTAGGGTACATTAACCCTAGATGGTCGGATCGTTCCTACCATTTACTGCAATACTTCTGTATTGCAGTACATGGCATTTTTGCAGCTCATTCATTACAATGAGCCACTGGCTCATTGTAATGAATCTGCAGAAGCCGGATAGCCTCAGGTCAAACGAAGACCCGAGGCTACCATGGCAACCGATCGCGTATTTTAAATGCTGCCGGCGACTTTGGCCGCAGCAATGAAAGGGTTATTAGCGGTGGGGGTTTGCTGTAATATGCAACAACCCCCCACCCTTGTATGAAGAGGACTCAGCCCTTGAGCCCTCTTCATACACTCCCTGCACCTCTGCGCCGTAGGGCTATGGCGCAGAGCCTTAAGGGGTTAAAAGAACTTGCCTCAATGACGTAAACCGTCTGGGAGTATCAAGTTGCTTCCATCTTTAAAACAAACTTTACTAGCATATTAGAAAATGAACAAATTGACATGGATACAGAAAACATTTGGATAGAAGATGAATAGAAGAAACATATATGGACAAATCATCGACCATAACCACGTAAATAGAGGAAGGCACAAGCATTAATAAGCATCATAAAATGCAGACTAAGAAAGGCAAGACACAAACATTAACCATTGAATAAAAAAAATAAGCTAGAAATATTGTCCCATCTCATTGCTGAATATGGATATGAAACTAGTCGCAAAATTATTAGTAAATAGACTCCAAGAGGTAATAACTACGGTCATTCATTCAGACCAAAATGGGTTTATTCCAGGTCGGAACATAAACAATTGTATTTATAGATTAAATTCAGCAATAGACATGGGGGAGCTCCATTCCTTTTTTGGACGCCATTAAGGCATTCCATAGGGTGGAGTGGAGCTTTCTATGGTCAATATTGGAAAAATTTTGGTTTCGGTCCAGTGTTTATTAGACAAATTCAAAGTTTATATAATGCCCCAGTGGCAAGTGTGGTGGTTAATGGAATCCAGTCTGACTAGTTCTCATTAACTAGAGAAACAAGACAGTGGTGCCCCCTTTTCCCCCTATTGTATGCTATCTATATCGAACCACTGGCTAATTTGCTGAGACAGGATGGACAGATAGCTGGAGGAAGGAGTGGAAGCCTGGAAGACATACTCTGTTTAAATGACATCAACTTGATATTTACAAGAGACAGCGGTTTCAGTTCCAAGTGTAATGGAAGTTATTGAAGAATTTGGGAAATGGTCGGGGTTACAAGTTAATTGGGAGAACTACTTCTATTAAATGCAGAAATAAGGGGAGAATGTTTGGCCAAAAAGTTTCTATATGTGACAGTGGTTTTAGGTATCTCGGGATTCAGGTTTCAAAAGAGTTAGACAAGTTTGTCAAACTGAACCTAATTCCCCTATTGAGAGCTATTAGGTACAGAATGCATTGCTGGGATAGATTGCCATTATCAAGGTCCGATAGAATAGATCTCATTAAAATGATTCTCTTGCCCCAAATCCTATTTGTAACTGCTAGTCCAGTTCGAATAGAAGTCATATTTTAAGGTGATAGAATCAATGCTTAACGCCCTAATATGGGGATGTAAAAAAGTTTGTATGAAGCAAAGCTATTTATTTCATCCATTAGAAGATGGAGGATTGAGGATACCATATTTTTTTGTTATTTAATAGCTGCACAAATGACTAGACTGATAAAATGGGAAAGCTATTTTACACTTGTAATATTGATTGAGGCCACAAAGGGAACAATGAACTCAATTTTTGAGATTCTAGAGTGTGGGATTTTGGGTAAAACTAATTTTAATCACTGGGAAATTTCTAAACTCCTTTTTAAAGGATGGATGTTTTTTTAAAAATTAATTAAACATTCATGGTTTTCTTAATAGGACACCACAATGGTGTAACTACCAGATTTCAGAATTGCTAGAGTTGCCATTTTTTTGGGGAAAAGGGCTGATGATATAAATTTATTAGTGTTAATTGTAAAACTGTAATGTGAGCACAGCCCGATTAACAGATTGTATGGTTAATTGTTATGCTCTTTTTCTATGGTGTTATTTTTTGATGTTAATAAAGATTTATTTAAAAAAAATACAATACAATGAACAAAATGGTTCATTTACACACATTGCTACAAATATAACACCCGAGAATTTTTGTATATATGTTTTTGAGAATTAATCATGCATTATTTTACCAGGTGCTCGAAACTGTTATGATTGTATTCATCCTTATCAATGTAATATAATAAACCTGTATGGTAATAACCAAAAAACTGTATTGTATTAAATCCATTACAATAGATGCACCATTTAGTAACTAAGGATCATCACATTGTAAAAACCAACCGGTTGCCTGGTATTTTATAAAACAATCCAAAAGGAATCTCTATTCAACAACTGTTTAAAGTGCTCATCCCCTCTATTTGGTTTTCTTACTAGTTCTATTCCTTGCCATGAAAGGGGGGTAAGAATACATACATTTGATTTTGATGATTTTTTTCATGTATGTTTCTTCTGTAATCATTGTATATCCAAATGTTTTCTGTATCCATGTCAATCTGTTCATTTTCTAATGTCCTAGTCAAGTTTGTTTTAATGATGGAAGTAACTTGATACTCCCAGAGGTTCTACGTCATTGGGGTGAGTTCTTTTGAATTGGACATGGTTCGCACCTATGTATCAGATAAATAATAAGGCTAACACCGAAACCAGTTGATATTTGTAGATTGCTGACACTTGTTGATGGTGTTCAGACCAGTAGGAAATGTAGCATAAATATGAGGTGGCAAACATTCTTTATTCCATATTGATTAAAAGCACAACAAAAGCCATCGAAGAGAGGAGCAGGAAGTGTTTCTGGCTACAATTGTTTTATACTAACAAGCACTTCCCCTGTCTCATTGTTTGCTTTTAAATCATATAAAATATTATTTAATAATTTTTTTTAGTTTTTTTCAACTAAACATTATTAAACTTAGAAGAATACCAACTAAAAGAAAATGATTCCCTTAAAAAGATATACAATGATTCATCTTTATTAAGGTACAACAATATGAAACGTCTGAAACTCAATATGATATAATTAATTTTAAAGCGCCAAATGCATTGGTAAAGGTAATAAATACATGAGGATTAACCTGAGTCACTATAGATAGGTTTGAACAGCATTAAATATAACGTAGTGGAAAGTTTTTGAAACCAAATAGATACCAGTAAATGTAAGATCAAACCACCGCCCCTATGCACTTTTCAGCAGGTCACGTCTTACTATTAATGCTAATTTTCTAAAAGCATTATAGTCTCAAAGCGCCACGAGGTAGAGAGTTGAGTACCATGAAACCTCACAAGCAACCATTATAGAGCACAATTTGGCGCTAGTACATATTATGTCAACACAGGCAGATGGTCTAAATAACTATTAGGCTACATTCACATGACCGTATGATTTCTCCAGTCCCGTATTTACGGGCCGTATATACGTGACGTTTTTCATCCGCATGTAACCCGTATTTTATACGTCCCCATAGACTTCTAGGGCATACGGAACTGAAATACGGGAGAAAATAGGACATGCTCTATATTTTTATACGGCCAGTATACGGTACGGTACGGAACGGAGTTAACAACGGCAATATAAATGGTCAGACGTATTGTCCATTGAAATGAATGTGGCCGTATGTAATCCGTAAAAAAACGGTACGGTACGGTACGGATACGGCTGTTTTCATACGTCCGTGTGAATGTAGCCTTAGGCTTATACAGCCGATATACGTCCCCCATAGGCAGCAATGGGCGCACGGCACCCTACGGGAGCGGTACGGTGCCGCACACGTGCGGCACCGTACCGTTCCGTACCCGGAAAAAGATAGGACCTGTCCTATCTTTATCCGTAGTACGGCGCCGTGCGCCATTAATTCCTATGGAGAGGGGCGGGGGTGAGCTGCGCTCACCTCCTCCTCCTCTCCCCGTACACTGCCGTTGCCCGCTACGGTACGGGCGGGCAATGGCAGTGTGAATATAGCCTTAATTTCAAATTGAAGACCAAGAAAATAGGAGTCGGAGGAAAAATGTGAGTATTAAAGGGCTCCCAGAGTCAGTTACACATGACAAACTAGAAGATAAAGCTAGCTTGTTGTTTGCTGAACTTCTCACAGAGGAAAAAGCGCAGACCATTACAATAGAGAGAATTCACACAGAGCTGCGTCCCCTGCCATCCCACGAGATGTTATATGTGGTTTGTTGAGCTACAGGGACCACAGCAGCTATCCTTAAAGCTGCAAGGGAAAAAGGGAGGCAGAAGACGACTGACATCATAGCTTCACTCTCTATAAAAGGAAGCTACTACACCCATTAACAACCTGATTAAGAGATAAGGGGATTCTCTTCAGATGGTTACACCCCTTCGGGATCTCCTTCATGAGAAATGGAAGAAGATGCACCATCAGGACTCCAGGGGACCTAAATAAAGCTTGGGACATCCTGGACACCTTGGACATTTTTTCATGGCTGCCGGTTACTGAACAGCATTTAGATCTACCTGCACTACCGGATGTCTAAAATTGGATATTACACTTTCATGTACATAGAACAACCACAGCTAATTGATTACAGACACAATATCACCATACTGAGTGAGTTAGCTATCATCCTGATATCACAAGATCTTACAGGTTTGGGTCACCTCCAGTCAGGAACTTAAACACTACCCCTACTACTTCAGTTCCCCAAAACTTGAGTTGTAACTGTTAGCGTTAACCCCTCATAGATACACCAAAGGGCACATGACTACAATTTTAGTGCAGCCAGCCTCTCACATAGAAGTCTGGTGACCAGTTGTGGGAAAAGGAGGATCAGTATTGTTAAATGTTGTTTTTGACTTGTTTGTTTTTTGTGCTCTTTTCATTGTCCAATAAAACCAAGAGTCTGAGGTCCTTCAAAGATCCACTGCTACGTACACCTTTGAAATTCAACGTCTAACATCGAGGTAACCACCAACAATGTAAGAGGCCTTAATTAGCAGAAGAATAGATCGCAACTTTTACAACTGCTATATAAAGATAAGTCAGACATCTGCTTTCTTCAAGAAACGCACTCGAGAAACAACAGCATGCTACCATTTGCACAAAGCAGATACACACATAGATATTACAACACTTACCACAAAGAATAACACACAAACTATACATGAGGCAGGATTGCTAGGCACATGAAGATTGCTGCACCTCCTAAGGAAAAAGACTTTTACCACTATTCTGCTGTACACAAGACATTCCAATGCCTAGAATATATCGTCACCCTTACTGTATAAGTTCCCCAGACATCATCAAGTCCACTGAGATAGGCCTTGCCCGATCTCAATTACCATTTCTTTAAAAGACTTAGCAAAAAATTATTTTTTTTTATTTTATTTTTATTTAAAACGAGAGGACACATCTCAGACTATCATGTGGAAATCCCATAGGGCATAAGGGCAGAACTAATGGCTTTAGGAGCAAGGCATAAGAAACAAAGAGAAGTAAAGATGGAAGACCTACTGACATGTATAGCAACTATTGAATCAGTGGCAAAATGCACTAGTATTATAGAAAAGTGGAGAGAACTGCTGAACCTTAGAACAGAACTTTTAGACCCGCTAAACTCACGATCAGCTAGACGTTACCAATATGCCAAGTTCATACAATATGAACATCGCGACAAGGGGAACAAATTAATGTCATACCTCATTAGAAAAGAAAGGGAACGGGCCTTTGTAGACACAATAGTGACACAAAAAGGCAAATGTTCTAAGACAAATGATATAGCAGAAGCCTTTCATGAGTTCTTCCAGGAATTATACAATATAGACAAAGAAGATCCTACAATAACCATAAATAAACAAGAACTTACAGATTCCTAGATAAAATAATGCTCCCTTCTCTTAATAAATCGGCGCAAACAGATGCAATATCCCCCACCGGGGCCTAGCCTTTTCTTGGGGCCTGGAGTCAGCCGGGGCCCGCAGTACCTGAGTGGCTGGCGGTTGCGGCCTAGGCACGCTAGTGTCACGGTGCTTGGTATGGGGAACCGGAGGGCTGTCCTACAGCCTGGCAAGTCTCCAGCAGGGTGGTGTTGTCAAGAAATGATGAGGGAGAGACTGCTGTAGCGGATCTCCCTGGGGCAACCCTTTGGTGTCTAGAGTATGAGTCTCTGTGTGGTGGACAGGGTGCCCGTGATGGTGACAGCCGTAGTAGCAGGGACCAGACGGAGGCAGAGGTTGAACAGAAACACTTACAGTTCTTTATTGGAACTGACAGGAACATCAGCAACGTGCCTTTAACAGAATGGTGGAGCGCTGAAGATGTACTTGGAGGAAGCCACAGGAGGTAGATCGCCAGCCTGGATGCAGAGGGCAGGCTGGGAGGTAGCTGTGTCCTAATAGGAAGCTTCAGCTTGTCCTGGAGTGCTTCAGGTATCACCCTTGAAGGTAGGATGATACCCCTTTCCTCACTACTCTTATCTATTAGCTCCACTCTTCAGAGGCAGGGGCTAGGCTCTTCCTGCTCTGGTATGGTATGCTGGCTGAATAGAGTCTGGACTGGGATAACCCAGTCTGCTTCTTCTCATC
Source organism: Engystomops pustulosus (assembly GCF_040894005.1). Lineage (NCBI taxonomy): Eukaryota > Metazoa > Chordata > Amphibia > Anura > Leptodactylidae > Engystomops > Engystomops pustulosus. Next base: position 102,362,584 of record NC_092415.1, on the reverse strand, counting down.
TGAGCTAGGCTAAAACTAGTCTCTTCTAGTGTCCTGCAGACCCTCAGGTCTGCCTGGAACTGAGCTCTTCTCTCTCCTGAGAGAGACTGCCCTTCTCTGGAAGGTTCCTGACAGGGTCTTGTAACTCCCCTGGTCAGGTGGTGGCTGCTTCTCCAATTACATCTCAGCTTACATTGGACAGAATGCAATACAAGTGATTGGACGACAGATCTTGCATCATACAAAACACTTAACTCCTGCCTTGCCAGGCAGGATCTACCACTGCAATGTCCCCTGTGTCCTATAAGGACTGTTCTATGTGATGTAGTGACATGCTGTGGGACGTATTCGCAAGCACTCCTTCGCCTTGCATCGGCGAGGGTGTTGCACAGACCTTATCAAACCCATTACTGACAAAGAAGTTAAGGATATAATATCTTCCTTGCACCTAAAGAAAAGCCTTGGTGCTGATGGATTTTCCTGGGATACTACAAAACATTTGCAGACGTTCTAATGCCACACTTAACAGACTGGTGTAACTCAATGCTAGAGGGGGTCCCACTGCCAGGACACACTCTCTTAGCAACAATTACAGTCCTACTCAAACGAGGAAAGAATCCAGAATGCTGCGGTAGCTATCGTCCTATATCCCTTTTAAATTCTGGCGTAAAGATATGGGCAAAACTTTTGTCCCAAAGACTTAGCCTTTACCTTCCAAAGTTTATAAATAAAGAATAAACTGGATTCTTCCCTGGCAGTGAAGGCAACCACAACTCCACCAGAGTTATACACACCATACACTATGCTACTACCAGGAAAATCCCCCTTGTTCTTCTCGGCACTGATGCCAAGAAGGCGTTTCGATGGATTTCATGGCAATATATGATAGCAGCGCTAATGCGATTTGGACTCATGGAGTGATCCCGCAGAACCTGGGACATTGGAGGTTGTATTTTGGTTTTGGGCAAATTAATAGGCAAGGATAGTGAGGAGCTCCAAGCCTTGAAGAGTGAGTAGGAGCTCAAGGTTGTACTAGTATTCATGTGGTTGCAAGCATAGACCCAGTTCCTACTGGGTAGAGAAGTTAGAGAGGGATAGTATCAACGCGGCATGTAGGGGAAGTACAAGGCTCCTGATACGTCATGGTAAGGTGTCATGAGGTTATGATTTCACGACCGGAGGAACCAGGGATTTAACAGTGGGAAAATGTTAAACTATCTTAATTAAATATACTAATTTCAGAAACTGAAACTGATTGTACATTAAGCAGCTGCTATAAAATTGTTTGTAGAGGAGAGAAGGACTTAAAGCGTGTCTTGTTTGAAGTCTTTGTTGAAGAAGTCCCATGTAGGAAGAGATAAGCGAGAAGATATAAGGAGATTTACTGCAAGAGAATCTTAGAGACTGTGGCTGTGTGATTCTTTGCATACACATTATATAATATATATATATATATTTAGAGTGGCACACAGGTTTTAATGTGCAATCCAAAATAATTCACGTAATAACATGTGGCAAGAGCAAAGAGTCCAGGATCGTGCCAGCAAGAAAGGACTGACTAAGTCTGACCAAATAACACAAAGGGCGGGGACTGCAGCCCCATAAGAAAGGTAAAAAAATGTATGTGTCAGGATCAGTGGTAGTGAATCCTCTGTACCACCACGGACGATGATATAAACTGACCCCTGGGAACCGGAGTCTAATTTGTATCCGGTTTTCACCAGAACCTGCTGCAAAGCAAGTTAGACTTGTGCCGGCGTAGTAGCGGCCACAACGAAGTACAGAATGGTAAGGCAAGGTCATGGTCGGGGACAGGCAGGAGATTGAGACAGGCAGCACAGGATCAGAGTCGGGGACGTAGCGGAAGGTCAGAACGGGCAGCACAGGAGCGAGGTCAGGAATGGAATCGAGGTCACAACATTTAGTATAATTGCACAGGGAATCAGACAAGCTTTCTCTAAGGCTATGAGGCACAAAGATCCAGCAGGAGACACAGGAAGGGTCTGGGAATCTATCAGGTAAGGCGGCTGGACATTGCCAATTATCGGCGCGCTGGCACTTTAAACTTTACAGAGCCGCCATGGGAGATGCCACTGGAAACCAGTAAAGTGAATGAGGCAGTGGGCGCAGAGGGGCACACGGAGGTACACAGGTTGTTTGTGACCCGAGACATGGGTCGCAGGGGCACCTGTGACAGTATATTATCTTGCCTATAAAGCTTCCTGTGCCTTCAATTGTAGTAGCTGTCTAGTAAACCCCTTACCTGTACAGTTTTGACCAAAGTAAAGGTTTTTCAACCTGGTCATATATAAGAATTGATCTTATGTGGGTTGCTGATAGCTGGGAGTTGTAAAGTGAAGTCATTAGCCATCATATGTCTCTATTTCAGCAATGGTTGGTGTCTCATGACATAGTTATCGTTTCTGATCTTATATGATAGTAAAATATTTCCCCAGCAAGATGTCAAATATTCATGGTGGAACAATTAATTAGTGAGAAGGAATGTTACACAGATAAGGTAGATTGTAAATTATGGAATCTGTGTGGAGGATCCTTCAGAGTGCCCGCTTTGCTAAGATACCTTGGGAGAAAGAGACAGGCAATAAGAGACAGTTTAAAAGTTCTTGATGTGCAGAGAAGTTTAAGAGAAACTATGTATATTCCTTAAATGAAGGAGAAAAGATGGTGCCTGGCATCCAGAGCAGTGCCCAGTTAGACTCCATCCCTTTATCACCAGAGGGGTGGATTCATGGACTCAGGAGAGACTTGTTGTAATTGTTGTGCCCCCAGATTATCTACACATCATGTCACCAATCACGCCGCTGTATCTGGTGAATAAGGCAGAAGCCACAGCCTACCATCCTTTGGTGGCAGCCATCTTAGAACAGTTCTGAGCATAGTAGCCAATTTAGCACCACATTAAGAATCTGATTTCTCAAAACTTTGAAGCTAATTGCTTATGACTCTGCTGGCAGTCATAAAGGCTGGTTGAGGATAATAAACTTTCACAATAGTTGTGTTCAAACCAAGAGTAGGAAATAACGATTCCTACTGATGTTGATGATGGTGAGTAGAGATGAGCGAGTATACTCGTCCGAGTATACTGCTCGGTCGAGTATTAGCATACTCGGACCGACTCGTTACTAGGACGAGTATCTCGCCGGCTCGACATCGAGCAGTAAATTAATAAAATAAATTGAATTAAAGTATTTTAATTGTAAAAAAAAATATTACACATGTTTCCAGATGTTTTACTTGTAAGAACACATTGAAATAACACTATCCTTCACTTTCCAGGTGTTCGCGCGTGTCTCCCGCTAAGTTAGGAGATGTTCGGAACATCTGGAATGTGAAGAATAGGTGTGCACGCGTGTCTCCCGATAGGTTCGGAGATACGCGCGCACAGCTGCAAAGTGAAGAATAGAATTAAAACATTAAAACAGTGAATACAGGACCCTTTAAGTGCAGAACACATTGCAAGAACACTATTCTTCACATTCTAGATGTTCCGAACATCTCCTAACTTAGCGGGAGACACGCGCACACCTGCAATGTGAAGAATAGTGTTATTTCAATGTGTTTATACAAGTAAAACATCTGCAAACATCTGGAATATTTTTTTTTGCACTGTTCTTCTTAATGTTCTTAATGTTTTATTAAAAAAATGCTCGGGTCTCCCATTGACTACAATGGGGCTCCTTATTCAAGACGAGCACTCGAGCATCGGGAAAAGTTTGTCTCGAATAACGAGCTCATAATAGTACTCGCTCATCTCTAATGGTGAGAGTTATGTAGAAATGATGGAGAAGTGCAAAGATGACATGATGCAACATGAATGCTTGTAGCATTATGGTGAAAAAAGCAGGTGCATAGATAGAACTGTTTTTTTGTTGTATCTGATCATCCAGTGTTTAGATGTTATATGAGAATTCTGGGGGTGGACAGTGCTGTTTTGCTTACGGTCCAGTTAAAACTTATTTGATTCTGACTTTTATAGAATCTCACCGTGGTTGAATAAAATATTCAGACAAGGCAATGGGCTGTGGAAGAAGTTAAAAATAACATGTATAAAAAGGGATTCAGTATTCCACTGTATTACGTTGTATTACCCCTGAGACTTGTAGTGCAACAGGTGGAGACAGGGGGCAGAGATGAAGCTGCAGTACCAATATTATGATAAGACAGGGATGGCAACATTCCATCCCAAAGCCCATAGCACAGTGTTATATTGTCTAGTCAGACAGAAGGCTACAGGGGGTAGACTATGAGATTCTCCTTTCCATTACAATTGGTGACCAGTGACATTCTTAACTATTTTAATTGATTTGTCAGAAGTTAATTTGTGTTACATTGTGTGCATTGTGTTTTATTGTTTTCTCTTATTAGTTGGAAGTTATATTTGCGAGGATTTATCAGTAGGTAATGTGAGATACTTATATTCACAGGTGTAGGGACATTTCCACTTATATTTGCAGAAGTTGAACTTAAAGTCAGACACAGTTTCAAATGCTTTACTTTTTGTAATTTTGGAAAATTCATTTGGATTTTTGTTTTCTCATATTAAAGGAAGTAATATGTGTGGAAAGTTTTTTTATGTATAACAAATGATTTTCCCTAGGGCAATGTATGTCTACTTGATAGATTATTCCAGAGAAAGTTTAGATCTCAGAAGTGCCAGTAGAATAGTCCAAGATTTTGGTTATATTTAAAAAGTAATGTCTTATGATTGAAGAAACTGTTGTGATTTTTATACATAGAAATGGATCATTCCAAAAAGACCAGTGAGCCAAGGTCACCAGCATTAAGAAGTACTGACCCCAAGCCAAGGACAGCAAAGGAAAAAGAAAAAGGCTCACAGCTCATTATTTAGTAAGATGAAACACTCTAGTGTTTGAGGAAATAGTGGCAGTTCATTCAAGTATTTTACTTAGGACCTCTCAGATTGTTATAAGTTAGCAAATTACAGTTTATGTACCGTATGATATTTTAGGTGTGTGCTCATAAGCGCTCATGTTTACAATGTGTTTTCTTTTTATTTCTGAGCAGGTTATACACTTTGTATGTATCCAGTTGACTTACTTCCTTTGCAGCAAGGGGGATCCAGGTATTTGGTTGCATTTCTACCTTTCACAGAAGACCATAATTATGTGACCCATATGGCCCAGGTATCAGTGGGATTTTCTCACGTCAAAGATTCCATACCCTGACCTTGTACTCTTTGTGGATGGTTTCTGGTATTATTATGAAGATAAATCATACTAATATATACTGTCATTGCACATTACAAGGTACCAAGTATTAGAAACAGAAGCACTTCCACTACACATGTTAGCACATGATTCAAAAAAGAACTGAAAGTGTTGGAAGAAGTATGTCCCTTAGCTTTGGGTAAGACAGATGGCATTTACACAGATTCTACGTACGTTTGGAACAGCTCATGTTAACAGGCCTATTTGAAAAGCCAAAGTGCTCATCACACCAGCAGCATATACACCTAGTGAAAAGTGCAGACCTGGTTGAGATACTTATGGAGAGGCTACTAGAGCTAACAATAGTAGGTATTGTTAAGAGCAGGACACACCCCAAGGTGAACAGAAACAGGGAATGACTTAGCAAATAGAGCAGCCAAGGGAACTGTCATAACATCTTTACCCTTAGTCTCTACCATGACTTTGTTTTGCCAGCTGAGGAAACCTCTACCTCGGAAAGTCCTAATATGTTACAGGTTCTGCAGAAACAAGCAGCGAAAAAAACTGAAGATGCAACAAGAAAAAGGTACCATTTATATCTTTTGACAATGGACTCTGCTTACCAAGAACTTTGCAACTTCTTGTGACCCAGTTTATTTATGGTTATACCCACCAGTTTAAAACATCCAGGTGCTTCAGCATTTGGGCTAGTGATATAGTGTGCTACAGACTGTGAAGGTGCCACCCAGGTACACCTCCAAACCACATATTTACTATGTTCAGTAGTCAAAGGTCGGAGCATGAGTATATTTTGAAGTACATTGATACATTGATATAGTCCAGTAAAAAAACTGTAGTGATTACCTATGACATTTAATTTGGTTCCTAGAATAGGATATTATTTACAGTTGCTCCAAATGTAGTATGGTAGACTTACACACCATATGACAACTTTAAACATTCACTGTACTAAAGTATGGTTTTGAGTTTTCTCTTACATTCTAGATAATCTTTTAAAATCTCATTAGGTTGAACCTAGAGATTGGTTGATGACACATGAGGAAGAGATTTAACCCCGTTTTGATGATGCCTTCAAGGTTCTGCTGACAACATGTACTTCAGTAAAGCTAGAAGGAAGACCTAATTGGATGTACTCACGTTAAGTTTTATGACTTTTATTCCTGATTAAAGATTTGAAAGATTGACTAATAAACTTTATAGGGATATAAATAAACTCTAGTATTGATCACCCATGGGATTCTTAGGTTTGGGAGGCTAAGCGATTAGCAGTCAGCCCTTAAATAATTAGGATTGTTTCTCTTGTCTATCCTTATTATTCTTTCTGTTATTTTGTTTTTCATTGGATTTTGGTCATTTTTTGTGTTAAGAGGTTAATGTCTAAGGCCAGCAAGGATTAATGTTACGTTCTAGGCGGATGAAGAAGAAAGTATGGAGTCAAAATCCCAAGGTAAGGTCTACAATGCCATCCAATTAACATATATGAACCCCTGAAGGTATAGATAGAATCTGACTTTCCTCTGTGCAAGTCCAATAAGAAGGAGGCTGTCCACTAGGGATATGTTGTTTATCACCTAGTGAAGAGGAGATGTGCACTTTGGGACAGATTGGAAGGTTATTAGATAGCTCTTGAATAGCTTCAAAGGGAGGACTGTCACGGATATGACTATATTTTCTGTTTGAAGTTAAGAGTTAACATTTGTTATGAAAATAACTCGTCTGCATGCTATGACCTCCAAAACAACATCATCTTTAACACGGCCTTGAAGAGGGTATTTGTGTTCCTCCACCATGTCTTGTGAGGAAAACTGGAGCCTTATGTATATCAATATCACATGATGGGGCATATTTACTTACATGGTCCCTCGAAGTTCCCGAAAGTGCATTGTCCGATGACAATTCACTGTGCCACGATTCAATAAGATCGTGCGCCCGATTTCCTGAATGTGTCGCTTCCCCAATCATGCATGTAAGCGCATGTCTTGTGACACAATTTTAAAGTTAAATCCTGCGCTTAGTCGGAATCAGTCGGATCGTCCCGCCCTCGACATGTGTCCCATGAAAGCCAGCGCCACTGTGCTAAAATCCAATCGCGTGCGCCAAAATCCCCTTCTAAATACCTGTCCCAGTTGCGCGATCCCCGAAAACATCGGAAAACCCAACGAAAATGTGACCCGAGGACCCTTAGTAAATAAGCTCCGATATCATAGTATCATAGTATCATATTATATAAGGCTGGAAGGAGACGCAAGTCCATCAAGTCCAACCTTTAAGAATTAAATAAATGTTTTATCCCCATAACCCGTGATATTTTTTCTCTCCAGAAAGTCATCCAGGCCTCTCTTGAACATGTACATAGAGTCCGCCATAACAACCTCCTGCGGCAGAGAGTTCCACAGTCTCACTGCTCTTACAGTAAAGAACCTTTGTCTATGGTGATGGTAAAATCGCCTCTCCTCTAGGCGTAGAGGATGCCCCCTTGTCCTGGTCACAGGCGAGGTATAAAAAGATCTTTGGAGAGATCCTTGTACTGTCCGTTCAGGTATTTGTACATTGTAATGAGGTCTCCCCTCAGTCGTCTTTTTTCTAAACTGAATAATCCCAAATGTTTTAATCTGTCAGTGTATTCTAGTTCCCCCATTCCCCTAATAATCCTGGTTGCTCTCCTCTGCACCCGTTCCAGCTCTACTATATCCTTTTTATACACTGGTGCCCAAAACTGTACACAATATTCCATGTGTGGTCTGACCAGGGATTTGTATAAGGGCAAAACTATGTCTTTATCATGAAAATCTATTCCTCTCTTGATACATCCCATTATTTTATTTGCTTTAGCAGCAGCCGCCTGGCTCTGGTCACTAAAATTAAGTTTACCATCCACCAATACCCCCAAGTCCTTTTCAGCTTCAGTTTTACTAAGTAATTGACCGTTTAGAACATAATTATACTTTTTGTTTCCATGGCCCAAGTGCATAACTTTACATTTATCTACATTAAACCTCATCAACCATTTCTCTGCCCATCCCTCAAGCTTCCACAAATCCCTCTGTAACGCTAAACTATCGACCTCAGTATTTATTACTTTACACAGCTTAGTATCATCTGCAAATATTGAAACTTGACTGTGTAAACCCACTACAAGGTCATTAATAAAAATATTAAAAAGAAGTGGCCCCAATACTGACCCCTGTGGCACTCCACTGGTAACATCAACCCAATCTGAGAATGTGCCATTAATGACCACCCTCTGTTTTCTATCACTAAGCCAATTACTTACCCAAATACACAGATTTTCTCCTATTCCCAGCAGTCTCATTTTATATACCAACCTTTTATGTGGCACGGTGTCAAATGCCTTTGAAAAGTCCAGATATACAACAGATATGTTTTTCTGTTAATAGGTTAAAGGGAATATTTGGATGGATAAGTCTGTCCTTAGGTGGAGGTTGACTAGCAGAAAATTCAAAGAACAAAGGGTGTTGTGCACAAAGCTCTACCCATGTCAAACTGATGAACAATCCCCCTACCGCTGCTGGTCAATGCCATAGTTTAGGGAAAGGCCAAAATAAAATCATTTTAGGGAAGAATGTGAATACCTGTTATATGATTATTACTGTATGATTAATAGAAATGCTTTTATTTTGCATGCTTGCAAAATGCTCGAACTAAGATTGTGCCTGCCTGTGGATCAACCCCCAGTATGTGCCTTATACTGGCAGCACACTTCCTGCAATAGATGGATGTCTTGTACACAGCAGTTCCTGGAAAATTCCAGAGAAGTTCTGCTACCAACGTCACTGATCCACTGAGCATGATCGGAACTATCACAGCCAAATTTGAACTATAGGGAAATGATGCTACAGTGCTATGTGCCTTTGCAATGACCATGTGATGATGAGGCAACCAATCATCTACATAGTCCCTCCTTACGAACTGTGAAGTTCCCCTCCCCAAAGTAGTTTGTATATAATGTTATGTGTTGCCAATAAAGCACAGAACTACTTTCTCTTTTGGTCAGTACCACATCCCGCTGAGGAAGATCTTTGTTCCATAGAACCTGACATAGTTAAGTATAGAAATAGGTCAGTACTGAATTTATACAAAAGTTGGTGCTTTCAATTATTAAATGAATGTTATGGTAAACCCAAATAATCTGCTAGTTAAAAAATACTGCCACCTGGGAACCCTCCAGAGAGATTATTGAAAGAATACACTGCTCAATCACACATACGGCAATCTGTTAAAAAATAACATGAATATGCATATTACAAAGTTCCACTAACAATAGTGTTAAAATATTACTGTTTATATGGTTCATAAATAATTGCATTCATATTCTCAAGCAATAATTTCTCCATTTAGTGAACTGTTGGAAACAGAAAAATTAATGAATTCTTGCACCTGGGTGTCCTTATCTGTGCACATCTGTATGTATTAACTATGATTATTTACAGATTTGCCTACTTAAAACTAATAGGACAACTCATGCATTGTCTTCTTTTACATAAAATGGTAAGAAAAGCATAATGCACATTATATGAGCAGCACAGAGGAAAAAAAAAAGCTATGAAGTAAAAAAAATTGACAGTTTAGAATTTTAGGAAAAAAGCGTTTGTAACTTTCACATCCATTTAGTTGGAAATGCATAAACTTTACTGATTAGTAAAGTTTACTGAATAGTAAGTTTTATAACACTGGAGATATGTTCATTGTTTAACATGATTTTTTACAGTTATTAAGCAAAATAAGAAATTACTTAAGTTCAGGAAGAAATGGCTAAACAGCCAGGCCCCATTTTAAGAGTAACTGTTGATAATAATTTAGATCATTTTTAATTCAATTCCTCCAAATCAGTTGCCCTGCATATAACATGCTCCCCGACCCCATGGCTTTACCGTATTTAGGTGTTCAAATATCTGATGATCCCTTCTCCTAGTTTTCTGTAAACTATACCCCAATACTAGCCTCTGTCACAAATCCCCTATATTTCCTGGATTGGGAGATCTCATTTCATCAAAATGATGGCTATGATAACTTATTTAATGCATCTATTGTCAAACCATCTCCCACCCCACTTCTTCCACACAATTAGGTGTCTACTGCTGTGGAATGGCCCAAAGAATTACTTACTGTACTATAATCAGATCCAAGCATTTGGGAGGTATAAGCTTACCCTACAGGGCTATCCAGAACAACCAAGTGTTCCTTCCAAGTTACATACACTAATAGGGGAATCCATAGTCTGGAATTCTCTGACATAGCTGCTTCTCCCCACCTTCAAAAACTCCCCAATGGTTAACTCTTTAAGCATCCTGACATGTGGCATTCCATACATGAATCAGAAAGTTTAATGCCTCATCCCTCGCAATTTATGAAACCTCTTGGGGCTGAACTTTCCTTCTCTTTCCTCTTGGTCTGCCCAACAGGGAGAAGAGAACAAAAGAGTTCTGACAGACTGCTCTGAAGATGTAGCTTTCCCATCACTAAAAGTACTCAGGGAATGGTTTCTACACGCCCCCATTCATACTTTCACACACTCCCAATTGGTGAAAAACTTTATTACGTAACTATAAAGGTACTGGACAAAAAATATTGTTAGCACACTACAGAGAGCCTTTGATAACAATTCCAACAATACCGGTATCATCTCTATACACAGTGAAACATCTCCAGAAGAACACCTCCCTAAAAGAGTTAGGCCGCGGTCACACGTACCCCTAGACGTCCGTTCATAACACGATGCTAGCGCACAGGGGGAGGTCCTCGGCCCGAACGCACATGCGTTTCCAGAGAAAAGCATGCGATCGGCTTAACAACCCGCATGTGCGTTCAGGCCGAGGACCTCCCCCTGTGCGCTAGCGTCGCGTTATGATGGACGCCTAGCGGTACGTGTGACCGCTGCCTTTTTTAATTCAATGACTTCCATGGTAGCTGCCTCCTATGTGCAGATTAGCCCTTTCTTGTGCAGAGGTCTGCTGAAAAAGGCAATGATTAGATGCAATCAGCATCTATGACTTGCAAGTGTGATGCAATGAACCCGCATCACACTCGCAGCGCATGCTGCCCGGATCGCACGGCCCGAACGCTGCAAACCCGGAACTGAACTGAGATCACTAACTGAACTCACACTCGTGAGTGTAGAAGGGGCCTGATTGTCACACTGCTTTGACTTTAACAGACTGCAGGAAGCTGTGAGGTGCATTTTATTATATAATGCTATACTATTGTATTGGAAAATATTGCAGAAGTAATCAGACCCCTTAGTGCGCGTTCACACGGTGCACTTTGGTTGCATTTTCAATGCGTTTTGAAACGCATTACATCAGCTGAGGAGATGTGATTTTACATTATTGTTAATTGTTGCGTTTACTAAAAGCATTGTAAATGTGATGATAACCCATGTGTTAACATTACAATAACGGACTTCCGGTTCCGGCGTGGGGATGTGAGGATGCACCTCAAGGAGCTCCCGAAGGCCGACCACAGAAACCCGCAAAATATCAGCCGGGGAGCTAGGAAACCTTGCCCCACCGGGCCACCAAGGTAGCGGAGTGCCCGGTAACAACGAGGGAGGCGAGTCTAGGAGCATACCAGCGCACCAGCCCCGTACCGCAGCTCAGTTAGGACCGAGTGCGGGCACAAACAGAAGCAGCCGAACCCCCGAACGGACTTACCAGCAGACAAGGACACAGGGTAGGATAATAGGGGGAAAACCAAGGAGGCTCCCGGGGGGAATCAGCACAGCCGCAGCCGCGGACATCATCAGGGGAAGCGCCATCTTTAAGCGCCATCTCGGGCTACCTCTACAAACGTGGAGCAGCATGTGGAGAGCTAGAGCAGGGCCAAACACAGTGAGCAGTTGCAGCACGCTACCTCTACACCTCCATAGAAGATACCTGGTAGATAACCAGACATACTGGCCTAAAGCACCATACATTCTAAAACATACCTTGAAGCCAAGGGGAACAGAGTAACACTAATTGGTATACAGAACAAAAAGAAGAAGTGTCAGCTAAGTGTCCGAGTCCCCAAGTGTATGGAGCGGTACCTACTCCGTAGTGGGCACAAGACAAAAACAGGTCAAGCTGCACCTACAGAACCTGTCCCACTAACAAACCCAGAACCTGAGCAGATGAATACCCAGCAAGACCACTCGCTGGAAGATGAGGAAGAAAGCAACTGTCCTCCTACGCCACCAGACCCAGAAATCTTGGCAACCCAAAACACTCAAGATTCCATGCCGCAGATGGACTACCAATCACTGGCTGTGGAAGTAATGGCGAAACTGGCGCCTGACATACAGAAGGCCTTGGAGTCTTCAATACAAAAAGCTTTACAGTCCATGCGCACCGACATAACAAAACAAGGGAGCAGAATAACGGAGGTGGAACAAAGAATCTCTCAAACAGAGGATTCACAGATAGATCTGAGGAGACAACTAGAAATGGTCACTCTGGAAACCAAGAGGCTGTCAGAAAAATTAGATGACATCGAAAATCGATCTAGAAGAAATAACCTTTGCATAGTCAGCCTCCCGGAATCTGTTCGCCCAGGCGACTTGCAGCTGTTTTGTGAACTTGATCTACCGAAAGTATTAGGGCTCAAAGGCAGGTGCCGGGTGGAAAGGGCACACCGACTGGGACCGGATCCAAGAGCAACTGAATCACAGTCGTCAAGAAAAGAACAAGACACAAGGAGGCCGAGACAAGTAATAATGCGCTATTTGGATTACAACGACAAGACAGATATAATCAGAGCCTTCCGACAAAGATCACATCCGCTGATGTACAGAGGCTCAAAAATATTACTGTTTGAAGACTATTCAGCAGAAGTTACTAAGAAAAGAAGAGCCTTCAGTGCTATTTGCACGGCTTTGATAGAAAGAAAAGTTTGATTCCAACTAGTATTCCCAGCCACCCTCAGGGTGTTCTATGGAGATGGCTCTATGGGCATCTACGTCACCCCAAAGGAAGCGGAAGAAGCCCTTAGGAGACACCATATCCTGCCAAGTGATCACCAGCCAAGGGAAAACAGAAAGAGAATGACCTCACCACAACCTCAAAGACACCCACAATGCCGAGTCCACAGCCTGGAATCCAGAGCTTCTTCCCCAGAACTGGACACAAGCTTCCCAAGATCGGGAAGAGGACCCTGAGGTGGACTTACATGGGTGGGGTAAGGGAGCATAGCTCCGCACAATGTTGTATAATGATCTGTTCCGTTAATATATGTTATGTTACCAAAGAGGGTCCTAAATAGTTAAAGACACTCACACACAGGACTGTCTTGCAACAAGTAGATACGAATTGCCCCCCCCTGGTGAGCACGGTTGGAAACTAGGCCGGACTAATGAGGTGCTCTTTACACTTCCGAAAAAAGTGAAGTCTATAAACCCCAATGAAGGTTGGCGGACGGCCGATCTTCCGGTTTTCAAGAATTTCAATGTTGACATATATTGTTTTTTGGGGGAAGTGGAAAATTGTTATAAAATATTTTTGGCAAGCCATAGAGGTAAACTAAACAGGATACAAGTGAAGTGCATGGGAGAAGGGAGCTGTACATCAAGGGAGGACGATCCAACACTTGTCAGACCGATGCAGCGGCTTTTACATGGAAATCTTAAATCTTGTATATTACTCTTAACAGACTCCCTCTTAGGAGATGGAGAAAGCTTCATGGTATTGGGAGGAGACTTGAACGCAGTAGTATCCGCTGAGAAAGACCAAAAAAAACAAAATGGACAGACGCCACGCCAAACAGAATGGGTATTGAGAGATCTACTGGCACAGACAGGGATCAGGGACGGGTGGCGCGATATGCACCCTGACGGGAGTGAATATACACATTATTCACACCCACAAAATAGCTGGTCCCGTATTGATTACCTCCTTCTATCAGATAAGGCAAGCCAAAGGTTGCTGGCATCAGAAATAGAGGAGCTGGCAATATCCGACCATGCTTCGGTAACAATCACATTGCATGATACACACCCCAAAGGAAATGACATCCTCTGGCGCTTCCCGGCCTGACAAAGGACGACACCTTCATAAAAACATTAGAGGGATGCTGGACAGAACATGATTATGAAAACAGGATACATAGGGGGGGCCCGGCGATGTTCAGGACGTCAGCTAAGACAACAATAAGAGGAAGATTAATGGCATACACATCCACACTAAAAAATAAAATTGAAAAACAATATAGACAGGCCAGTGACAACCTGCGTGCAGCTTACACAACATTCCTGAACACTTCTACACCCGCCTCAAAAGCAGCATGGGATGAGGCCAGATCAAATTATGATCTCTGGCTGGATAGGAAAGAGGAACAGTACCGAAAGCCATATGAGGCAGAGCTTTTCCGCTTTGGAAACAAGTCAGGAAAACTATTAGCCAAGTTAGCAAAGGGGAGATTTAAACCAAACCACATTCCAGTGGTCCGGAATGGCTCAGGAAGGATACTCTCTTCCCCCAAAGAGGTGAACGAGGCCTTCAAAGAGTACTATGCCGCACTATACAAAGACAATAAGCGAGGGAGAGGTGAAGCTGAAAAATTCCTAGATGCCGTTAAATTACCCGCACTCAGGCAAGACCAGCTAGAAGCGCTGAATCAAGACATCGCAGAGGAAGAAGTAGGTAGGGTGATCAACGCACTAAAAAACGGAAAAGCCCCGGGACCTGATGGGTACACCTCAGAATTTTACAAGGCACTAAAAAAACAAATAATCCCTGTATTGGCGCCATACTATAACAGAATTCTCCAGCACGGTAAACTCCCTCTACACTCTAAGACAGCTTATATAAAATTAATACCCAAAGATGGGAAAGACCTTCTAGATCCAGGCTCCTACCGCTCGATATCCCTGATAGATCAGGACATCAAAATTCTGTCAAAAATAATGGCAGATAGATTGTCGCTCTGCATGCCAACATTGGTGGGGGAATCCCAAGTAGGTTTCATTAAAGGAAGGGCAGCAGTATCCAATATACGCAAGGTACTGACAATCTTGGATAGAGTGAAGAATAGTCCACAGCCAGGGGAGCATCCGGCTTTGGTGGCATTAGATGCAGAAAAATCCTTTGATAACATAAGATGGCCCTGGTTGTGGACAGTCCTCAATAGATACGGATTCTCAGGAAAATTTTGCACCCTCCTAAGGGGTTTATACAAGGGCCTGATGGCAAGGATACATACACCAGGATTCCTGTCTTCACCATTCAGACTGCATAAGGGTACATGTCAGGGCTGCCCTCTATCGCCCTTACTGTTCAATTTGACGCTGGAGCCTCTAGCAAAATCCCTCAAGGATGGGTCGCTTTATGAGGGCATTAAAATAGGAAAAGAATCCGTGAAACAGGCGCTCTTTTCAGATGACATAATTTTATGTTTCTCCAACCCAGAACTATATTTAGGGAAGGTGTTAATCCATATTGAGCGATTTGGTGACTTTGCAGGATTCACCATCAACGTAGCAAAAAGTGAAATTCTAGAGCTGAAACCAGAGAGGTCTAATGTCAACTGGCTACCCCAGGCATACACATAAAAAGGGCGCACTCACATCTGACTTATTTGGGAATACATATCGGAAGACATCCTGAACAGATATAGAAACTAAACTACACTCCCCTCCTTGAAAAAATACTGAAAGAGTTAGAAAGGGGGCAGCAGCTCCCTTTGACCATGTTAGGACAAGGCCATCTAATAAAAATGATCTCTTTTCCGAGGCCATCTAATAAAAATGATCTCTTTTCCTTTACCCCCTACAAACTATCCCAGTCCTGTTGACACACACTGACGTGAACAAGTTAACAAAAGCCTTCCAAACATTCCTGTGGAGGGGGAAGAGACCCAGGATCACGGCCAAGAAATTGATGCTTAGTAAATGGGAAGGGGGTATAAACCTACCAAATATAAGAGGTTATAATAGCAAGGCAATCTTTAGTGATACGAGACACGTTGGCAGTGTGGAAAGAGGTGAGGAAGCTATATCAATTACCCTTCTTGCTGTCTAAACACATGCCACTTTGGAACCACAAAGAATTTACGCCAGGGAAAGAAAGCACGCTTTACAAACCTAGGAAGGAGTCGGGGGTAGGGAAGGTGGGAGACCTCATTCATGAAACGGAACCCAGATGGTGTTCAATGGAAGAGCTTAAGACAAAATTCTCCATAAACAGAAATATCGAGTTCACATACCATCAAATACATAACTTTCTAAGATCAAGGGTGGGAGACATCTCAAAGGAGGCAACTGACTGTGCTTTTAACTCACTCCTGGGCACAGCTCAGAGTATTCGCAATATCACCATACTATATGTGGATATAAAAAATCGTATGTTAAAAGGGAAGCAGAGCAAGGTGGGGAAATGTTGGGTCAAACGATTCCCAGACAGAGAGATTTATGAGGGACTTATGCAAGGGTGGGCCAAAGTTAGACAGTGTGTGATAAGTGAACAGTGGAGGGAGACATATTTCAGGATAATGCATCACGCCTATTATGGCTTTAATCTACCTAGAACAACGAACATGCCAGATAGAATGATCACCTGTCCAAAATGCAAACAGCCTAACACAGATGTATGGCATGGGATTTGGTTATGTGACAATGTACAAACCTTTTGGAACCAAATACGGGATCACATTATCACATTAGATTACATTGGAACAAAAACCTACCCTTAGACCCGCTGCTCTTAATTTTTCATATAGTAGAAGGGGATGAAGATCAAGAAGAGATTCCGCCTATTAGACTAGACATCCACGCTCTCTTACTAGTGGCCAAAAGATGTATTATGAAACATTGGTTAAAAGACTCCTCCGCGACGACTGGAGGTAGTCGCTCAGGTGAAATACTTGATCCGACTAGATAGACTAGAAACACTTAGGCATAAGGAAAAACAAACTAAGGGATTCTTCAGCAAGTGGAAACAATTTATTGTCTTGCATATGACAAGACAAGAGATAATAGATTTAGTTACTCCTTTCAAACTAACAACATGGTATAACACTGGAGTTTTGAAAGGAACCCTAGGAGAGTTACAGGTTTGAGGACCACGACAGAGGCAAGAGTCAAACGAGAGAAATAGCATCCCCCAGTAGACCGAGCAGCGGGTCGCAAAAGTCGCTAGGAACAAGGTGATACAAGCCACCCCTCCCGTGCACTAGAAACACAAGAAAGCTGGATAACATAGCCTATAGGTAGTAGTAGTCAGTCGAGAAGCAGCACTCCAATAGTTTCAAAAAAGAAAAAAGTTTATTCCACCAAAATAGTGCGACGTTTCGCCAATTCAATCACGGCATTATCAAGCATGCTGAAGCAGCAGGTCAGCTGCCTTAAATAGTGGTATGGTGATTATTAACAGCTGTGCAAAGTCATGTGACATTAAAAGACATGAAATTCATTATAAAGTGCAATATTGTTCACAAACATGTGTAAGTGGTCCATTATAGTGGACCTGAAATACATTTGTTATAAAAATAGTGTAAAAACACATACAATTCATTCAATATGAACCCTCAGTGTCCGATACAGCTCACCCGAGTCTGCCCCGGACATTAAATGCCAACATTATTCTGTGAAAGAAAGTGCTAAGTGCTAAGTGATGTATAAAAAATAGGTATGTACAGCAGCATCAGACACATGTAATTCTAAAAAATTCTGTACATTACTTTTATAACAAAAGATGTCGATCCAACTCGATGTAGTGCGCCAATCACCAGCCGAGGTACGCGCCTGCGCATATTGTATAGAAGACATCATAGATATTACTCGGACATGGAGATAATGTGTTCGAAGCGGATCAAGCAGCATATCAACCGACTAAAACCTCCTACTCCAAGACGAGACGTACAGGGTAGTATCGGGAAGGTGCCAGGTGATGCCAAAGGAAAGCAGAGTTAAACAGGTTCGGAGATCAACACATCGCCTGAACGGCTTAGGAAATCCCCCTGTCATAGTCCCTCCGGGATCACTGCCTCCTTCTATAGGTCCACCGGCTCCAAGTTTCCCACTCACCCAACGGTCACCGCAGATATGGAGAATCGGTAGGTCAAGGGTCGGATACACGATGTGCTGCAGAAGAATTATAAAAGACAAAAAAGATAAGTGTCAATTGGATGCTGTACATATCCTATAAGTCAAAACCAGAATAAGAAAAGGATGATCAAACTATCAATCCTATTAATATGTGGGTATTGTATGCACAAAAAAGTAACTTAAATCAGAGGAAGAAGATCATAGTGTGGGAACGACACAATTTAGATAAATATATTTAATGGTAAGTCTCTGTTGAGACCATGAGGAGCAAGGGATCCCAATCTGTGGATCCATTGTACTTCCCTGCGTCTCAATAGTAATTCCCTGTTCCCACCCCTAGTGAGTGGGGGGATCCTATCTATTATCATAAATCTTAGATCATCGAGTTTGTGGCCCGCTTCAGAAAAATGGCATGGAAAATAGATCTCCCTGTTCCATGCCATTTTTCTGAAGCGGGCCACAAACTCGATGATCTAAGATTTATGATAATAGATAGGATCCCCCCACTCACTAGGGGTGGGAACAGGGAATTACTATTGAGACGCAGGGAAGTACAATGGATCCACAGATTGGGATCCCTTGCTCCTCATGGTCTCAACAGAGACTTACCATTAAATATATTTATCTAAATTGTGTCGTTCCCACACTATGATCTTCTTCCTCTGATTTAAGTTACTTTTTTGTGCATACAATACCCACATATTAATAGGATTGATAGTTTGATCATCCTTTTCTTATTCTGGTTTTGACTTATAGGATATGTACAGCATCCAATTGACACTTATGTCTTTTTTGTCTTTTATAATTCTTCTGCAGCACATCGTGTATCCGACCCTTGACCTACCGATTCTCCATATCTGCGGTGACCGTTGGGTGAGTGGGAAACTTGGAGCCGGTGGACCTATAGAAGGAGGCAGTGATCCCGGAGGGACTATGACAGGGGGATTTCCTAAGCCGTTCAGGCGATGTGTTGATCTCCGAACCTGTTTAACTCTGCTTTCCTTTGGCATCACCTGGCACCTTCCCGATACTACCCTGTACGTCTCGTCTTGGAGTAGGAGGTTTTAGTCGGTTGATATGCTGCTTGATCCGCTTCGAACACATTATCTCCATGTCCGAGTAATATCTATGATGTCTTCTATACAATATGCGCAGGCGCGTACCTCGGCTGGTGATTGGCGCACTACATCGAGTTGGATCGACATCTTTTGTTATAAAAGTAATGTACAGAATTTTTTAGAATTACATGTGTCTGATGCTGCTGTACATACCTATTTTTTATACATCACTTAGCACTTAGCACTTTCTTTCACAGAATAATGTTGGCATTTAATGTCCGGGGCAGACTCGGGTGAGCTGTATCGGACACTGAGGGTTCATATTGAATGAATTGTATGTGTTTTTACACTATTTTTATAACAAATGTATTTCAGGTCCACTATAATGGACCACTTACACATGTTTGTGAACAATATTGCACTTTATAATGAATTTCATGTCTTTTAATGTCACATGACTTTGCACAGCTGTTAATAATCACCATACCACTATTTAAGGCAGCTGACCTGTTGCTTCAGCATGCTTGATAATGCCGTGATTGAATTGGCGAAACGTCGCACTATTTTGGTGGAATAAACTTTTTTCTTTTTTGAAACTATTGGAGTGCTGCTTCTCGACTGACTACTATTACTTGAGTGGGGTCTAAGTCGGACCTCCTAAGAAGATCTGCACCCGACATTATACCTACACACGGTGCCGCTCCACACACGCTGTTTGGATTAATAGCCTATAGGTAATCACTATGCACCAAATGAAATACATCTTGCCAAATTGTTAAAATATTCATAATGGAATGTTTTCTATGTCTGTCTTGTTTTGAAAACCAAATAAAAAGATGTTTAAAAAAAAAAAACATTACAATAACACACATGTTTTGTCAACACAATGTTAACACATGTGTTTATAAAATACATGCATTATCATTGCTTATTAACATCCTGATTTAACATTTTCACGGCTGCTTACACTTCCACAAATGAAGAAAAACAGATTCAAACCAGTCAATCACATGGTAAACATATATGCATTTTCAGTTTGTTTTAAAAAACATGAGTTTTCAATCCGTTTAAAAATGCGGATTGTTTTGCGGCTACAGCACCGTGAAGAGCCCAGGAACCATTGCCGATCTCTGGGAACATATAGCATATATGTCCTTGAAATTTCTAAATCCGAACAAGACAGAAAAAGGTTGCCTAGTTGGATAACTCACTTTTCAAGTCAAGAAAAATACATCCAAAAATCAGTAAGAAATCCAGCAGAATGTACTAGTACCATAAGTGGATTTCTTCCTTCATATATGTCCTTGCAAATGCCCATGTGACTGCACCCTAAGAAACAACTTTTACATGGTGATCATCATGATGACCATCATTGGATTTATATTTTTAAATAAAATGGTTAATGCGGGTATGTTTGGGGAGTCTTTATTTCAATAAAATATATTTTTTTGGTGTGCTTTTTTATTGTGACTTTTAATTTCGTCTTACTAATGATGTTGTCTAATAGACGGAGATAATTACTAAGGTCGGGGCTTTGTGTTAGCTGATGGAAAGGCTATCTCCAACCCCCTTATCTAATACCCTGGTACCCACCACCACCAGGGGTATCGGGAAGAGACGGATGGGTACTGGGGCGACCACAGGCTGGTATTATTGGGGTGGAAAAGGCCCAAAATAGTGATCTGTTCCACTACAGTAATGCCAGGCCGTTGCTGCTTTATTGTATCTGGCTGGTTGTAGAAAATAAGGGGAGGGTACTTTATAATTTTTTTTCCAAATTATTTATTTATTTTAAAAACAATCATAATAAAAAGTCATAATAAAAAATCACACCAATTTTTTTAAAAAAAATACTTAATTGAAATAAAAAATCTACAGACACGCCATCATAAACTATTTCATTTAAAAATATAAATCCATTGGTCATTGTCATAGTGCACTGCATGCACAAATCTAAAAGACATAAAGGGAAAAAAAGTTAATCCTATATGTATACACAATATACCATAGGTATATGCTGCTGGGAAGCAGATAACCCTCAACACCACCTACATAATGCATATGAGACATACATATATATATATATGCATACACATATATACATACAAATATATATATATATATATATATATATATATATATATATATATATATATATATATATATTTATATATATATATGCAACACCCCTAACAATACATAGGCAGGCTGGTAGTTGCAAAGAATGCCCTCTCCAGGTCAGAAGTTGTTGGGAGAGGCGCAAACCCTTGATGAAGGTTATGGAACCTGGTCATTATGTAATAGCAGCTGTAGATCCTGCCTGAACGATAGGAGATAGTTAAATGGGTGTAAGTTATTGACCAATGAGTTGGCTGTATTGTAAACTGGAGTGTGATTGGAGAGGTGCTATCACCTGACCAGGAGGATAAAACCCATGGGCAAGGAGGAGCACACGGTCTGTTCCAGTCCTAGCTGGTCTTAGCACATGAACTGAGTGAAGAGAGATATAGCGTTCAGTAAACCTTCAGTACTGACACTTAATCTAATTTCAGGACCAGAGTCAGGAGACTCAAATCCAGAGCTGCAGCTTCCACAGCTTGGACACTGCTCTATCCCAGCCTGCATCTACTACCAGGCTGCATTATTCCTGTAGACCCTTTCCACGACCACTCCAGTACCAGAATCTGCTGTTAACTGGTTAGCCCCATTGCTTGCTTCCTGTTCAATAAAGAACCATGAGTTAATTTGTACAACGTTGCCTCCGTCTGATCCCTGGATACGGCTTTCTACCACCACAAGCTTCCCCATCCATTATCCAGGGACTCGTCCTACAGACATTCAGGGGTTGCCCCAGGGAGATCCAGAACATCAGCCTCTCCCTCTATATTTCTTGCACAAACCACCTGCTGGAGACCTGCCAGGCTGTGGGACAGTGCTCCAGTCCCCATACCAAGCATTGTGGTCCTAGGCCACAATTGCCAGCAATTCTGGTATTTCTGGGCCCCGGCTGCCTCTAGGCCCCAAGAAAAGGCTAGGCCCTAAGGTATATAGGTATATATGTATAATATGTATAAACACTGCTCAGCTCAAAAAAAATAAAGGGAACATTCAGATGATACATCCTAGATCTGAATGAATGAGATATTCTCTTTTTTCTGTACAAAGTTAAATGTGCTGACAACAGAATTTGGAGTCACCCACAAAGTTAAAGTGGAAGAACACACTACAGGCTGATCCAACTTTGAAGCACTGTCCATAAAATAAGACAAATTGAGGCTCGGTATTGTGTGTGGTCTCCATTTTCCTGTATGCCCTCCCTGCAATGCCAGGGTATGCTCGTGATGAGGCTGAGTATTGTGTGTGGCCTCCACGTGCCTGTGTGACCTCCCTATAATGCTGTGGCAACTCATACAAGTGGCACAGGTAGTGCGGCTCATCCAGGATAGCACTGGTGCTAGGATTTGCTGTACACCTCCTCCCCTTGTAGCATGAGGTACATATAGCCAGATTACCACCTTACTTCATGCACGTCGCACTGTTGCTCCTGTTATAGCTGTCGTATTGGGAGCATGCACTTTTGAGCTGTGCACACTCATGAACCGCTGCCCAATACGCAGCGTCATGTGCATGAAGTAAGTTGCACATCGCGCACTACTACTTGGGACCCAGACATCCCTTGCTGCTCCTGCGTTGGGTGGCGGTTCAGGAGTGTGCACTAAGACCAGTGACGCTGCCCTGAAGATCCGCCCCCACCCAGATCCTGTAGCCTGCATCCCGTTTTGCAGGCTATGCATTCCCCTTGACTATGACTGGTGGAAGACTGACCACAGTGGCTGAGAGCGGTAAGAAAAGCCCTGCTAGCAGGCGAACTGTTAGATATAGAAATTGCAAACTGCAAACTAATTACAAAAATTTTTATTTCTGCTGAGTGCAAAAGTTTTTCAACCTTTCAGTTATTCTTTAAGTCTTTACCTCCACGGGGGAGTTGCTTACAAGAACTCACTTGGTTTGGGAAATTGATCTACTCCACTGCACAAAATAATAAGATGGTATCCA
The DNA here is from genome assembly GCF_040894005.1 of Engystomops pustulosus. Taxonomy (NCBI): domain Eukaryota; kingdom Metazoa; phylum Chordata; class Amphibia; order Anura; family Leptodactylidae; genus Engystomops; species Engystomops pustulosus. The sequence goes on along the minus strand of NC_092415.1, from coordinate 102,339,248 downwards.
CATAATAGGAAATATTTCCTATCTAGTCCTTCAGATCACATGCCAAATTTTATACAGGCTTAGAAAAGGAAATGGATTGCAAGTTCACAGATCAAGAGAAAATACTGATCTTCAAGGTTTGTTCAGGTCCCTCCAGGTGTATTACCCTAAAGAAAACTAGCTATAAACTAGTAAGTAGGTGGGGAAACTACCCACAGTTTTATACAAAAATGATGCTAACATATTGGACCTGTGTTGGAGGTGTCAATAAAGTAAAGGGCCCCTTCTACATATTTGGTGGAACTGCCCAGATATCCACCCATCTACCTAGACAATCCTTGTATAGCTCTATATCCATTCCCCTCCACCCTCCTCCCCTTTGTTCCTCTTTCTGTGTTCCTTACAACTTTTGGAAGTAATCTTCTGTCCTAGGATTCTATTGCTCTTCAACGTTGAATATCTTCCACATCAGATATCACTACTCCGGATCTTTTAGGGATTGTAATGTTTTCAATTTATTGTAATTGAGTTGAAATATATTTATGGCTCAACTCTGTAACCTAGTTATGTAAGATAACAACTGCACTAACTTTATTCTGTTTTACCATATGAACAAATTCTGTAACTATCTGTTCTATATTGTTTTGGGAAAAGAAAAATATAAAAAAATAATTAAAAAGAGATTTGAAAAGAAGAAGAAAATGTTTTTTTTTGTGTCAAGGGGAGTGTTGTAAACATTTTTGTAATATGCTTTATTAATAATTTCTGCTTAGTTTGTAAAGAAACAGGTTGCAACATATCCCTTTGTTGATAAGGAAAAACTGTGCACAGCCAGGAATTGTGACTACCGTATTTTATACCAACTGCATGCCAAAAAAGTCATGCAGGGGCATGCACTAGCTGTAGCACAATTTTATTACAGGCAGGGCATGGATATATCACCTCCATTGAGTTTCAAAAATGAAAAGCATGAACGCTGGTGGCTCGTGGATCAGCTTTTGAAAGATGCAAAGGGGGAATGTATTAAAACTGGCACAAGTGGTTCAGATCTACTAAGAAGCTCTGCCCTAACCTTCTCTGCCTGACCAGACCTTTTTAGTCTGACTTAGCAGAATAGTAGCTGTAGTACCTGCCAGTTTTCCAGTGTCCTACTATCTGCCAAGTCACACCTAATATGTTACCAGGGGCTGTATTCATAAAAAGTGACTTTTCAATATAAGGTTATATGGCACAGGTGAAGACCAGAAGAAATGTACAAATCACATATGTATCCACCAGTATAATAAAGAGGGTGTGCTTTATTTTGTCTGTGAAAACATTTGATTTGGGACTGCTTCTAAAAGTGTTTTCCATGTAATATTTGGTTTGAACCTTTATCTTTGTATGGGCTGTGGACTTTGTTGCAGGGAACGATTCCAATCTGTCCAAAGGCAGAAAAAAGCCTTATGGTCAAGCCTAAAGCATAACTTTTATTTGAGATGGTGAACAACTCATTGATCACACTCAAAAAAGAATTATTAAAACCCCATGTTGAAACTGCTGTCAGTACTAAAAGGTACGTATTAGAGAAAAAAATTACAATCTCAACATGAAACTTTAAAATATTATCCCTAGGTGCCCCCCAACATGTTTCCCTGAAACACTAGCATCATCAAGCGATCAGGCCCGGTGTTCCAGAAAAACATGTCGGGGGGGGGGAAGGTTGGTCCTAGGGATTATATTTTAAAGTGTCATGCTGGGAGTTTTTACAAAATTATATAGGGTAATCTCAAATGAAAAACTAAATGATCTGTGTTTGCTACTATCCTGCAGTGTTGGGCTGTTTCTTTATGGTGTTTGTGTGACACTTCAATACAGTGCACTCATTTTTAAAATGTCTGTTTCCACTTTTTTGCGATTCCTTCTAACTTTTATCTAAGATACAAAGCTGAGTTTATGTTTCTGTGTAAGTATGTATGTCCGCTAAAGGAATCTGCACCGTTGCGTTCACAATTACCAAATTTTGCATTGTCACTCTCTGTTACTTTGGGAACGTCACAGACTAGTTTTTGAATCAAAATTTTCACTTTGCGCTTTCCAAAATACACTTATCAACCACCATATACAGGAGACATTGGGGGTCATTTACTAAGGGCCCGATTCGCGTTTTCCCGACGTGTTACCCGAATATTTCCGATTTGCGCCGATTGTACCTGAATTGCCCCGGGTTTTTGGCGCACGCGATCGGAATTTGGCGCATCGGCGCCGGCATGCGCGCGACGGAAATCGGGGGGCGTGGCCGAACGAAAACCCGACGTATTCGGAAAAACCGCCGCATTTAAAAAAAAAATTGTGTCGCGAAAATTTCACTCACCTTCATCCTGGGTAGGCCGGTGTATTTCGAGGCATTCCAGCGGACTTCAGCGCAGCAGCGCCACCTGGTGGACGGCGGAGGAACTGCATTGATGAATCCCGGCCGGACCCGAATCCAGCGCAGAGAACGCGCCGCTGGATCGCGAACGGACCAGGTAAGTAAATGTGCCCCATTGTCTGCTGCTGCTGTGGCAGTTAGAAACTGTGCTGTTGGTTAACATTTTGCCAATTATTATAGGCAGTAAGCAGTAATGCCAGGCCGTAGCTGCTTTATTGTATCTGGCTGGTTGTAGAAAATAAGGGGAGGGTACTTTATAATTTTTTTTCCAAATTATTTATTTATTTTAAAAATAATCATAATAAAAAGTCATAATAAAAAATCACACCAATTTTTTTAAAAAAAATACTTAATTGAAATAAAAAATCTACAGACACGCCATCATAAACTATTTCATTTAAAAATATAAATCCATTGGTCATTGTCATAGTGCACTGCATGCACAAATCTAAAAGACATAAAGGGAAAAAAAGTTAATCCTATATGTATACACAATATACCATAGGTATATGCTGCTGGGAAGCAGATAACCCTCAACACCACCTACATAATGCATATGAGACCACATACCTCCACCTACTTAGACATAGTACATGTACATACATATATATATATATATACATACACATATATACATACAAATATATATATATATATATATATATATATATATATATATATATAATATGCAACACCCCTGCCAATACATAGGCAGGCTGGTAGTTGCAAAGAATGCCCTCTCCAGGTCAGAAGCTGTTGGAGGAGGCGCAAACCCTCGATGAAGGTTATGGAACCTGGTCATTATGTAATAGCAGCTGTAGATCCTGCCTGAACGATAGGAGATAGTTAAATGGGTGTAAGTTATTGACCAATGAGTTGGCTGTATTGTAAACTGGAGTGTGATTGGAGAGGTGCTATCACCTGACCAGGAGGATAAAACCCATGGGCAAGGAGGAGCACACGGTCTGTTCCAGTCCCCACGGTCTGTGCCAGGCTGTGGGACAGTGCTCCAGTCCCCATACCAAGCATTGTGGTCCTAGGCCACAATTGCCAGCAATTCTGGTATTTCTGGGCCCCGGCTGCCTCTAGGCCCCAAGAAAAGGCTAGGCCCTAAGGTATATAGGTATATATGTATAATATGTATAAACACTGCTCAGCTCAAAAAAAATAAAGGGAACATTCAGATGATACATCCTAGATCTGAATGAATGAGATATTCTCTTTTTTCTGTACAAAGTTAAATGTGCTGACAACAGAATTTGGAGTCACCCACAAAGTTAAAGTGGAAGAACACACTACAGGCTGATCCAACTTTGAAGCACTGTCCATAAAATAAGACAAATTGAGGCTCGGTATTGTGTGTGGTCTCCATTTTCCTGTATGCCCTCCCTGCAATGCCAGGGTATGCTCGTGATGAGGCTGAGTATTGTGTGTGGCCTCCACGTGCCTGTGTGACCTCCCTATAATGCTGCGGCAACTCATACAAGTGGCACAGGTAGTGCAGCTCATCCAGGATAGCACTGGTGCTAGGATTTGCTGTACACCTCCTCCCCTTGTAGCATGAGGTACATATAGCCAGATTACCACCTTACTTCATGCACGTCGCACTGTTGCTCCTGTTATAGCTGTCGTATTGGGAGCATGCACTTTTGAGCTGTGCACACTCATGAACCGCTGCCCAATACGCAGTGTCATGTGCATGAAGTAAGTTGCACATCGCGCACTACTACTTGGGACCCAGACATCCCTTGCTGCTCCTGCGTTGGGTGGCGGTTCAGGAGTGTGCACTAAGACCAGTGACGCTGCCCTGAAGATCCGCCTCCACCCAGATCCTGTAGCCTGCATCCCGTTTTGCAGGCTATGCATTCCCCTTGACTATGAGTGGTGGAAGACGGACCACAGTGGCTGAGAGCGGTAAGAAAAGCCCTGCTAGCAGGCGAACTGTTAGATATAGAAATTGCAAACTGCAAACTAATTACAAAAATTTTATTTCTGCTTAGTGCAAAAGTTTTTCAACCTTTCAGTTATTCTTTAAGTCTTTACCTCCACGGGGGAGTTGCTTACAAGAACTCACTTGGTTTGGGAAATTGATCTACTCCACTGCACAAAATAATAAGATGGTATCCACATAATAGGAAATATTTCCTATCTAGTCCTTCAGATCACATGCCAAATTTTATACAGGCTTAGAAAAGGAAATGGATTGCAAGTTCACAGATCAAGAGAAAATACTGATCTTCAAGGTTTGTTCAGGTCCCTCCAGGTGTATTACCCTAAAGAAAACTAGCTATAAACTAGTAAGTAGGTGGGGAAACTACCCACAGTTTTATACAAAAATGATGCTAACATATTGGACCTGTGTTGGAGGTGTCAATAAAGTAAAGGGCCCCTTCTACATATTTGGTGGAACTGCCCAGATATCCACCCATCTGCCTAGACAATCCTTGTATAGCTCTATATCCATTCCCCTCCACCCTCCTCCCCTTTGTTCCTCTTTCTGTGTTCCTTACAACTTTTGGAAGTAATCTTCTGTCCTAGGATTCTATTGCTCTTCAACGTTGAATATCTTCCACATCAGATATCACTACTCCGGATCTTTTAGGGATTGTAATGTTTTCAATTTATTGTAATTGAGTTGAAATATACTTATGGCTCAGCTCTGTAACCTAGTTATGTAAGATAACAACTGCACTAACTTTATTCTGTTTTACCATATGAACAAATTCTGTAACTATCTGTTCTATATTGTTTTGGGAAAAGAAAAATATAAAAAAATAATTAAAAAGAGATTTGAAAAGAAGAAGAAAATGTTTTTTTTTGTGTCAAGGGGAGTGTTGTAAACATTTTTGTAATATGCTTTATGAATAATTTCTGCTTAGTTTGTAAAGAAACAGGTTGCAACATATCCCTTTGTTGATAAGGAAAAACTGTGCACAGCCAGGAATTGTGACTACCGTATTTTATACCAACTGCATGCCAAAAAAGTCATGCAGGGGCATGCACTAGCTGTAGCACAATTTTATTACAGGCAGGGCATGGATATATCACCTCCATTGAGTTTCAAAAATGAAAAGCATGAACGCTGGTGGCTCGTGGATCAGCTTTTGAAAGATGCAAAGGGGGAATGTATTAAAACTGGCACAAGTGGTTCAGATCTACTAAGAAGCTCTGCCCTAACCTTCTCTGCCTGACCAGACCTTTTTAGTCTGACTTAGCAGAATAGTAGCTGTAGTACCTGCCAGTTTTCCAGTGTCCTACTATCTGCCAAGTCACACCTAATATGTTACCAGGGGCTGTATTCATAAAAAGTGACTTTTCAATATAAGGTTATATGGCACAGGTGAAGACCAGAAGAAATGTACAAATCACATATGTATCCACCAGTATAATAAAGAGGGTGTGCTTTATTTTGTCTGTGAAAACATTTGATTTGGGACTGCTTCTAAAAGTGTTTTCCATGTAATATTTGGTTTGAACCTTTATCTTTGTATGGGCTGTGGACTTTGTTGCAGGGAACGATTCCAATCTGTCCAAAGGCAGAAAAAAGCCTTATGGTCAAGCCTAAAGCATAACTTTTATTTGAGATGGTGAACAACTCATTGATCACACTCAAAAAAGAATTATTAAAACCCCATGTTGAAACTGCTGTCAGTACTAAAAGGTACGTATTAGAGAAAAAAATTACAATCTCAACATGAAACTTTAAAATATTATCCCTAGGTGCCCCCCAACATGTTTCCCTGAAACACTAGCATCATCAAGCGATCAGGCCCGGTGTTCCAGAAAAAACATGTCGGGGGGGGGGAAGGTTGGTCCTAGGGATTATATTTTAAAGTGTCATGCTGGGAGTTTTTACAAAATTATATAGGGTAATCTCAAATGAAAAACTAAATGATCTGTGTTTGCTACTATCCTGCAGTGTTGGGCTGTTTCTTTATGGTGTTTGTGTGACACTTCAATACAGTGCACTCATTTTTAAAATGTCTGTTTCCACTTTTTTGCGATTCCTTATAACTTTTATCTAAGATACAAAGCTGAGTTTATGTTTCTGTGTAAGTATGTATGTCCGCTAAAGGAATCTGCACCGTTGCGTTCACAATTACCAAATTTTGCATTGTCACTCTCTGTTACTTTGGGAACGTCACAGACTAGTTTTTGAATCAAAATTTTCACTTTGCGCTTTCCAAAATACACTTATCAACCACCATATACAGGAGACATTGTCTGCTGCTGCTGTGGCAGTTAGAAACTGTGCTGTTGGTTAACATTTTGCCAATTATTATAGGCAGTAAGCATAAGACAGAGGTAAGATGAATAGGGATAGTGACAGAGAGACAGGCAGGAAAGGTGAGTGAGTGAGAGACAGACAGAGAGACAGGTAGGGGGAGTGAGAGAAAGGCAGGGAGAATGAGTGACAGAGAGACAGGCAGGGAGATTGAGTGAGTAAGTGAGAGATAGACAGGGAGAGTGAGTGAGAGACAGAGACACTGTAAGGGAGAGTGAGTGAAAATGTATAGAAACGGGAATCCGGTTATGAATGAGAATAGCTTGGTGGCAGGTAGTCCATAGGTTGCTGGCTGGCACACTGAAAGCAGGTAACATGTTTCTAGTTGTTACATAGATTGTAGATAGTGTGTGGCAGGCTGGTAAGTGAAAAACAGCCATAACAGAGCCTATGTTAACAAACATATCAATGTCAATTGCCAAAAAAATAATATACAGGTATATTCTTTACAGATGATCAGTTTTTTGGCCTTTCCACAGTTAATCTATGTGTAAATCCCCTACACTGAGGATTTATTTTACAATCCCAGTTTTAGAAGAGGGTGACCAAAACACAGAAGTTTACCTTTGGTTTCCTGTGGACTTTAATGTACGGAGGGTTACCTTCCATTACATTATTAATAGCAGAAAAAAATGTGTTGTTCTGCTAGTAAATAACGGAATGGGGTATAAAACCTGCCGAACACACCTGATTTTTTTTTTGTTTTTTAGATTGTACAACATGGTAATTTCATTATCATATAAATGTGTCTCTACATTTTTACTGCAGTAAATCTAGAAACTTTACTGATATCTCTGCAAAATTACTTTTGTAGACATGTCCCTACTGGAAACACATCTTCCAGTGACATTATAAATGAATACATGAGTAGGGTTCTTAGAGTTCTTCTAGAAAATTCCTTTTAATTTTAGTTAATTAGGAACATTAATCAGTGGCTTCAAAGATTATTGTGTAATATGATATGCTGTTTCTTCTGTATCCATCTTAGAGAGCCAAATAATGATCTTGCAGAATTGTGCAAGTCCTTAAAATTCTTTACAAATGTGATATTTTTGCCTGTGTCAAGACGATTAATTAATGAGGGCATTATCGTTTTATATTCATAACCTTGGTTACTTTTGATGTCTCAGTCAACCTAAAAGAGGAATATGCTATGTGGTAAATTGTGCTTCGTACAACAGAAGTAGAAATGTTAAATTACGGTAATTACCAGCTTGCTGGAGTCCTTAAAAATGTGTCTAACCAAATATTATGATGTACCGTTATGGTATTTACTAGAAAATCACAAAAAGAGAAACATAATAAATCACATGGACATTGAGAGCAATTGAATCCATATGTGATAGTTACTTTAAGCAATGGCAAAACAAAACCTTCATGGTAAAATACCATTTTTGACAAAAACATGATGCAATTTACATTTATCCTCCTTGCTTATTAACCACTTATTGTACGATTGTATCTCTAAAGATACAATCATCACTTAATATTAGTAGATTCATATTAACCCCTTTGTGACCGATGGTCATTGCTGCCTTTAAATGACGATATTTCTGGAAAGGCATTACTGTTGAGATGTAGGATTTTCTGGCCGTTTAAAATAAAGGGTCTTTTCTCAGGCTTCAGGTCCAAAGAAAAGGCTTGCATTTATTTGCACAAAAAAAAAAACAAAATAAACAGAACATAGCAAGAACAAAAATGCAGACAATTCAGGGGTCAGGTTGCAGCTACCTTGGAACAAGCAGCTCCCCTATGGTCAGATCAGACACTCTGACCTAGAGACAATCCATGTACACACAGGTGTCATTAAATACCCAACTATTTCCCTTGAGTCTTCAAGGGATACATCCCTGGGTTGCACCTTTAACAACAAATATCAAAAGATACATTTCTTACATAAATAATATACAAAACATCACAATACAGTATAACACAATATAAAAATAAAGGGGAGTTTACAAAATACACAAAGTAACCAAAGTAATATATACATTTACATATCTCATGGCTGCAGCTCTGCATCCCCTGGCAGTAATCAGGTGCAACTATAGAACCCCCCTTCACCCTCTGCTCTGGTTTTACACACACAGGTAAGATCAGGTAATGCTGAGTGGTGACTGATGAACTGGTTTGTCTGTTGAAACAATAGTGGACAGGGACAGAAGAAAAAGTACAAACACACAGACAGACAAATAGTTCACTACTCACCCCTCAACAATTACATATGATACATTTTAATTTGTTGTTTTCATGACAATGTGAGGCTTTAACTTAATAGGTTTATTAATTACATATTAATTACATAGCTTACATATAAGCTTTTTTGTCATTTTTCCAATGAAAGGTTTTTTTAATAAGTAGTAACTTTTACTAAAATATGTTATAAATATGTACAGCATTATTCCATCACCATTTCCCAGGTTCAGCTACAGATGAGGAGGGTGCATGTACTTCTGTAAAGTGAAAGTCTCTGGCCCACTGCAAACACCTAAATTTCTTAAAGAGAACCCGTCATGCAAAATAACCCCCCTAATCTTAATAGATTTTTATAAACTGCCATTAGAGAGCATTGCCTCTATCACTTCATTGTCCCTCTACATGCCTGTAAACATAAGCAATGAGGTCCTAAAGCTGTATGCAAATAACCTGTGAAATGTCCAATGAGTCATTAGCATATTCAAGCTGTCCAGCTTATTCATGAGTGGGAGGTACAGCCACACCCTCAGTGCTTGACTGACAGTCTCTACAATGATGTGAGGTATAATGGTGTAATGGCTGTTACATGTGCTTGCAGCCGGCCACACCCCCTGCATCCTGTGTGTGTGTATAGGATGCAGCCATGTTATAGCAGAACATGTCAGGTACTTGTGTAGCTGATGTAGCTGTGTCTCTCACATATGTATGGGAGGATGCAGCATGTCAGCAGATAAAGCGCAGACACTAGCAATGCTTTACTATCCATTACACACAGACCTGCGCAGGGAGAGGGGAGGGGTAACAGGAGTGACATCACTGCCTCTGACCATGTGACCAGCCTCATTTACATAATAAAGAATAGATGATTTTACAATGATTAATGTATGAATTGACTAGATAAAGGCTGTGATGGATTCCATGTGAGACCTGATGACAGGTGTCCTTTAAACTCTTGCAGCTAGAAACACAATTCTGCTATCACAGTAAACAGGATAGTCTCCCCTTTAATATTATGATATTATATGATAACATCATATCATAATATTCTGCATGGATGCTTAATAGAATTAGAGAATATCCACTCTTAAAGTTACAATCGGAAATAGAAAGCTGTACATAAAAATGAATTTTTTAGTACAACTTTAAGGGTAGATTCATTTTAAGTTGGCCATTGTCATGACATTTATAAACATCCTTTCTACAAGGGGTATGTCCTAATAGTATGTATACAGCTGTATGGCGGACGTGAAGGGGTTAATCATATGTTTTAATATAAATATACCGTATATACTCATGCATAAGCCGAGTTTTTCAGCACAAAAAATGTGCTGAAAAACCCCACCTAGGCTTATACACAAGTCTATAAAATATTAAACATACATACTCACCTTCCGGCACCACTGATGCTCGGCACACCTCACCGATGCTCCGGCCCCCGCAGCTCCCCGATTCTCCGGTCCCTGTGGCCCCTATTCTCTCTGCTGTACCAGCAGGGACAGCCTTACAACCTATGATGGCCAGCATAGCGCATGCCCAGGGCTCTGCTGGCTGTTTCAGCAGAACGAGAAAAGGAGCCATAGGGATTGGAGCGCGCATCGAAACCTCTGGAAGGTAAGTATAAATGTTTATTTTTTTTATGTGCTGGACAAACAGGGGGTTGTCTGGCTATATGCCACAGGGGGCTGCCTGGCTATATACCACAGGGAGCTGGTTGGCTATATACCACCTGGGGCTGGCTGGCTATACACTCACCGGCTACTTTATTAGGTACACCATGCTAGTAACGGGTTGGACCCCCTTTTGCCTTCAGAACTGCCTCAATTCTTCATGGCATAGATTCAACAAGGTGCTGGAAGCATTCCTCCGAGATTTTGGTCCATATTGACATGATGGCATCACACAGTTGCCGCAGATTTGTTGGCTGCACATCCATGATGCGAATCTCCCGTTCCACCACATCCCAAAGATGCTCTATTGGATTGAGATCTGGTGACTGTGGAGGCCATTTGAGTACAGTGAACTCATTGTCATGTTCAAGAAACCAGTCTGAGATGATTCCAGCTTTATGACATGGTGCATTATCCTGCTGAAAGTAGCCATCAGATGTTGGGTACATTGTGGTCATAAAGGGAGGGAGATGGTCAGCAACAATACTCGGGTAGGCTGTGTTGTTGCAACGATGCTCAATTGGTACCAAGCGGCCCAAAGAGTGCCAAGAAAATATTCCCCACACCATGACACCACCAGCACCAGCCTGAACCGTTGATACAAGGCAGGATGGATCCATGCTTTCATGTTGTTGACGCCAAATTCTGACCCTACCATCCGAATGTCGCAGCAGAAATCGGACCAGGCAACGTTTTTCCAATCTTCTACTGTCCAATTTCGATGAGCTTGTGCAAATTGTAGCCTCAGTTTCTTGTTCTTAGCTGAAAGGAGTGGCACCCGGTGTGGTCTTCTGCTGCTGTAGCCCATCTGCCTCAAAGTTCGACGTACTGTGCGTTCAGAGATGCTCTTCTGCCTACCTTGGTTATAACGGGTGGCGATTTGAGTCACTGTTGCCTTTCTATCAGCTCGAACCAGTCTGCCCATTCTCCTCTGACCTCTGGCATCAACAAGGCATTTCCGTCCACAGAACTGCCGCTCACTGGATGTTTTTTCTTTTTCGGACCATTCTCTGTAAACCCTAGAGATGGTTGTGCATGAAAATCCCAGTAGATCAGCAGTTTCTGAAATACTCAGACCAGCCCTTCTTGCACCAACAACCATGCCACGTTCAAAGGCACTCAAATCATCTTTCTTCCCCATACTGATGCTCGGTTTGAACTGCAGGAGATTGTCTTGACCATGTCTACATGCCTAAATGCACTGAGTTGCCGCCATGTGATCGGCTGATTAGAAATTAAGTGTTAACGAGCTGTTGGACAGGTGTACCTAATAAAGTGGCCGGTGAGTGTATATTACAGGGGGATTGCTGGCTATATACTGGGAGGCTGTGATCAATGAATTTCCCACCCTTGGCTAACACTCTAGTCAATTGGTTTTCCAAGTTTATACTCGAGCATATACAGTATATATAAGATCAACAAAAATGGCAGAACTCCAAGATTTCAATCCAGTACAAAAGTTACTTTTATTCCCACATGTCAAGCAACTTTTTGGCTCCTAGAACATTAAAACCTTGGAATGCTGCCATTTTCTTTGATCTTATGCCTATGGATGGACTTTGTCGGAGTTCTGGGCCTTGTATCTAAGTATACATTTTTTGTACATGTGCTGCTTGTTTTTCTTTTTATATATTCTTTTTATAAATGCTTGCTTCCATATTGGTGTGACGTATGGATAGCTCCAAAGTATGTGAAGCAACGTTCCCCTCCCTCCACAGGCCCACCAACAGAGACACTTGTTGTCAGATAACATAACATATACCATTGTAAGCTGGTTTAAATAGGTGCTTCATACAAATTCATGCACTGGAAAGTATTTGTAATGACCCAATAAGCTGCACGCCATTGACCAATGCAGAATTGTCTACCCAGCTCTCTTTCCCATGTTAGTAGGCTAGATTTGGAGAGGCTGGACCACAGGGTGAAAATATCTTCATTTTGCATCCACTATCCAAAATGTATTGCTTTTGATGGCCTATTTTATTCTAAGGTACAGGTAGTGGTCCTTGGATGATATTTAGAATTTTTCCAGTAGGTCTGTGAATTGAAGAATATCATTCTCCTTCAATATTTGTCCTAGATGGGAGATGACCTTTTTTACTCTAGTTGGAGGTCAGGGGAAAATTGCTCTTACTTTTCTAAAGGGGTGACATCTGCCACCAAGAACATTGAGTTCTGGCTCAGAATGTGGAACTAGCTCCAGACGGCTGGAGGAGTGCACGAGAAAAGGATAGGGACGGGGGGGTGTCTGTCTGCCCTCAGAGTTTACTAAAACCTCCAGGTGTTGCTAAGGTATCTATATGTACCCAATATTTGGATGAGTCCACAATGCCTTTAGTTGTTTAATTTGGGTGGGCATTCTCAAACTGCCCAATGTGAGAGGCCTATACATCAGGGAGCTTGCAATTTGGGGCAAAAGAGTTTCAGACAGAACCCCATTCGCTAAAACTCTTACTGAGACAAGAAGGGAAAAAAAGGGAAAAAATGCGGGTCGAATCAATAGACGCGCTACATCCAGATTAGAGTGATGTTAGCTGCATGCTGACACTGGTGCGGGTTGGACCCGCCGTCCCTCTGCGGCATTGAACCCACGGTTTGAACAACAGTCAGCACAGTTCTGCCAGTCACCCAGCAGGATCCCCCTGCAGTCTCTGACCTGATGAAGACGTCATTACGGCGTTGAAACGTGTTGTCAAAATACCAATAAAATCCACATCACTCTAATCTGGATGTAGCGCGTCTATTGATTCGACCCAGCATTTTTTCCCTTCTTGTCTCATACTGTATCTGGACCACCACCAACTCCACTATAATACCTCCCTTACAAACTTACCCCTCCCCCATCCCCTGTTTGTGCACACATCTTTTCTGGCGCCTGGCTCAAAAAATCCCCCAACTCTTTTACCTCAATCTTACTGATAGGTTGGCGTATAATGCCCTAATTCCTCATAGGGCTGCCCCTCCAAAGTTTATCCACTCCAACACTGAGAAGGCGAACAACCAATTACTGCGGTCAAATGCCTTCTTGGCATCCAGCATTACCACCTCCACCTGCTCCCTTCGCTGCTCCAAGTGATCCAACGTATATTATCCAATATTTGCTGACCTTGGACAAAACCTGATTGGTCAGAGCTTATTAGTTGGGGGATTATTGAGGCTACATGTAAGGCTAGCTTTTATGCAGCTCTGTAGGTATATGTTTACTATAGAGATAGACCTAAAATTTTGCGTGGTTTGACTTTTTTCTGGCTTTGGCAATGTGGCTTCCCTTTATATTCCTTGGAGAGATACCTGTGGTTGCTGCTTCAGTATAATCTTGGGGGAGATGGGGGGAAAGAATGCTTAGGAAGGTCTTAAAATATTGGTTGGTGAGGCTATCTGTACCTGGGGCCTTGTGTGCGGGTCTTATTTTCTGGATTTCCTCCTGGGAGAATGGGGCACTTAGAAAGTAGCTATAGCAGTTCCTAAATTTGTTGGCGATACCTTTTGGGATTTCAGAAGGGTATTCTGCTTTTATTGGCCCATCGTTTTAGCCTGCCAGTGAGTAGTTTACCCGCATTGTTATGCTGGGAGTAAAATGTGGCTTTTACTCTTTATAAAAGTTTTTAATTTGGAGAAGCAGAGAATTGATTTTTTTTCCCTTTCCACTCATAACCTGCTGCCCATTTGGATAAACAGTCCCCTAACAAAAACCTTATGGCTGTTCCGTGTAGTAAACGGGTTAGAAACCACCCTGATGGTGAATTTAAAGTGTTCTTGTAGGTCTTTAGAGAACATATTGGCTATTTTGGATATGCAAGAATGTAATCATTGCATTTCCATATATTATTTTGAGACAAAATATAGTTTTACTCTATGTTTAGCGTGATCACAGCATGGTCTTACCAGTTTATAATGTCAATCTCACATTCTTTTACCTGATATAAAAGCGGTTGAGATACCAGAAGTGTGCCTATACGGGAGTATGTTTTGTATTTGTGACAGAAAAAGGAATAATATCTTTCGGTACCATGTCTGATTCACCAAATATCATACAGATTATTCTAGAAAAGAGAGTTATTAGGGGACTGAGCTCCAGGTCTGTTCTCTGTAGTTGTGTCAAAGGGATGGTTCATTGACTGTGTTAAAGTCTGCACACCAAATAATGTGGCCCTGTTTCACCTTCTCAACCTTCCGGAAAATCCTGTGAAAGACACTGAGCTGGTGCTTATTTGGCGCATATAGGCATAACATTGTGTATATCATTGTATACACATTGTTTATGTTTCCTACCAGGATAATGTATCTTCCTACATTATCGGTTTCACAGGAAATCTCTGAGAATGCTACTGCGTTCCTAATGATCAGCATCACCCCTCTTTGTTTTTTTTAATCAAAATGGGAATGGTATATGTGCGGGAACCCCGGGTGTTTGAGCCTATGCTCATCCTTAGCAAGGAGGTGGGTTTCTTGGGAACAAAGAATGTCTCCCTGCAGAGCCAATGCTTCTCGCCACATTTGGGACCTATTCCATGGGTGGTTGAGCCCCTTCACGTTGAGGAAAACACAATTATCATTTGTACTTACGGCAATAGATAATTTTGAAATGGTTACATTCAGAATAGAGCAAAATGCACCGTCGAAGCACTCCCCACAAGAATGTTTCCCCACCATAATTTACTCTTCATGGTAATGTTACCAGCAGATGCAATAACCAAACACCAATAACAAGGTGTAACTTACAGAAAAACAAAAAAGAAGACAACAGGTCCTAGATATGGACCAGATATCAGGAGAGCTAATATAGCTTACCACTAATTGGGGAAAAGGGATACAGCTGAAGCCATTAAAACAGTGTTAAGCGACTCTGAGCACAATGTTCAGTGCCTGGTAGCATGTTTGCTTGCAGCCATCTACCATTCTTGCTCCGCATTATGTGATCTTCTTTCAGTGGTCTCTGGGGATTGCAGTTGGATGTTTCATGAAAGCAAAAGGTGTTTTCCTTCTTCAAATGAGGAAATATGGTATGCTGAGCCCTCTTGCTGTATTAGAAATTTTACCAGGAAACCCCAGTGGTAGGGAATTTTATGATCCCTGAGGGCCAGGGTGACTGGCAGAAGCTCTCTTCTAAGATGTAGAATTGCTGCTGACAGATAATAAATCCTTTATTTATATAGCGCGCACAGATTACAAAGAGCTGCACCGAGCTTGCCGAATCAGTTGTTGACGAGGGTCTACCCCTATATAAGAGGTTGGATGAGATGGAGAATACATTTCATAACAGGGGCTATCGGAATTATATTCTTAAGAAACATCAGGAAACGGTATGAGACAAGGGAGAGATGAGATTCTTTCTAAAAAATAACAGCCAATGAGGCAAGTTTGGATAGGATGACTTTTATATCCACTTACACAGAATCCAGCAATGCGATATCAGGGATCATTAGAAAGAACTGGCCAATATTGAAGAATGGTTTATGGAACTCAAAGAGCTTTCAGAATCCTCCTTTGTTTTTATGACGAAGGTTGGAGAATTTAAAAGTTGCTGAGGTCAGACATAGTTCCTGAGAAGAAATACACCCAGACTTTTAAGTGTACTGTAAGAAGGGGTTGTTTTCCCTGTTTAAATTGCATCAATTGCAAGATGATTGCAAAAGGCAATAAATTCAGTGATCCACGTACACATAAGGACTACTTCATCAGACATGATATTACATGTAGTTCTACGTATGTTGTATATTTGCTTGAGTGTCCATGTCACCTTTGGCACTTGGTTAGTACTTGCGGAGATCAGGGAGGTGTGAGGTGTGACTGGATGGTAATCATTTAGGAAAGGTGTCCACACTTCAGAAATATTGGTTAAAATGTTGCTTTGTGGGTTTGTTCATAAGTTGAATTTGTATGTAAGTCGGAACTGTATATTTTATCATTGTAATCCCAGCCAGAACTTTTTTGGTCTCTGTGACAATTGGATTTTAAAAATTTTGGGTTGTCATAAGAATCAGGACTAACAATAAAGCTTCATTACAGACACATTTGATAACTGTTATAGCTGTTTATTGTAGCCTAGGACTAAAGTACAGTAAATTACCAATATCCAGTGGTCCGTTTGTAACAAGGGGTCATATATAAGTCGAGTGTTCTTAAGTAGGGGACCGCCTGTATATAGTGTGTGTGTGTATGTGTCTAAAACCGTATATAATTAATACAAACTAAAAGGATGAAAAATTAACCCATATAAATAAAAAATATAGGATGAAAGTAGTACAACATTAATACAAATATTACAAAAAAAAATCATAGAATGTCCTTTCAAAAGTTCATAGCAAAATGCAAGAGGTAAACTAGTTTTCATTCTGCTTATGTTCCTTTCAAGTATATTTCTAAACAATGCAAGGTAATAAAGTAAAATACATGCTAAAATAGTTAAATGCAAGGAAGTAAAGAATACACTAAATTATTTTGTAGTAGTGGCCAAACTTCATATGTAGGTGACCGTGCTGTAGTTAATAAAGAAATAAATTCACTGGATGTTATAAAAGTATTTGATGTGCATGCATGTCAATAATACTGTACATTGGGGGATATTTACAAGCGTCAGCGTTTTGATAGCCCCGCCGCTGCTCTTTTGCAGCCCGATACCTCTTGATGCATCCGACAGGGTCCTGTACAGCATTTATTTCTATACCAGGCCCTGTCTGGCGTAGAAATAAATGCAGTTGGCGAATTTTCACATGTGAAAATTTGCCAGCTGCAGTGAGTGCGCAAGCGTGGGGGCAATAACACCCCGCGCTGGCCCACTCCTGCCCTAACGTGGCGCAGAGGCCCTGGTAAATATCCCCCATTTTGTGCACTATTTAAAAACAACTCAGGCCACAGTTGTAATTGCAGCTTACTTATTCAGGTATAACATTGACCTTTGAGGCATCACAAACCGATATTCAAAATAGGTAACACATGCAATTGGTCTATAAACTAAGTCCCCAGTAGGGGAAATTTGACTTATTATAATGTTATTATGATTTTGTTCACTATTTGCACATGACAAATGATCTTCGCACATTTATTAATTTATAATTATATCATAGTATCATAGTATATAAGGCTGGAAGGAGACGCAAGTCCATCAAGTCCAACCTTTAAGAATTAAATAAATGTTTTATCCCCATAACCCGTGATATTTTTTCTCTCCAGAAAGTCATCCAGGCCTCTCTTGAACATATACATAGAGTCCGCCATAACAACCTCCTGCGGCAGAGAGTTCCATAGTCTCACTGCTCTTACAGTAAAGAACCTTTGTCTATGTTGATGGTAAAATCGCCTCTCCTCTAGGCGTAGAGGATGCCCCCTTGTCCTGGTCACAGGCCTAGGTATAAAGAGATCTTTGGAGAGATCCTTGTACTGTCCATTCAGGTATTTGTACATTGTAATGAGGTCTCCCCTCAGTCGTCTTTTTTCTAAACTGAATAATCCCAAATTTTTTAATCTGTCAGTGTATTCTAGTTCCACCATTCCCCTAATAATCCTGGTTGCTCTCCTCTGCACCCGTTCCAGCTCTACTATATCCTTTTTATACACTGGTGCCCAAAACTGTACACAATATTCCATTTGTGGTCTGACCAGGGATTTGTATAAGGGCAAAACTATGTCTTTATCATGAGAATCTATTCCTCTTTTGATACATCCCATTATTTTATTTGCTTTTGCAGCAGCCGCCTGGCTCTGGTCACTAAAATTAAGTTTACCATCCACCAATACCCCCAAGTCATTTTCAGCTTCAGTTTTACTAAGTAATTGACCGTTTAGAACATAATTATACTTTTTGTTACCATGGCCCAAGGGCATAACTTTACATTTATCTACATTAAACCTCATCAACCATTTCTCTGCCCACTCCTCAAGCTTCCACAGATCCCTCTGTAATGCTAAACTATCGACCTCAGTATTTATTACTTTACACAGCTTAGTATCATCTGCAAATATTGAAACTTGACTGTGTAAACCCACTACAAGGTCATTAATAAAAATATTAAAAAGAAGTGGCCCCAATACTGACCCCTGTGGCACTCCACTGGTAACATCAACCCAATCGGAGAATGTGCCATTAATGACCACCCTCTGTTTTCTATCACTAAGCCAATTACTTACCCAAATACACAGATTTTCTCCTACTCCCAGCAGTCTCATTTTATATACCAACCTTTTATGTGGCACGGTGTCAAATGCCTTTGAAAAGTACAGATATACAACATCCACAGCGTCCCCCAGATCCAGTCTGGAACTTACCTCCTCATAGAAACCAATCAGATTAGTCTGACAGGACCGATCTCTCATAAACCCATGCTGACGCTGGGTTATAAGGTTGTGCACAGTGAGATACTCCAGGATAGCATCTCCAATAAACCCCTCAAATATTTTCCCCACCACAGCAGTTAGACTCACGGGTCTGTAGTTTCCAGGATCGCTATTTGATCCTTTTTTGTATATTGGTACCAAATTTGCTATGCGCCATTCCTGTGTAACATAACCAGTCCTCAGAGAATCTTCAAATATTAAAAATAAAGGTTTGTCTATCACCGTACATAATTCATGCAGAACCCGGGGGTGTATGCCATCTGGCCCAGGTGATTTATCTATCTTAGTGGTTGCGAGGCGGCGCCTTCCTGGGTTAAACTGTTGACATTATAAAAAGAATTAACATTATTCCTCATTGTGTCTTCCACCAGGGGATTTTCCTGGGTAAAGACAGTTGAGAAGGCGACATTCAGTAGATTGGCCCTTTCCTCATCTCCTTCCATCATGACCCCCATGTTATTTCTAAGGGGACCCACACTCTCTGTTTTTAGTTTCTTATCATTTATATACTGGAAAAATAATTTGGGATTATTTTTGCTCTCCCTGGCAATATTTCTCTCAGTCTTTATTTTTGCGGCCTTTATCTGCTTTTTACAGGATTTATTTTTCTCTCTATAATCCTGTAATGCCTCATCGCTACCTTCACGTTTTAGCACCTTAAACGCTTTATTTTTTCTCGCTTATTGCTTTCCTAGGTAGACTAGTTAGCCACATTGGCTTTTTCTTGTTCCTCTTATGCTTTTTCCCATAAGGTATGTGTTTCTCACAGGACTTTTTCAGAATATATGAGAAAAAGTCCCATTTTTGGGGGGGGGCTTTTGTCTTTGAGAACATTATCCCAGTCTAAGGGAAGACCTTATGCCTTTAAGGTCTTCCCTTAGTTGCTGAAAATTTGCCCTCCTGAAGTTTAGAGTGTTGGTTGCCCCTTCACTAACGCTCTTAGTAAAGCATAATACAAAATCAATGATATTATGATCACTATTCCCCAGGTTCCCCCCAACCTTTAGTTTTGATACCCTATCAGGTCTGTTGGTTAGGATAAGGTCCAGCAGTGCCCCCCCCTCTTGTTGGCTCCAGGACTAGTTGCGACAGGTAATTGTCTTTTGTTGTTGACAAGAACCTGCTCCCTTTGAAGGACCTGCAGTCGATATCTGGGTAATTGAAGTCCCCCATGATAAGTACTTCACCAAGCTTTGAAGCCGCATCCATTTCACTTATCAGCATTTCCTCTGTTGCCTCCATTATATTTATAACAAACCCCTAGTAATATTTTATTATACTTTTTCCCTCCTCTTATCTCCACCCATAGGGACTCCACATTTGCTTTACTGATGTCATCTCGCAGGACGGGCTTGAGGCAAGAATTCACATATAAACAAACCCCTCCACCTTTTTTATTTATACGATCCTTTCTAAAAAGACTATAACCATCTATAGTAACAGCCCAGTCATAGCTACTGTCCAGCCATGTCTCGCTGATACCCACTATATCATATTTCCGCTCCAACATCAAAAGTTCCAGTTCCTCCATTTTGTTTGTGAGGCTTCTGGCATTTGTGTACATACACTTTATATGGTTTTCCCTGTCCGTATTCCTTTTGTCCTTATTCCCCAATCTCATTCCAGCCCCCCTTCCTCCCCCATGAACTATGACTCTTCCCAGCTCTCTATGTACACTGTCTATTTGCCCTGCACAAGTGTAGTTGCCCTCCCCCCAGGTCTCTAGTTTAAACACTCCTCCAACCTTCTAGCCATTTTTTCCCCTAAAACAGCGGCCCCCTCCCCATTGAGGTGCAGCCCATCCCTACTGTAGAGCCTGTAGCCGACAGAAAAGTCAGTCCAGTTCTCCATGAACCCAAAACCCTCCTTCCTACACCAACTTTTGAGCCACTTATTTACCTCCTTGATCTCCCGCTGCCTTTCTGGTGTGGCACGTGGTACAGGCAGTATTTCGGAGAAAATTACCTTTGAGGTCCTTGCCCTGAGCTTATGGCCTAAATCTCTGAAATCATTTTTAAGGACCTTCCATCTACCTGTTACTTTGTCATTAGTGCCAATGTGGACCATGACCGCTGGTTCCTCACCAGCCCCTCCCAGTAATCCGTCAACCCGATCCGCAACATGCCGAACCCGAGCACCCGGCAAACAACACACTGTTCGGTAAGCACGGTCTTTGTGACAGATTGCCCTGTGTGTTCCCCTAATAATCGAATCTCCCACTACCAGCACCTGTCTGACCTTGCCTGTGCTCCCATTACCCTTCTTACCGGAGCAGACATTCCCCTGGTTGCTAGCAGACACGTCTTTCTGCAGCATTGCTACCCCAGAGCTGATACCCCCCTCATCCGCCAGCCTGGCAAACTTATTGGGGTGTACCAGATCAGGACTAGACTCCCTACAACTCTTCCCTCTACCCCGCCTTCTACATGTTACCCAACTAGCTGCCCCCTCACTCTGCACCTCCATACTTCCCTCCCCACACCCATCTTCCCCAGAGAGTTTGTGCTCCAGGAGCAGCAAACTTCGTTCCATATTATCAATTGCCCGCAGCCTTGAAACTTGCTCATTTAGATCCAGAATCTGGGCTTCCAGGTGAACAATTTTCCCACACCCCACACAGCAGTATTCCCCCTCGAACGGCTGTTCAAGGAAAGCATACATGGCACAGGATGTACACCGTGTAGCAATGCCACTTATGGAGTCCATTATTCTAATGGGAATTACAATAGAAATATACACAGAAAGAAGAATTTACAGTCGAAGTAACACAAAACACAGCAGTTTTGGGACTTAAGTCCCTTAAACATAAGTCACACTTAAGACACTGCACACACTTCGGATCAATGCACACTCGCCGCCAAGCTCATACACTCGCTTTCCTGATGCTTTTTTAAAGGTTATCTGCCACAAAACTCTGCAGAGCTCACTGCAACAAGATCCAGTACCAGCACTGTGCTTCACACCATCTCACCTGTTTGTCATTTGGCTTGGTGAATGAAGTTAGTTTTCACAAAAAGGGCTGTATGTAGTTTTTGAGATTCATTAGTTTTATCATATGACCTAGCTGCCTACAGGCAGTTAAGGACACCTGACTTACAGACGACCTCTATGCCCACTGTTACCTCTGGTAAAGCTCTCTGGAGTTCTAAGGTGTAACAGCTGTAAGCTGTCTGTAATGAAGTGTTATTGATAATCATTGTTTCCATGACAGCACAAAATTTTTAAAAATTTTGTCTGGAGTTACAATTATAAGATACACCTGTTCTAACTAACATACAAATTCAACTTAACGTGGTTTTCCCACAAAAGAAAATTCTCAAATCTTACTTCACAATTTTACTCAGTTTTATTACTGTATTAGTTCCTATCACTCCCTAGGCTGCTCAGTGTAAGATTCCAGTCTCTAAGCAGACACATTAGGATCCATTTAGATCTGGGTGCTGACAATGTGGTTAAATTATCAGAGTACAGGTTTATATACACTTTCCTTTGACCTTCTGAACATTGTAATAGTATCTGACACATAGAGAGGTGAGACAGATCAGAGATGATGAGATCCATGAGATGCCTATTATACACTTTCTGCTCTGCTACATGTCTGTTCTCACACTATGAGATCTGCTGTGCCTCCCTCCCGAGATAAAGAACTTATCTGCCAGTAGCTTGCAGCTTCTCTTTCCTCACCATGTGTTGTTTGCTTGCAGGAAGTGACTGAGTATCTGTGAGCTCTGTCCTGAGATGCAGAGAGGAAGGGAAGAGTGCAGGGAGCAGAGAGTCAGAAATCTCAGTTCCACAGTCCAAGATGGCTTCTGAGACCATAAGTCAGAAGTTACAGGGTCATGTCTAGCCGCAACTAAAATTGTGTACACCAGGACTGATCGAGACAGGTTGGAATTATAGCTGTGAAATGCTGTAGTTTTGTTAATTACAGTGAATTAGAGAATGTGTTATATTGTTAATCTGAGTATATTTAAGAAACTTGTCTTCGTGGGAATACCCCTTTAAGTACAAACCTAAAGAAGCTATTTTGTATGTAACCCAGGGACTGCATATACTGTACTGTATATACATAGTGCTCATTATACAGCTTTATCTTGTGGCTATCTGTTGTGTCAGCACGGCAACATGGTTGCATTGTCATGAAGTATAATTCCAGAGCATCGAAAAAAAACACAGCAGTTTCATGACTAACATAAAAACTGAATGGTTATTAAGGTGTTAAGAATCCTTAATAGAGAGATTTTATATATACAAGATTATTCATATACCCATTCTAAAAAAAACATAACATCATAACCAAACTGATACATTTTCATACTGTATATTCATTGCATTTACAAAGTCACTGGTGTTTTAAATCTGACCCATTGTTCTCTGCTAGAACATTTCCAGCTCCTGGTGTAATGAGACAGAACTCAGAAGCTTGGTCCTTTCATGCAGAGAGGTCAATCGTGTCCCCTGAGCTTGGTTTTACCAGAATGTTATATTCCTATTAATATAAAATAGCAATAAAGTGTGTTCATGCATTTCAAAAACTCCTAGTTATTTCCTGAAAGCTGTTATATTCTAAATCATTCTAAAGAGACAATGGCTTCTAAGTGCCTTCACAACACATCTATTTATAAACTTATCAAGAAATCAAATCAATATTATTGTATGGCTTTCACAAAACTCTTTCAAGGTTATTCTATTCTTCATGTATAACCTTGTTGCTTTGTATTCCAAAGGCGCAAATCACGGAAATATATACCAGAGTGTCAATGTTATTCTTTTTTATAGGTAGGGAAGGGAAATATAAAAACGCCTTCAGTAACTCAGGATAATTAAAAAGACAATGTGAACAGTTGAATTTCCCTAACAGCGAATATTTGACATTTCCTACTGAGTATTAGTTTTGATTTTGAAATATAAAAAGCTTTTCACTATCTCCAAAAGCATGAAAGATCTTAATAAATTGTTGAAACAGAAGAGAAGCAGAAGAGAGGCTCAGAAAATAACGTCAAATCACAACAAAAGGAGAAACAGTAGAATCCCACTGCAATGCTTCATTTACAATACACTCAGAGTCAATCAAGAAATTCATGAAAATGTGTGGCCACGAGCAAATATCTCATAGGAGTTGTGCACAGAGTTATGCAAAAGTAAGTAAAAATAATTAGAATTGTTTTATTAAAACAACAACATTCACTACTCACATAGAGTTAGAAGCTAAGAATGAACCTAAAAACTACTAGGCACAATGTCATCATCCTGCATGGATCAGGGAACATCATAAAATGAGGGCATAAGAAGCTAAAAGAAGAGCAGATTCTGCCACTGGGGGCACACACCAGCATATAACTGTGCTTGGTTTACTATCCATCATCCAACCAAGTGGTAGATTTTCTATCAAGGGAAACCTTCATCTACCACACTTTACTAGCTACAGATAAAGAGTATAATATAGTTTCTAGCACTGCCTCTTTTATGTGAAATGTCACCTGTTAGGTCACCCAGGGTCATGTGAAAATGAGTCCAGTGTAGAGGCTGCAGGAGGAGTGTCTTTTAAGACTTGGGTTCTATAGCAGCTGGAACCATGGTATCAGATTAAAGAAGATCAATTTCTCTTTCAAACCACATCTACCTTTTAGTTCTGGGAACTACAGAACCAGATATATAGACGTTTGAATTCATATAGTAGTTGGGGATGCACGTTGCAAATAAAGATTACATTTCCACAATTTTCTTTAACTGTCTGTGACTCCATTCCTGTAGCTCACAGAAAGCTTGAAAGAGAAAAAAAAAATCTCCTGTTCTGTTAATTTTAACTTGACTTTGGCTTTTTTTAGGTAAATAGGGGAGACTTCATACAAAGTTCTATAAAGGATATGTCATTCCCTGCCTGAGAGGCCTGGTAGTTAAATGAAGCAAAATCTGCTGCTAGGATCCCTTTAGTGGAGAGGGGCCAAACCACAATTCTGCTATGGGAACCAATATTTTCTAGTTAAGCCACTGGGGAAATGTTACCTCTGGTAGCCTTCACATGACTCCTACACAAGTTTATTGGTCCAGATTTATTAAAGCCCCTGCGCCAGTTTTCTCTCTGACTTTGCACACTCTTTTCAGTGGAAACTGCTTGCATAAGTATTTATAAAGTGTTCAAGACACATTTGTGGAATAGCTGCACTATACTGCACTGAAAGTTCCTGTATGCGGTCAGACCCTGCAACACATTTATCATGCAGAGTCTGAAAGAATTGTGTCACACACCCTATGTTAAAGGTGGACCAAAAAAAAAGTTGGTGTACTCTGTCAGAGCAGTGAAGGTGACACCAGATCCATGAGGAAGGTGCAACACAATTCATGAATCTGCACTATTTTTGATAAATGTGGGCCATTATTTTAAGAATTTTATTGGGTTTAAAATTGAATAATAGAATACATACAATAAATTAACCCCTTAAGGACACAGCCTGTTATTTTTTGCTCCCCACCTTCAAAAATCAATAACTTTTCATTTTTCCGTGTAGAGCTGTGTGTGGGCTTATTTGTGTGTAACAAATTACACTTCACAGACATATTTATTATTCCATGCCTTGTACTGGAAACGGGGAAATGTTCCAAATGCGGTGAAAACAGTGTTTACAACACAGCGCACTCGAAATAACACCTCTGCTTTATTCTTTGGTTTGGTATTTATACAAATACCAGGTTTTGTTGTGTTTTAAACCCTTAACACCCCAGCCCTTTTTTGTTTTTGCGTTTTCATTTTTCACTCCCCACCTTCAAAAATCCATGTAAACAGCTGTGTGATGGCTTACTTTCAGCTTATAAGCCTAGGTTGTGGTACCTTAGCAGGAGACAGTCTTGTGGTCAGGTTCAGGCAGAAGGTCAGGGCAGGCGGCAGAGATGCAAGGTCAAGTCTAAATCCGGGGTCAGCAACAGGAGGTCCAGGCAGATGGGAACTGGAGCACAGGAACACGGGGCACAGCACGCAGGAACACAGCAACACGGAGGAACTCTGGTAACACAGGAGCATGGAGGGGATCTGTTAACACAGCAACACAGGAACACGGGAGCAGGAATACACTGGATACACAGGAACGCAGGACTACACAGAAAAGCAGAAATACACAGGAACGCAGGAGTATCGCAGGGAAGCTTTCACAATGGTGTAGACACACAAAGAACTGGCAGAGCAGGAAGGGATGTGCCGGATTATAAGGTTGAGGTTCTTAGCCAGCACACAGGTGACCGCCATGCGTGTGCCCTAGGAGGCACAGGCACACAGGACACAGCAACACAGGAACACAGCAACACAGAGGAACTCTGGTAACACAGGAAAACGGAGGGGATCTGGTAACCCAGCAACCTAGAAACACGGAGGGGATCTGTTAACACAGCAACACAGGAACACGGGAGCAGGAATACACTGGATACGTAGAAACGCAGGAATACACAGGAACGCAGGAATACACAGGAAGGCAGGAGTATCGCAGGGGAGCTTTCAGAATGGCGTAAATCCGGCAGAGCAGGAAGGGAGGTGCCGGATTATAAGGTGGAGGTTTTTAAAGGTGCGCTGGCCCTTTAAATTTTTGGCAGCCCCTATGCGCGCCCTAGGAGGTGGGGCCAAGAATAGCAGGAGCCGGGACAGGTGAGTCCGGTGCAGAGGCTGCAGTGGGGGCACACGGAGGGACACAGGTGCGCCAGGGATCCGAGACAGGGATCCTGGGAGCAATCGTGACAGTTTCTTTATTTGACAGCTTAATAATATGCATTTCGAGCCCGGACCAGGCTCTTCCTCTGTTACATACAAGCATGTCATACTTTAAAAGTGTGGGGCTTATAAGCGTATGTTTTTGGCATGAATCTGGGGCATATGTGACATCAACATGACCTCAGAGTGTAAATAAAAACATAGGGTAAAATGATGTTCATTCATAAAATTAAGCAACGTTAGTCTGTATAGAATGGAAGGGGGATTTACAAAATATCCTGTAATATAAACAGTGCCCCTTAGTGAACGCTTAATTAATATATGAAAATATAAAAATATATATAAATATAGTTAATACCATTAAAACACACTAAAAACCAATATAAATATGATCCAGTTAATAGAAATGCGTGAGAATTGACAGAAAGATTCCTTAATAGGGGCTACCCCAAGAAGACTATCTCCAAAGCCTATATTCGTGCCCTGGACACCGAAAGGGGTGACCTATTGATCCAAAAAAGGAAAACACCTAGTTTCACCTAGGGGTGGTCACAACTTACAATAATCAGTGGTCTAACAACCGGACGATTTTGTCCAAAAATTGGAACATTCTTCGAGCAGAACCTCGCATACAATCCCTGATTTCAGAGAGACCGACACTCATAGCAAGACGGGCGAAAAATCTTAAGGACAATTTGTCCAATAGTCATTTTGTCCGACCAACCCGCTCTTTGGGACGGGGTACTAAGCTCATTGGTTCCTACCCATGCGGGAATTGTTCAGTTTGCCCCTTGATGTCGGCTACTCAAAAATTCACACATCCTATCTCTTCACAGATCATTACCTTACAGAATTATGTGAACTGCAGAACTAAGAACGTCATTTACGCTCTCATATGCCCATGCCGGAAAATCTATATTGGGCAGACTATGCAGGAACTTAGAAAACGGATACAGCAGCACCTTTCCAGTATCTCCAACGCAGGATCACATTTCTTCCAAGGTAAGGTACTTTCAACAGTAGCGGCACACTTCCGCAATTTCCATGCAGGTAAAACGAGGGGTCTCCAAGTGGTGGGCTTGGATTGGGTGCCCACAACCATTCGGGGAGGAGACATAACCCCCGAGCTACTTAGACGGGAAGCACGTTGGATATACAAACTGAACACACGTGCCCCAGACGGCATCAATGAGGACCTCTTATTTACAGGCTTCTACAAGAACAGATGATCTGAACATGGGCTGCCGGAGGACATTTGAAGCTTGGGGGTTTTCTGAATATTCAACATCTCCCCTCATATTACCAAAGTGGGTGAGTCTCTTATTCTATATTAACTCCTCTGGGTCACTTTTCTTAATCTCAGGACACTTACTAAGGTTTATTTACCACATCTATTCCACACACTGACTTCACACTATACCTATTTTCTCCTATTTATTTTACTCACAATCGGTACTACATTATCTTTCTTCTTTACATCTTGGCACGACGCTTTATACAGCACATCGGTGGGATCTTACCTCACTGTTTTCTGGGCACTCGCCCCTTGTAGCTCCCGGACTCTTATAGCCCCTTCACACTTTGTTTGGGATCCTTTTTTAGTCCCCCTAACCTCACGCACCTCTACTTGTCATTCCCACAACACTAATTTTTGTTGCTTGCTTTCTTTTTATGCTCACCCATCTACTTGTCGAATTATGCCCTACTGAAACGTGTGATGTAGCCGCTGCACAGGGTTATGCCGTACCATCGATACCTACCAACACACAAACGTCCTGGCTTCATGTGGAATACGTACCAATATTCATATTGCTCCAACTGAATCCTTCTCCGCATCTCCCGTTCTCTCTGGACTCTCTGGACTTTCTCTATATTCTGAACCGGTCTAACCCTGACTGATGGATCTGGAGTACTCAAATTATATATAAAACTTAACCTCTATTAATCTATTGGGAGGTTACCATTCTAACTATCACTGTGATACGGTATATTGATACGTTGAATCTACAGGATTTACTTACTGTGTATAATGATTTTTATTTTATATAGTTTTTCGGATCTTTATTGCCTCAAATTTGTGTATGGAGGCCGGCTTCCTTCCTTTGTCCCTTCCGCCTGCCTCCCTCCGGGTGCCCCTACTGGTGCAACACCACCGAGTCTATAACATACGTGTTATAATTTATCTCTGTATCTATACAACAGGGTGCATATGGTTGTACCACCGACTCTATTAGTTATATGCATTCTTGTCATATACGCACTAGCACTTTATGTTTAGCACTTTGTACTGTAGTATCGACTATCAGCTTTATTCTTATCGATTGCAATAGTACTTGATACCTTCAAAATAACTCTTTTCATCTCCCTAGGGATTAATTTTTATTTTGACAAACAGCTTATTTTTGCCTAATAACTTTTTCACTTTGTGATGGTCACTAAATAACTCGTCGTTCACAATGATTTATTTTAATATATTTATTTTCAAAACGATTTGTGCTGTCTGTTTCATACACTTCCTATACGAGTACCGGCGACTTTGTATATTTATTTGATAAAAAATATATGTATCTTTATTGCTTTTGCAACAACCATTTTTTCACTTGATTTGTTTTCTTGTTTTCTTCCCTATGGGATCTTTTGTTGATTGTCTCTACATCCTTTTTTTTTTTTTTCTCTTCCTAAGACCATATCTCACTTGGTTTTTGATCCTACATGCTTACCAGCGCACTCGAAATTTTCCATTCACCGGGCGCCGAAAATTTGCCTTCTGTGGTACATCTATTTATGCATTCCTCTATATATATATATTTCTTTTCATCTTTACATTAGATGATAACTGAGTCTGCTAGAGGATTACTCATCTATTTAATATTGCGTCGCCTGTTCATTTTAGTGCACTTGATCTCCTTTTCGCAGTATACTTGTCTATGCATTCTCTTATATATGTAATCTTTTCATCTTTTATATTTTTGCATGAGACGATAAATGAGTCTGCCACAGGAGCAATCATCCATGCAATATTGTGTCGCTTATTTCACAGCTTGGAACGATATTTACCTATGTTTAAATCTCTCACTCTCCTTACTCTTTGATATCAGTGACAGTAAGCACTTCATGATACGATCGCGGCGCTTACCTTCACGCCTGTAAATTCAGACGCTCATATTGATTGCTTGGCAACCAAGTATCGTGATACTTGTGGACCTACTGCGACACTTCCGGTGCACGCGCAGCGCTGATTGCAGAATTACTCGCGACCGTGGCTTGACTCGGGTGCACCTGGAGGCAGGTAGGATGGAGGTATATAAGGGAGCTTGGCACTCTAGGGGGCACTTCTACCCCTGAGGAAGTCTCCTAGCAGGAGACGGAACGCGTGGGGAGCCCTCCACCCCCTCCACCTTTATTCCGTTACCTCACTCAGTGATCTTCTCTCCACCGATCGGAACACCATGGTTCCATGTGCAGCGTAATGTATCTAGGCCTCATGCAGGACCCGTGTACCTTTGTATATCATGCACTTTAATTATGCTTATCCTTTTGTCCATTAATGGGACTAGCTAGCACACAGTCAGGTGTTTACAGGTTATCCTTGGGAATACTACTATATTCAGTGTGTGAGGGGGTGTTGTTGGTGTATACTTACCTGTGTAACCAACGTGGCATTTTTTTGTATGTACTTTGTACTTTTTAATTGATTTTAATCGTGATTTTGTCTTGTATATTATCTGTGGTAACCCAATAAAGATTGTTTCTACCCCTTTTTTTGTACTTTGCCCCATGACACACTGGTTTTTGCTTGTGGTTTGTACATTTATGTTCATGGTGTGTCGGCAGTAGCTAAACTTGATTGGGCTGTGCTAGGTCATCCTTGCTTGTTTTAGTTCTCTTGCTAAAGATGGCCGCCATATATATCACCAACAATTCCCCCCTTTTGAGCTTTGCTGGCCTGTAATTCCATCCTGAGTCACCTCCTCGAGTTCCAAGTACCCACAGGTAGGCTAAGCTCTTACCTGCTGGACTTGCTAACTCTTCACCAGATCCCCTGGAGGCCAGTTGCTCAGGGGTTACAGGTCTGCACACTCAAATCACATCACTGAGTTTCTATAGTTCATAGGTTTGTAAACAGGGTGGTTGTAAACAGCAGCATCTTCCGCTACGGGCACTTCTGTCGTGGTTCTTACCTTGACGGCCATCTGGGACATGGTGGACTCGATGAGGGGGACCACACAACACGCAATAAGAGACAAGAGCAAAATCACAATCCCCAATATCACCCCCACTTAAAGGAAACTCTTCCAATCCCCCAACCACAAAGTGAATGACAAAGTGTCCACCCCAGAGTTTCTCTTTGGTTCCCTGGACAGTCCTTCAAGTGCATGGCTAATGGATCCATGGGAGGCGATGTCATCCGGTATGTACATGCAACAAGCCACTCCCACCATCTTACAGACTCCTCCCTTCTCTGCAAGGATCATGTCCAGAGTCATGGGGTTCTGGAAATTATCTCGGATATAATTCACAAATCTCTGTTGATTACAAACAGTTAACCCAATCAACCTTTTACTCATAGCTATCTGGGGAATAATGGATTCTAGTCCTGCCCTTATCTGATTGCGGGCCTTTTACTCATCTTGGACCCCCCTTGGTGCTCCCACTGTATCTATATAAACGTTGTCATTTAGGTGCTTCTCTTAGACCTTCAGTATCCTTTGGGATTCTCTACCTTTCCTTTATGTGTCTGATCAAACTTATCCCTGGGGATCATGAGGAAGGAATGCACAAACTTTATCAAAGTACACTCACCTTCCCAGCCTCTAGGCCTGACCTGACTCTCCTATCCCCACAAATCCTGTACACATCAGACACTGCTAATACAGGGTTACCTGTGCTGTCAATGTTAAAGAAGGTCATTGTCTTATTGCACCGACAGTAGGTAAAGTCTCCTACCCTGGGGGCATCCTGGTCACCCCTAGAGATACAATAATAGTTATGGTTGGGGTGTCCCTGAGCATACAGTCAGTCAGAAGAGATCAGCTGGCAGGAAGAATAAGTAACTTTGCAATAGAAAGCGTGGAAGCTTGCTGACTTCCCTTTAGCTTCACAGACGTGGCACTGGTCAGCAGGACTTGGAAAGGACCATCATAGCGAGGCTCCAGACTCTCTCTCTGGTGTCTCTTTACCACCACGTAGTCTCCAGGCTTCAGGTTATCCTGAGGTCTCTGTCTGGATCTGAAAAAGTAATCAGAAACACTTTTGCGGACCTTTTTCAAGGCCTGGCTCAACTGTGGCATATTCCACCTGGTTTCCTGCCATCAGCTATAGGGTCTGTGGGAAGTAGCGGCCTAGTCTGGGTGCACAGCCAAAAAGTACTTCAAAGGGGGACAATCCCATCTTTCTGTTGGGGGTGGTCCTAACTGAATGGTGGGCAGCAGAAAAAGCACTCGCCTGTTCTACACCCAGGAGGGACAAGGTTTCTGGTCTTTACCTGTCCACTGAAGTGGGTTCTGCAACCGGACTCTACGGTCTCTGGAAGTTCAAACCTGCAAAAAAATCTCACTCACCAACTTCTTGGCTGCGGCTCCAGCAGTAGCCTGGTTATGGGAAAATCTTCTGGCCACCCTGGAAAGAGATCAATGCACACAGGCACGTATTCCTACGTATCACTTTTTGGTAGCTGGATAAAATCCATCTGCAGTCTTGGGTGTCACCTTCTGTGGGGTCTTTACCACCTTACCCGGGTTGTGGCGGGCACAGACTATACAGGCTTTCACTAGTCTAGTGACAGGGGTAGTAATGCCCGGGCAAACCACTTGCGGTTTATGAGCACTAGCATGACCATTTTGGATATGTGTTTGTGTCCATGGGCTACTTGACTTACTGTTGGGTGCAGGGCTCTGGGCAGGCACACCCTCTCTCCCAGCATCCAGGTCCCATCGGCATAAGGGCTCCAGCTTTCCTCCACCCTTCCTTCACTTCTGATAACTCTTGGGTCACCAGGGACTGGAACACCTGTGGATCAAACTTTTAGCTCAGAACTCACCGCTGAGACTTCAGGACAGTCTCTGGGTTTCATCTGTGCAGCTGCCTTTGCCATCCCGTCAGCCACATATTTGCCCTTGGCTTGTGGAGTTACCAAATTGTGTGTGCTTTTACTTTTACTATCCCCACCTCTTGTGGAAGTAAGAGAGCGTACATGAGCTCTTTAACCAGCGGGCCATGCTTAAAGGGGGTCCCTGCAGAGGTGAGGAAATCTCTAGCCTTCCATATGGGTTCATAGTCGTGTTTAGACAGAGCTGTGCACCTTATCAGTGTATCCTGAGGCATCAGGAGTGCACACTGGAATCTGAGCTGTCTGGCTCAGATACTTGGGCTGTACTTGGGTCAGGGCACTGTGCAAGTTATGTGGGGTGTGCACTGTAAATGAGTGATCTAGGGTCGAGGAACAACTCACTGGCCTTGCTGAGCAGATTGCTGGCTGCAGCTACTAAGACATGAGGGGCTCCCCTCACGACTGAGTATAACTGGGCCTAATAGTGGGCCACTGAGGAGGCCACCATGTTTCTGGGCTAAGACACCTGTGGCATGGACTGGATACTCAGTGCAAAATTAAAATAAAATGTCTGGTTCAGTGGGGTGTGCCTATGGCCGGGGCAGACAGCATTTGCCAGCTAAGGGTATGGAATTGGCATGCATCAATTGCCTCCTGACTAAGGGCAAATGGGGAAGAGGCAATTCAGTTATCAAGGGTCAACATCAGGCTGGGGGCAGCAGGCCTTATCCCAGGACTGCAGGAGCTGGCCAGTCCTAGAAACATGTGAAGAGGCTTAGGGCCTCAGGGCAGGGGCACATTCTGGACTGCCAGCTTTCTTTCCTCTGTCAGGTATCTGCCTGTGGCTGAGAAGCCGTGGCCTAAGAAGACCACCTTCTCCTGGCGGTACTGGAGTTTGTCTCCGGAAACTTTGCATCCTTCTGGAACAGAAAACACATAAGGTCATAAATGCTTCCTGGCAAACAAAAACAGTAGGTCTTCCGCATACTGAAAAGGAGAACATCCAGTAAGGGGCAGTCTGTCAGTCTACTCCCTGTAGGGCCGTGTAGTATGGCTGGGGGAGTTTTACCCCCCTTGTGGGAATCTGCATCAGGTATACTGGAATACTGAACTGGTAAAGACAAATAGGTACTGGTAATCCTCATGTAGGGGCACAGAGAGGAGAACATTTGCCAAATCAATAACAGTGAATAATATGTCACTCCCGGGGACTGCTGCCAGTGTGGGACACTCATTGGCAGCTTGGAGGTCATGAACCATCCTACATGTATCCGGCTGTTCTTTCTGGGTCTTTTTATTGACTGTGAATGGGTTAAAATCATCACTGGGCTAGCAGGGGGGAGTTTGGAGGGGGGGAGAGTTTGGCAATGAAAGAAGCTGTCTGGGGGGATGTACTTGCTGACGTCCTCGTTAGTTACCGCCCCCCTATTAGAATATGGCCACTCACTTTAGTCACCTCAGTAATGTCTCCTCCCAGCAAGTGGAAGCACGCCCCCTTGAGCTGGGCTCGTCCAGGATCGAAACTTTTGTCAGTCTTACTTTGGCGTGGGCTGTAAAACTACCAACCCTGATCTCTGTTTCCCTCTGTCTTTCAGTCACAGTCTTATCAGTCACGGTGTATGCAAGTCTGGTAGAGATGTCTCTAGTCTGTTAACACCTTTGGTAAGAACCTATTACAAAACAGATGTACACTACATTCTCAGGTCACCTCCATTACTGTTTGCGTCTCCGCTTTATCTCATCCAGACATACAGGATTCTTTTAACCGTCTATAAACTTCTAGCCAGATTCCAATGTCTCAACAAAATCCAGGTACACTTATATTGGTTTTTTAGTCATAAAAGGAATAAAAGTCAGTCATAGGCTTTGTCATATAGTTGGGGGGCTGGTTCTTGGTTAGTCTGTTCGTGGGGTACACAGGAGGACTTCACATCATACTGTATTCTTGTATCATGAGCGGGTTCACTCTGTCACCCCCCCTTTTTGTAAACTTGCACTTGCAAAGTCACTGTCTGTTCTCTCCTAAGCACAACACAGATCGCTTCAAGGCCAGTTCTCAAACACAGATTGCAAGCAGCTATGGAGTAATTTAGCCATCAAGGAATAAAATCTCTTTTTCTCAAATTCTCTACACATCAAAATCTTTGAAATCTTTATCGGGCAATCTTCAATGGGCACTCTGAAGGATTCCTGTCACTCTGTCCTGGTCTGTCCGTCAAAGTCAGAGGCTCTAAGTGTCTGTTTGCAAATCTGATCAAGTTTTTTTCCCTCTTTTCTTTCTTTCACTTGTATAATCATCAGGTCATCTGACACATCCCAAAACTCTCAAACCTTCACTACTACTTTTCTTTTCAGCACATGCTACCAGCCCTTCTGTTCCATTATATCAACTTGCACTTTTCCATCAGTCCTACTTAACTCAACAACCTTCTGTCTACTTACATCTTTCCCTTATCTACACTGGACTATCGCTAGCGCACCAGTGGTTCCCTCCAGGAGGACGTTCTTTTAATTTTAATTCTTCTAATTCTTATCATGACTCCGCCCATTCTGGGTTTTGTAAACCACACACTCTACAGGTCCACCCTTCCGGACCATGTTGGCCGCCCTTATAGGGTGGTGGCTGGGCACATGTCGCTGTCACCATTTTGGTTCCGCATTTCACATCTCTATCAGAAAGCTTCACATATCCGTACAGTACTCCCACTTTTTCTGAACCACCTGTTCCTCCCTGCACTTCTGACCATCCTTCATCCTGCAATGCCCTGGCCACTCTGTAGTGAGCCTGGGCTGCTTCCAATATGCCCTTATCTTCTAACTGGCCTCTGCTTGCTGTTAGAATCTGTATCCACACTGAAGGCTGCAGCCTTCCCTTTGAGGGCATATCAACATGCATATAACCTTCCACAATTACTAACATACTTCCTTCATTCCCTTTTTCTCAACAAGTCTAACTGCGGTCTCTGCCCCCTCCGGGAGTGTGTGAGCTTTCTTAAATACACCCAACACCATGTTCCAAACGAGATACACGTCGGTGTAGCTACTCACTCGACGCAGGGGTCCCGGCTCACCGTTGTGTGTCAGTAAAATAACAAAATCCCTACACTAACAGAACCTTAAACCCTGATCACACACCCGTTAGGGCTCCTCCTCCCATAAGCCGTACTTCCCTCGGTATCTCGGCCAGCATGGTCTCCTAGTGAGCCAATGCTATTTCCCGGTCTTAATTCTCTCCCCTTCTCCTACATAAAACAATAAAAATTCCCGGACATGTATTTTGTAACTAATACCCAATGTCCCCGGAACAGAGGATGCCAATCTGTATTATTCTTAGTCTGCAAACTCTCTCCTGATCTTCTACAGGAGGGGGCAGAGAATCTATACGTCACTGTGAAACTTCTACCTTCACTTTCTCCCGAGAGGGCTGACTCAGCGTCTGAGAGAATTCGCATGGTGACTTCCAGTGACACACAGTAAGGATGTGTCACTATAAAATACATCAGTTCCAAGCTCAGCTCAGTGATCACCGTAAAGAAAATGAGTCTTGCCCTTAGACCCGAAGAGTATCAGAGGCTACTAACTTATTCCACACCAATGGTCACAGGGAAGTCCAACACATATATAATATGCATTAGCTTACCGTGACTCAGTGAGGCCGCGGTCCTCTATTGGTGTGGACAAGCGTTCGTCCCCCGTCCTCTGGCTCGGGTCCTCGGATGAACGATATCAGCTGAGGTGAGTCCCTGTTAGGGCACCACTTGATAAGGTAGTGAAAACCGCCAATACTCTCTTCTCTCAGACACTCCAAATTATTTGAGCATGTGTGCACTTTAGTAAGAAAAGACTCAAGTTCTGTTTTAGTCTTAGCTCATGCTCTTAACTCGCCATGCAGAAAAGAGAACTGAACTGACTTTTATTTCCTGATACACAACTTTTTATATTCATACAAAGAGGCGTGGTTACATAATAATAATAATAATTCTTTATTTATATAGCGCACACAGATTACGCAGCGCTGCACAAGTATGTCAAATTGGTCCCTGTCCCCATGGGGCTCACAATCTAAACAGCCTAACAGTATGTTTTGGAGTGTGGGAGGAAACCGGAGTACCCGGAGGAAACCCACGCAAACACGGAGAGAACATACAAACTCTTTGCAGATGTTGACCTGAGTGGGATTCGAACCCAGGACCCCAGTGCTGCAAGGCAGAAGTGCTACTCACTCCGCCACCGTGCCGCCCTACATACATTAGAATCATTACAACTGGTGATAGCTACGCATATATGTCTGGCCCCTGACCCCTGCTGATTGGTCCTCAAAACTAGGCCTTGGTTGCTATGCCAGGGGAATTCCAATCATCGTGGTCTACAGTAAATCAACCGCTTGTCTGGATGCTGGTGCTATTCTTAACAAACATCTGCTTTTTGGTCATGAGACTTGAGTTTCGCTGACAGTTGCATGTCTGGTTAAAACTGGTTTAAGGGAAAAGCTCTGTGTTTCATAACAAACAGAGTACAAAAATATGGGGCAAAGGGCACATGTATACAATCATAAAGCATATGATTATTATAGACATATAATCATTATCTTGACCCTCACAATACCACAAAAAGCAAGCCATCAACAGCTCTGTAGCCAAAAAATTAAGAATGTTATGCCACTTGTAAGACGGCATTAGGGTTTGATTTGACAAATTTAGTAAAACGTAAGAAAATATATTCATGTATGGTATCCCCGTAATTGTATCGACCCATAAAATAAATATATCATGATTATTAGGCTAAACGGTGAACACTAAAAAAAAAAGTAAAAAATCTGGTACAGAATTTATGCTTTTCTACTCCTGCCCTAAATTTTCAACAATAGGGAATGCCAACCCCAAAATGGTCACACTAGAAAAAGCATCTTATCCCGCAAAAGAATGCCATCAAATGCCCCAATAATGAAAGAGCGACAAGGCAACAAGAAAACTAAAATCCTGGCAGCTGCAGGGCGCTTCTTCCCTTCTGCGTCTCGCTGTGCGTCCATAAAACAAGTAACGGCCACATGTGGGGGGGTCTCTGTACTCGAAAGAAATTGCAGAACAAAGTGTATGGTGGATTTCTCTTTTTCTCGTTTAGAAATGTGTCAATTTCAGAGCTAAATGAACGTATAACCGGCACAATTTGACCATTCTAAATTTCATCTCCATTTTGATTCAATT
Source organism: Engystomops pustulosus (assembly GCF_040894005.1). Classification (NCBI taxonomy): domain Eukaryota; kingdom Metazoa; phylum Chordata; class Amphibia; order Anura; family Leptodactylidae; genus Engystomops; species Engystomops pustulosus. The sequence continues at coordinate 102,301,428 of NC_092415.1, read as the reverse complement.
ACTATGAAGATCTCAAGGGGTTAACAATCTTCCTAAAAACTGTTTCTGATAGTTTGAGGGGTGCAGATTTGAAAATAGGTTGATTATATAGGGGGGTTTTTGATGTTAAATATGTAAAATTTCATTCAAAACGGTATTTATCCAAAATGGTCAATTCTGAAAATACAGAAAATCACTGTTCGTAAGCAGCATGACATCAAAATAAATTATCCAGACATTTCATAAATTATGAAAATTTAAAGTAGACATATAGGAAATGCTATTGTAAACTTATGTGGTAAATCTATCTGCCTGAAAACGCAGTGATTTTGAATTTCGAAAATGGCAAATTCTTCAAAAAATATATCATTTTTTCTTTTTTTGTGTAAATAAACGCAAAACTTATCATCCAACATTTACCACTAAAATGAAGCACAACATGTGGGGAAAAAATAATCAATCTCAGAATCGCTTCGATAGGTAACAGTGTTAAAAAGTTATAACCATATAAATCGACGCAAGTCAGAATCCAAAAAATGGGACTGAGCCTTAAAGAGGACCTGTCACCCATAATTTCGGCACTAGGAGCTGCTTACTAAAGTAAGCAGCTCCTAATGCTTGAACAAACACCACAGTGTTAGAAGGATAGCATTACCGGATACCTCTAACACTGCGGCGGGGTATAATGTAATCGTCGGCAGTCACCACCGGCCTATGGAGCGAGCAGGGTTCGCGGAAGAGGCAGCTCCTCGGACCTCGGATGAATACATCGGATGAATACATTGCACTCCGATTACACTGTACTCCGCTGCAGTGTTAGATAGCGTCATCGGAGGTTTCCGGTAACGCTATCCTTCTAACACTGCGGCATTTGTTCAAGCACTAGGAGCTGCTTACTTTCAGCTAAGAACAGGAAACTGAGGCTACAATATGCACAAGCTCATCGAAATTGGACAGTAGAAGATTGGAAAAACGTTGCCTGGTCTGATGAGTCTCGATTTCTGCTGCGACATTCAGATGGTAGGGTCAGAATTTGGCGTCAACAACATGAAAGCATGGATCCATCCTGCCTTGTATCAACGGTTCAGGCTGGTGGTGGTGGTGTCATGGTGTGGGGAATATTTTCTTGGCACTCTTTGGGCCCCTTGGTACCAATTGAGCATCGTTGCAACGCCACAGCCTACCTGCGTATTGTTGCTGACTATGTCCATCCCTTTATGACCACAATGTACCCAACATCTGATGGCTACTTTCAGCAGGATAATGCGCCATGTCATAAAGCTGGAATCATCTCAGACTGGTTTCTTGAACATGACAATGAGTTCACTGTACTCAAATGGCCTCCACAGTCACCAGATCTCAATCCAATAGAGCATCTTTGGGATGTGGTGGAACGGGAGATTCGCATCATGGATGTGCAGCCGACAAATCTGCAGCAACTGTGTGATGCCATCATGTCAATACGGACCAAAATCTCTGAGGAATGCTTCCAGCACCTTGTTGAATCTATGCCATGAAGAATTGAGGCAGTTCTGAAGGCAAAAGGGGGTCCAACCCGTTACTAGCATGGTGTTCCTAGTAAAGTGGCCGGTGAGTGTATATATATTAAAATGTTTGGAAAAGAAAATGTAAAAGTTTAATAAAGATCTAAAAGTGACCACTCTTTTGCATTAACAATTTGAATAAAATGTGGTCAAAGGTCATACAGACCCCAAAATCTTAAAATGAAAATGTCATCTTGTCCAGCGAAAAATTACATGTTAAACAATACATTCCGTACATTGATGTATGAAACATCAGAAACATCAGAATTTTGCAAAATGAAGAATTTTTTTTCATACAAAAGATTTTAATTTGTTTAAGTCTACTAAAACATGATAAAAACCAAAATAATTTTGGTATTTCTGAATAAAGGAGAGGCATCACTTGGAGTGTGCAGTGAAAGACATGAAAACAGAGCTAACAACATCATGGCACAAATGCCTTTTTTGTAAATTTTATCACATTGGCAATTTCCTAATATAAGCTAGTATTTCGCCTGCTTGATAACGAGCTTTCACTTAAGGAAACACAGTGAAGAACAGTGAAGAACACAGTGAATACAGGATCATTTAAGGATCATTAGGATAATTTAAGTGAATAGCACAGTGAACACAGTGAAGAACACATTGCAGATGTTTCCGTACAGAAGACATTAGTGCAGAACGGTGTGTCTTCGGATAAATTAGCAGATGTACGTAAACATCTGCAATGTGTTCTTCAGTGAAGAACACATTGCAGATGTTTCCATAAATCTGCTAACTTATCAGAAGACATTAGTGCAGAACGGTGTTCTTCACAATAGTATATGAAGAAGAATATGTGTGAAGAACACATTGCAGAAGTTTTTTGAAGTTTTTTGAAGTTTGACGAATATTCCATTGAATAAAAAAAATGAGGAAACAGGACTGACTTTCTTATTTCTCAATAAAATGACACATTTTATTGCAGAGCCTTGGTCCCCTTGAAAAATTCTCGAGTCTCCCATTGACTTCAATGGAGTTCGTTATTCGAAACGAGCACTCGAGCATCGGGAAAATTTTTACTCGAGTAACGAGCACTCGAGCATTTTAGTGCTTGCTCATCTCTAATGCAGATGTATCATTGGAAACTATAATACAATAGGAATATCAACGCCAAAGTGCTGCTTGTTGTACTATTGACTGATCACTGTGCCCAGTCCTTGTAATATGGGACTCATATGTCCAGTACATGGATTGGACACATAGGGGCAGATTTATCAAGCTGTTTGAAAGTTAGAATACTTCTAGTTTCCCATGGCAACCAATCCCAACTCCCCTTTAAAATATTCATGAGCACTGGTAAAATGAAAGCTGTGATTGGTTGCCATGGGCAACTAGAAATATTCTGACTTTCAGACAGCTTGATAAATCTGCCCTATAGGGTATAAGGTAAAGGTTGGGGGAGGGGGAAGTGTGATTAGACTGCAAAAACAGTGTGCATGTGGCAGACAACAAAGTGGCCACTCCATGCAGCCCTTTTTTTTATTCACATAGATTTCTATTGGTGCCGAAAATAGGAGAATAGGACATGCTAATTTGTGGCCAAATGTTACAACGCTGTGGTAAAAATGGGCATTGTGTTAGGAATAGTTTTTTCGATTAAAGTAAATTGGACTGTGTACTAGGCTCAAAATATTTCACATCCTGGCTAACACATAACCCACAATTACAGTCATGTGCATGAAACATTTTATGAAGAGGTTCTAAAAATTCACCAATTTGGCCAAAATACCTAGAACCTGTCCTAATCATGATGTGATTTTGTGTTGAATTCCCTGAGAAATTGCACTACTTATCCAAACACATCCTTAGAGTATGCTGTTAAACTATTAAACTAGAGGTAAACAGGACAATTTTTAAATACAAATGTTTTTTTTAAATAGTGTATGTAAAAAAACTGAAAAAAAATGCCAAACTATTTGAAAGAAATTAACTATCAAAATTTGGCATGATAAACCAGGGGCTCTTACTCACAGATCTAGGGCACAGTGACTGTGGTAATCTTCTTCTATTTGTTATCCATGGCCTCATTTCTTATGAAATCAACTTTAACTATTTTTATAAGCCATAGGCCAGTGATGGCTAACCTTTTAGAGCCTGAGTGCCCAAACTTCAACCAAAATCCACTTATTTATTGCAAAGTGCCAGCACAGCAATTTAAGCAGTAAGTTATTTCTCCTTGTTCTTTGACAACTTTAAATCTTTCAGCCTAATAACGGCACCCATGCCATAGGTTCGCTACCACTGCCATAGGTGCTTTGGGGGGAGTGTTTCCAGGGTACCTCAGTGCTCACAGGTTGTTACAATGAACAGAAAAGGTCTCCCCTTCACCTCCACTTCCTGCTGCTAGATTAGACAGGACAATGTAGGAGGGAGTGAGCAGGGGGTTGGACAAGTTATGTTCTGTCATTGTAACAGCCTATAATTAGCATAATTTGTAACGGTTTTTTTTAGAAGCAAGTAGGCCATGGTTATAAAATATAAGAAGGTTACCACAGTGCCTGGATCTATGAGTAAGTGCTCCTTATCATGCTTCATTTTTTTTTTTAAGTATTTTTATTGAATTTTTCAAATTACAGTGACAAAGGGTAAGTAATCAACCTACATTAATACAAGTGCAATCGGATTTATTAACGTTTTGACAAATATTAGTTGCATAGTTAACAATACAGGTATTTGTTGCATACGTAACAATAGGACATTAAACATTACTTGTGCATACTTTTTAACTATATGGTGGTCGAGTATTGCATTTTAGATACAAACTGCTCATTACTCGTTCATAAATTTTGTATCTATGTGTATTTTTGTGATGTGGCGTACAAATGGGTTGTGGTCTTTTATTTTGTGTTTTTGTTATCCAGTCAATAGATGGTTCCGTTTGTGGATATTGGTTCTCCATAGTGTCATGTGTGTTGTATAGTTTCAGTCAGTAGATGTGACTCTCCTTCTTTTATATTAGATCCTAAAGTGTGGGGAGGATGTCCAGATTGCCCATTTTTTCTGGAAAGCAGCTTTGCTTCGGGAGTTGGAGGATAAAGCGAGTTCATAGGCATATGTGGTGTTTAGGGTATCTACCACTTCAGAGAAAGGTGGGCATTGTGTCTGTTTCCAGTGACGGGTAATAACCAGTTTTGTGATAATCAATATGTGTGCTATTACTATTCTCTGGAATGGTTTGAAAGATGTAAGATCCATCAGAAGTAATGCTGTTTTGGGCGTAAGAATGTAAGGCCTGCAGAGTACTGATAAGATCAGTGAGTTTATCTGTGCCCACAGTGGGTAAATAGAAGTGCAGTTCCATAGGGTGTGTAGTAGTGACCCCATGTGTCCACAGCCTCTCCAACATTTTGGTGAAGTAGATGGGTATATGAGGTGGAGGCGAGATGGGGTGTAGGCTTGTTTTGATGGCTTCATGGAATTGTGTGCACTTAAAAATCTTGTAGATGCCTTTTAGTGCTTGACGCCAGTCTAAGTCTGAGAGGTGTGTGTTAAGGTCTCTGCTCCAATTCTTTTGTCTTCTATTGTTTTGGATATTCTCCATTGTCCTGTCTATTTGAGCATCTCTGCGGCATTTTATTCTCCCGCTAAGGTTTTGTATGAGTCACCTGACGTATATCTTGTGAGCTGACCATTTTGTGAACTCGTCTAGTCCGGATGTTGTGTTAAATTGATAATAGTCGTGTATGAACTTTTCAATTTCTTTAGCATTCTGTTCATTTGTCAGCAGGTGTGCGTTCAGTCTCCATATATAGTCATTGTGTTTGGGATGTTTGTCAGATATGATAATAGATGTTGGGGTGTGATCGGACCATGTGATCTCATCTATAGTCGTTTTTTCTATCCTGTCTAGGAGGTCTTTATCTGTCAGAAATAGATCTATTCTTGAGTAGGTTAGATGTCGAAAGGAGAAGAAGGTGAAATCCCTTTCATCTGTGTGGAAGACTCTCCAGGCGTCAAACAATGAGTTTTCTGAAATTATCTTGTCTAGACTTGTGTTTAAGTTAGGGTTTTGTGATGTGGTGTCAATTGTGGGTGAGGGGGGAGCTTTAAAGTCTCCACACATTACCAAGTTGCCTTTTTGTATTCTTTTTGCCGTTTTTATCACTTTTTCTACAAATCGCATTTGGTGTCTATTGGGGCCATACACATTTACTAGAGTCAGTTCTATGTTGTTAATTGTACATACTATTACCAAGAATCTGCTCTGCGGGTCCACTATTTGTGAGTGTACTGTCACTGCCAATGAATCTTTAAATGCTATCAACACCCCTCTCTTTTTTTAGGGAATGTAGAGTAGATGATTGTTGGAAAGTGCTTGTGATAAATTCGTGGAGTTTTTCTCCATCGCTAGATGCGTCTCTTGTGCACACAGAATGTCACATTTCTGGGTTGTCGCCCCCCGCCACATAAATGCTCTCTTGTGAGGGCTGTTCAGGCCCCTTACATTAATGGAGGTAATATTAAAGCCCATGTTGGCTTTCTAGTGTCTTGAGATTCAGCTAGGTATGAAGCAGGTTTCCCCCTCTTGAGGTTTGTGTGATAGGGTCTGAGTATAAGAGAAGGTGTGTACCGGTCTGTGTTCAGCGGTCAAGTGTTTTCGTCCACCAATATATTGACAATATACAAACAGGTAAAACCAATTTTAACAGTTTTTTAGGTACAGTAATTGTACTCTAATGAATGGGATTGTGTGGTATTCATGTGAGTAAGTCACGTCTGCCTGAGCAGCCTCTATTAAGTGGTATAACTGTCTACCAACCTCCTACATGTTATGCAGTTGTGCATTATATAGCATCAGGTTAGTATTAAGGTAAACTTACTTAAATAACATTGCAAACAATAAAACAGTAAAGGTACAGGAGTGTCCGCTAACAGCCTTTGAGAGTCTTATCATTCTTTAATCAGGTTTCTTCAGGTAGGTCCCACGTATTGAGAAGGTTTATTCCTTCTTCCGCTGAGTGCACTGTGTGGATGGTATCTTGTTGTTTGATCAGCAGTTTAGTCGGGAATCCCCACCTGTACGATATTCCATGCTTGCGCAGTATGGTGGTTAGTGGTTGAAAGGTTCTCCTAGCTTGGAGACTAGTCGCCGATAGGTCTGCATACAGTTTAATCGAGTTGGAAGGAGTTGGAAGAGTTGGGTGCTTCCTGGAGAAGACCAGTAGTTGGTCTTCGGTGTTGTAGAAAGTAAAGCGTGCTAGAACATCTCTGGGAGTAGTATTCGGCAGGTTTCGTAGTTTGGGGACCCTGTGGGCTCTGTCCACACAGAGTTCATAGTCAGTCAGAGATCTTAAACATGTTCTGGTTAGCTGTATAACATATTCTCTTAGTTGCGGTCCAGATACTGATTCTGGGATTCCTCTGAATTTAACGTTATTACACCTATTTCGGTCTTCAAAGTCGACAAGTTTTGCTTGCATTTGTGATACTCTCTCCTCAAGCGCTTGATGTTCATCAGCAAGAGTATTAAATTCTGTAGCGTATTCCGCCATTTTAGTCTCCACGTGTGTAACTTGGTTTTGTATTGCAGAAATGGAGGATTGTAGGGGACTCACCGCTTTCAGCAGGTTAGATGTCAAGGATGTCCGCAGAGCCTGTAGCATATCTTTAAGCAAGTGCTCTGTAACTGTCTTGTTGGATGTCTGAAATGCCGCAAAGGCGTCTGCTTCTTTGGCCTCATTAACCCCTTCTTGGTTCACAGGTTCGTTCCCCCAGGATTCTGCATGAGGGTTCAACTGAAGTTTTTGCTTTTGTTTTAGCGGACTGCTTGTTGGAGTCTGGGTTGGTTGTGAGTTGGTATCTTCTCCATGCTTGGAGTTTAGTATGGCTGTGCTCTGTTGTTGAGGTGGCTTACTCTTGCCTTGTTTTGTATCCCCGTGTGCCATCTTGTCCCTACTCGGGGAGGGAGAGTCTGGCCACTTGCCGGGAATGTCAAATTCCAGCTCCTCTGGCTTACTGGGGGATCTATCTGTGGCTCTGAGCGCTGGTGCGTGCCGCAGTGTCGCACCGGGTACCTGTGCTGTGGGACGCTGTGTCTCCGGCCCGTCGGATCTCTTCAGCCGCGTGGTGCCGGCGCCATGTTTGTTGCAGCTGAACTTAGCTGGGAAAAACTGTGGAATCCGCTTGTTTAACAGGACGGTAGTGTCCCCTCTTTTGCCCATATGTTCTGGGTGTTATGCTTAGCACACTAGAGGGTGCTGGTTGTCGGTGGCGAGGGGTGACTGCTCTGTGTTGCTGCTCAGGAGCTAACGCTTCACGCAGCCATCTTCACTAGCGGCTAAACCACGCCCCCCACCATCATGCTTCATTTTGATGGTAGATTTTCTTTAAACAAAATAATAAATGAAATTAAAATACTAATATATACAGTAGTTGACTAAACTTCAATATTAAAATAATGCATGACAAATCTTTGTTACTTTGTCAGTCACTTTGTTTCCTTTCTCTAAAACTGGCAAGCATGATTATTCATACTCTGAAGGCTTTACAGCAATTTGATCATAAATCATATCTACTGTAAAAAGAAATTCCTGTATGACTAGATGTTCCAGAAGTAATAAGCTTGGAAGGAAATTTGCTAACAACCAGAGCACATTTGACCTGCATTGATTTTTCCAATAACTGAAATATTGCAGCCTTCAGATGTACTCTTGTTGGTTCTATTTTACCTGGTTAAGAGATGTGATAAATTACACACAAAGCAAGAGGAAGGCAATAAATCTCAATCGCCAGAAATACTGAAACAGGCAAGTGGTGCAATAAATGCTACAAGATACTTGTCGGCAATATATTCTTGAAGGGCACACTTTGAAATGTCCCATGAAAATGGAGCAGGGTTTTTATATTACATATCACTTGCTGGCTGTGTTCTTTTATTAACTGACAAAACTTCCTTCCTGAATTCTGCTGACTGGAGGAATTAAGATCCATGGAAAAATATGCATATTGTACTCTTTGGCTTCTTAACATTTTTATTCTATATTCTATTATTTTGGTTGCTCAATTAGGTTGAACCATTTTTATGTACATTTTTAATGTGATGATCATTTTCTTTAGCCACATTTGCAAAGCATTATATATGCAGGTATAGAATTGCAAAATTCAACTGATCAGAAAAAGTTACGAATTTGACCAAATTCTTGTTAAACTTCCTTGTATATTTAGTGATAAAAATTGTTATTGTTGCATTAATCCAAACTAATCAAAAACTTTTTTTATGCTAACAACTGAAAATGTGTAGAACATATGGGCTTTAGTGCAATATGCAAATATCAGTCTGCTCCCTCTCCACCAAACAATTCACAAGTTACAGCATATGACGTGTCTTATGATAAAAGATGTGGATTTTAGTACAATCACTGGCAGAACTGTGAAAAGCATCGACAGCCCACATGGACATATATTACTCAGCTCGATTTTTGTTAAAGGAAATCTATCATCAAAATGCATCATGATAAACCAGGGATATTTACTCATAGATCCAGGCACTGTGACTGTGGTAATCTTCTTATATTTGTTATCCATGGCCTCCTTCATTCTAAAATCAACTTTTACAATTATGAGCCTGAGAGTCTACCCCAACTCCTCTGTGATCTGGCTGTACAGACCGTTATACTACACAAGTTCTGAGGGAGCAAGGGGGAAGGTGAGACACTGAAACAGCCTGTAAACCCAAATCACAGAGTGGCTAAAGTAGCCCCTTTGACTCATTAGCATCATTTTAAAAGTTGATTTTAGAAGGAAGGAGGCTTTTTATAGCAAACATAAGAATACTATCACAGTGCCTGCATCTATAAGTGTAGTAGGTGGTAGGTTTCCTTTAAGAAACCCAATTTCTCATTGAATGAATTGCTATGGGAGTAAAGATACTATTGAAGATGCCAAGCCATTTTAAACGTTTTATCATATCATGTGAAAGGTGGTAAATTGACAATATACTGCAATACAGAAGAACTGTAGTTTAATGTATGAGCAATGCAATGGTTACATGTTCAAACTTAAAACAAATAAAAATAAATTAAGCACTTTGCCTTTTTTTGTCTTTACATTTTAAACTTTTGATTCAAACCTAATAAGGCTGACCCTGAGGTGTCATTTGAAGCGCACAGTGAAGAATGTTAAAACAGAGCCCGCAAAGGTATGGTGCAAATGCGGTTTTCGTAAAAAGCTATAACTTTTTATTTTTCATGAGGTCATGTTTTCTGCAGAACAAATGTAATTCCTAGTGGCACCAATCAATATTCCATGCAATATACTTAGAATTAGGGAAGCAACAACAAATACTGTGAAATGCAGTTACAATATTTTCTTACTGGCTCTAATTTACATCTGTACAGATGTTACTGTGTTTCAAATGACACATCCCCTTTATTGCTGAATCGCAATGATTAAATTTAGTTTAAAAATAGGTAAATCTTTTCTTTAAAAAAATCTCTTTATCAACATATTTTGACAAAATTTTGACAATGATTAGGACATTTGGATGTTTTTCGATCTTGGCATTCACTGTATGGGATAATTATTTTTATATTTTGATCAAGCACTTTTGGGAAGGGGATACCTAACATGAGAGTGATTTTGTTTAGATTTTTATAACTGTGTTCTAGGAGAAGAGGGATTTTTAAAAATTATTTTTAACCCCTTCCCACTTATGTTTCCATATGTTTATGAGGGCTTGTTATCTGATAAACAAATAGTACTTCCTATTGTACAATAAGTATTTAATATTCCATTGTTGTAATTATTTACTATTCAATGAAATGAACAAGGAAGCTGGAAAAAAGGTATTGCGAGCTCTGTTTTACACCTCAAGTATTGTATTACACCTGTAATAAAATTACACCTCAAGCTCAGCTTTATTAGGTTTAAATAGATTTTTAAATATTTTCTGTACTTTTCATACATTCATACTGATGTATGGACCTGTGTAAGTTGTTATTCTTTGCAAACTGACATTTTAACTGCTACCCACTACCCAGTGGTGTAACAACAGCCATAGCATGCATAGCGGCTGCTACTGGGCCCGTGCTGCTAGGGGGCCTGGGATGGACAGCAAAACCAAAGTTTACTAGTCCTGTTCTCCCGGGCCCTTCCTTACCCGTGAACAACACCAGTGGCATACCAAGAGTCATAGTGGCTGGGATCCGTGCTGCTAGGGTGCCAGTGATGGACGGTGAAACCAAAATTTACTAGTCCTGTTCTCCCTGGCTCTTCCCTGCCTGAAAACAGCACAGCAGTAATGACTTCTCTCCCATCCCCCACCCCCGTGACAGTCGGCAATATATCAATATATCCTCCTGCCGCAGGCACACCCCCCTGTCTGCCCGCCGCCATGTTATCCCGCCCGCCGCCATGTTATCCCGCCCGCCTACAAGTCCCCCTGCCCGCCCTCCTGGATGTCTTACCGCCTCCACTTCCACGTGCCTGCCCGCCAGCATGTCCTCCCGCCTCCCATCTACGCCCCCCTGCCTGCCGGCATGTCCTCCCGCCCCCTCCACGCCGGGCACCGAATGATAAATAACCTCCTAAATAACTGTGTGTTTATATGGTGAGTGTATACATGGAATGTGTGTATAAATGTATTGATGTGTATATACTTTATGAGTTTTTATAAATTGTATGTATTGGTGTATAAATGTATATATGAGTGCATAAATGTGTACGTATAAGTGTATACGGGTATTTAAAAGTGAGTAAATTAATTTAGCACTTAAGCTGTGTTTATAATAAAAATGTATGTACATGAGTGTAAACATGTATAAACGTGTACCAATATGTATATATGCTTTTTTTAAGGGGAAGTGGGGCCCATGCAGAAATCTGCAATGGGGCCCAGCCTCTCCTAGTTACACACCTGTGTTTGCCAATGTATGTTGTGGCAGTTTGTAGCAGGGGGTTAAAATATATTTTGAATTTTTTGTTTAGAATTCTTTAAACTTTTAGGAAACTTGGACCATGGGGATCTGAAGTACTACTGTCATTTAGGTGCCAAGGTCATTAGCAGTGCTAGCGCTAATCGGCAATGTTAATCGGCATGTGAGAGGTCAGAAAGTTAAGACTTAAACAACATAGTTGTACAGTGTTTGGTATTAAGCGGTCAAAGATTTAAAAAAAATTTTTAAAAAAAGGAATAAAAAAATCTCCCGTTTTATTCCCAAGTCATGTTAAAAGAAACATAATTTGTATCACCACAGTTGAAAATAACTAATTAATATCACCAATATCACTTGTAATTACCATTTTTTTTATTATCCATTTCCCTTAAAAAGGGAAATGTGATGTTGCATTCCAAAAATAAATTTCTATTATTCTATGATTCCTATATGCTGCACCTGAAACTATATATCTCACAATATTTTCATGAATAATTTTATTACATTTAGTCTTGCATTATTTTACATATAATGTTTGGAACTAATTCAGCTTAAAGTATTATTATGATTTATTTGGCCACAATGCCCAATATTACTTTAGTGCTCATTTCTCATTTAAAGGGCCAATCTGCATACTGTACATACACAGGTCAATGAAAAGCTTATAAAAATCATCCCATACTGGTAAGCAACATAAGTCTTATCAAGTGTTTTAGGAAAATGCTTGAAATAATTTCTGTTGCCGTTACAAAAAATGGAACTGTAGGAATATAATTCTCTATCCCACTGTTTGTCCTTACCGAAATATAATTTGTACAGTTTTCAAAAAGCATGACAGGGCTGTAGAGCTAAAATGTACAATCTGTATAAAAGCTGTACATTTTCAATAAATATATATAATAGACTTTTCTTCAGTCGATTATAAAACTCTTGGTCTGATGTAATAAGTGCTAAGAAATAACTGAAACACGTATCATTTACAGTTCTATTTGCAAATTTTGATATATATGTTCTCAATAATTTAAGAATGACATGCCTAAATTGGAGGACTAAATAAATAAATTTAAAAAAATCCAAATTAAATGGTACACTTAAGGGAACCTGACACAATGCTAACCCCCCAAGCCCACAAACAGTATTGTCTTTTTAACATATTTCTAGGTTTCTGTATAAATAAGAAATTAACTTTTATTCTTTTGTACAATGCAGTCAGGCAGTCAGGTAACCCTGCCTCCTGCAGTCAGGTAAACCCCGCCTCCTGCAGTCATGTAACCCTGCCTCATGCAGACAGGTAATTCCACCTCCTGCAGTCAGTTTACTCTACCCACTCCATGCACCTGAATTTCCAGCCCTAGCTTCTAATTGTGATGTCATTCTCTGGCTATCTAGAGGCAGGGCTGGGACATCAGATGCATGGAGTGGGCAGAGGAAACTGTCTGCAGGAGTCAGGGTTACCTGACTTCAAGAGGCTGGGTTTCCTGACTGCATCCTACAAAAAAAAAGGCTCGGGGGAGGTGGCGGGGGTGGGGGTTTAGTGTGTAGACAAGTTCCCTTTAAACATGAGTGTGATTGATCCCCAAACAATTTACAGAAAAGTGAGTCCTACCTGAGCTTTCTCATTTGTTCAACATTTCCAGTTATGCCTTTAAATATACATATTGATATTTATAAATGAACACTAGAAATTGAGAGGCACTCCAACAATTATACACCACAATGACTAAGTGCTCTTGAACCAGCCCAGGTGTCAAGTGGGAAAAGTAGTAGGAACATTGTGTAAATATTTGTTCTGTCACTATAACCTCTATTGATATACTTTATTTCATGAAACATATATACAAAATATGATAAAAATTGCAACTGATATTATATTGGTACTGTCAACTGACTAATTGTATAATATTATCATAAACCCATGGGCTCAAACATATAAAAACTGGTGCAAACTGCCTTAGTGCAGTATGCTTCACTAATGTGCAGTTTTTACCACATAATCCAACAGTGGTGCACACTGTTAGTAAATCTGGCATGGTTTCAGAATGTGCAGAGCAGTTGCACCTTATTTTGGTGTACATTGCTTTGTGACAATTGTGTTGAATCGCAGTAATAAATGTGTTGAAAACTCTGACTAAGCATTTTCACGACTAGAGATGGGCGAATTGATTCGAATGAAGTGGAATTCAATATGAATTTCACGGAAAATTTGATTTGTTACAAACCCGAAGTATACGCTGATTCATGGGAACAAAGTTTGCTTTTTTTTCCTTGCTTTTTTAACTAAATGGCCGCGAACACAATGGGGGTCATTTACTAAGGGCCAGATTCACGTTTTCCCGACGTGTTACCCGAATACTTCCGATTTGCGCCGATTTTCCCTGAATTGCCCCGGGATTTTGGTGCACGCGATCGGATTGTGGCGCATCGGCGCCGGCATGCACGCGACGGAAATCGGGGGGCGTGGCTGAACGAAAATTGCACTTACCTTCACTCAGCCTGGCTCTGTGTATTCCAGTGCGTTCCGATGCTCTTCAGCGCAGCAGCGTCACCTGGTGGACGTCGGAGGAACTACCTTAATAAATCCCGGCCAGACCCGAATCCACCGCAGAGAACGCGCCGCTGGATCGTGAATGGACCGGGTAAGTAAATATGCCCCAATGTGTTACATGGGGCAGAGAACTCTGGCAAGGAAAAAGACCCAGGTGTAGCAAGGGATTCAAGAGAGTGTCAGGCGGAGCAGGCAGCAAGTTGCTACTGTGGCCGTGAGTCAGCAGAGTGGCCGCAGTGCGGAGGACAGGAGCCAAATATCCGCTGGGTTTCTTTGCCCAGATATTGAATAGTGGGAACTTAAGATCCTTTGAAGATATGTCTGAGGAATTTAATCTGAGTCAGAGAGATTGGTATTACTATGTGCAGCTTAGATGTGCTTACAAAGAGCTTGCAAAAAGAGTAAAATATGCAGTAGAAAAACATCCACTTAGTTTTGTCTTCGATGCGGAAGTAAAAAAAAAAGGGCTTAATGTCTAGAGTGTATAAAATATTGTTGAAAAATCAAATTTACCCTCCAGCCAAAGGAGGATTCAACAAATGGAAGAAAGTAGTACCCGATCTGTCCCTAGAAGTATGGGTAGATTCACTGAAAATGACAAAAAAAATAACTAAAAACATATCCCACATTATTTCCCAGGTATTTATTATACATACGGCTCATTATACCCCGAAACGACTGAATTGCTTTAGGAAAACTAAGGACGAAAGGTGCCCTAGGTGTAATCTGGTGGATGCAGACCTAATACACATGCTATGGCGATGCCCGAAATTACATTTATATTGGAAAAAGGTTCTAGACAGATTAGCAGGGTTATTTAGCTGTACAATCTCGGCAAGTGTGGAGGTGTGTATTTTGGGTTCTAAGATTGGTGTAACAGGCTCAAAGAGTGGGGTGAATTATGTGTTGAAAGGCCTACTCATGGCAAGAAAAGTGATCCTATTTAATTGGAAAAATAAAAACCCGCCAAACGTGCAAAATTGGGAAAGCAGAATGGATACTTTACTATATGCAGAACAATTAGATAGAAAAGGAGTGAATCAGGAATCGGAAAAACTAAGGAAAGTATGGCTTTCAAGAATCACACCACCATGAGTAAAAGAAGAGCCATTAGATAACTTTATACCATAAGTAGAAGATGCATTAATTCAAATCTATGCAGAGTAGTTCCGGTAATATATCTTGATATATAAAAGCAAATGTCAACCACCGGGGGGAGGGATGGGGGGAGGGTATAGGATTAGAAGGAATAATGTTATGAGAACAAATGAAGGATGTATATGTAAGATATGTGTTACTGATCAAGACTGGAAGTAACTCCTGTAAAGATTTGTACGACCCTTATGCTCCTGTGCTCTCATATATTGTAAATGAATTTAAGAAAATAATAAAAAAAAAAAAATATATATATATATCCGCTGGGTACAAAACCCGCTTCGGAGGTCCAAGTAAGCAGTGGTACAGGAGGTCACCAAGGCAGCGGCGTTAGTAGTCACTCAGTGCAGAGTGTTGGCAGTAAAATCACCACCTTGGCGGTGTGGCAGTTTATTGTTAAGACACCAGAGGATCCGAGCGGGTGTATATGTAGAATCTGCTGGCAGAAAGTGAAGCATGGCCAGGGAGCTAACGTTGGCACCACAGCCCTGCGTCAACACATGTAGTGTCACAATCCAATGGCCTGGGAGAAATGTGGAACAGATGTGGAGGTCAATCCTGCCGCCATCGCAGCAACAGCAGCAGCAGATAGTGTCACACATGCCATTTCAGCCAGTCAAGGCTCCAGGACCTCTGCCGAAGGGAGCTGTTTGTCTTTGACATCATCTCCCGGTCTCGGTCTAAACTTCAGGAGGGCAAATTTTCAGCAACTAAGGGAAGACCTTAAAGGCATAGACTGGGATAATGTTCTCAAAGACAACCCCCCCCAAAATGGGACTTTTTCTCATATATTCTGAAAAATTCCTGTGAGAAACACATACCTTATGGGAAAAAGCATAAGAGGAACAAGAAAAAGCCAATGTGGCTAACTAGTCTTGTAAGGAAAGCAATAAGTGAGATAAGGCGTTTAAGGTGCTAAAACGTGAAGGTAGCGATGAGGCATTACAGGTTTATAGAGAGAAAAATAAATCCTGTAAAAAGCAGATAAAGGCTGCAAAAATATAGACTGAGAGAAATATTGCCAGGGAGAGCAAAAATAATCCCAAATTATTTTTCAAATAAATAAATGATTAGAAACTAAAAACAGAGAGTGTGGGTCCCCTTAGAAATAACATGGGGGTCATGGTGGAAGGAGATGAGGAAAGGGCCAATCTACTGAATGTCGCCTTCTCAACTGTCTTTACCCAGGAAAATCCCCTGGTGGAAGACACAATGAGGAATAATGTAAATTCTTTTTGGAATGTCAACAGTTTAACCCAGGAAGAGGTATCATAGTATATCATAGTATATAAGGCTGGAAGGAGACGCAAGTCCATCAAGTCCAACCTTTAAGAATTAAATAAATGTTTTATCCCCGTAACCCGTGATATTTTTTCTCTCCAGAAAGGTATCCAGGCCTCTCTTGAACATGTACATAGAATCCGCAATAACAACCTCCTGCGGCAGAGAGTTCCACAGTCTCACTGCTCTTACAGTAAAGAACCTTTGTCTATGTTGATGGTAAAATCGCCTCTCCTCTAAGCGTAGAGGATGCCCCCTTGTCCTGGTCACAGGCCGAGGTATAAAAAGATCTTTGGAGAGATCCTTGTACTGTCCGTTCAGGTATTTGTACATTGTAATGAGGTCTCCCCTCAGTCGTCTTTTTTCTAAACTGAATAATCCCAAATTTTTTAATCTGTCAGTGTATTCTAGTTCCCCCATTCCCCTAATAATCCTGGTTGCTCTCCTCTGCACCCGTTCCAGCTCTACTATATCCTTTTTATACACTGGTGCCCAAAACTGTACACAATATTCCATGTGTGGTCTGACCAGGGATTTGTATAATTGCAAAACTATGTCTTTATCATGAGAATCTATTCCTCTCTTGATACATCCCATTATTTTATTTGCTTTAGCAGCAGCCGTCTGGCTCTGGTCACTAAAATTAAGTTTACAATCCACCAATACCCCCAAGTCCTTTTCAGCTTCAGTTTTACTAAGTAATTGACCGTTTAGAACATAATTATACTTTTTGTTTCCATGGGCCAAGTGCATAACTTTACATTTATCTACATTAAACCTCATCAACCAATTCTCTGCCCATCCCTCAAGCTTCCACAAATCCCTCTGTAATGCTAAACTATCGACCTCAGTATTTATTACTTTACACAGCTTAGTATCATCTGCAAATATTGAAACTTGACTGTGTAAACCCACTACAAGGTCATTAATAAAAATATTAAAAAGAAGTGGCCCCAATACTGACCCCTGTGGCACTCCACTGGTAACATCAACCCAATCTGAGAATGTGCCATTAATGACCACCCTCTGTTTTCTATCACTAAGCCAATTACTTACCCAAATACACAGATTTTCTCCTATTCCCAGCATTCTCATTTTACATACCAACCTTTTATGTGGCACGGTGTCAAATGCCTTTGAAAAGTCCAGATATACAACATCCACAGCGTCCCCCAGATCCAGTCTTGAACTTACCTCCTCGTAGAAACCAATCAGATTAGTCTGACAGGAGCGATCTCTCATAAACCCATGCTGACGCTGGGTTATAAGGTTGTGCACAGTGAGATACTCCAGGATAGCATCTCTAATAAACCCCTCAAATATTTTCCCCACCACAGCAGTTAGACTTACGGGTCTGTAGTTTCCAGGATCGCTATTTGATCCTTTTTTGTATATTGGTACCACATTTGCTATGCGCCAGTCCTGTGGAACATAACCAGTCCTCAGTGAATCTTCAAATATTAAAAATAACGGTTTGTCTATCACTGTACATAATTCATGCAGAACCCAGGGGTGTATGCCATCTGGCCCAGGTGATTTATCTGACTTAGTGGTTGCGAGGCGGCGCCGTACCTCTTCCTGGGTTAAACTGTTGACATTATAAAAAGAATTAACATTATTCCTCATTGTGTCTTCCACCAGGGGATTTTCCTGGGTAAAGACAGTTGAGAAGGCGACATTCAGTAGATTGGCCCTTTCCTCATCTCCTTCCACCATAACCCCCATGTTATTTCTAAGGGGACCCACACTCTCTGTTTTTAGTTTCTTAACATTTATATACTTGAAAAATAATTTGGGATTATTTTTGCTCTCCCTGGCAATATTTCTCTCAGTCTCTATTTTTGCGGCCTTTATCTGCTTTTTACAGGATTTATTTTTCTCTCTATAATCCTGTAATGCCTCATCGCTACCTTCACGTTTTAGCACCTTAAACGCTTTATCTTTCTCGCTTATTGCTTTCCTTACAAGACTAGTTAGCCACATAGGGTTTTTCTTGTTCCTTTTATGCTTTTTCCCATAAGGTATGTGTTTCTCACAGGACTTTTTCAGAATATATAAGAAAAAGTCCCATTTTTGGGGTGTACTTTTGTCTTTGAGAACATTATCCCAGTCTATGCCTTTAAGGTTTTCCCTTAGTTGCTGAAAATTTGCCCTCCTGAAGTTTAGAGTGTTGGTTGCCCCTTCACTAACGCTCTTAGTAAAGCATAATACAAAATCAATAATATTATGATCACCAGGTACGGCGCTGCCTCGCAACCACTAAGATAGATAAATCACCGGGGCCAGATGGCATACACCCCCGGGTTCTGCATGAACTTTGTACGGTGATAGACAGACCGTTATTTTTAATATTTGAAGATTCACTGAGGACTGGTTATGTTCCACAGGACTGGCGCATAGCAAATGTGGTACCAATATACAAAAAAGGATCAAATAGCGATCCTGGAAACTACAGACCCGTGAGTCTAATTGCTGTGGTGGGGAAAATATTTGAGGGGTTTGTGAGAGATGCTATCCTGGAGTATCTCACTGCGAACAACCTTATAACCCAGCGTCAGCATGGGTTTATGAGAGATCAGTCCTGTCAGACTAATCTGATTGGTTTCTACGAGGAGGTAAGTTCAAGACTGGATCTGGGGGACGCTGTGGATGTTGTATATCTGTACTTTTCAAAGGCATTTGACATAGTGCCACATAAAAGGTTGGTATATAAAATGAGACTGCTGGGACTAGGAGAAAATCTGTGTATTTGGGTAAGTAATTGGCTTAGTGATAGAAAACAGAGGGTGGTCATTAATGGCACATTCTCCGATTGGGCTGACGTTACCAGTGGAGTTCCACAGGGGTCAGTATTGGGGCCACTTCTTTTTAATATTTTTATTAATGACCTTGTAGTGGGTTTACACAGTCAAGTTTCAATATTTGCAGATGATACTAAGCTGTGTAAAGTAATAAATACTGAGGTCGATAGTTTAGCATTACAGAGGGATTTCTGGAAGCTTGAGGAGTGGGCAGAGAAATGGTTGATGAGGTTTAATGTAGATAAATGTAAAGTTATGCACTTGGGCCATGGAAACAAAAAGTATAATTATGTTCTAAACGGTCAACTACTTAGTAAAACTGGAGCTGAAAAAGACTTGGGGGTATTGGTGGATGGTAAACTTAATTTTAGTGACCAGAGCCAGGCGGCTGCTGCTAAAGCAAATAAAATTATGGGATGTATCAAGAGAGGAATAGATTCTCATGATAAAGACATAGTTTTGCCCTTATACAAATCCCTGGTCAGACCACACATGGAATATTGTGTACAGTTTTGGGCACCAGTGTATAAAAAGGATATAGTAGAGCTAGAACGGGTGCAGAGGAGAGCAACCAGGATTATTAGGGGAATGGGGGGATTAGAATACACTGACAGATTGCAAAATTTGGGATTATTCAGTTTAGAAAAAAGAGAGGAGACCTCATTACAATGTACAAATACCTGAACGGACAGTACAAGGATCTCTCCAAAGATCTTTTTATACCTAGGCCTGTGACCAGGACAAGGGGGAATCCTCTATGCCTAGAGGAGAGGCGATTTTACCATCAACATAGACAAAGGTTGTTTACTGTATGAGCAGTGAGACTATGGAACTCTCTGCCGCAGGAGGTTGTTATGGCGGACTCTATGTACATGTTCAAGAGAGGCCTGGATACCTTTCTGGAGAGAAAAAATATCATGGGTTATGGGTATAAAACATTTATTTAATTTGTAAAGGTTGGACTTGATGGACTTGCGTCTTTTTCCAGCCTTATATACTATGATACTATGATACTAGATGCTCCTGCTCCTCGCTACGCATGGCGCCAGCAGTCGTTGAGCGAGGCGATTTCAAAGAGACAACTGTATGCATCCAGCCATCCTAAGGTTCAGAAGCTGACCGTGCTCTTGACTAAGTTGTTGGTACTGCAGTCCCTCCATTTCCAAGTCGTGGACCCTTCAGAAAACTTATGGCTTGTGCTGAACAGAGGTGGAGAGTTCCAAGCCGCATTTTTTTTCCAAAAAGGCAGTGCCAGCCCTTCACAAATATGTAGAACAGAAGGTGGGCATGTCTTTGAGCTTATCTCTTTCTTCCAAGGTGCACGGCAGCGCGGATGTGTGCAGCTGTAACTACGGTCTGGGTCAGTACATGTCCATTACGGCTCACTGGGTGAATGTGCTTCCCGCCCAGCCACACCAACAACTTGAACAAGAGATGCCACTTTCTCCTCCACATTGTCAAACAGCTGCTTCTGCGCCAGTGTCCACCTCCTCCTCCTTCTTCACCACCACCTCAGCCTCCACATGTGTAAGTGCTGCTCCAACATACCACATGTGCAGGGCACAGCAGTGTCACGCAGTTCTACACCTGTTTTTCCTGGGCGAATGAAGTCACACAGGGGAGGAACTGCTCTGCGTCATGTAACAAGAAATCAATCTGTGGGTTTCTCCGCCACATCTGAAAATCAGAACCATGGTGGCAGACAAGGGGAGGAACATGGTGTACGCGCTGCACTGAAGAGGGATGGCCCATGCACCCTGCATGGTGCATGTGTTCAATCTGGTAATCAACAGGTTCCTCAAGTCTTCCACCCATCTGCAAGACATTCTAAAAATCGCCAGGAAACTGTGCATGCACTTCAGCCATTATTACAAAGCCAAGCACACCTTCCTCGAGTTGCAGCATCAGAACAGCCTCCCCCAACATAGTCTGATATGTGATGTTTCCTCCGGTTGGAATTCCAGCCTCCATATGTAGAGCGCTTGCATGAACAGAGAAAAGCCATTAATGATTTTTTGATGATCCAAGCGGACCAGAGTACTCCCCTGTGTAACTTTAATGTTAGCCACTGGCCGCTCATGCGTGACACCTGCCGTTTGCTCAGGCCGTTTGAAGAGGCCACGTTATTTGTTAGTCGCCAGGACTGCGGGATGAATAACCAAGGGATGCCTTGCAGTGATCGCTTACATACTACTGCCACGGCTGGTGTGGGGACATGGAGGGTTAGGAGCAGTAGCAGCTCCATCAGTAGCAGCTTAAATCTGTAGTCCTTAATGAGCAATTTCCTTCACCCGCCTAGTAAGGAGGGTAGCTGCCACCAGCACCAGCAGGACATGGAGCAGCACTTAGACAGCACTTTACTACCCCAGGTAGAGAATCCCCTGGACTACTGGGCAGCCAGACTTGAAGCGTGGCCGCAACTTGCAGTAGAGAAGCTGTCCTGCCTGGCCAGTAGTGTGGCATCAGAGTGTGTGTTCAGTGAGGCGGGGGCCATCGTTACCCCAAGGAGAACCCACTTTTCCACCCATAATGTGGAGAGACTGACCTTTGTCAAGATGAATCATGCTTGGATCGGCCCGGAATTCAAATCACCAATGCCTTATGTATCATATTAGATCAGCCATGACACCTCCCCCAAATGTTGAGAAATGAGTCTGGATACTAACTACCTGCCTCAGCCACTATTATGATGCTGCCACCCGCCTGATGCCACACATCTGCTGCCAGTTCCTCCATCTGCCTCCTACCATCTTTATCAGGGACTGGAATTGTCCACGACCTACATTGTGCCACTCTGTGGCTTACCAGGTAGCTGCCACCTCCACACTCTTTAATTGTGCCACTCTGTGGCTTACCAGGTTGTTGCCACCTCCACACTCTGTGGCTTTCCATGTTGCTGTCGACTGTGGGCTACTGTTGCTGCTTCTGCTGCCACCACCACCACACACTATCATTGTGCCACTCTGTGGCTGTAACTTCCGTGCCTAATCATCGCTCTATCCGCAGTTGGGAGAATGGATGGCATTTATTTGTGTTTGAACTGTGGCTTAGTGTTTGGATTCACTGAGCCACACCCTGCTCCTTGCATTTTAGTCCTGCCCAGTGAGGGTTACTAGCCTGATGGACAGTTTCCCCAGTGGCTGCTGGAGGCGTGTCCGGGAACGCTCTTATATACCTGCCTACTTCTATCATGGCTGGTTATTTCAAGTTTTACCGGTGTATCTAGTGCTCTTGTTATCTTGTTTGGTATTCTGTGTTTTGTATCCGATTTTGTACTTTTACAGTCATCTTGAGTTTGGCCCGGTTTGTTTGTCTCCGCTTGTCTGCCTGTATCTGGACCTGACCTGTATATAACCCGCTTGATCTTCACCTGACCTATATTTATACCGCTTGATCTTCACCTGACCTGTATATAACTCGCCTGTCTTCCTGTATCTGTTGTTTGTACCTCAGTATTGTTTACCTCCCAGTGTTATCGTGCTTTCTCTGTCTCAGTCCTGTGTTTGTATTCTGTGAACCAGTGTGAACACTGATCTATTCCTGTATTCCACTTACCTGTCCGCTCCACTATCCAGCAGCTGCAGACAAAGTACGTTTTCCCTGTCATCTTGTAGGGTCGCTCAGTGACCGCCAGGTTCCTGATAGTGGGTTTGCCCTTATCAATGGCGGTTTATCTGCTTTAGGCAGGGCCTTAGCAGGGTGAGTTTGCCACCACTTACCTAGTCTGACAGCTAGTACCAAGATTGGTTGTTGTTGCGTGGTTTGCTGGACAGGTGCTGATAGTGGCTTACCAGGTTGGAGCCTCCTCCACACTCTATCATTGTGCCATTCTGTGGCTTGCCATGTTGCTGCTGCTGCCGCCACCTCCATGCTCTATCATTGTGCCACTCTCTGGGCTCCTGCTGCTGCTGCTGCCACCTCCACACTCTATCATTGTGCCACTCTCTGGGCTCCTGCTGCTGCTGCTGACCCCCTCCTCCACACTCTATAATTGTGCCACTCTGTGGCTTGCCAGGTTTTCGCCACCTCCACACTCTATCATTGTGCCACTTAGTGGCTTTCCATGTTGCTTCACCTGTGGGCTCCTGCTGCTGCTTTTGCTGCCACCACCTCCACACACTATCATTGTGCCACTCTGAGGGCTCCTGCTGCTACTGATGCCATCTCCACACTCTGTCATTGTTCCACTCTGTGGCCTACCAGGTTGCCGCGACCTCCACACTCTATCGTGGTACCAATCTGTGGACTCCTGCTGCTGCTTCCGCTGCCACCACCTCCACACTCTATCATTGTGCCACTCTGTGGGCTCCTGCTGCTGCTGACGCCACCTCCATTCTCTATTATTGTGCCACTCCGTGACCTACCAGGTTGCCGCCATCTCCACACTATATCATTTTGCCACTCTGTGGCCTACCAGATTGCTGCCACCTCCACACTGTAATTGTTCCACTCTGTGGGCTCCTGCTGCTGCTGCCACCACCTTCACACTCTATCATTGTGCCAGTCAGTGGGCTCCTGCTGCTGCTGCCGCCACCTCCGTACTCTATCATTGTGCCACTCTTGGGCCTTCCAGGTTGTTGCAACCTCCAAGCTCTGTCATTGTGCCACTCTGTGGCCTACCATTTTTCCACCACCTACATAATTTGTCATTGTGCCACTCTGCAGTCTACTCATGCTGCTGCCAACTGACCGCTGTCTCCCTGGAACACCCTGTGAGTTCCATAATGCTGTTTTCACCCTCCACTGCTCTATGACTTTGCCACTATGTTTAGTTTTCCCCTTCATTTCATCTGTCAGAAAGAATGAATAGCCTCAGGATTGATATCCAAAAGCAGCAGTGGATACAGAACACAGAGCACATGCAAATATCTCATTTACTGGTCATCTGTTTTGGCTCCACCCCTGTTTGTTTTTGGCTTTAGCAATACTGATGATGGATTATTGACCGATTGAAAGCGGACACTGACGGATGAAATGAAGGGCAAAATGATCAGTAGCATCAATGCAGAATTGCTGCCAATACCCTCTGCAATCTTTCAGGGGGTTTCTACATATATCTGCACTTAACAGAACAGGTTCTGTCATACTGTATGGAATCATCTGTCAGTGTAAAAAGAGTGTACTCTTTGATGTTATAGTGGGATCTTGGCCCTCAGCTAAGTCCGTTCGAGCTGGCACAGACGTTACCAGGTCTGGCTGTGATCCAGCTTTGCTTATTAGGTAAAGTTGGCCCCTGTAAATGCCCATTGAAGAGTGAAGCTATTCTAAGAGTGGTGGCTGTCATGTGCGTGTCATACTAAAACACAGCATTGTTTTAAGACCAAACCACGCTCCTTATCCATATTTAAGCATGGCACAACATTCTACAACACTCTACAGGCTCTCTGCAGCCAGGAAATACCTGTTTTTTAACGTGATTCGTCATGATTAGATTTGGGCCGAATCAAATTTTTTCAAAATCGGGTCTCTAGTCATAACGCTTTAGTCACACGGTTTTCTAAAGTGTCAGGCAAAGTGCAACCTTGACGCAGAAGTGGATCAAATACTTCATAAATATATGTGCAAGCTCCAAATACACTTTTTTCTAGTGCAAACTAATACAAAATATTGGCACAATGATATATTTCGGCCAGTGTGTACCCAAAAGTACATATTAATATACATCATCATAGTAACTGACGTCTAACTAAAAATTCTGATTAATAAATATATCCCAGAGAATAATATAAAACAAAACATAATAAGAAAGGGATTCTAAAACAAAATTGCATACAAACATACAGGCTCACAGGTACTAAAAACAGTGCAAACTGCACCAGGTGTGAAGTGTGCAGTGAATGCCAGATTCATGAATTATGGTGTTTGTTCTTCATGAATCTGGTGCTCTCTGGGCTGCTCCGACAGAGCGCATCCACATTTTTTTTGGTGCACCTTTAACATGGGGCGTGTGACACACTTCTGTTATACTTTGCATGATAAATGTGGCTCCCAGTCTGGCTGAGTACTATTTCAGTGATGAAATTTGTGTGAACAATAGTGCAGCCTCTATACAAACATCTGTGGCGCAGTCCACCAGAAAACTGAAAGTGTTTTAATATGCCCCGCAGTATCTCCAACATATGCTCCTAAATAAATTGATTTTGGGCCTCTATTCTTGGTCATTTTGTGCCTATATACAGTTATTTAGGATTATCCAGCAACCATCCTATGAAAAAGCCCTTATTTGTTGTATAATGTGCTACATGGTTAATTATGGTGATATCACTTGAAAGTTTTATGTAAAAACATTCACTGTAGAAATATAAATGGATATAGGTATGTGCAATCATGCTCAGTCATATTTCCTCTGATGTGAGGATTGTGATGTCTGCTGGCTAACATCGCAATGGTCCCGTTATGGGCTGGCTGTCATCGCACATGACTCATCCTTCCTGGCATCCAGGTTGTGGATGGATAATGATTTAAATCATTATATGTCTTTTCCCTATAGGCTGGTATGGTAATAAAGATGCTAAATCCTACAGACACAATTTAGTTCTTACTAGTAAGCTTTGTAGAAAAGGCAACACATTTTGGAGCACCTTAGTCTGTATGTTGTCCCATTTGGCCTTCTTATATACACAGATAACAAGCTACTCATAGTCTGGCCTGGATTAATGATTGTTTATATGAAAATACTGCATTACAGAGTTTTACAATTTTCCAATTTATATTCTGTATCAATTCCTCATGGCATTCTAGATCTCTGCTTGCTGTACTTCTTTAGAAAGCATCTATGTTTATTTCCAGTGGATTGAAATCTGTCCATGATCATGTGATGTCACACAGGTACAAGGCTCATTATTATCACAGAGAGTAATCAGATCTGTGTGATACTATAGCTCTCCTGCATGCACCTCATCATATTCACCATTATTGATAAGAAACTCCTTACGAACATTCTAATTATTGAACACAATATACATATTTATTATTAATGTATGATAAATGTTGTAAATTTGACAAAAGAAGGATAGATGGTATTCTTTATTACCATTATTACCACCTAGTAACACACATCCTTTAAAGGAAATCTACCATTTGTTTTTATGCATTGTGAACCAAACATACCTTGAGAATCCTGTAGCTACACGGATGCAGGAACATATCTTGTTTAATCCCTGATCTGAATGGTTTTGCACAAAAAACTATTATAAAATTCAGAACCTTGGGAAAGCTGGATGGAAACTTGAGTTTCACAGAGCTTCCTGAACTGTCCAGGCAGGACTAATCAACCAGAGCTATATGACTCATACACAGCAGCTGGGGGACGTTGCAGAGATTGATTACTTCTGTCTGTCAGGGACAACACAATGAATATAGTGTTCTCTGGGGCAGTGCATAATTAGGGTAAGAGGAAAAGCGCTGAGCCAGCCACATGAGCGACAGAGCTGCATTATTATAATTAGAGGGATTAAGCAAGATATGTTTCTGCCTCGTTGTAGACAGAGCATTCTTGAGGTATGTGGTTTACAATGCATAAAAACAAATTGTAGATTTCCTAATATAAGAAAGAGTGTTATTATGTGCTTTTGGGTACAATTTTGTACATTCAGTCATTTGGTAGTAGCTGTACTACATATAATACCATTTGCAATTTTTATTTTATTTAATGCAGATGTTTTATTAAATCAAGTATATCAACACAAGTATATACAACAATATTTCAGAAAAATAGTCTATGGACGTTTATGCATACTTTTGGAACATAAAATCTTCCAGGGTATATTGTGTTCTAAGTATTATTAATATAATATATATTAAAGAAATTGTATATTACTTGAATACTTTGTGGTATTAAACTCTACATTGCCATAAAGCTTTAGATGCAGTATGGACATAATGTATTATAATTGGAAAAGAAAATTTATGAAAGTTCATTAGCGATTGAAATTGCAAATTGTCACTTCTACTTTAGATTTATAGTTGTGAAGCCTTTTTAAATGTTGCTGAGATAGTAGCTGACAATCTGTAAATCAATATTTTGACAGATTGGCACTAAGGCCTTTCAATTGTTTGACATAATATCTAAGTCTTGTGCACTCTATCAAAATATTATCTTGAACATTAAATCATGTTGTGTATAGTTGTCTTTAGGTTAATTTTTAAAAAAATGTAAAACAAGTTGGGAGTACAGACAGATCAACATGCACTGAAGATGACAGCTTTCATATTGTTCCTATATATGTGAATCATGGCAGCTAGAAAGAATCCTATTCCATATTATTCTTTTTTACACTAGGACATGGCAGCTATGGATTACATTATGTGATACTGCTATAATATGTCACTGCTGACACTGGGGATATTACAAACCTCTGGAATATTATATATAATAATGATTATTTTGATTATATGTCAGATACATATGAAATGACAGAACAGAAAAATGTTGACCCATTTATAGGTAAACTAACTGAATAGGTATATGAACTTATCCCTTTAAGAATGAAGACAATTTTGGCCTTAACTAAACTTTTAAAACCATGTTTTTTATTTCATAAATCAATAGTGCAGGTGATATTGTTAAACTTTTCAAAACTAAAGAGAAAAGCTTCTTGGTTTTAATTTCCCTCCCTTTTACCCTGAAACGGCTACAGATGTTTCCTGTGCATATTTTTACTTAAATTATTGCATTCATCATGCAATGTAAATAACACATTTTTTAGGGTCAATTAAAAAACAATAATACCAATCACTAAGGACATGAATGTAAGTAAGAGGAGGGGGTTGCCTATATATTTTATTTTTCACTTGTTGCAACGACTTTCTTCTTTTGAGAATGCCCGATTAAAACTTTGTTATTTTATCCTATACTTTGGAGGCTGGAGACGTTTGGTTTTTCTGCTTGATTGGATATACATATCTGATTCCACAGGGGAAGTACTGAACAATACACACCGACAATTTAGCAATGTGTATCAAAAAATAGTTCGATTCAGTCAAGCCAACAAAGAAAACAGACACACTAATGCAGGGGTAGGGAACCTATGGCTCGGGAGCCAGATCTGGCTCTTTTGTTGTTAATAAATAGTGATGGCTGCTGTGTGTGTCTTATCACTGGACACAGGCAGAAATGTTACATCGCAGAGCGTGGGAACGATGAGGAGCTGGCTAAAGGGAGTGCAGGTAGGTGAATATTCTTTTTTTTGCTGTGAGTACCTTATATCTTCTGTGAGGCATGTGCTTTGGCTAACTATATACTGGGGTCATGTGTTGTGACTAGCTATCTACTGGGGTGCATGTGCTGTGGCTAGCTATCTACTGGGGAGGAGTATGTGCTGGGGCTACCTATCTACTGGGAGGCATGTGCTGTGGCTACCTATCTACTGGGAGGCGTGTGCTGTGGCTGCCTATCTACTGGGGGTATGTGCTGTGCCTGACTATCTACGGGGGGTATTTGCTGTGGCTACCTATCTACTGGGGGTATGTGCTGGGGCTACCTATCTACTGGGAAGTATGTGCATATTGTAGAGCTCTTACGGAATAACATTTTAAAATATGTGGCGTTCATGGCTCTCTCAGCCAAAAAGGTTCCTGACTAGAGATGAGCGAACATGCTCGTCCGAGCTTGATGCTCGGTCGAGCATTAGGGTACTCGAAACTGCTCGTTACTCGGACGAATACTTCGCCCGCTCGAGAAAATGGCAGCTCCCGCCGTTTTGCTTTTTGGCGGCCAGAAACAGAGCCAATCACAAGCCAGGAGACTCTGCACTCCACCCAGCATGACGTGGTACCCTTACACGTCGATAGCAGTGGTTGGCTGGCCAGATCAGGTGACCCTGGGATAGACTAGCCGCTGGCCGCTCTGCTCGGATCATTCTGTCTCTGGATGCCGCTAGGGAGAGAGCTGCTGCTGGTCAGGGAAAGCGTTAGGGTGTTCTATTAGCTTACTGTTAGGCAGGAGTGATTCTCAAAGAACCCAACAGCCCTTCTTAGGGCTACAATAACGTTCTACTTTTTTTATTTTAATTTGCATCTTTTACCATTTTGTGAGGAATTAGCAGGGGGACTTGCTACCGTTGTGTTTAGCTCTTAGTGGCACACATATCCATAGCAAAGACCGAAGTGGGAAAATTCAGTAGGGGTTGGATTTCTATTAGGCAATAACTCAGTGTCATCTCATCTGGCATAGTAGTGTGCTTCCTTTGATACTTGGCTAGAAAATAGCCATAGGAGAATACAAACAGCTTCTTGAAGCCTACAGTAGCGTTCTATATATTTGATTTCTGGTTGATCTGCTGGTGGCTGTAGTTTCTGCAGTGCATGTACTTGCCAATTCTGAGCAATTTGTAGTGAGACTTGCGACCGCTGTGTTCTGCGCTTAGTGGCGCACATATCCATAGCAAAGGCCGAAGTGGCAAAATTCAGTAGGGGTTGGATTTCTATTAGGCAATAACTCAGTGTCATCTCATCTGGCATAGTAGTGTGCTTCCTTTGATACTTGGCTAGAAAATAGCCATAGGAGAATACAAACAGCTTCTTGAAGCCTACAGTAGCGTTCTATATATTTGATTTCTGGTTGATCTGCTGGTGGCTGTAGTTTCTGCAGTGCATGTACTTGCCAATTCTGAGCAATTTGTAGTGAGACTTGCGACCGCTGTGTTCTGCGCTTAGTGGCGCACATATCCATAGCAAAGGCCGAAGTGGCAAAATTCAGTAGGGGTTGGATTTCTATTAGGCAATAACTCAGTGTCATCTCATCTGGCATAGTAGTGTGCTTCCTTTGATACTTGGCTAGAAAATAGCCATAGGAGAATACAAACAGCTTCTTGAAGCCTACAGTAGCGTTCTATATATTTGATTTCTGGTTGATCTGCTGGTGGCTGTAGTTTCTGCAGTGCATGTACTTGCCAATTCTGAGCAATTTGTAGTGAGACTTGCGACCGCTGTGTTCTGCGCTTAGTGGCGCACATATCCATAGCAAAGGCCGAAGTGGCAAAATTCAGTAGGGGTTGGATTTCTATTAGGCAATAACTCAGTGTCATCTCATCTGGCATAGTAGTGTGCTTCCTTTGATACTTGGCTAGAAAATAGCCATAGGAGAATACAAACAGCTTCTTGAAGCCTACAGTAGCGTTCTATATATTTGATTTCTGGTTGATCTGCTGGTGGCTGTAGTTTCTGCAGTGCATGTACTTGCCAATTCTGAGCAATTTGTAGTGAGACTTGCGACCGCTGTGTTCTGCGCTTAGTGGCGCACATATCCATAGCAAAGGCCGAAGTGGCAAAATTCAGTAGGGGTTGGATTTCTATTAGGCAATAACTCAGTGTCATCTCATCTGGCATAGTAGTGTGCTTCCTTTGATACTTGGCTAGAAAATAGCCATAGGAGAATACAAACAGCTTCTTGAAGCCTACAGTAGCGTTCTATATATTTGATTTCTGGTTGATCTGCTGGTGGCTGTAGTTTCTGCAGTGCATGTACTTGCCAATTCTGAGCAATTTGTAGTGAGACTTGCGACCGCTGTGTTCTGCGCTTAGTGGCGCACATATCCATAGCAAAGACCGAAGTGGGAAAATTCAGTAGGGGTTGGATTTCTATTAGGCAATAACTCAGTGTCATCTCATCTGGCATAGTAGTGTGCTTCCTTTGATACTTGGCTAGAAAATAGCCATAGGAGAATACAAACAGCTTCTTGAAGCCTACAGTAGCGTTCTATATATTTGATTTCTGGTTGATCTGCTGGTGGCTGTAGTTTCTGCAGTGCATGTACTTGCCAATTCTGAGCAATTTGTAGTGAGACTTGCGACCGCTGTGTTCTGCGCTTAGTGGCGCACATATCCATAGCAAAGGCCGAAGTGGCAAAATTCAGTAGGGGTTGGATTTCTATTAGGCAATAACTCAGTGTCATCTCATCTGGCATAGTAGTGTGCTTCCTTTGATACTTGGCTAGAAAATAGCCATAGGAGAATACAAACAGCTTCTTGAAGCCTACAGTAGCGTTCTATATATTTGATTTCTGGTTGATCTGCTGGTGGCTGTAGTTTCTGCAGTGCATGTACTTGCCAATTCTGAGCAATTTGTAGTGAGACTTGCGACCGCTGTGTTCTGCGCTTAGTGGCGCACATATCCATAGCAAAGGCCGAAGTGGCAAAATTCAGTAGGGGTTGGATTTCTATTAGGCAATAACTCAGTGTCATCTCATCTGGCATAGTAGTGTGCTTCCTTTGATACTTGGCTAGAAAATAGCCATAGGAGAATACAAACAGCTTCTTGAAGCCTACAGTAGCGTTCTATATATTTGATTTCTGGTTGATCTGCTGGTGGCTGTAGTTTCTGCAGTGCATGTACTTGCCAATTCTGAGCAATTTGTAGTGAGACTTGCGACCGCTGTGTTCTGCGCTTAGTGGCGCACATATCCATAGCAAAGGCCGAAGTGGCAAAATTCAGTAGGGGTTGGATTTCTATTAGGCAATAACTCAGTGTCATCTCATCTGGCATAGTAGTGTGCTTCCTTTGATACTTGGCTAGAAAATAGCCATAGGAGAATACAAACAGCTTCTTGAAGCCTACAGTAGCGTTCTATATATTTGATTTCTGGTTGATCTGCTGGTGGCTGTAGTTTCTGCAGTGCATGTACTTGCCAATTCTGAGCAATTTGTAGTGAGACTTGCGACCGCTGTGTTCTGCGCTTAGTGGCGCACATATCCATAGCAAAGGCCGAAGTGGCAAAATTCAGTAGGGGTTGGATTTCTATTAGGCACTAACTCAGTGTCATCTCATCTGGCATAGTAGTGTGCTTCCTTTGATACTTGGCTAAAAAATAGCCATAGCAATAGGATAGGATTGTTTGGTTTTAAAAACTCAAAAAAAAACAAAAAACACAAAAAAAAAAAAAAACACAAAAAAACACAAAAAAAAAAAAAAGAAGTAAAAAAAAAAAAAAAGTTATAACTCTCATTTTAAAAATGTTTAACCCGAGGGCTAGGGGTAGAGGACGAGGGCGGGGACGTGGGCGTCCAACTACTGCAGGGGTCAGAGGCCGTGGTCCTGGGCGGGGTGAGACACCACCTGCTGATGAGGGAGCAGGGGAACGCCGCAGAGCTACACTCCCTAGGTTCATGTCTGAAGTTACTGGGACTCGTGGTAGAGCACTGTTGAGGCCAGAACAGTGCGAACAGGTGATGTCGTGGATTGCTGACAATGCTTCGAGCAATTTGTCCACCACCAGTCAGTCTTCCACGCAGTCCACCCATGTCACCGAAATCCCCACTCCTCCAGCTCCTGCACCTCAGCCTCCTCCCCCCCAGTCTGCCCCCTCCCAGGAAAATTTGGCATTTGAACCGGCATACTCTGAGGAACTGTTTTCTGGACCCTTCCCACAGTCACAAACCACTTGTCCGCTTGCTGCTGAGCAATTTTCCGATGCCCAGGTTTTCCACCAGTCACAGTCTGTGGGTGATGATGACCTTCTTGACGTAGTGGAAGTGTGTAAAGAGGTGTCCGACGATGAGGAGACACGGTTGTCAGACAGTGGGGAAGTTGTTGTCAGGGTAGGAAGTCCGAGGGGGGAGCAGACTGAGGGATCGGAGGATGATGAGGTGACAGACCCAAGCTGGGTTGAGAGGCCGGGTGAACACAGTGCTTCTGAGACGGAGGAGAGTCCTCGACCTGAACAGGTTGGAAGAGGCAGTGGTGGGGCCAGACGGAGAGGCAGGGCCAGAGCTGGTGCATCAGCGCCACTGTCAACTAGTGAAGCTCCCGTGGTGAGGGCTCTTGCGGCGAGGGCTAGATCTTCAGAAGTGTGGAGGTTCTTTAAGGAAACACCGGATGACCGACGGACTGTGGTGTGCAACATTTGCCAAACCAGGCTCAGCAGGGGTTCCACCACTACTAGCTTAACTACCACCAGTATGCGCAGGCATATGAATGCTAAGCACCCCACTCAGTGGCAACAAGCCCGTTCACCTCCGGCCGTGCACACCACTGCTCCTTCCCCTGTGTCAGCTGCTAGTCAGCCCCCTGCCCAGGACCCTGGCACAAAAACCCCATCGTCGCCTCCACGATCCTCCACAGCATCCACCAGCGTTCAGCTCTCCATACCCCAGACGCTGGAGCGGAAACGCAAATATAGTGCAACCCACCCGCACGCCCAAGCCCTTAATGTGCACATCTCCAGATTGCTTAGCCTGGAGATGCTGCCCTATAGGCTAGTAGAGACCGAGGCCTTTCGCAACCTCATGGCGGCGGCCGCCCCTCGGTATTCGGTCCCCAGCCGCCACTACTTTTCCCGATGTGCCGTCCCAGCCCTGCACCAGCACGTGTCAGACAACATCATCCGTGCCCTGACCAACGCCGTTTCTGACAAGGTCCACCTGACCACGGACACGTGGACGAGTGCTGCCGGGCAGGGCCACTATATATCGCTGACGGCACATTGGGTTAACTTGGTGGAGGCTGGGACCGAGTCTGACCCTGGGGCTGCTCATATACTGCCGACGCCGAGGATTGCGGGGCCTACCTCGGTCCAGGTGTTTCAGGCCTACTATGCCTCCTCCTCCTCCCACCCCTCCTCCACCTCCTCCTCCGAACTACCATCCGTGGGCACGGCGCCATCAGTCGGTAGCTCTAGGCACAGCAGCAGTGCCGTCGCTAAGCGACAGCAGGCGGTGCTCAAACTGCTGAGCCTAGGCGACAAAAGGCACACCGCCCAAGAGCTATTACAGGGCATCACGGCGCAGACTGATCTGTGGCTGGCACCGCTGAACCTCAAGCCGGGAATGGTTGTGTGTGACAACGGCCGTAACCTGGTGGCGGCTCTGCAACTCGGCAGACTGACACATGTGCCATGCCTGGCCCATGTGTTAAATCTGATAGTGCAGCGTTTCCTCAAGACATACCCCAATCTGTCTGATTTGCTCACGAAGGTGCGCCGCATCTGTGCGCATTTCAGGAAGTCCAGCCCAGATGCTGCCACTCTCAGGGCAGCGCAGCGCCGCCTCCAACTGCCCGCTCACCGACTGTTGTGCGACGTGCCCACGAGGTGGAATTCAACACTGACCATGTTATCCAGAGTTTACCAGCAGCGCAGAGCGATTGTAGACTGCCAGATGTCAACTTCCACCAGAACTGGTAGTCAGGTCAGTCAGCTTCCTCAAGTCTACAATGAGGAGTGGACGTGGATGTCTGATATCTGTCAGGTGCTGAGTAACTTTGAGGAGTCAACACAGATGGTCAGTGGCGATGCCGCCATCATCAGCCTCACCATCCCGCTGCTTGGCCTGTTGAAAAACTCTCTGGTCAGCATGAAGTCGGAAGCTTTGCGCTCGTCACAAGAGACGGGGGAAGAATATTCCCTTGTTGATAGCCAAAGCACCCTGAGGTCTGTTTCTCAGCGCATATCGGAGGAGGTGGAGGTGGAGGAGGATGAGGAGGAAGAGGAGGAGAATGTTGGCGAGACACAAGAGGGGACCATTGTTGAGTCCTTCACTGTTCAGCGTGTATGGGCAGAAGAAGAGGAGTTGGAGGAGTTGGAGGAGGAGGAAATGGACAGTCAGGCCAGTGAGGGGAGTGAATTCTTACGCGTTGGTACTCTGGCGCATATGGCAGATTTCATGCTAGGCTGCCTATCCCGTGACCCTCGCGTTCAAAGAATTTATTCCAGCACCGATTACTGGGTGTTCACTCTCCTGGACCCACGGTACAAGCAAAATCTTCCCACTCTCATCCCTGGAGAGGAAAGGAGTGTGAGAATGCATGAATACCAGCAGGCCCTGGTGCACAAGCTGAAACAGTATTTCCCTTCTGACAGCGCTAGCGGCAGAGTGCGTAGTTCTGCGGGACAAGTAGCGAGGGAGAGTAGGCGAGCAGGCAGCTTGTCCAGCACTGGCAAGGGTACGCTTTACAAGGCTTTTGCCAGCTTTATGTCACCCCAGCAAGACACTGTCACCTGTCCCCAGTCTCGGCAGAGTAGGGCTGATCTTTACAGAAAGATGGTGAGGGAGTACGTAGCTGACCATACCATCGTCCTAAATGATCACACAGCTCCCTACAACTACTGGGTTTCAAAGCTGGACATGTGGCACGAACTGGCGCTGTACGCCTTGGAGGTTCTTGCCTGCCCTGCCGCTAGCGTCTTGTCCGAGCGGGTTTTCAGTGCAGCTGGTGGCATCATCACCGATAAGCGTACACGCCTGTCGACTGACAGCGCTGACAGGCTGACGCTTATTAAAATGAATAAAGGCTGGATTTCTCAGAATTTCCAATCTCCACCAGGTGAAGGAAGCTCAACCTGAATAATTGATCCACTCCTCCTCCTCCTCATTTTCCTCCTTCTCCTCCTCTTTGTACAGTAAAGCAGAGGAAAATGGCTATTTTTTGACAGGGCCCACTGGCTCTTGCTATAGTACTTCATGCATTCAATTTTTCTGGAGGGCCACCTACCCGGTCCTCTGTTTGAAACAATTTTTGTGAGTGCCACATACAGGCACTCAATCTATTCCATTTTTCTGGAGGGCCACCTACCCGGTCCTCTGTTTTAAAAAATTTTTGGGACTGCCACATACAGGCACTCAATCTATTCCATTTTACTGGAGGGCCACCTACCTGCTCCTCTGGTTTGAAACATTTTTGGGACTGCCACATACAGGCACTCAATCTATTCCATTTTACTGCAGGGCCACCTACCTGCTCCTCTGGTTTGAACAATTTTTGGGACTGCCACATACAGGCACTCAATCTATTCCATTTTACTGGAGGGCCACCTACCTGCTCCTCTGGTTTGAAACATTTTTGGGACTGCCACATACAGGCACTCAATCTATTCCATTTTACTGCAGGGCCACCTACCTGCTCCTCTGGTTTGAACAATTTTTGGGACTGCCACATACAGGCACTCAATCTATTCCATTTTACTGCAGGGCCACCTACCTGCTCCTCTGGTTTGAAGAATTTTTGGGACTGCCACATACAGGCACTCAATCTATTCCATTTTACTGGAGGGCCACCTACCTGCTCCTCTGGTTTGAAACATTTTTGGGACTGCCACATACAGGCACTCAATCTATCCCATTTTACTGGAGGGCCACCTACCTGCTCCTCTGGTTTGAAAAATGTTTGGGACTGCCACATACAGGCACTATCCAAATTAAATTGTCTCCATAGCAGCCTCCACACGTTGTCTCCATTGCTACCTCCAAAAGTCGTCCATATAGCTGCCTCCATACATCGTCCCTTTATCAAACGAGGTGTGTCAGGCAGAAATTTGGGTTGTTTTCATGGATTCCACATCAAAGTTGTTAACTTTGTCGCCACCCTGCTGTGTTATCCACAAAATATACTGGCAAACTTTTACCATTTAGGGATATTATTTCAGCGCTTCTTGCGCATCTGTTTACATTCCCCTCACCCGGCATATCCTAAACTTATAAGAACGCTACTACACTTGATCTTATACAAAAGGTTCTTAGAAGTGCTGTTTGGGGAGTAGCCTAGAGACAGGGGCTTGGATTGGCGAAAGCTCGCCTGGCAGCGGAACGCCAGCTCCATGCGCATCATGCGCTTCTTGCGCATCTGTTTACATTCCCCTCACCCGCCATATCCCAAACTTATAAGAACGCTACTACACTTAACTTGGTGCAGGCTGGGACCGAGTCTGACCCTGGGGCTGGTCATATACTGCCGACGCAGAGAATTGCGGGGCCTACCTCGGTCCAGGTCTCAAAGGCCTACTATACCTCCTCCCACCCCTCCTCCACCTCCTCCTCCTCCGAATTACCATCCGTGGGCATGGCGCCATCAGTCGGTAGCTCTAGGCACAGCAGCAGTGCCGTCGCTAAGCGACAGCAGGCGGTGCTGAAACTGCTGAGCCTAGGCGATAAAAGGCACACCGCCCAAGAGCTATTACAGGGCATTCCACATCAAAGTTGTTAACTTTGTCGCCACCCTGCTGTGTAATCCACAAAATATACTTGCAAACTTTTACCATTTAGGGATATTATTTCAGCGCTTCTTGCGCATCTGTTTACATTCCCCTCACCCGCCATATCCTAAACTTATAAGAACGCTACTACACTTGATCTTATACAAAAGGTTCTTAGAAGTGCTGTTTGGGGAGTAGCCTATAGACAGGGGCTTGGATTGGCGAAAGCTCGCCTGGCAGCGGAGCGCCAGCTCCATGCCAAGATCCAACTAACATAGTTTTAACTGCAGCACCTTTAATCTACTACTAGTTCACTGCCTCCATACATGGTCCCCTTATCAAACGAGCTGTGTCAGGCAGAATTTTGGGTTGTTTTCATGGCTTCCATGTTAACTTTGTCGCCACCCTGCTGTGTAATCCACAAAATATACTGGCAAACTTTTATCATGTACCGATATTATTTGAGCGCTTCTTGCTCACCTCCTTTGGTTCCTCTCTGCCACCCATTGGTTTGAAGCCTGAGTCCATTTAGGGTATGTCGCCATGACACTCTCTAGCCTGCTGCCGCTGCCTCTGCATGCCGTCCCCTATAGTGTCAGGGTCAATTATTGGATGTTTTAGATGCTATCTAGCTTCATTCTGTCACTCTGTCATGGCCATGCTGTTGCCCATAATTTTGGCATAATGGTGCGATTAGGCAGCCTCAGAGGCATCCATGCATGCTGCCCCTGCTGTTTCCTGTCCATTTCCGTGGTGTTTCCATCCTTTTCTGAGGTTCCCAGGTGTTTGGCCAAGCTTCCCTGTGCAGAGCCTTGGTCCCCTTGAAAAATGCTCGAGTCTCCCATTGACTTCAATGGGGTTCGTTATTCGAGACGAGCACTCGAGCATCGGGAAAAGTTCGTCTCGAATAACGAGTACCCGAGCATTTTAGTGTTCGCTCATCTCTATTCCTGACCCCTTCACTAATGTAATGCAAATTATGGTCCCTAATACAACCAACTATGCCAGCAGGGGTGCCCTCAAAACTATCTACATCTAAGATGACATGTATAAATATACTAAGTGCATATCCATAAGTAAATATACCATATATGATACACAATTATTAGTGCAACATATGCTGCACTTGACCGCACTAATAGATTTAATCATCGAGGTTATCCAAAAAAGTTTATGTATGCTGAGAACTGTTAGGCATGTAAGGATCTTTTGAGACCACAAGATTGTCCTAAGGACACAAAGCCTCAATTCATGACTACAACAAAAACAAGTAATGGTACAACCATTGTACAAAATCTTGGGTTTTAACTGACATATATAACAGAATGAACCCCAATTGAAGGGATATCTTGAAGCAAGACCATATTTGACAGTCAGAAGAGTACCAAATTAAAGGACAAATTGGTCACTAGTCACTTTCAGAGACCAACTTCCACTAGAGGCAGATGGGTCAACAGTCATTCTGCTGGAGAAATTGCATTGTATGCCATTTCATAATTCAAAACAAAGAATTAGTGAACTCCCAGAATATATCTGTATGTTGCTTAAAACCTTAAAGTTAAGGTAAATTGCAAGGCTCAGAATGTAATTTATAGTTTACTATGCCCTTATAGAATAAAACATGTTGAGTAAACATCTCAGGGATTGAGAAAAAGACTGCAGGACTTATCCACCATTGGACTTTCCGTCTCCTAGGCATTGATTGGTGGCCAAACATTTCTTACCATAACATAATGGTAAATATGATGGAGTCACGGTGATTGGTCTTGACAAAATGTCTTTATAGTTGTCCAGGTGAGGAGGCATATTCTTCCTCCAATGCAAATCAACCTACTTGCCAGTGACCAGCAACCATACAATATCTGAAAAAAAGAAAAATGAATATATCTATCATGAAACAACATGAAACAACAGTGAAACAACAGTGGCTTGGACCGATCAGATAGTGGTGATGGATCCCAAGAAATCACACATAGTGGGTTCCTACATTATCATCTTCCAGCATTCTGGCAAAATTATAAATCTAATAATTAAAGAGGAGCTGAACATGAACCCCGTTGAAGTCAATAGGGACCAGGATTTTAACAACAAAAAATGTTTTTAAAATGGGGATAGTAAGAGCTAGCGGGCTGAAAAATGGTGGGAATAACACGGCTGTAGGTAAGTAGGTAATAGAAGTAATTAAAAAATAAACAAAGAGAAAATTACTAAAAAGATTTATTAAATAAAAATCATCCAAAAAGGAAAATGCTCTGACACTATCTATCCCAACTGGAGCATGAGGAAAAGCGGAATAGTGGATTTTCAGCAATCCGTACTACTAGGCGGTAGTCTGTACACTAAAGAGTCATTGTAGCATAATCAAAACAGAAAAGAACAGAGTGGCACTCACCTATGTTCGTATAGCTATTCTTTATTGATCAATGCAGCACATAGTTAAAAGCAGAGCGAGGTGGTGGGCTGTTTCGCACCCTCAGGCACTTTCTGAAAACTGTTGACGTCACTATGCCCCAATGTGCACCATATTAGCATTTGTCATCAAGGAAACCAACAAACAATTATCTGAGCAGCAACCCATTTTCATTATCAATACAGTTGAATATTTAAAAAAAAGACAATGTAAAATAAATGTAAATATTAAATCTATTTAAATGTAAATAGATAAAAACAAGCTGATACATAAAAAAACATATCTACGGGTAATCCGTTTAGGAGGAACAGAAATATCTTAAACTACTTTTAACTTTATTCTTCAAAAGCAAAGATAGGGAGATATATCATAATTTCATAAAGAAACATTCATATGGTCATTAAGACTTAATTCTCCCATGACATTGAATTGTATTATATACCATATGTACTCGAGTATAAGTCGACCAGAGTATAAGCCGAGGCCCCTAATTTTGCCACAAGTAACTGGGAAAACCTATAAGCCTAGGGTTTGAAATACATTGGTCATAGCCTTCCTGAGTATTGAAATGCCAAGCGGCCTTGCCCAGTAATTAAATTCCCTGTAGCAGAGCCCCTGGTAATGAATTGCCCTGCTGCCAGGACCCCATTGGTGAAATACCCTGCAGCCAACCCCCCCACTTAATAAAAACCCTACAGCCAGCATCCCCACCTGTGAAATGCCCTACTCACCTTTAAGCACTGCTCGATACTTCCCGCAGCTCCTCTTGCTTCAGCTTTTTATCTTTAAAAAAACAGGCAGAAACACGTCCATGCGCTCTTCCTGCTGGTGCATAGTATGATGTCCGCAGCGGTGACACCGCAGCATCATAGCGTGCACCAGCGGACAGAGTGCATGGACACGTCTCTGCCTGCTTTGCTATAAATGAATCTGGCAGTGTCGTAAGGTAAGTGTGGAACTTTATTTTTTTAGATTACAAAAGAAGCCCTTTTAGGACTGCCAAGGCAAAGAGCTAATCTATTTACAAATCTGTCCTGAGACAGGATAGAGCCTTATCGGTCAGGCCTAAAACATAACTTTTATTATGTCTATGAGGCCACTAGGGTAAATAGTGGCCTCATACCTGCGGATTTTAATACACAGTGTGATTAACTACTTACTACCTTTTATTTTTATAGACTTAATAAAAGTTATGTTTTAGGCCTGACCGATAAGGCTCTATCCTGTCTCAGGACAGATTTGTAAATGCTTTATTTTTTTATGCACTTGTGAATAAGCGGAAGTAGTGTTTTTGCTGAAAAACTCGGCTTATACACAGGTATACAGATATACCAGTATACCAGTAACGGTATACCACCTTTGTGGTGGTAGTGGTTGCATCAGATCCTTCCTTTGCTGGAAGACAGGTAGAAGTAACCCTGCAGGCAGTTTCAGTTGCCATGACCCTCTTTAACGTGTTCTGCCATGGCTTCCTGCTATGGGGCTTCTCTTCACAAGCAAGATCAGTGGTTCATCTCTCACATTTCTGAATCTGTCCATTATGCTCCAGAGGGACAGTACCATTTTGACGAAGGTAACTAGGAAAAATGCGGTTACACTTGTTCCTACAGTGCTCCACATCCTGGGATGCAGCAATAATACCTGTGGTACATTTACTACATAGTAACATATATATATATAGTATACATATAGTACATATATACATATAGTAACAGGATGCCCCCACCTCCCATGTTACTTGCCATGTGATGCGTCTATGTCTTGTTCACATGACCGGTCATGCACTCGGATTCAGAAGAAGTGGTTTCCTCCCTGGCATGCCATGAGTGGGGACATGGCGGGGCCTAGGAGGTTTTAGGGGCAAAGGCTTTGGGATTAGATGGGGGGATTGAGGAGATAACTAGCAGTAGTGTTAGTTTCTTGGTTAAATAAACAGCATCTTTTGTTCCTCAGTGTTGCTGTCAGTGCAATGGGAGCTCACACTGCTATGTGTTTTAACATAATCTTGTATTTTTGACCCCTGATGATAGTGTTACGTACCAGAAATGTGTAGGGTCTAAATTATCATCCTGTAGTGTCGCTCTGTGAGTGAGAGGCAGCGTTTTATCATGCTATTTGTGAGTGGACCAGAACAATAAACTTTGAGTCCACTTGTGAGATTTAAGTGTTCACTGATTTCTAACGAAACACACACAAGACACTATCTGCTGCAGAACTGGGTGGTGATACCATTTTATCACCTGAGCTTGTACTTTTCTCTTTTATCTGGTGGAAGAAAGACACCGTTCACATAGGGTATTATCCATTTTTATGATTTTTTAAAGCAGCTGTGAATAAAAGTTATATTTTAGCCAGACAAGTCCTCTTGCAACATTCCAGTGAATCCATTTTTATATTTTTAATGAGAGATTTCATCTAGGATTAATCTGATGTTCAGAAGTGAATTTATCCATGGGTTCCTAGTCACCACCTCTTCATCGGAAGTATCACTGCCTTTGAGCCATGTTGGGTCTAGGACCTTATCATCACAGCTCACTTTTTCTTCTACTAAGCCTTCACTGCTGCCCTCCTTCTCTGTCCATACATCACCAAAAGTCACAACTTTTGGCAGTTGATTTTTATTGTTATTATAGGTCTCTTCTGACGGGCCATCATCCTCCAATGAAAGTTCTTAGGAATCTTGGAACTCTATCTCTGCTACTAGTTCAAGGCATGTGGATGGGCCATGGAATCATACAGCATGACTCACTGCTCCATGACTTGTAGCTGAAACAGCTTTGCTACTTTGAAGGTGGGTCACGTGGAGGGCTTTGCACTTTCAGCTGAGGATGAGTATGGCAAAGATACGTTTTCCCATGGTTGATGCACTGTATATGTGAATATGGACGAAAAAGGAAGGCGTCCTTCGGCACCAGCTTTAGTAAAAAGTCTTCAAAGTTTATTCATAGCAAAAAAGTAGTAAAAACAAATAACATGGTGAAAAAATAACAAAACATGATAAAAACATGTTTGTACAAACAGGACTGGGTGACGCGTTTCAGACCTTTACATTTTAGCGGTCCTTACTCATACCTCAAGTATGGTTGCATGGTTTTTAGACGCCAGATCCATTTAGTTTCGATCTGTTGTAGCTTCTTCATCAGAGACCCACCTCGCAGGGTTCATTTCAATGTGATCAATTCCCCGAAAGCGTAGCAGACTGGAATCACAGGAGTGATGCTGTAGAAAGTGACGAGGGATAGTTTTGAAACTTTCAATCTGATCATCCTCAATGTTTTTCGCATTGGCTATCCCAATCACATGCTCTCGTACCCTCACTTTGAATTCTCTGGATTCTCTTTAATCTTTTTGGCAATTTGGACATATAAGGGCTTATTTTCTGTAACATTAGATACACTTTACAAATACTTCATTTTAGTGGGTCTTTGGCTTATTGATGAGATTTTGAATGTATGGAGGAAAAGAAAATCATCAATTTTGGTTTCCTTTCTTTTTGTAATTTTTTGGGGGCGTTCAGTGTACCATAAAAATAATATATTACCCTTATTCTATGGATTACAGTGATACCTAATTTATATAGTTTTTTAAATATTTTAACAATTTTACTGAAGAAAAACGAATTTCTTTTTGTATCTCCATCTTTTTGCTGACAGAGCTGGTTTAGGGATTATTTTTTACACGTTGCGTTTTTCTTTTAAGTGGTATCACATTGGTGCACATAACTTTTTTTTATCACTTTTTGGGCCATTTTTGTAAAGGGATTTTATGAAAAATGTACATTTTTGGGGGGTTTTGTTTTGACGGCATTCTCTGAGCGGATTCAATAATGATTATTGTACAGATTGTTACGGACACAGTAATACCAAGTATGATGGTTTTTCCCCGCTCCCACAAAAGACCATGCAGCCCCTGGAGCTGGCATTGGTTACAATCTACAGCAAATGTCCCTTACATGCAGCAGTCATGCCTTACCGCGGCATGTAAGGGCTTAAAACCACGTTCAGCAGCAGGTACGAAAAGCAGGACGGAGTACTACGTCACGATGGAGCAAGTACCTGAGGAAGTCACCATTGGGTGACGATATGAGTGGAGTCTGCCTACCTCCCCCTCTCTCTGCCTATGCCTCCATGCCATTTTCACGTTGCTGCATAGACCCAGTTAAGGTATTGTATTATGTGGGCATGTTTGTGGACATTTTCAAAGATTTTTTTAATCTGACCGGAGTTTACAGTTGTTGTAATCTTCTATTCCAATGAATGTGCATATAAGTCTTCCTTCAGTCTATGAAGATATTTCCAACTAAAGATTTCATTGGGAATAAGCCACTGTCCAGACACATAACCACTGCAGTTCTTTTCCCACAAATATCCTCCGTAATTCAGCTTTGCTATTCAAAGGAAATAGGTATGGACATAGCGTAGACGGTTTCAACAACATGCCCCGGAAGAAGCTGATAGGCGAAACCCTGGGTCAGGCAATGTCTGAAGTCCTTATGGATTGATTATATGCGCATTTTTAACAGATTTTATGTGAGTAGAACCAAGAATAAAAAGTTTTTAATTGTTGAAACCGTCTATGCTATGTCCATAGCAAAGCTGAATTACGGAGGATATTTGTGGAAAAAGAACTGCAGCGGTTTCGTGTCTGAGCAGTGGCTTATTCCCAATGAAATCTTTAGGTGGAAATATCTTCATGGACTGAAGGAAGACTTATATGCACATTGATTGGAATAGAAGATTACAACAACTGTGAGCTCCGGTCAAATTAAGAAAACTTTTTAAAATTTGCATGTTGGATGTTTGGTGGATCCATCCGGGACCGTTTTTATTTGCAGCTCTTAAATTGTGTTTGGAAGGTGCAACGTCTTTACTTTTTATGTCATGTTTGTAGACATGCATGCACTGGAGATGCCTATACAATAATATGCTTACTTATGATTGCTTTGATTCTTTTTGGTGTTCTTTACCAGTGCATATTATTTGTCCTCTCTCTCTAGTGCAGCTTTGGCAGTTTGAGGTAGGGAGCAAAGGGCCTACATCTGTCCCTTGGTAATTTTGTACACCATGAGGCTATATTTTTTAAGTGTTTTCATTCCCTTTTTCCCCTTTTTTATTTATATGATGTACGCTTCCAATTGTTTGTTTGTTCATGACTCTATGGGATGTACTGACTCTTTTTATTCATTTTCGGAATAGGTAGTTCCTGTCTTCTCTTGATCTGTTGGTGAACTCTACTGGGAGGTCATCAGCAAGTTCTTTGAGTAGAGTAAGAACAATAAACTCATCCTAAACTTCAACAAAACTAAGGAGATTGTCTACGAACTGA
The DNA here is from genome assembly GCF_040894005.1 of Engystomops pustulosus. Classification (NCBI taxonomy): domain Eukaryota; kingdom Metazoa; phylum Chordata; class Amphibia; order Anura; family Leptodactylidae; genus Engystomops; species Engystomops pustulosus. The sequence goes on along the minus strand of NC_092415.1, from coordinate 102,256,592 downwards.
GGGAAAATAAAATCACTAGAAACTAGCTTTCCCAAAGTGAAATGTATGTTCTTTTCTCTTTCTTCCCCTTTCCAGTTCCTCTTTTTGAGATCAATAAAGTAGTATTGCATCGTAGTCACCGACCAACAGTAGCAGATATTTTTCAGTATTATTTTGCTAAATATTCCTTTATTTTCAGCTTGTTCCATACTCTGGATCAATTATACATTGAAAAATTCCCCAAATAATTTCCATTTCTCTCTAGAAGCTCGCGTTTATGAGATGTTGAGTGTTTACATCAAGTACAATGGAAGAACAGTACCATGAATGATGGGATATTGATTACTGTTGGAGCATTCAGAGGGAATGTCCAGGAAAATCTCATGGCAGAAAATCACATAAACAAGGTTTCAGCGACCTGATGGCCACTCTCTAATCTGCAGCCACAAAATGTAACATTGAATTTCAAAGTTTCTTGAGCACAATATTGAGTGACCCCTAGTTTGAGAAGTGCCTACTTCATAGGGGGGCAACACCAGATCTCCTAGAGTAGAGCTCTGTAAGACGTGTGTCATTTCCAGAATCAGGCCTCCAAAGATACTTAAAAACAGTTCAAACTTTTAATGGAAACATGTCACCACATTTTTCACAAATACAGCTAGTGGCAGTTTTCTATATAGCCCTCATAACTATTTGACCCCCTTCTTTTAGCTAAAAATTGTTTCCTCCATAAAATCAGAGTTATAAACTTGCCTGGTATCTAGGGCTCTATAGAGTGAGTCAGGGAGTGTGGCCTTATGTCATGTGACCAGGATGACATCAACACAGGTCCTTTAGCCTTGTAACATCAACAAACTACCCTGTTCACATATCTGACCACATAAAAAAATCACAGCATGCCTGAATGAACTTCTACTCCCCTTCATGCAGGCTGCTGTGATTTCATCTGATGTGATATGCTGTCATTTCATGAGAAATATGCTTGGTGTACAGTTGCTAATGTTAGAAGGCTAAAGAACTTATGATGATGTCACCCTGGTCACATGACATTACTGCTGCATGCAGAGAAAGCTGCAGGATTTGTCCCGAGGAGGCCACTTGACTGGCTAAAGACATCCTTGCATACCAGGTAAAATTATAAAGTTGAATATATGTGAATCTGAGGGGAACAATTTTTAGCTAAAAAAAGTGTCAGTTAGTTATTAGGGCTCTATAGGAACCTGCCACAGTCAACCTATTGCAAGTCACTTTGCTTACATAGGCAGAGCAGCTCTCCCATTCAGGTGTCTAAACCTGGCTATGCATGTCACAGGTGCTCCTGCGACCCATGTCCCGGGTTGGAGGTGCACCCGTGTGCCTCGCTGCTCCCCTTGCACCAGCAACAGGTGCACTTACCTTGCCACTCCCCAGTGACGGTCTCCTTGGAGGCGAGGACATGCGTGCTGGCCACCTGGCAGTCTATAAATATCCAACCTCTTCCCTTATGCCATACCAGATCTTTTTGCCTTGTGCCTGAGAGAAAACTTTGAGCCTATGCTTTGTGATTGTCTACTGAATTCCTGTTGTGACCCCGGTTCTGTTCCTGACTTCGCTCCTGTACTGCCTGACCTGACCTTCAACTACGTCCTAGACTCTGATGCCGTGCTGCCTGTCCTGAGCTCCTCCCTGTCCCCAACTACAATTCTGCTCTATGACTCTGTATGTCACCTTGGTCACCACCACTGATAAAGTTGTGCCTGTGGAGTAACCTGGTGGTACTACGCCGCAACAAGTCCAACCTGCTTTGCGGCAGGTTCTGGTGAAAACCAGGTACCACTTAGACTCCACTCCCTGGTGTCGGCTTACATCATCGTCCATGGTGATCAAACTGATCCTGACACTGCAATCTGTCTAATATATTTGCACTGTACTAAACTTTATTATAATCCCATCTAAAATTTACTGCAAAAGAGGCAGATTTATAAACCCATTCATATAGACAGGTTTCTTACATTAAAAATGATGAATAAACAATGATTTGTTCTTTTTTGAATTGTAAAAAGTCCAGTCATCTGTAGTCATTTTGCATTGTTACCTTGATGCATAATTGCTTTTAATAGGTCTTTTTCTGCTTCTTGATCATGTTCTATCAATGAGAAGGATTCTGTGTATTTTACTCCTGTCTTCATACATTCTTAAGAGCAGCTTCACGTCCTTCTAATGTCTATATCATACAGCTGGGCATTTATCTACTGGCACAAGATCACGGCCTTTCATTGTTGGCTTAGAAAAGTCAATTTCAAAGCACAGGTTGAGGATGTTTTCCTTAGTTCTGGGAAATTGTTCATTGCAATCTGTGCATACTGAGGCACCAGCTGGCTCTTCTTTCTGCTCTGGTTAAAGAATTAGATTCAAGTTTTGCTTTTTTCTATTTTGTCTTAGACACAGTTTTTTACACTGCATTTATTCCTAGAAATTAGAAGACAATAATACACTGTTTGGGTTCTAGCATTTACTTTGACCTTGCATTTTACTGGGGGCTTCATATTAATAATGCTTTTGTGATGACTTTGTAAAAGTTTCCTTGAATTCACATCTCATTATATTGATTTCCTGTAGCCAACCACATGGAAATATCTAATTTTTAGAATGCAACATTTTATCTGATGCTCAAAAATATGGAATTCCCTAAGGTCTGAAAACAAATATGTCAGGTATGAGCGGATTACATTGTCAGCTCTCTATTGTCTGCTATGTTTTTTCCTTAAATGGAATGAAACAATGTTACATATTTCACTTTGAATTAGAAAGCCTTAATATAAATTATGGAACAGTATTTATTTCAGGTGAGACATAACAGAAAACTATTCTTTCAATGAAAGTAAAAAAGAAGAAGTCTTAGAGAAGTTATATAATTTACAGTATTACATTTCTTGCTGCTAATAAAAAAACAAACTATTTTAAATCACTGTCCAGACATTGCCATAACTTATATCAATCCCCACCTCCTTAAAGCTCATAATCTACTTTCCCTATACAATGCCAACAGTACAAATTCTAATAGCTGCACCTGTCTTCTCCCTAATAGACATCTATGCTTGTTTAAGGGGAGGACAGTAATCTGCTGCCTATAATCTATTGTGAGCACAAAGGTTAGGGAAATGATAAAATTCAATATAACTGAAATGTCCAACCCTATTGACATACATTACATAACAGTCGACCAGTCCCAACAAAATCATCATCTTAGGGATATGCAGATGTTCGGTTCTGTTTGAGCATCGCGGTTTTGGGCCTCCCCCAAAGTGGATACACTGAAGTTGGATTCAGACTTCTGACTGTAGTCTAGGTGCGGATAAAACTCACACACCCCCTGGCACCATTTAACACCCAAGATTGGTGCTGGCACCAATTGCAGGTGTTAACTCTTTAAAGGAAACCTAGCATGGGGATTCTTTCCCTGCCTACCTCTGCCCTAATCTTTAATTTAATAATCCTGTAACCTAACCTAACATTTTAAAAACTTTATTTTAGCAATATGTAAATGAACTTCCGAGGCTACTGGGGCATGGAGTAGCCTTATTTTCCAGAGCCTGACCAGGCTAGTACAAACTTCAGTAGCCTTTGTAGTTAATTTACATATTACTAAAATACAGATTTAAAAAGTTTAGGTCCCAGGATAATTAATTTACAGACTAGGGCAGAGACAGGCAGGAGGAATCTACAATCATATCTGCTTCTCATGGTAGATTCCTCAATGTAGGTTTCCTTTAAATGCCCCTGGCAAAGCTACTGGGGCATGTGTTATAAATGTGACCAGGGGAGGGGAGGCCTGCTAGTAATTCACCACCTTAAATTAACCTAATTGAGCCAGATTGTTGACAAAAACAGCATGGGACTGGGCTTCAAAGACTTTTGGAGCCAGATCGACTCCAGGCATTCCCCTCTCTCCCCAATCTATACAGACAAAGGACCATAAACTCCAAGTTGAATAGGGACAGCTATGAAGTTATGGTCCATCTCACCAGAAGACCAAATACATTTTTGGATTGGTTGTTTTCAGGGAATCATAATAATCAATTTTTTGGCGTTCTGGAATACTCGGTTCCAGAGAGATCAATATCTCTGGATAAGACCATAGAAAATGGGTCAGGTTTGGTATCAATGCAATCCAGGGATTCACCCGGATCCAATGATACCAGAACCTAATGACTCCCCCTTGAGAAGCTACGGCTTCTCCAGGTCTCTGGTTGAAGTACCAGGTAGGAGGAACCCATGACTCCTCCTGTAGGTTGGCAGATGTGTGACCCCACATGATGTGATCAGGCACCTCTGAATGGGCCTTGTCTTTCACCTGGGCGAAACTTTACCATCAACAAGCACAGGGAGGATCTTAAAGTGTGAACTATCCATCCCTATTAGGGCCACACACACAAGGTAACTGACTCACCGAACTGCTTAAAATTGTAGTGCTACCTGTGTAATTTGTGCTCTGTTCACTGGATATATCTATTGTGTGTACTGTATTGTCTAGTGTGCCCTTAAGGCAATTAAATAAAAAGTTTAACCTGCGTTGCTCTTTTATCTCGATCTACGAAATCTCCACGTCTGGGTTTCTCGCTTATATAGATGCTACCGGGTTGGTTCCTCACCTTATATAATCCCATTACGGACCGGGCTTATAAAGGAGAACTGGTGGCAGCATAAGGCTGATAGTATTCTGTCTTACTGAGGTTAGTGAGCGGGATCTTATAGCCATTCAGGGCTTTGATTTATTGTTGTGCCTTATCCGGAAGTTGTGTGGACAACTTTAAATCACTTCCTGCGCCTTTCAGAACCTTTGCTTTCTGGGAGTGTCTGTAAAAGGATAACTGAGTGACCTTGCGTACCCTTCAGGGGTCTGGAACATCGCGTTTTCCTTCACAGCATGTAAATGCGGAATGCATGTGCATACCCCCTTGGCCAAACCCATACCTCAGTGTAACAAGAATGAGTCCAAAGCAGCACTGCAAAAAGGTGTACAAAATTAAGGGTGCTAGCCCCACAGAGCTAGACCAAGAACCACATCCAATAAAAAAATATTTTCAAGTACATTTAAATAGGTATTTGCCTACCTTTCAATACTAAATATCCCAGCCTGAGATTCTAAATAAAAGACAGATGGTGGGTATGTCATCGGATTTTAAAAAATTATTCTGGTGCTAGCCTTAAACATTGAGGCTCTGGTAGCAACATTCTTGCACGGACTTCCATAAGTAATTGAAATGAACTTGCAGGTCATAATCTTCCTTCTATCCTTGATGCCATAATGGATCTATAATAGTAATAATTCTTTATTTATATTGCGTCTACAGATTACACAGAGCTGCAAAAAGCTTGCCAAATCAGTCCCTGTCCCCATGGGGCTCACAATCTAATCAATCTACTAGTATGTTTTGGAGTGTGGGAGGAAACCGGAGGACCTGGAGGAAACCCACCCAAACATGGAGAGAAAATACGAATTCTTTGCAGATGTTGACCTGGGTGGGACTTGAATCCAGGACCCTGGCGCTTCACGTTTTCAATATTAGATATTAAGATGTTCAGCACAGGTACTTGGTCATGCCCTATGGTCTCTTTAACACTCCCACTGTGTTTCAACAATTTGTTAATGACATCTTCTGGGGTGAATATTCTGAGTTATCTGCTTGATGTGATTTACCAAGAATTCTAATCTTTGTCTTTGTAGCTGTAGTTCAAATTTTACAGTTATTGACTTTAACTTGGACATATTAAGGTGAAAGAGTGTTGATTACTGGTCTACACAAGCCTAGTATATCCCAATATAGATAGATACCTTTAATCATCCCCCAAAGTGGAAATTAAAATGCTTCAGCATGACACAACAATATTAAAGCAGACATATTTACAAATATTATAAAATACATTTTTCTAGGCTTTTAGACCTTTAAATTGTTTCCCTATATGGGATGGCAAAGATGTTTGTGCAATTGAAAACTTGTAAATAAAGATAAAGAAAATCCTTTATTCCAGTTGTAGTATCCCTTTATAATAATAAAATAGCACACACCAGTTCCAAAAAAGGACCGGTAAATATATGTGGAAAGTAATTTTTAATCTCTGTTGTTGAGTTGTTGTGAGCATTATAGTTAGGAAACTACCCTTTGTCAATCAAAGGGTAGAGCAGGCTCTGGGAATGGACTCATGACACAAAGATAGTGGGCACTGAGACTAAACCACCTTCCTTAATGTCCCTGCCTACTTGCCTCCCTTTTGCAAGGTGGTAAGGGACAACTAGTTGATGTTCCTTTTCTTGTCTAGTGAGGAAAAAAATCTCATTATACGCTGATGATTTATTGCTTTTTTGGGGTAATCATCAATCTGTCTGCAGAACTTTTGAGGTCTTCCATCTATTTTGGCAAATGTCCGGACTAAGTATAAATTGTAAAAAAATCAGCTTTGGTAAAAACCAAATGATGTGGTATAAACCAAATGATGGTTAGAACACTCAAGTATCTGGGGATACACTTCTCTATAAAGGTATCTGACTATATAAAACTTAATGTTATCCCACTAATACAAAAACTTAGGGAAAAAAAAAAAACCTGGAAAGTGATCTCACTTTATATGATGGGGAGGATAGCATTGTTAAAGATGGTAATCCTGGGGGCGTGACCTGGCTGCCGTCTGAGATGGTTGTGTGAAGCCCCAGCTCCATCCTGCAACCACCTTACCAGCAACTTTCCACAGCGAATCTGGGGTTAAATCTTATCCCCCAACATCCCGGAACAGTCCTCATCATGACTAAAAAGAGGAAGAATGCGGGTAGACCTAGTAAATTAACAGAATTTTACTTTTCTCCGTCATCGACGAAAAATCAAGATGGTGCCGGCCAGGACCCGCGACAGGAAGATAGGCCGCAAGATGCAGAAGGTATTACCTCGCGGCGGGCATCCCCGGAAGCTATGGGTCCTTGAGTGCAGGCCTCTCTGACACCCCCAGGATGGGAGAGGGAGTAGGTGGACTTACCTACACAGCTGCATGTAATTCATCAGGTGGCTCCCCTCAGACATAGAGTCCCGCCAAACAGAGGCCGCGTCTGCAGAGTGAAAGTGCTCAGAGCGGGCATGAGAGAGATGACACAGGAGACCTCGGAGGAGAACAAGACCCGTTCGCTACACTACCTGACTCGTCCACGATCAAGCAGGCATCAATGAAAGAGATGCTATCCATGCAGCAGAAATTAACTGTATGCTAAAACCCCTCAACTGAGCCATCCACGAACTGGGGGATAGAACTGAACATATTGAGACCCAGTTAGGGGTCTTTGCGAACTCGCATAATGAGCTCATAGACGCTCACTATGAGTTTGAATCTGAGGTCCATAGGCTACAAGCTAAACTCGCAGACCTAGAAGACAGGTCGAGGAGGAATAACCTCAAATTTAGAGGTATTTCAGAGCTAATTCAACCTGCGGACCTTACACAATATCTGCAGAAAATGATCAAGGTCATACTACCAGAGGCCTCAGCACTGGACTTAGCTATTGATAGGGCCCATCAGGTCCCCAGGCCTAAGCACCTGGATGAAACAATGCCTAGGGATGTCCTGGCGAGAATTCATTTTTTCAAGACAAAAGAGGAAATAATAAGAGTGACAAGAAGAATGGAATCGCTCCCTGAGCCATACTACGAAGTATCTATTTTTACTGACCTATCTATGGCCAATCTTCAGCTTCGCAAGCAGTTGCAACCAATCACCAAAGTCCTGCGGGATAACAAAATCCTCTACAAGTGTGGATTTCCTGTATGTGTAATTATCACCAGAAACGGAGCCACACAAGTGGTGGAAACAGTTGAGGAAGGAACTGCTCTACTTAAAAGATGGAACCTTGAGGTCCCCCTGCCCTCAACTACCTCGAGACAGCCACCAACTCCGCTTGAAGAAGAATGGACCACAGTCCAGAACAACAGAGGACACCGTTGAGGGGCTACATGGCTATATCCCTAGACCCTTCGTACATGGTGGTGCGGACGCTTGACCTTCCACACGTCCAGATTGGATAACTACGTGACTGTTGCTCCCCTTACTTGTCCGACGGAACCACGTAAAGTGGCTCTTGATAAGATCTTGGACACCTTTGAGCTACCTAGCTCATGTTTGTTTTTGTTACAAGTTTTTAAGTTGGCACAGAGTACAGGCGGTCCCCTACTTAAGAACACTCGACTTACATACAACCCCTAGTTACAAACGGACCTCTGGATATTGGTAATTTATTGTACTTTAGTCCTAGGCTACAATAAACATCTATAACAGTTATCACAGGTGTCTGTAATGAAGCTTTAGTGTTAGATATTGATTCTTATGACAATCCAACATTTTTAAAATCCAATTGTCACAGAGACCAAAAAAGTTCTGGCTGGGATTACAATGATAAAATATACACTTCCGACTTACATACAAATTCAACTTAAGAACAAACCTACAGACCCTATCTTGTATGTAACCCGGGGACTGCCTGTATATTCATATATGATAAAATAACCATTGCCACGGCAGGGCTGTATATGTATACTATAGCTCAGTGATGGCTAACCTATGGCACTGGTGCCAGAGGTGGCACTCGGAGACCTTTCTGTGGGCACTCAGGCCATCACCAGAGATGACTCCAGGTATCTTCCTGCAGTCCCAGACACTCCAGGACTTGCTGTGCACAGAGCTATTTTAAAGTGACAGCTCTACCTGGGACTATTTTCTGCTTTATTGGTGTCCTCAGGTGCTGGTATCACTGAAAACTGTGACGGAGAAGGGAGTATAAATCACAAATAAAATTTCTGTGTTGGCACTTTGCGATAAATAAGCGAGTCCTTGTTGAAGTTTGGGCACTCGGTCTCTAAAAGGTTTGCCATCACTGCTATAGCTATTTAATTGGATGTTCCTATGGCTATGACAATAACCAGCATAAATTCTAAAGGGTTAAACACCCCTTTTAAAAGGAATCAATTGTGGAATGAAGCAAACAATTCTAAATGTGATATCCTGTGTGCACAGGAAACTCATCTTCTGCAAGAGGATGCGTTTCGTGTCAAACACCCAGCTTTCCCACACATACTCCACTCCCACTTTCATAAAAAATGTAGAGGTGTTTTTATTGCAGTAAGGTCGTCTGTGGCCCTGCAAATCTCAGAGTCCATCTGTGACCCACATGGCCGATATGTAATCATTGTAGGTAGTTTTAATAACCTGCCTATTACTTTGGCTGCTATCTATGCACCGAACCGCAGACAGATTTCCTTTTTTCACAAAGTCATGCGAATAGTCACAGCCCACGAGAGGGGCAAACTGATTGTTTGTGGAGACTTTAACATCACTCCAGACCCAAAAATGGATTCTACCTCCTCTGTCAGAATGGCCCCACTTGCACTCAACACTGAACTATGGAAATTTAAATTATACGACTCATGGCATATAATTAACACAAATGAAAGAGACTACTCCTTCCATTCCACCGTTCATAACTCCAATAGTCGAATTGACCTTATTTTAACAGATAGAGACGCATTAAGCCAAATCAAGGAGGCCAAAATAGGAGTTATCAAGTGGTCGGACCACGCTCCGGTCACATTAACTCTTGACACAGGCATACAGGATAGGCCTTCTTACATGTGGAGGTGCAATCCATATTATTTATCGCATGACTCACATAGAGCCCAAATTGAGAAGGAACTCAGGGAATATTTCACTATTACCACGCCCCTCATTGAGGACCCTGCTCTACTGTGGAATGCTCACAAGGTATATATTAGGGGGGCCTTTATGAGGCTGGAATGTACGGATAACAAAATCCATAGGAAACAACTTAAAGGAAACCTACCACTTGAAGTGGCACGTTTCTGATGGGTGAGCTGGTGCCGGAGCTTATTTTCGTTAGTGTTTTAAACCGCGGTATCGCGGTTTAAAACACTTTTTAAACTTTATTGCGGGCGCAGGCAGGTACGCGCTCGGCGCTTACCATGCGCGCGGCTCTCCTTCACTTCCTATGTAGCCGCACGCATGGTAAGCGCCGAGCGCGTACCTGCCTGCGACGGCTATAAAGTTTAAAAAGTGTTTTAAACTGCGATACCGCGGTTTAAAACACTAACGAAAATAAGCTCCGGCACCAGCTCACCCTGAGCTGGTGCCCGGTATTTCCATCAGAAACCTGCCACTTCAAGTGGTAGGTTTCCTTTAAAGCTCTTACTGAGCAGCTTCAACAAGCAGAATCTGCAAATAAAAGCAACCCGACCCAAGGCAATCTTGAAAGAGTCACCTCGGCCCGCAGACAGCTTAGGAATTTGCTCCTTGCCCAATATGATAAACGCCTGAGGAAACTCGAGGCTACCTATTATTCCCAAAGCAACAAAGCGGGTAGACATATGGCACGGAGATTAAAACAGAAACATTTGAATGCTAGAATTCCCTTTCTCCTACATCCATCTAATGGAAGCAAACTATACTCCCCTAAAGCGATAGCTGACCGCTTTAAAAGTTATTATGAGTCTCTTTACAATATAGCGGAGGACAGATTTACTTACCAACCGGTACATGTGGAGATAAACAACTTCCTTAAATCCGTGGGCCTTCCAAAATTAACCCCAGAGCAAGGACACACTCTAAACGCTCCATTCACTACTAATGAGATAACTAAGGCCATACACTCTATGCCGCCGCAGAAAGCCCCAGGCCCTTATGGGTTTATAGCAGAATACTATAAGACCTTTTCCGCCATCCTTCCTACCTATTTCACTAACTTTATAAATGCGGCCGCGGAGAAGGGCTCACTCCCAACAGAGAACCAACAAGCTTTGATAGTAACTATACCCAAACCCGGGAAACCCCCAAGACTCCCCAAAACTTTAGACTGATCTCACTATTAAATGCGGATACTAAAATATACACAGCGATCCTAGCAGACAGACTCATGCCATATATTCCCCACTTGATAATAGACGACCAACAGGCTTTATTAAAGGCCGCCAAGCCTCTGATAATACCCGAAGAGTCATAGACATTATGGGCTTGCTTCATTCAAAAAGACTCCCTGCGGTCTTACTAGCCCTGGACGCCGAGAAGGCGTTCGACCGCATTAACTGGTTTTACGCCTTCTCGGCACTAAGACTGATGGGCATAGATGGTTTCATACTACAATCCATCCAGGCATTATACTCTTCCCCCTCTGCCAGGGTCTTTGCAAATAGTCATTCAACATTACCTATGGGACTAGGCAGGGGTACCCCCTCTCCCCTCTCATTTTTGTTTTGTCTATCGAGCTTTTAGCTAGATTGCTCAGGGGACACAAAAAAAATCCAAGGGACAGAAAATGGGGAAAGGTCATACCTCATCTCGCTATACGCGGATGACATACTCTTAACAATGACAGATCCGGAGAGGTCCCTGGAAGCGGCTATGGACACAATTACAGAATTTGGCAAAAATTCCTATTACAAACTCAATGTCAATAAATCCCAATCTCTCCCCTTAAATATCCCCCCAGACACCCTTCACTACCTGAAAACTAAATACACCCTAGATTGGCAAGCAGATCAGTCAAATACCTATGTATCACCCTCACTAAAGCACCCGCGAACCTTTTCCGCAACAACTTCCCTCCCTTACAAAAAAGGAGAACTGTCCTGGCTGGGCCGCATAGCCCCTTTCCAGATGCTCTTGCTACCCAGACTAATGTACTTCTATAGAACACTCCCAATTCCCATACCTAGCTCCTTCTTGAACAAAGCGCAGTGTGTTCTGTCCAGCTTTATTTGGGCAGGCAACAAACCTAGATTAGCAAGGCATATACTGGTCAAACACAAGACTATGGGAGGTCTGGGAGTCCCTAACTTAAAGGCTTATTATATAGCCACTCTACTAACCCAATGCTCCTCCTGGTACAATTCGGTAGATAAAACCCCATGGATGCAAATTGAAACAGCTATGAGTGGAGGGCTAGATATACACAACATCCTAATAGCATGTATCTGGAATATGCCTATACCTAACACACCTTCAACTCTCTTAAAAGCACTTCTGTGCGTCTGGAGATCCCTTCATACTACAGCGGATAACCGGATGACCTGGGCAGACTTGCCTCTCTCTACCCTTGCCATAGCTATTCCTTCCATATCTTTAGCCAGTTGGGAGTCATCAGGAATAAGTCATTGCAAATAATTGTTTGATGATGAGAAAATTATTCAGTTCAAAGCACTTAAGGATAAATACGCATTGTCAGACAATGAGTTCTTACGGTGTGCCCAAATAATACACTATATTAACACCTTGCTGACCGAGGACGAACTATATCGTCCTTGTGCCGCAAGGGGTGTATGGAGAGAGCTCACAAGCTGAGCTCTCTTCATACACACCGGGTAATGGCTGTATAAAACAGCCAACACCCGCATTTCACTGCCGCGGTCGGTGCTGGCACCGATCGCGGCAGTTAACCTGTTAAGTGCCGCGGTCGAACCTGACCGCGGCACCTAACTTAATATTTAATGCCGTCCGCCATCTTGGATGGCCAATCGCCGCCCCTGGAACGTCATCGGAGGGTGGCGATTGGTTGCTATGGCGGCCTAGAGTCTCATTGAGACTCGTAGGCTTGCCAGGTGCAATGATTTCTAATAGCCAGCAGAGGGCAGGCTATTAAAAATCATAGTAAAATAGGTAAATACTGCAATACAGTAGTATTGCAGTATATAGTATTAGCAATCGGACCCTGCAGGGTTAAATTACCCTGGAGGATCTAAAATAATGGTAAAATTTTTTTTTTTTTTTTTTAAATATGAAAAAATAGTAAAAAAAAGTAAAAGTTTAAATCACCCCCCTTTCCCTAGAACTGATATGAATATAAATAAACAATAAAAATCATAAACACATTAGGTATCATCGCATCCCAAAATTTCCGATCTATCAAAATATATTAGCGATTTTTCCCAGCGTTTAATGGAAATTGGCGTCCAAAGTCGAAAATGCCACTTTTTTTGCCATTTTGAAAAATATAAATAATTCTATAAAAAGTGATCAAAAGCCCATACAGTCCTCAAAATGAAAGCATTAAAAACGTCACACTAACCCACAGCTCCGTGCACTGAAGTATGAAAAAGTTATTAGTGCAAGAAAATGGCAAAATGAAGATTTATTTTTTGTACAAAAGGTTTTCATTTTTTTAAATGTATGAAAACATTATAAAACCTGTACAAATTTGGTATCCCCGAGATCGTACTGAACCAAGGAATAAACATAGACATGATATTTGGGGAGCTCAGTTAAAGCTGTAAAATCCAAGCCCACAAGAAAACACCGCAAATGCGTTTTTTCATCATTTTCACTGCATTCTGAATTTTTTTCCCACTTCCCAGTACACGGCATGGAATAATAAATACCATCACTATGAAGTTCAATTTGTTACGCAGAAAACAAGCCCAAACAGAGCTCTTAACATGGAAAAATAAAAAAATTACAGATTTGTGAAGGTGGGGAGTGAAAAATGAAAATGTAGAAACAAATAAGGGCCACATCCCTAAGGGGTTAAATCGAAACTGTCAAACATGCCCCTCTTTAACAAAGATATCTTTAATCTTATGTTCTGTAAAGTTAAGGGCATTAAACCATTTTACACTAAAGTCACTCAGTGTATGACTTTCCAGTATCTCTATCCGTTAAGACTGTGGGAAAGAGAGCTTGACACAACTATTTCTCCTCAAAGTTGGTGTTCCTCTATGAGAATGATATCTAAAGCACTTAAGAATATTGCTCAGATAGAGCTTACCACTAAAGTAATGCTACATTGGTTTTATACACCAGTCCGCCTCAAGCAGATATACCCCAATGCATCTCACCTTTGTTGGTGAGGATGCGGGGGAAGGGGCTCAATGACACATATATTTTGGGACTGCCCCTTATTACAATCATATTGGACACATGTATTCTCCCTCATGCGGCAAGTGTTCCTCTACAGCAGTGGTTCTCAACCTGTGGGTCGGGACCCCAGCGGGGGTCGAACGACCAAAATCAGGGGTCGCCTAAAGCCATCGGAGCCGCAATTTTACTGTGTTTTTACTGCGTTTTTACTGCGGGTTGCATGGTTTGGGGTCACCACAGCATGAGGAACTGTATTGTGGGGTCACAGCATTAGAAAGGTTGAGAACCACTGCTCTACAGATTCCCCCGGTTCCCGTTGCTGGCCCTACTTCTCATAGGGATCCCTCAAATACCCACGCCTCAAAAGAAGCTCTTGGTTAAAGTTCTGACTGTGGCCAAACTCCTCATTACCAGGAAATGGAAGTCTCACCTGATACCCACCAGGGAGGAATTGATCTCTGAACTCAATACAGTACATGCTTATGAGGAAACAATGTCTTACAGTTTTCTGAGATCACATGCCCCCAAACTGATATGGGAAAGGTGGTCCTCCTCCCAATTCTGCTCCTCCACGAGCAGACAGTCCGGAACTCCCTCTACCCTCTAAATAATAGGATCTAAGAATGCTAGACACCCCACATACAGACCATCTTTAATATACTCGGTGCCCTAGTTGTTGTTGTTTTAAACTGTTAAGTTGTTTTTTTTTATGACTATGTCTACATAGCGTCCATCTCACTGCTAAATGGATATATATATATATATATATATATATATATATATATATATATATATGCTACCAGATTCAGATATCCTTTGTTTGTGATCAAGTAACCTTTTTCCTATGCTTATGGGGTTCTCCCTGAAATGTCTGCACGATAAATATTTGATCTTTCACTATGCTGTGAAATAATGCTTTTTATATGTTTTAAAATTATGAAAATGTTTAATAAAAACTAGTTGAATAAAAAAAAAAAAAGATGGTTATCCTACCTGCATTGTTGTATTTACTTTATGCCTCACCTATATACATCCCAAATAAATCTTTAAATAACTGAAAACTTATTCCATGACCTCCTTTGGCACAGGAAACAGCCCTAAGTTACAGGTCTTAAAATTGCCCCTCCATCATGGAGGCATGGCCAGACATTGAGAACATTATTGAAGGTTAATAATATAAACTATAACATATTAGAAATTTTAGAAATGGGGGTGGAGAATGATAATTTGCAATATCCAAATGAGACAGTTAAAATGATGTATATGCTATGCTCGGAAATAAGGAAACTGTGTCAGTTTAAGGGTAATCTAGATTTTATACCACTATGGGGAAATGGTACATTGGGGATCCCTGTAGAAGTGAATCAGGGAAAGTGGATTATGCATGATATAAGGTATATTAAACTGATTCTAGATGGAGAAAGGTTAAAAACCTTCTCCAGACTGATAGAGGAATTTGGTTTGGAAGAGAACATGTGGTATAACTGCAATTACAGAAGGTATTAAAAGAGAAAGGCGATAAATGCAGTATCGAGAAAACCCCGTTACTGATAAATATATGGTGCAGTATTCTCTAAAATCAAAATTCTACAAGATCAACAAAATTTTGTATAATAATAACAATAACTATAGAAAGATAAGTATAGATAATTAACATAAAAAATGGAGTAGGGAAATACCAGTGATGGAGCGGGATAATTGGGTGATGCTCCAGAAGGAATACACCAAAGCTCTCCTAACCTCAAGCAATAAAATGATGCAGTTTTTTAATTTCCTAAATATTGCATTATACCCTAAATACTTTCTAAATTTTATAGGTCAAAAAATTCTAGATGCAATAGATGTGGGATGTGGCGGATGACATACATATAGAGATGAGCGAACATACTTCTTCCGAGCTTGATGCTCGTTTGAGCATTAGCATACTCGAAACTGCTCGTTGCTCAGACGAATATTTCGCCAGCTCAAGAAAATGGCATCTCCCGCCATTTTGATTTTTGGTGACCAGAAACAGAGCCAATCACAAGCCAGGAGACTCCGCAGTATACCCAGCATCACGGGGTACACTTACATGTCGATAGGAGTGGTTGGCTGGCCTGATCAGGTGACCCTGGAATATACTAGCCACTGCCGCGGTGCTCAGATCATTCTCTGCCTGGATGCCATTAGGGAGAGAGCTGCTGTTGGTCAGGGATAGAGTTAGGGTATTCTATTAGATTCGTGTTAAGCAGGAGTGATTCAACAAGCACCCAACAGCCCTTGTTAGGGCTACAATAGCATTATTTTTTTTTTTTTTTAATTTGCTTGTGGCTGGGCTTGCTGGCACTAGTAGTGCAGCTACTACCATATTGTGACGAATTTGCAGGGAGACTTGCAAACGTTATTTTTGGCTCTTCTTGACACACATATCCATTTCAAACAGCTAATTGGGACAATTTATTGGGGGTTTGATTGAATTAGGCACAGTCTGCTGATTTTTTTTAATTTTTTTAAAAGTGACAGTGAAAGTCACAGCACAAAATCCTTTTGTGTGCTGTCAGTGGTGCAAATGCAATTTCATCTAGCTTAGTCTGCCTGCTACTGTTTAGCAAAATAGTCTCCAGAAATCCCAATCCACATTCTCTCTGCCGGTGAAGCATACTGTACGTCACGTGTGGCGTAATCTAATATGGTTTTTTGTTCACATTAGTTCCAGGACATTCAGCAATCCACATTTCAGGTTGATTTCTGATTTCTTCTGCGTGTTTCGTTCATAAAGAAATAAAAAACTAAACAAAAAAAAACTGCCGCTGCTGCCGCTGTCTCCTATGGTGTCAAGGTCAATTATTGGGTGTTTTAGATGCTATCTCGCCTCACTCGGTCACTCTGTCATGGCCATGCTGTTGCCCATAACTTTGGCATAATGGTGCGATTAAGCAGCCTCAGAGGCATCCATGCATGCTGCCCCTGCTGTTTCCTGTCCATTTCCCGAGGCGTTTCCATAATTTTCTAAGGTTTCCAGGTTTTTGGCCAAGCTTCCCTGTGCAGAGCCTTGGTCCCCTTGAAAAATGCTCGAGTCTCCCGTTGACTTCAATGGGGTTCGTTATTCGAAATGAGCATCGGGAAAAGTTTGTCTTGAATAACCAGCACACGAGCATTTTAGTGCTTGCTCATCTCTACATACATATATTCTGGCTATGTGAGAAAATAGGAGGATTTTGGGGGAAGGTGGTACAGAAGATAATAGTATTATATAATATAGAAGGTATCCTTAAATTTGAAACATGTATTTTGTGGTTGTTAGAAAAGAAGAATGCACTGAATAATAGTAATATAGAACTGAAGAAATTATTATTGATAGCAAGATACTGTATAGTCAAAAATTGGATCATGGAAGACCCGCCCACAAAATAAATGTGGATCAGTTCGACAAATAAAACGTTGCAAGCTGAAAGATTGACTATGTATCAAAAGGGTTGGCGGAAGATGCAAAGATTTTATCAAATATGGAGGATATGGAACAACAGACATTTTCCTGAGTAGGAGATATTCTGGTAAAGTGGATGGTAATGTGGGTGAGGTAGGGTGAGGCCATTGTGTAGAGAGGAAGGCATGTCAAGGTTTTGAGTGAGCGAATGGGGGGAAGAAAGGAGCATGGAACATGTTTTTTTGGGTGGGGGTGGGATTCGTAGTGGAAGAGGTGCAATATATTTACATTGTTTAAAACTTGATTAGATAGTGATAGAAATTTGATGCTGGGATGCAGACAAATATAGGGGGATAAAGTATCCCCTTAGTGATATGTAAAAGGAGTGATTTGCAGTTACCATGGTAAATATTGTTAATGTTTTTAATATTTCAATAAAAATAAAAAAAAAAAAAAAAAATTCCCTTTACTCGAATCTAGGACTGAATTATTTATTCCTAACCACATTAGACCCAAAACAATATTAGATGGTACATTTTTCATAACAAAAAACACTACAATGAATGACTGACTGACTTGAGTCAACCAGTAATGGTATGTGAGGGGTTTTGAAAGAAATGCATATTCACTCAGACTTTTGATGTGTATTATTTTTCATTGTTGTAAATTTAACCATTTTGATTTGTAGATGTTTATTCTTGACAATAAAATGTAAGAAATTCTATTTATACATACTCGTAAAGCTGAACTATACATTTTCAATCCACATTACAAAGTAAATATTACAATTTTGACCTTGTTATTTCCAGAGTGCATTGTTAACGCATGTATCCTCCAATTACTTTCTACTGAAGGGTGCACATTCTGAGCATAAAAAGTAACAAATGGAAATTGTTTATTTGAAATAATCACAACAAATATAAACTAGCTTACCATGACAATAAATTTTTGACTTTCCTAGAGTTTACCATGTCTGACAGATCAGCAGCAAGGAACATTTTGATTAATCCTATTTATTTTCATTCTATTGTGATTCAAAGCTGTTGTTTGTTTGGAAAATTCATGTTAGGCTTGCAGCAAATAACAAGGGTATAAAGCATACCCCCTTCATGAAATGGAAATGCCTTATTTTATCTTTGTCTTATAATCTTATAGTAATTGCTTATACCTTGCAGCATAACATCACTATCATCATCCATCACTTGGTAATTTCATGCAAATGGAAGACATGGCAAACATGAACATAAATATGGATCCAGATATTTAGAACCAAGCTTACATTTCATATTATTTAGAATGTAACAAATAACAATCTCTCTGACAAATTCAATTGCACAGAAAATACTGTACATCTCTGAAAAGGGAGCTGAACAATCCTACATAACACAGTGGTAAGTTTGTCCTTAAAGGGGCTGTCCTATTTACGAAAATAAATGTTATTATTTATATGATAAAAAGTTATACAATTTCCAATATACTTTCTGTATCAAGTCTTGATGGTTTTCTAGATCTCTTCATGCAGTCCTTCTACGGAAAACTTCTATGTTTACTTCCAGTGGACAGAAATCCACTCTACAATAAAATAGTATTGTAGAGCAGTGTATTGAACTTAAACCAGTGATCAGAGCATCACTGGTTCAAGTTCAAGTATGTATAATTCAAAAAAAAGTTAAAAACACTAAAGTTAATACATTAGAATAAAAAAAAAATAAATGCATTAAAATATAAGCCCCTAAAATGTCACTTTCCTATAAAAACACTTAATAAAGTATAAAAAACACAAAAACACAAAAACCCCCCGCATATTTGGTATTGCCGCGTCCGTAACAATCTGTATAATAAAACAGAATTGTTACTGGACCCGCACGGTACACGCCGTAGAAAAAAAACGCAAAAACGTTCCGAAAAAAGATCATTTTTAATTAAATGCTCTAAAAAGTAATTTAGAAAATGTTATGCACTCCAAAATAAGCCCACTAAAAAGAACAACTCTTTTCGCAAAAAATAAGCCCCTAACCAGATTTGTCAGCCGAAAAATAAAAAAGTTATGCATATGAAAAGATGGTAATGCTAAAATGAACAAGATTTTCTCCAAATCGGTTTTTATTCAGTACAATTGAATAAAATACACAAAACCCCCACATATTTGGTATCCCTGCGTCCGTAACAATCTGCATAATAAAACAGAATTGTTATTAGATCTGCAAAGTGAACCCCATAAAAAACAAAACAAAAAAAAGCTCCAGAAAAAAGATCATTTTCAATTAATACCCTATAAAAATGCTCTAAAAAGGGATTTAAAAAATGTTATGTACTCTAAAATAAGACCACTAAAAAGAACAATCCTTCTTGCAAAAAATAAGCCCTTAAACAGATTTGTGAGGTGAAAAATAAAAAAGTTATGCATATGAAAGACAGTGATGCTAAAATTAACAACATTTTTGCCAAATTACTTTTTATTCAGTAAAAATTGGAAAAAAATAAAAAATCTATATAAATGAGGTCTTTTTGTAATCGTGGCGACCCATAGAATAAAAATAATATACTATTTTTATGGTATGGTAAACAGCCAAAAAAAAAACCATAAACCACAAAATCTTCCTGAAAAGTGATGATTTTCATTTCCTCCACCAACAAAGAGTTAATAAAATCTCACCAATTAGCCTATAGATTCCCCCAAATTACGTACCAGAAAAGTGCATCTCATGTGGCAAAAGAAATAAGCCCCTATAGGTCCACATTAAAAAAAGAAAAAAATTATAGCCTGTACAATGTGACATAGCAAATCTGATCTGGATGGCGTCTCCTTCCCTTCTATGCCCGGCCGTGCGCCCATACAGCAGGTTACCACCACATATGGGGTATCCGTGTACTCGGGAGAGATTGGGTAACAAACTTTGTGGAGCCTTTATTCATTTAATCCATTGTAAATGTTTAATTTTCCACCCAAAATGGGTGTATTGTGAAAAAATATTACAATTTGCAGACTGCACCTCCATTTTGTTTTAACCCCTATAAAACAAGTAAAGCGTTAACAAACTTCTTAAAATTGGTTTTTCATACGTTGAGGTGTGTAGTTTCCACAATGGGGTAATTTACGAGTCTCACTATTATTTAGGCCTCTCAGTGTCAATTAGAAGTTGAGCAGGTTCATCTAATACAGGTTTTGGTGATTTTACAAAAAATGTGAAAAATGATACCTAAATTCTGAGCCTCATAACATTCTAGTAAAATATGTGGAATCTTAAAAAACCATGCCAACATAAAGCAGACATTTGGGAAATGTAAGTTATGAATTTATTTGGGAGCTATGACTATCTGCATCAAAAGTAGAGAATTTAGAATGTTGAAAATAAAGAATTTTTCCAATTTTTTGCCAAATTTAGTTTTTTTTCATAACTAAACGCAAAAGATTTCATCCAAATTTTTAAACTAATTTGAAGTACAATGTGTCATGAGAAAACAATCTCAAAATCCCCTGGATATCTCATAGCGTTCCAAAACTATAACCACTTATAGTGACACAGGTCAGATTTGAAGAATGGGGCCGCGTCCTTAAGGCCAAAAGAGGCTGAGTCCCGTAGGGGTTAAAACATCTTCACATTTCTATTGGAAAGATCTAGAAATGTTTGTGAAATGCGTGCAGACCAAGGGCAGTTAAAGCTTTTTGCACCAATAGAAATATCCATAGTCTTTAAATATATATCCATCTATTAAGCTGTGAATACAAATGTTGTATTATAGTTTTCTATCTTATTACAGCAACATCTATAGTGAATAACGGTAAAAAAGTACCTGCCTTAATGCCTACCTTTGTTTTGATTCAAACCACATGCACAAATCTTGGTACTGGCGAAAGTACATAAATTCATAAATTAAGTACAAAAAAGACTGTTCTTTTTTTTTAAGACAGATCGTAGCTTCATAGCCTAAACTGATTAATAAATCAGATTACTATCATTTATGGATGATTGCTAACTACTGAAATAGTTGAAACCTTGTTGAACTTGCTTACTTGAAATCTGAATGGATTCAACATGTTTACTAGATTCATTGACAAAATTGACAAAAAAGTATAAACTATCTTTATTCATCATTTGTTTACCACTTTGTTCCTTTTATTATCAATCTTGTCATCCACCTCCTACCCTACTTTGAGAAGTAATTTATTCTATATTTTTAAGGTCATTGGAGCCATGACTTCCCTTCACTAAACTACTGTATACCCATGTGGAGTGTGGGTGGGAAAAAAAGCTCTTTTACACCTAATGAAGTCAGGAAAATTGAAGTGATGTGTTTTTTTTGTTGAACCCACAGTTTGGGTCGGCTCATCACTACTGTTCAACTGTTTCTAATCCTTGATATTGCATAGGGCGACACTGAGAGTAACATATCTGATGATGTTACAAAAGAAAGCATAACAGCTGTAAAGAATGTTCAGGGCACAAATATAATGTAGCATGTGTAACAAAAAAAAAACAATGTTATCTAATCTTCTGGATGTTGTCTGGCACACACCAGATATATACCAAGATCCAGGCTTCTCTCCCATTGACTTTGGACTTTGTATATAAGATGGCGGCAGATGACTGGTTAGAAGACTGGTTCAAGCAGCAGCATTTTTATTTATTAAATTATTTTATTCTGTTCTGCTCTTGTAAAGAATAGGTGGACCATTATACAAGCTCTTATACCTCATGTGTCACCCCCTTATCCTCATAGACTCTAAGCTCTTGTGAACAGGGCTCTCACTCCTGTTGTTCAATATAACTGTTTGCGCTCGGTAATGCATTATTGTTTGTATGTCCCCTATGATTTGTAAAGCACTACAGAATATGATGGTGCTATATAAATAAATATTATTATTATTATTTAGCAAGCAACAAGATGTGAAGTAACAGTGATTCATTGTACATAAGGGACACATATACATTGACAGAGATATGCAGGCAGTTAGACTGTATAGGAGAGTGAACTTGTAAGAAAGCCACTCTGGACCATGCATACGTCAGAAGAATATGAATTATTTAATAATCCCTGGAAATATCATCAGGCCAAGGTAGCCTGCAAGATCCAGTGTTTAAATATGCCATGACATGTTGCTGCCCGATGGCTCTACTGTATGTGAATGATTATTTTGGTGAGAATAAGCAATGTACAAGGTAATTAAATGTAACATAACATGTTTTTATTAACTCTTTCAAAAACATGATATATAAATTTCACGTAAGGACTAAAAGCTAAAATATAATACAAGGTAACAGAAAGCTGCATTATATTGATAGCATGTTCTAAATGTCTTTTTATTTTAGCAGGGGCATAACTAGGAGGGGCTGGGCCCCATAGTAGAGTTCTGTTTTTACACTCACACCTGTTTATAAAATCCAAAACATTTACAAACTCATATATACACACATTTATACACCCTCACAAATCATGAGGATGACATATAGATTAGTGATGATTGTCAGTTGTTTTAAATATTTGGTTTGTAAATATTAGTTTATATCATGACTAAGAACTGTATGGTTCGAAACACGTAGGTATGCCACCTCAGACCAATACCAAAGAATTTTAACTCATTGGACTATGATTCATCTGTTACAAACACAGATATTTTTGAAATTGAGAAATTGAGTACAGCTTACCAGGACATCTCCGATCATCTACTCCAAAAACATACTAGGAGGGGGAGGCAAAATCCAGAATATATCTCCTGCATAAAGGAAAAAGCAAGAAATAAACTCCCAAGATGATTCAATCATTATACTAACATCTATGGCAGATAATTCAACCCTGACAAGGGCAAAAGTGTCTCAGGAGCCTAAGCAACGGACCCAAAGACACCCTACAAGGGGACAAGGAAGACTTAGTTCATTTGGCAGTTTAGCAAAGTTGGATAGAACAAGGTCAAAACCAAGATGGTAGCAAAGGTACAGAATCATATAGTGATAGAATGGTAGATAACACACAGTTGAAGTTGGATTCACAGAATAGCAAACAAAGCAATAGCACCAGATTAAGCAAAGAGAAGACTGAAATAACTAGAACTATCTGAAGGGACTGGTCAGAATATAAAGGTAGTAATGGACAATGCCCCCAGCACTGTCCATCACTCAAGCTTCAGCTGCATACAAAACTCACGCCCAGCTTTTCCAAAGGAAAGATCCAGAAACTGAACTGTCAATCAAGGCAGTCCATTTAGAGCAATTTGCAAGTACAACATACAATCCTCAATTTAATGAAAATAGAAAATTATAAAAAGATGCCTACCAATATTACATAAAGATCCAGAATTAAGGAGATCTTGAAAGGTCATTGCAGCTCTGTGGCCAAAAGAGCTGTTCTCAAGTCAGATTAATGTTCAATCCCCCAAGAAAACATGGTTATCCCTAAAAGGATTTTTTAAATGTGGTGGGGGTTGCTGTAAGGTACTGTATGCATTTTTGCCACTAAAACAACTAAAATTACAATATACTCACCGGCCACCTTATTAGGTACACCTGTCCAACTGCTCGTTAACACTTAATTTCTAATCAGCCAATCACATGGCTGCAACTCAGTGCATTTAGGTATGTAGACATGGTCAAGACAATCTCCTGCAGTTCAAACCGAGCATCAGTATGGAGAAGAAAGGTGATTTGAGTGCCTTTGAACATGGCATAGTTGTTGGTGCCAGAAGGGCTGGTCTTCGTATTTCAGAAACTGCTGATCTACTGGGATTTTCACGCACAACCATCTCTAGGGTTTACAGAGAATGGTCCGAAAAAGAAAAAACATCCAGTGAGCGGCAGTTCTGTGGGCGGAAATGCCTTGTTGATGCTAGAGGTCAGAGGAGAATGGGCAGACTGGTTTGAGGTGACTCAAATCGCCACCCGTTACAACCAAGGTAGTTCAGCATCTCTGAACGCACAGTACGTCGAACTTAGAGGCAGATGGGCTACAGCAGCAGAAGACCACACCGGGTGCCACTCTTTTCAGCTAAGAACAGGAAACTGAGGCTACAATTTGCACAAGCTCATCGAAATTGGACAGTAAAAGATTGGAAAAACATTGCCTGGTCTGATGAGTCTCGATTTCTGCTGCGACATTTGGATGGTAGGGTCAGAATTTGGCGTCAACAACATGAAAGCATGGATCCATCCTGCCTTGTATCAACGGTTCAGGCTGGTGGTGGTGGTGTTATGGTGTGGGGAATATTTTCTTGGCACTCTTTGGGCCCCTGGTACCAATTGAGCATCGTTGCAACGCCACAGCCTACCTGAGTATTGTTGCTGACCATGTCCATCCCTTTATGACCACAATGTACCAACATCAGCTACTTTCAGCAGGATAATGCACCATGTCATAAAGCTGGAATCATCTCAGCTTCTTGAACATGGTTTCTTGAACATGACAATGAGTTCACTGTACTCAAATGGCCTCCACAGTCACCAGATCTCAATCCAATAGAGCATCTTTGGGATGTGGTGGAACGGGAGATTCGCATCATGGATGTGCAGGAATACTTCTAGCACCTTGTTGAATCTATGCCACAAAGAATTGAGGCAGTTCTGAAGGCAAAAGGCCATTTTATGATCCATTATAATTTTTTATAGCAGCTACATGGTGTGTGTTATACAATGCCCCACATGTAATCTTAGATATGTTGTCCAAAATGTCTGTATCACCTGCCCTGTAGAAAGTATACACTTGGGACAGGCAGCCCCAGTGAAGTGTGATGCCTCATTTTACTGTACAGAAGCAGTTGTACTAGTGTATTGGGGTACCCCACTGGCACCCCACTGAACTGCTACAGACTCCACATTGCATTCTGGGTGATTCCCTGACCAGTTTATGGTATATAGCTGGCAATATACCAGTGAAAATTATAATAATCTAACACAAAATTTTATAAAAAACCATAGTTTTATTAATCCATGAAAAGGAAAAACAGATATAAAAATGAGTATTTTATATAAAAAATAGACTCACCCAAAGGTTCTGGCAGATAACAATATAATACATGTAATTAAACCTATTGATGAACACAATATAGAACTGTAAGATATAGCTACCGAATCCATTAGGGATAGATCAAGCGACTACATGGTATACAACATGCAGTCTGGAGTTGTGGCACTAGTACATTGGGAAACCTTCTGGCAACCAACTGCACAGTTTCTAATGCTCTTGTTTCCTTTGTTCTGGATTAAAGGATCCTGGGCCAGAGCAGGGCATCCCTTTGGAAGCCAGAATGGCATTTTGTTACTCTACTATTTTACAGAAAGTAAAGAAAACAGGCTCGCTCACCACCAGGTGCACATGTCCAAAAAGAAAAGTCCTTATCTTCTCAGTAAACAAATAGTAGGTAAACCAGGTAGGACGGCACTCACTTGAATCCAGTAAAATAGTAGAAAAGCTTTATTCATCCAAAGTAGGAACAATACATGCAGGGAACAGTGACAAGGAATAGAACGGCATACACACCTGACACGTTTCAGACCATTAGGTCCTTAATCATAGAAGAATCGTAGAATTGGAGCAATGCGATATATCGTGTTGCCTGGAAGCTTTTCTACTATTTTACCCTGAAAAACATTTCCTAAAATGCAAGAAGAATTGGTAATAACCACAACAAAGAAATGTATCTTGTTTCAATAAACCTTTCATTCAACATCTTGTTTGTTAACAGATTGTCAGTAGATCCTCCACAGTTCCTTTGGTCTTTTTTATCTTTCAAATACATTATTATCATTGCTTTACCTTTTTTTATAGTCCTGTACCCGGGTACCTTACCTATTTATTTAAGAAATCATCCAGGTCAACTCACACCCAAACAAGTGCCATTCTGTTTTACATTATATAATGTACATTTGTCTTTGGAATTACAATTCTTTAGTTTTTTTATTTTTGATAGTCCCTTGCCTTGAATGTTAGAAAACCAAAAATTTAAGAAAAGAAAAGTTGCAACAACATTTTAGAAGGCTAAACCCCTTATTGCCAACACCTTTTCAACTTAAACACCAGACCCTATTTTTAGAATCTGACATGTGTCACGATAATTGGTTATTACTTCGGAATGCTTTAACATATCCAAGTGATTTTGAAATAGTTTTCTCGTGACACATTGTACTTCTTGATAGTTGAAAAATTTAAGTAATAAGTTTTGCGTTTTATTCTACAAAAAAGGAAATTTGGTAAAAAGTAAGAAAAATTCTTAATTTTCAATGTTTTAAATGTTCTGCTTTCTAGGTATCTAGTCTCACTACCCAAATAGTTTGATAACTAATATTTCTGGAATGTCTGTTTTATGATGACATGATTTTGTATGTGTACTCTTATTTTTGTAGGATGCTACTAAGCTTAGACATTTAGACGTGATTTTTCTCATTTTCATAAAAAAATCAAGACTCACATTTTGAGGCACAGCTCAGCTTTCAAGTAAATTTGAGAGGCCTAAATAATAATAGATCCATATAAATTACCCCACTATAGAAACTACACCCCTCAACTTATGTAAAACAATTCTTACAAAGTCTTTTAACCCTTTAAGTGTTTCAAAGGGGTTTAAACAATATAGACGTGTGATTTAGAAACATTTTTGGAAAATACATTAATTTACGCCAGAAATTACACTTTCACAATGAATTAAATGATGAAATGCTTTGCAAAGTTTGATGCCCATACCTAAGTGTGGTAAACTGCTGTATGGGCACATGGCATGGCATTGAAGAGAAGGAGCGCCATTCAGAACAGATTTGTATTGTCACAATGAAAAGGCTATAAAATGTTTTTTATCCACTGTAATGCAAACATATGAGGGCTTATTATTTGTGGGATGAGATATACTGTATAGATCAGTGGTGGCGAACCTATGGCACGCGTGCCAGAGAGGGCACGCAGAGCCCTCTCTGCAGGCACGCGTACCATCTCCCCATTCTTATCAAAGTCGGAGCTCCGGCTGCCACTGCATCCTGAAGCTGATCGGCTCTGCTCTCACTAGTGATGCCTTAGTGAGACAGTAGCAGCCGATCAGTGCCCGCCCCTCCTCCTCTTCAGCCCGGGAAGACAAGTACAGCAGTACGAGGAGTGAGAGTCCACAGAAGGAAGCCTGCAGTATCAGAAGATGATAAGAGGTCAGGAGCTGCTGGGGCTGCTGTGTGTGGTTTGCACATCAGCAGTTCAGTGTTAGAGCTGCAAATGCCTTCAAAGGTTCTGTCAGGTGGCTTTGGGACACTAAACCGACTATAGGTAACTGTGATTTAGTGTCCCAAATCCCCCTGTATGACAGCTGTTTGTTGCCACATATATACTGGTCTGTGTCTGAAGCGCTCATCACTTGCATCAGGCGGCCAATGAAGCCAGCATAGCTCCACTGCAGGCAGCGCATGCACAATGCGGCCGGGTGCTATGCTGCATCACTGGCTGCACGGTGCATGTGATGAGGCAAGTATATATGTGGCCACAGACAGCTGTCATACGTGTGATCCCAAATCCACATGTGCCCACACCTTTCACCACCTCCCTGCCAAACTGGATCAAAATGCCACTTTTTAGGCATTTTGCAGCATGTAATAAAAACTGATCAAAAGTCTGTACGGTCCTCAAAATGGTAGCATTAAAAACATCAGGTCACCTCGGAAATAATTACACTACACACAGCTCCGTACACTGAAGTATGAAAAAGTTAGCGCCAAAAATGGCAAAATAAATTATTTTTTTTTTGTACAGGTGGTTTCATTTTTGTAAATGTATGAAAATATTATAAAACCTTTATAAATTTAGTATCCCCTTGATCGCACCCGCCTAAAGAATATATGAGACATTTCATTTGTGGTGAACAGTGAAAGCAGTAAAATCCAAGCCCACAAGAAAATGGCACAAAAAATGGCACCAATTTCACTGCATTATGCAGAATACAGACCCTCACACAGCTCTTTACATGGAAAAAATAAAATTACATTTTTGAATGTGGGGAGTGAAAAATGAAAATGCAAAAACAAAAAAGGGGTTAAGATGGCAATATTTGGTCCATAAGCAGACTAACTTATAGTCCCCCAGTCCCTGCCTCTACTCAGGACTGCTGTCACTGTATGGGGGTAATGATAATCAGTATATGGCGGTAATATTCCACACTGATGGCAGTAATACTGTAGTCATCACTATATCAGCTTCTAGTATAGTGTTATTATTGGTAATGTTGGCCTTTCTATATTGCTCTTTATAACCAGAATTCTGCTATTTATGTGGTTGTAATGGTGGCGTCATGATGTCAAAGTGTTATTTGTCTCTTGTATAGTGGTATTGTGGCGCTATTGGGCTAAATTGCTGTGTTGGCACCTTGCACTAGAAACGTCGCCTTTGGTTTGCAGTTTGGGCACTCGGTCTCTTAAAGGTTCGCCATCACTGGTATAGATAATTCATTAATTAATTTTGGGGGGTACATAGCTTATTCGTGAAATTTTATTAACTATTTCAAGGTGAACACAAAGAAAATCATTTTTAGGGTTTTTTTTTCGGCCACTCTCCATAACATAAAATTATATTTAATCTTTATTCTCTGGTTCACTCTGATTATGGTGATATCTCATTGATCCTTCATGGTGGAGGGAAAGAAGATCTCCATCCTGCTGGAGGAAGAGGACACCACAATGGCCATAGCCGCACAAGATGTCACTGCCTGCCAGAGACATATGATACCATTCATCCTGTTTCCCATGACCCTGTACTCAGTCTTATTCCCCACAATTCAATATTTTATAAATCCTTTGGCAATACTAATTTGTATTTGGTCCTATCAATAAATCTTTTTTGAATTTGAAAATTGAATAGTTTTTCTTATCTTTGTTCAATTTTACTGAACAAAACCAGTATTGGAGAAACCCATATTTGTTTTTAGAAGCATAACTTCTGTATTGTTTTGTTGACAGATCTGTTTCAGTGATTATTTTTTTGCTAAAAGGATTATTCTTTTCAGTGGTATCATTTTGGGGCTTTTTTTGTATGCTTTTTAGAACATTTTTTGTAAGGGTATTTAAAGAAAAATTATATATTATGGAAATATTTTCCATTCACTGTGCGGGTTCAATATTGTTTTAGATTTATTGCACAGATACGGATGCGATGATAGCACATATGTAGATTTTTTTGTGTTTTGCACGTTTTATTTGATTTTTATATGTAAGTGTGGTGATTAGGGAACTTTTATTTTTCAAAATAAATACCCTTAACCCCTTCCCAACATTTAACGTAATAGTACTGCATGGCGGGAGATGTGTTCCTGCATCATGCAGTACTATACGGAGAGGTACCAAAAGCTGTGGGTGCCAGCTGTAACATACAACTGTCTCTAGGACCCGCACTTTATGTCAACATAAAGCAGGTATTCAGTTAATATTATCTATTAAGTTTTTTTGCTGTTATGACTATGTGTTGAGAAAGGAAAACATATAGAATTTCAAAAATTTTTACCAAATATCAGGTTTTTTTTTTTTATAAATAAACGCTAAACATACCAAAGTTATAACCACTTATAGTGAAACATATCAGATTTTAAAAAATAGGTCGTGTCAGGAAGGTGAAAAGTGGCTTCGGCAGTAAGGGGTTAAAAAACCTGATTAGGTAGTCATAAAGGGGTTAATGAGATTTCCAACAAAAAACAAAGTGATACAATTGGTTTATTGCTTTCTTATTTTAAACATTGAGTTCGAAACAGTTCAAAGAATTTGCAAGGGATACTTTTGTTTTTGAAGTTTTTGCTTTCTTTTTCCACGATTCAGTTGAAAACATAAAGGTCACTGTACCATGTTAATAATAGTATGCAAATGCAGATCCTTTGACAAAGAGAGCTGCACAAGACCAGAGGGTGAAGTAATTCTATTACTAGACACCATGTTTGAGAAAAGGAAATAAAAATAAGGAACGCACACTTAAATCATTCTTAAATCAAATAAGTTTAATTTGTAGAGGATAATACAAAAAAGTAATATAAATGATTGCTGAAGCCAGCTGATAAACAAGAAAATAGAAATCTCTGAGCAAATGCCACTTGTCTTCTCCCACATATTACATGAAACAATAATGAGAAATGTGTCGCAGAACTAGAACATCTTGAGAAATGAACACTTCTTAATCTGTATTTTTCAAGAAAACCTACTCTTTCCCGAAAAAAAAAGTAAATCAAAAAGGTACCTGACTCATTAGTCAAAAGTATTATCTTGGCAAGGCAGGCACATAAAACAAACCATATTTACGGCTCCATGATGTGAATGTTTATGATTCTTATCATCTTAGAAAATGAAAATGAGTACTATTCTTTTCTAATCATGCTATTGCTGTGCTAGTAGACAAGCTGTTAAGGTCTACATTGCAATGTCATAAAATCTCAATAGATTGTATAAGGAAGTAATCAATTTAGACAAGTGCCTCGACATCCTGCAACCCAACTGGCACTGTACAGAAGTGGAATTAACCCACAAATGAAAGGAAATCTACCATTGGGAATGTACTTTCTGAAGTAGTTCACAAAGCAGATTCCCCTTCAGTGCAGCATCTGCACACTTTTTTTTAATCTAATTCTTGTATGCAGCCATTACTAAAATAACTTTTATTATTTCCTTATGTAAATTAATTGCAGAGTCTACTGGGGGCGTAGAGCCTCAGGCAGTTCTGGGTGGGGAGGGGAGAGCTACGCCATACCTCCAGTCCCTCCACCATAGCCACCTACCCACACGTCGTGTCCTCTTTGCGGCACATTTCTGACAGCAGACGAGACGCGCATTGCCAACAGACAAATCTCCTGCTGCTGGGACCGCACTGCAAAGAAGAGGCACCTAACGGGTGGAAGGGTATGTGTGGGGCAACTGAGGGGTATGGAGTAGCCTTTGCCGGACTACTCTACTCTATGCCCCAAGTAGCTCCTCAATTATTTGCATAAGGAACGAGTAAAAGCTATTGCAGTAATGGCTGCATACAAGAATTAGATAAAAATAGGTGAGCATATGCTGCATTGAAGGGGGAATCTACATCGGGAACTACTTCAAAAACAAGGTTCCCGATAGTAGATTCCTTTAATGTATGTAAAAGATCCAACATACATTGAACTATATAGTTATACATTCAAGAAAATTCATCTTACTTCAAAAACCATTGTCACTGATATTACATACTTTGTATATTATGTTTTTAGATTCTAGTGGTTGCTTTCATATGGTATGTGAAGCATATTAATGAAGCCAGATTATTATTATGGATAATAATCATCATTGTTGATATTAATAAAGATTTATATGTTTTTACAGCAATGGGTTGTGGTTGTGTGATAAGTGAGGCTTATGAGCCCGAGGCTTTCCAAAAAAAAAACAAAGGTGGCCGGGAGGGGGGCTACTTAAAAAAATAAACATGTACTTACCTCCTGGCTGGATTGGATATACATGAGAGGGTATTGATGCAATATTTATTTTATTTTTTATACCTTGTTTTTCTTTAATTTTTTTACATTTTTATAATAGTTTATTTTCGATTTTATGATACAAAAAGGAAAAAAAATCACGCATAACAATGGATATCATATATTTCATAAAATAAGAAAAAAGAATGGAATAAAAGACAGAAAAAGAAAAAACAAAATGCCAGTAATATGTAAGTGTGTTCAGTCATAAAGACCCTAAGTTACATACTATAGTCTACAATTGTTAGAGTCTTAATAGTCTTCTTTAGGTTGGCCAACATTGCCACTTTCCATCCAAATCCTCCACATCTAACACACAATATTCCCACATGCACTGTGCTATCATTCAGATTTTATTAATCCCAGAATAACACCCTGGACTGTGAGACAGACGGTGGATTTCCAATTTTTAATTATAGCTGCCCTAGCTACTGAGCAAATCCTATTTCAAACCAATAGAAATTCACTATATTTGTTCATTAAATAACTGAGGAACAAATTCAAATTGTTTTGGTGATACTTCTATCGTCTTCATATACCTTTAATTCATAATAAAACCTCCTTCCAAGACCTAAATATTCTAGGGCAATTCAGCCTTAAATGAGATAGGTTGGCAGGTTGGTTGCAATCTCCCAACACAAATGTGAACGTATTTTAAAGTCTACTAGGGACTTTGTACCACCTTTACCTTTACCTTTATTTGTGTGCCCTCCTCTGGTAGATTTTCTTTTTTTTGGAAAAGTCTTGCATAATACAGCGACCAGCGTCCCAGCAACAGAAGGGTGGAGTGCTATACCAGGTGGTTTTGGATGCCAGGCTATTCAAAGCAATTGGCACCACTGGTGCAGCACACAGCAACACCCGTTCTATTGTGTTCTCCCACCATGTGTCTTTACAAAGACCTCTATGCATAGTGCCATCCCCTGCGCACACAGGTCATCTTACACTGATACATCCTGTTCAAGGCAGAGGAATGCGACGCATGCTCAGTAAAGTTTTCTTTGTCCCAAGAACCTATAAGAACTTTCTGCTACCTAAATAAATTTAGAATTCTCTCAAAGATGTGAAGGTCTGAGTGGTTCGCCGAGCAGCTCATACTTTACAATGATTTGGACCCACATCACATCAGAAATAGAGATATTTCTCCAAAACCGGCTAAAGCTGTTACATATTACACTGTATGCTACACCGGCTTCCCCCACAATCTCCACCAATGTGTAGGTAATCGATTATTAGCGATGTGTGTAACATGTGTATTTCTAAGTAATAGTAAGCAAGGCCAGTAAGTGCAACGTAACATTTTAAGAATTTATGTGTAATGCATGTGTATAATGTGCCTCTCACAATGTATTTAGCATATGTATATAACTGTGCCTGTAACACATAAGCCTAACCCTAACTGTAGGTACCATTATGCCTGTGCACAAAAGAATTTCCCTGGGAATCAATAAAGTTGTATCATATTGTATTGTATCATATTGTATGTTTATGTTGAATATTATTATACCAACTGTAAAAGTGAACACAGAAATGTTGGCAAAATGAAAAGAATTAACAGTAAATGCACTCTATATTTGGCATGGCTCCTTTTGCATGAATGACTACATCAATGTGGCTTGGCATGTAGCAAATCAGCTGATGACACTGAAGAGGTGTTATTGAAGCCCAGGTTGCTTTGATAGCAGACTTCAGATCATCTGCATTGTTGGTTCTGGTGTCTAAGGGCTTTTTCACATTGGTGTCGATGTTCAGCTTCAGTTGCGAATCCGTTGTGTCTCCGTTTTTCTTCAGTTTTTTTTTCCTCTAAGACCGCAAAAAAAAGCTGAAGGTTTAACATTGCTTTGCAAAAGAAAATGGATGTTGCATTTGTGTTTTGGATTCTACAGCCTTTGACAGCCTTCCATGATCTTCATCAGTGAAAAATATAGGACATGTTTCATAATTTTTTCCACCAGCAATGGATCAGTAAAAATACAAGCCAATGTGAAAACAGGAATCAGGAATCAATGGATTTATGAGGCATTCATGGAAATCACTGAACCATGAACGTGAAAAATAATGCCAATCTGTAAGAGCCTTTACTCTTGATAAAACCCCATAGATTCTCCATGAGATTAAGGTCAGATGAGATTGCTGGCCAATCAAGCACAGCGATTCTATGGTTATTAAACCAGGTATTGGTACTTTAGGCAGTGTGGACAGGTGTCAAGTCCTACTTGAAGATGAAAATTCCAGAAAGCTTGTTGGCAGAGGGAAGCATGAAGTGCTCTAAAATTTCCTGGTAGATCACTGTGCTGACTTTGTTCTTGAGAAAAGACAGTGGACTTCAAGATGGCATGGCTCACTTATTGTGGAAACTTAAAAGGAGTATTCTTATCTGGGCATTCACATTCAGTTTTGTTAATCTGCCATGTATATACATTTCTTCAATTTGATGTTATTAAAAATTTTTTTACCTGTGTAAAGATAATTTCTCATAAATGTAGTGATTTGGTCCCTTAGAAACAAGACTGTGTCCTTGGTGCCGGCCACCTCTGCAGGAGGGATTGCACAAAGAAACAAATAGTTTTGTATATGAAATGTCCGGGAGGAACTGCATGTCCCAGAGCTGTCCTGTGGTAATGATTGCTGGAGCCAGGAGGTCAGGCAGGACTCAATAGTGCATGTCTGGCCACTGCTGCCAAAATGTGAGGTGGTCATATCTGAGGAAGCTATCTCGTTTCTAAGGGACAGAATGACTACATTTATGAGAAATTATTTTCACACAGGAACATTTTTTTAATAACATCCAATTGAAGAAATGTTTACATGTGACAAATGAATTAAATTAAATCTGAATGCCCACATGGGAATACCCCTTTAACAGCCTCGACCTGAGGCTGAATGGATTGTGTGCCTCTCCACTTTTTCTCCAGAGTCTGGAACCTTGATATCCAAATTCATTGCGAAATTTGCTTTATTTGTTAGCAACAACTTGGACCACTGAGCAACAGTCCAGTTCTTTTTCTCCTTGGTCCAGATAAGATGCGTCTCACATTGTCTATTGGTCAGGAGTGGCTTGACATGGGAAATGCTACACGTGTAGCCCATGTCCTGGATATGTATATGTCTGGTGGCTCTTGAAGAACTGATTCCCGCAGCAATTCCACTTCTTTTGAATCTACCCTAACTTTTTAAATTGCCTTTTCATAACAATCCCATCAATGCTATGGTTATACCGGTTGTTTGTGCACCTTTTTCTACCACACTTTTTCCTTCCACTTCACTTTCCATTAATATGCTTTGATACAGCACACCTTAAACTGACTATTTTAGAAATGACCTCCATTCTGACTCCTTATTCATGCTCGTCCTCAATTGACCGTTAATATCTAACCATGGATTTGTGTCTACTGCATACTGTGTATTGTCATTTGCTGCTAGCATATACATGGTGTGATTGGTTATATTGTGTTTTTTTGTGATAGTTTTTGTGCTTTTTTTAGGCTGAGTACATATTCACCCCATTTTTCAAATCTGACCTGTGTCACTATAAGTGGTTATAGCTTTGGAACGCTATGAGATATCCAGGGGATTTTGAGATTGTTTTCTCATGACACATTGTACTTCAAATTAGTTTAAAAATTTGGATGAAATCTTTTGCGTTTAGTTATGAAAAAAAAACTAAATTTGGCAAAAATTTGGAAAAATTCTTTATTTTCAACATTCTAAATTCTCTACTTTTGCTGCAGACAGTCATAGCACCCAAATAAATTCATAACTTACATTTCCCAAATGTCTGCTTTATGTTTCCATGTTTTTCTAAGATTCCACATATTTTACTAGAATGTTATGAGGCTCAGAATTTAGGTATCATTTTTCACATTTTTTGTAAAATCACCAAAACCTGCATTTAGATGAACCTGCTCAAATTCTAATTGACACTGAGAGGCCTAAATAATAGCTAGACTCATAAATTACCCCATTATGGAAAATACACCCCTCAATGTATGAAAAACCACTTTTAAGAAGTTTGTTAACCCTTTAGGTGTTTTATAGGGGTTAAAACAAAATGGAGGTGCAGTCTGCAAATTGTAATATTTTTTCACAATACACTCATTTTGGGTGGAAAATTAAACATTTACAATGGATGAAATGAAAAAAGGCTCCCAAAGTTTGTTACCCAATCTCTCCCGAGTACACTGGTACCCCATGTGTGGTGGTAGCCTGCTGTATGGGCGCACGGCCGGGATTTGCTATGTCACATTGTACAGGCTATAATTTTTTTTCTTTTTTTTATTGTGGACCTATAGGGGCTTATTTCTTTTGCCACATGAGATGCACTTTTCTGGTACGTAATTTTGGGGAATCTATAGGCTAATTGGTGAGATTTTATTAACTCTTTGTTGGTGGAGGAAATGAAAATCATCACTTTTTAGGAAGAATTTTATGTTTTGTTTTTTTTTGGTCGTTTACTATACCATAAAAATAGTATATTATTTTTATTCTATGGGTCGCCACGATTACAAAAAGACCTCATTTATATAGATTTTTTATTTTTTCCCATTTTTACTGAATAAAAAATAATTTGGCAAAAATGTTGTTAATTTTAGCATCACTGTCTTTCATATGCATAACTTTTTTATTTTTCGCCTCACAAATCTGTTTAAGGGCTTATTTTTTGCGAGAAGAATTGTTCTTTTTAGTGGTCTTATTTTAGAGTACATAACATTTTTTAAATCACTTTTAGAGCATTTTTTATAGGGTATTAATTGAAAATTATCTTTTTTTTTTTAGCTTTTATGGGTTTTTTTTTACGGGGTTCACTTTGCGGATCTAATAGCGATTCTGTTTTATTCTGCAGATTGTTATGGACGCAGGGATACCAAATATGTGAGGGTTTTGTGTATTTTATTCAATTGTACTGAATAAAAACCAATTTGGAGAAAATCTTGTTCATTTTAGCATAACCATCTTTTCATAAGCGGCACGGGGGATCCGATCCACAGCGCAAACACCCTTACACGCCGCGGTCATGCTTGACTGCAGCGTGTAAGGGGTTAACACCCGCGATCGGAGCCGGCTCCGATCGCGGGTGTTAGCGCAGGCTGTCAGCTGTGATAGACAGCTCCGTTCGTGAGCCAGTGCCAGAAGCAGGACATTATAGAACGTCCCCGTGTGCTAAGTATCTAGCCCCGAGGACGTACTATAACGTCCTGGTGTGCCTAGGGGTTAAAGCTATGTTTTATAATTAGTCTTCACCATCCCAATTCTCTATTATTGTGGTTGGTGAAATTCTGTGTTACACGATACAGTCTAAACCTATAGCTATAGGTAGCTTTATTATAACATTAGATGTGATTTTGTTCACATAACTGCATCCTGCATCCTTTTAGGAGGCCACTTTATTTGTCAGTTATAAATAAATGTCCTGGAGTCAATGTTGATAAGCCTGGCTGGCCAGGGGACACAGAACACGGCACCTTCAGAGGAACACTCCAGCACCCAGAAAATGGTTGTTTTATCAACCCAGGTGAATAAAGAGTAAGAAACCATCGGCCATCTACACGCTGGTCGACCAGGAAGTACTGGGCTCACATTCCACTCCACGAATGCTCAAGGAAGCGTTTGGGGGGATGGGGTTAGGCAAGATTAGTGTTATTTCAGTCAGCAGCACCTACCTACCATATTCTTCAGTATATTGTAATGAGCAATCAGACTCCAGAAACAAATATTTTAAAAAAAAACTTTTCCCTAGAAAAGATGATAAACATTTTTATAGAAAAAAAAGTTTACAAAGATCTGAACTTGAGCTTTTTCACTACTTTTACAGCAATACAAATTTTTTAAAAAATGATACATTTCAGAATTCCGTATAAGAAGGTATAAAAAGTATGGAATATACAAAGAAATATATTTTTTTAAACATTCACATTTGTTAAAAAGAATAAAATACACAAAAAAGAAGTTGGTAAGAAAACTCTTCCACCTGGTATTTAGTCAGTTGTACTGCAAATAGAATAATCAAACTTCCTAGTACTTTGTATAGAATGCTAAATGCTACATTTGTCCCACAGATAAGCCCTCACGCCGCTGTATAAACAAAAAAAGTTATGAGTTTTGGAAGGTGAGAAGTAAAGAACAGAAATACGAAAACAGAAAGTTTAGATTTTCTATGTAACTACAGTATACAATTAGTCAGGTAATATTCACAAACAGCCCTTTAGTGTGTGATCCTTCATCAGCAAAGTGTTTCCTCGGTATGTGCCACTTAAACAGTATATCTAGAGAGCTCTAATTCTTTGTAATATATTTTATGATCCATGATGAAGTTTATAATTTGCATGCCATACTTTAAAGAGATAGAAACCTAAAAAAGAGAGATATCATTTTAATACAAAAAGACCTTTCATTGTTCAGTTCAATATACTTTTTAATGTGCAAATCATTAGATAATATAATTTACCTAAACCTTTGTTTTCCTTTAGTGCTAATGTTTAGAAATAATTGTAAAGTCTGTAATGAATGCATAAAACTCTAATTAACTGTATACAATATTGAACAATTAATGCAAAACATCCATTTGCATTTTAATAACATTGTAACCATCTGGTAAATGATTCCATTAATCTTGATTAGTTAAAAATGACACATTTAAGACTGTGGTCTCAAGTTTATCATTTATTTTAACCTGAGGAAATTAACAAGGGTTTAAATAGTTTTTTTTAGGAACAAAAGCATGTTTGTTATTTTATGGCTTCTTCACATTTCCATCCTATCTACAGCTGTAATAGTAATAGTATGGGCAGATCTGTAGTTTATTAAAGAATTCGTAACCATTCCTGCTTTTGGCTCAAAATAACTGATGCAAAAAAGTAATGAAATAACTGAAGTGTAAATAAGGGCTAAGTAAGGTGTGTAATTATTAAACAGTGGGGCAGATTTACACGGCACCAGTCATTGTGATTTGCTTTTTGTAAAGCACCTGTGGGGTCAAAATTCTCACTATACCTCTTTAAAAATTTCTTGTATTTTCCAAAATGTCACTATTTTGGGGTTTTCACTATCTTAAAGAGTCTGAAAATGTGACATGGTACCTGAAAGCTATTGCAGTCAAATCTGCTCTGCAAAAAGCAAAGTGCACTTTCCAGTAGAAGCCATACTGTTTTCCCCTTCATATTGGGTATTTACATAATCAGGATCAGGGGTACATTTTCCTCCTCAACCCAAAGGGAAAATATAAATTTGCAGACTAAACTAATGTCTATCGGAAAATAAAATACACTTTTCATTTTTACATGTCATTGCTTATCATTTCTTTGTGGACCTTGATCTCATTTGCATTTACACTGAAACACAATTGGAACAAGGATTACATTTTTTGTATGTAAACAATGCTAAACATATAGTAATTGTCAATGGCATATTTATATAGGCGGTATGGGTGGGCATCCAGGGCCATCTGCTTCCCAGGGGCACACACACGCCCATACCCGGACCCTAAGACGACCATTTAAAAAAAAAAAAACCTCCGGCTCCTTCTTCCCAAGGTTCCACCTTCTCTTTGCGGCCCGCTTGCATACACTATGATGTGGTGTGGTCCGGGCCTGAAGAGAAGAAGATGGAGCCGCATGGAGAAGAAGCTGGGGAGTATAGCATTTTTTTTTCAAGGGGACTCAATGTGGACATTTATCTAATAGGAAAAGCCCTGCTGCTGTTTCATTTATGGGGGGGCTCTGCTGTGAAAATTAATTAGAAGGGGGCTCTGCTGAGGCCATTTCATTAAAGGGGCCTCTATTGTGGCCAATCATTAAAGGTGGCTCTGCAGTGGACATTTCATTAAAGGGTGGCTTTGCAGTGGCCCTTTCATTAAAGTGATCCCTGCCATGGCCATTTCATTAAAGGGGAACATGCAGTGGCCACTTTATTAAACGGGTCCCCTGCAGTGGCCATTTTCTTAAACTGGGCTCTGCTGTGGCCATTTAATTATAGGAAGACCTTCTGTTGTGGCCATTCAATTAAAGGGGAGCTCTTTTGTGGCTATTTCATTAAAGGGAGGCCTTCTGTTGTGGCCAGTTAAGTAAAAGGGGCTCTGCTGTGGACATTTCTGTAAAGGAGGCATCTGCTAAGGACAAGCATTCAATGTAAACTTAGCTAGGATTGGAAGAAACTAAACCCAAATGTGCTTCAATTGTAAAGCTATGGGTGCAGTCAAATGTGGCATTTACATTGCACCCCCACATTACATCCATGTCTCACTGCACCGCTACATTACATCCATGTCACACAGTCCAAACCCCCACATTACATCCATGCCTGCTACACTGTGCTGCCACATTACATCCATGTCACACTGCACCCCTTATTCTCCCATGCTGCACCCCCACATTACACACATGTCACACTGTACTAAACATTCTCGCCTTTTGCACAGCCACATTACACCCATGTCCCACAGCATCTCACACTTCCCCCTCCTTTTTTGCCATTTTGAAAAATATAAAAAAATGTTCACAGCAGAGCCCCACTCTAATGTACCGTCCACAGCAGAGCTCACCCTTTATTGAAATGTCCACAGCAGAGCCTTGACACTGCTGCATAATAGTGTATGCATTCATGCAGGAAGAAAAGGAGACGGACCCACTGGGAAACGAAGCCAGAGGTAAGTATAAAGGTTTATTTTTAAGTTGAAGCTCCTTGTCCGGGATCGGGTCTTCCACAGTCTGGTGGTTGGGGTCTGCTGCTTTAGACAATACCTACCGCAGCTTATATCAGGTTAGTGTGTGGAGCCTGCATCAGGTAGATGCGCCAGGGGCCTGCTGAACCAAGATCCCAATTATCGTGGCTTACCAAGCTCTCTACTTGCTATTTTGAATAGGTTGAGGAGTGAAGTCTTTTAAATGGAGTGTTTTGTTGGGGGCTTCCATTAACAGGACTTTTAAAGCCACCCATAGAAATGAAATGGTCCCTTAAATAAGTGAAAAAGAAAATCAAAAAAGAGAAAGGCAGAACTCCAATTAGAGATGAAGAACAAGAAAGTTTCTTTATTCACCAGGCATAGCTCGTCTTGACGTTTCACCCTTGTGACCCTCCACGATCTTGTCTCTAATGCCTTGGAATGCTCCTTTGTCTTTCCCATGTTGACCATGTATGAGTGCTGTTCACAAGTTTGGGGAGGGTCTTAAATAGTCAGAAAAGGCTGGAAAAACAGATAATTAATCCAAACATGTGAAGCTCATTGTTCTTTGTGCCTGAACTATTCTTTAGGGGAACCAAACAGAATTCTGGTGGTTTGAGGGGTTGAATAATAATTGACCCACACTTTTATGTTTAAAATTTATTAAAATATAACTAAGCAACATAACTTTTTGGTTTGTAAGATTTATGCATCTGTCAATAAATCCTGCTCTTGTTTGAAGGCTCCAACTTATTTGCTTCTTATTAAACCTGCTAAATCTGCATGGGGTTGAATACTACTTGTAGGCACTAGAGATGAGCGAGCACTAAAATGCTCGGGTACTCGTTATTCGAGACAAACTTTTCCCGATGCTCGAGTGCTCGTCTCGAATAACGAGCCCCATTGAAGTCAATGGGAGACTCGAGCATTTTTCAAGGGGACCAAGGCTCTGCACAGGGAAGCTTGGCCAAACACCTGGAAACCTCAGAAAAGGATGGAAACACCATGGAAATGGACAGGAAACAGCAGGGGCAGCATGCATGGATGCCTCTGAGGCTGCTTAAACGCACCATTATGCCAAAATTATGGGCAACAGCATGGCCATGACAGAGTGACAGAATGAAGCTAGATAGCATCTAAAACATCCAATAATTGACCCTGACACTATAGGGGACGGCATGCAGAGGCAGCAGCAGCAGCGGCATGCTAGAGAGTGGCATGGCGACATACCCTAAATGGACTCAGGCTTCAAACCAATGGGTGGCAGAGAGGAACCAAAGGAGGTGAGCAAGAAGCGCTGAAATTATTTCCTCTGTGAAC
This sequence comes from Engystomops pustulosus, assembly GCF_040894005.1. Classification (NCBI taxonomy): domain Eukaryota; kingdom Metazoa; phylum Chordata; class Amphibia; order Anura; family Leptodactylidae; genus Engystomops; species Engystomops pustulosus. The sequence continues at coordinate 102,214,925 of NC_092415.1, read as the reverse complement.
AAAAGGTTGACGGTATATTTAGTCGATAACACAGCATGGTGGCGACATAGTGACCAAGTTCCATAAAGTATCTGGTGAAACACCCGAAAAATGAGCCTGACACAGCTCGTTTGATAAGGGGACGACATTTGGAGGCAGCCATGGAGAGGACTTCCATGATTAAGAGCGACAGTATGGGGCATCCATATTGCGCTTCTATGATTGCAACTGCAGGTCTCCAGCATGGCGGCGACAGATGCGCCGAGTTCCACTATGTATGTGGTGAAACACCTGAAAATTCTGCCTGACACAGCTCGTTTGATAAGGGGACCATGTATGGAGGCAGGGAACTAGTAGTAGATTAAAGGTGCTGCAGTTAAAACTATGTTAGTTGGATCTTGGGATGGAGCTGGCGCTCCGCTGCCAGGCGAGCTTTCGCCAATCCAAGCCCCTGTCTCTCGGCTACTCCCCAAACAGCACTTCTAAGAACCTTTTGTATAAGATCAAGTGTAGTAGCGTTCTTATAAGTTTGGGATATGGCGGGTGAGGGGAATGTAAACAGATGCGCAAGTAGCGCTGAAATAATATCGGTAAATGATAAAAGTTTGCCAGTATATTTTGTGGATTACACAGCAGGGTGGCGACCAAGTTAACAAGTTTGATGTGGAATGCCCTGTAATAACTCTTGGGCGGTGTGCCTTTTATCGCCTAGGCTCAGCAGTTCGAGCACCGCCTGCTGTCGCTTAGCGACGGCACTGCTGCTGTGCCTAGAGCTACCGACTGATGGCGCCATGCCCACGGATGGTAATTCGGAGAAGGAGGAGGTGGAGGAGGGGTGGGAGGAGGAGGAGGTATAGTAGGCCTTTGAGACCTGGACCGAGGTAGGCCCCGTAATCCTCGGCGTCGGCAGTATATGACCAGCCCCAGGGTCAGACTCGGTCCCAGCCTTCACCAAGTTAAGTATAGTAGCGTTCTTATAAGTTTGGGATATGGCGGGTGAGGGGAATGTAAACAGATGCGCAAGAAGCGCTGAAATAATATCGGTTAATCATAAAAGTTTGCCAGTATATTTTGTGGATAACACTGCAGGGTGGCAACAAAGTTAACAACTTTGATGTGGAATCCATGAAAACAACCCAAATTTCTGACTGACACACCTCGTTTGATAATGGGACGATGTATGGAGGCAGCTATATGGACGACTTTTGGAGGTAGCAATGGAGACAACGTGTGGAGGCTGCTATGGAGACAATTTAATTTGGATAGTGCCTGTATGTGGCAGTCCAAAAAAGTTTTCAAACCAGAGGAGCAGGTAGGTGGCCCTCCAGAAAAATGAAATAGATTGAGTGCCTGTATGTGGCAGTCCAAAAAAGTTTTCAAACCAGAGGAGCAGGTAGTGGCCCTCCAGAAAAATTGAATAGATTGAGTGCCTGTATGTGGCAGTCCAAAAAAGTTTTCAAACCAGAGGAGCAGGTAGGTGGCCCTCCAGAAAAATTAAATAGATTGAGTGCCTGTATGTGGCAGTCCAAAAAAGTTTTCAAACCAGAGGAGCAGGTAGGTGGCCCTCCAGAAAAATTAAATAGATTGAGTGCCTGTATGTGGCAGTCCAAAAATGTTTTCAAACCAGAGGAGCAGGTAGGTGGCCCTCCAGAAAAATGAAATAGATTGAGTGCCTGTATGTGGCAGTCCAAAAAAGTTTTCAAACCAGAGGAGCAGGTAGGTGGCCCTCCAGAAAAATGAAATAGATTGAGTGCCTGTAGATGGCAGTCCAAAAAAGTTTTCAAACCAGAGGAGCAGGTAGGTGGCCCTCCAGAAAAATGTAATAGATTGAGTGCCTGTATGTGGCAGTCCCAAAAATTGTTTAAAACAGAGGACCGGGTAGGTGGCCCTCCAGAAAAATTAAATGCATAGAGTACTATAGCTAGAGCCAGGGCTAGGGCCCTGTCAAAAAATAGCCAGTTTCCTCTGCTTTAGTGTACAAAGAGGAGGAGAAGGAGGAAAATGAGGAGGAGGAGTGCATAAATTATTCAGGTTGAGCTTCCTTCACCTGGTGGAGATTGGAAATTATGAGAAATCCAGGCTTTATTCATCTTAATAAGCGTCAGCCTGTCAGCGCTGTCAGTCGACAGGCATGTACGCTTATCGGTGATGATGCCACTAGCTGCACTGAAAACCCGCTCGGACAACATGCTAGCGGCAGGGCAGGCAAGAACCTCCAAGGCGTACAGCGCCAGTTCGTGCCACATGTCCAGCTTTGAAACCCAGTAGTTGTAGGGAGCTGTGTGATCATTTAGGACAATGGTATGGTCAGCTACGTACTCCCTCACCATCTTTCTGTAAAGATCAGCCCTACTCTGCCGAGACTGGGGACAGGTGACAGTGTCTTGCTGGGGTGACATAAAGCTGGCAAAAGCCTTGTAAAGCGTACCCTTGCCAGTGCTGGACAAGCTGCCTGCTCGCCTACTCTCCCTCGCTACTTGTCCCGCAGAACTACGCACTCTGCCGCTAGCGCTGTCAGAAGGGAAATACTGTTTCAGCTTGTGCACCAGGGCCTGCTGGTATTCATGCATTCTCACACTCCTTTCCTCTCCAGGGATGAGAGTGGAAAGATTTTGCTTGTACCGTGGGTCCAGGAGAGTGAATACCCAGTAATCGGTGCTGGAATAAATTCTTTGAACGCGAGGGTCACGGGATAGGCAGCCTAGCATGAAATCTGCCATATGCGCCAGAGTCCCAACGCGCAAGAATTCACTCCCCTCACTGGCCTGACTGTCCATTTCCTCCTCCTCCAACTCCTCTTCTTCTGCCCATACACGCTGAACAGTGAAGGACTCAACAATGGTCCCCTCTTGTGTCTCACCAACATTCTCCTCCTCTTCCTCCTCATCCTCCTCCACCTCCTCCGATATGCGCTGAGAAACAGACCTGAGGGTGCTTTGGCTATCAACAAGGGAATCTTCTTCCCCCGTCTCTTGTGATGAGCGCAAAGCTTCCGACTTCATGCTGATCAGAGAGTTTTTCAACAGGCCAAGCAGCGGGATGGTGAGGCTGATGATGGCGGCATCGCCACTGACCATCTCTGTTGACTCCTCGAAGTTACTCAGCACCTGACAGATATCAGACATCCACGTCCACTCCTCATTGTAGACTTGAGGAAGCTGACTGACCTGACTACCAGTTCTGGTGGAAGTTGACATCTGGCAGTCTACAATCGCTCTGCGCTGCTGGTAAACTCTGGATAACATGGTTAATGTTGAATTCCACCTCGTGGGCACATCGCACAACAGTCGGTGAGCGGGCAGTTGGAGGCGGCGCTGCGCTGCCCTGAGAGTGGCAGCATCTGTGCTGGACTTCCTGAAATGCGCACAGATGCGGCGCACCTTCGTGAGCAAATCAGACAGATTGGGGTATGTCTTGAGGAAACGCTGAACTATCAGATTTAACACATGGGCCAGGCATGGCACATGTGTCAGTCTGCCGAGTTGCAGAGCCGCCACCAGGTTACGCCCGTTGTCACACACAACCATGCCTGGCTTCAGGTTCAGCGGTGCCAGCCACAGATCAGTCTGCGCCGTGATGCCCTGTAATAGTTCTTGGGCGGTGTGCCTTTTATCGCCTAGGCTCAGCAGTTTGAGCACCGCCTGCTGTCGCTTAGCGAAGGCACTGCTGCTGTGCCTAGAGCTAGCGACTGATGGCGGCATGCCCACGGATGGTAGTTCGGAGGAGGAGGTGGAGGAGGGGTGGAAGGAGGAGGAGGCATAGTAGGCCTGAAAGACCTGGATTGAGGTAGGCCCCGCAATCCTCGGCGTCGGCAGTATATGACCATGCCGCAGGGTCAGACTCGGTCCCAGCCTCCACCAAGTTAACCCAATGTGCCGTCAGCGATATATAGTGGCCCTGCCCGGCAGCACTCGTCCACGTGTCCGTGGTCAGGTGGACCTTGTCAGAAACGGCGTTGGTCAGGGCACGGATGATGTTGTCTGACACGTGCTGGTGCAGGGCTGGGACGGCACATCGGGAAAAGTAGTGGCGGCTGGGGACCGAATACCGAGGGGCGGCCGCCGCCATGAGGTTGCAAAAGGCCTAGGTCTCTACCAGCCTATAGGGCAGCATCTCCAGGCTAAGCAATGGCTTGGGCGTGCGGGTGGGTTGCACTATATTTCCTTTTCCGCTCCAGCGTCTGGGGTATGGAGAGCTGAACGCTGGTGGATGCTGTGGAGGATCGTGGAGGCGACGATGGGGTTTTTGGGCCAGGGTCCTGGGCAGGGGGCTGACTATCAGCTGACACAGGGGAAGGAGCAGTGGTGTGCACGGCCGGAGGTGAACGGGCTTGGTGCCACTGAGTGGGGTGTTTAGCATTCATATGCCTGCGCATACTGGTGGTAGTTAAGCTAGTAGTGGTGGAACCCCTGCTGATCCTGGTTTGGCAAAGGTTGCACACCACAGTCCGTCGGTCATCCGGTGTTTCCTTAAAGAACCTCCAGACTTCTGAAAATCTAGCCCTCGCCGCGGGAGCCCTCGCCACGGGAGCTTCACTACGTGACACATTTGGCGCTGATGCACCAGCTCTGGCCCTGCCTCTCCGTCTGGCCCCACCACTGCCTCTTCCAACCTGTTCTGGTCGAGGACTCTCCTCCGTCTCAGAAGCACTGTGTTCACCCGGCCTCTCAACCCAGCTTGGGTCTGTCACCTCATCATCCTCCGATCCCTCAGTCTGCTCCCCCCTCGGACTTCCTGCCCTGACAACAACTTCACCACTGTCTGACAACCGTGTCTCCTCATCGTCCGACACCTCTTTACACACTTCTTCCACTACGTCAAGAAGGTCATCATCACCCACAGACTGCGACTGGTGGAAAACCTGGGCATCGGAAAATTGCTCAGCAGCAACCGGACAAGTGGTTTGTGACTGTGGGAAGGGTCCAGAAAACAGTTCCTCAGAGTATGCCGGTTCAAATGCCAAATTTTCCTGGGAGGGGGCAGACTGGGGGGGAGGAGGCTGAGGTGCAGGAGCTGGAGGAGTGCCGATTTCGGTGACATGGGTGGACTGCGTGGAAGACTGACTGGTGGACAAATTGCTCGAAGCATTGTCGGCAATCCACGACATCACCTGTTCGCACTGTTCTGGCCTCAACAGTGCTCTACCACGAGTCCCAGTAACTTCAGACATGAACCTAGGGAGTGTAGCTCTGCGGCGTTCCCCTGCTCCCTCATCAGCAGGTGGTGTCTCACCCCGCCCAGGACCACGGCCTCTGACCCCTGCAGTAGTTGGACGCCCACGTCCCCGCCCTCGTCCTCTACCCCTAGCCCTCGGGTTAAACATTTTGAAAATGAAAGTTATAACTTTCATTTTTTTTTAGTTTTTTTTTAGTTTTTTTTTTTTTTTTGTGTTTTTTAGTTTTTAATACAAAACGATGCTATCCTATTGCTATGGCTATTTTCTAGCCAAGTATGAAAGCACACTGCTATGCCAGATGAGATGACGCTGAGTTATGAAAAAATAAACGTAAAATAAAAAGTAAATGGCAGACTGTGCCTAATTGAAATCCAACCCCTAATAAATTGTCCCACTTCGGTCTTTGCGATGTATATGTGCGTCACTAAGCGCTAAACACAACAGTCGCAAGTCTCACTGCAAATTCCTCACAATATGGTAGTAGATGCACTACAGCAAGGCCAGCCACCAGCAGATCAACCAGAAATAAAATATATAACGCTATTGTAGGCCTAAGTAAGCCGTTTGGATTCTCCTATGGCTATTTTCTAGCCAAGTATGAAAGCACACTGCTATGCCAGATGAGATGACGCTGAGTTATCAAAAAATAAACGTAAAATAAAAAGTAAATGGCAGACTGTGCCTAATTGAAATCCAACCCCTAATAAATTGTCCCACTTCGGTCTTTGCGATGGATATGTGCGTCACTAAGCGCTAAACACAACGGTCGCAAGTCTCACTGCAAATTCCTCACAATATGGGAGTAGATGCACTACAGCAAGGCCAGCCACCAGCAGATCAACCAGAAATAAAATATATAACGCTATTGTAGGCCTAAGTAAGCCGTTTGGATTCTCCTATGTCTATTTTCTAGCCAAGTATGAAAGCACACTGCTATGCCAGATGAGATGACGCTGAGTTATGAAAAAATAAACGTAAAATAAAAAGGAAATGGCAGACTGTGCCTAATTGAAATCCAACCCCTAATAAATTGTCCCACTTCGGTCTTTGCGATGGATATGTGCGTCACTAAGCGCTAAACACAACGGTCGCAAGTCTCACTGCAAATTCCTCACAATATGGTAGTAGATGCACTACAGCAAGGCCAGCCACCAGCAGATCAACCAGAAATAAAATATATAACGCTATTGTAGCCTAAGTAAGCCGTTTGGATTCTCCTATGGCTATTTTCTAGCCAACTATGAAAGCACACTGCTATGCCAGATGAGATGACGCTGAGTTATCAAAAAATAAACGTAAAATAAAAAGAAACTGGCAGACTGTGCCTAATTGAAATCAAACCCCTAATAAATTGTCCCACTTTGGTGTTTGAGGTGGATATGTGTGTCACTAAGAGCTAAACACAACGGTAGCAAGTCCCCCTGCAAATTCCTCACAATATGGTACTAGCTGCAAATAAAAAAAAAAAATGTATAACGTTATTGTAGCCCTAAGAAGGGCTGTTGGGTTCTTGTTGAATCACTCCTGCCTAACACTATTATAATAGAACACCCTAACGCTTTCCCTGATCAGCAGCAGCTCTCTCCCTAGCGGCATCCAGACACAGAATGATCCGAGCAGCGCAGGCAGGGGCTAGTCTATTCCAGGGTCACCTGATCTGGCCAGCCAACCACTGCTATCGACGTGTCAGGGTACCACGTCATGCTGGGTGGAGTGCAGAGTCTCCTGGCTTGTGATTGGCTCTGTTTCTGGCCGCCAAAAAGCAAAACGGCGGGAGATGTCGAGATTTCTCGAGCGAGCGAAGTATTCGTCCGAGCAACGAGCAGTTTCGAGTACGCTAATGCTCGAACGAGCATCAAGCTCGGACGAGTGTGTTCGCTCATCTCTAGTAGGCACTGTATGTAATCTTTATAACACAGATCCAGCAGGGTTGCCACTCACTAATCTCCACTAGTGACTATTGGAAAAACCAGGTCCTTCCTCTCACTGCCCTAAGAAACAATGGGAAAAACCTGTCTTTTTCTCTCACTTCCATAAAAGCTGCAATTGGTATCCAGACACATTTTTGGTCCGCTCATCATTAAATAGGGCTGTGTCATTTTTGTAAACCGTTTCAGTTTTTGTAGAAAAAAATGTTTGGTGTTTTCAAAAAAAGTTGTTTTTTCTAAAAATAAAATTAAAATATTTTCTTATCAAAAAGTTTCTCTTTTTTTACATATTTTTTCAAAAATTCTTGGTTGATTTAGTGAGTTATTCTAGGGGTTGGGAGGGATTTTTTTCCTTTACTTTGGGTGGTGTGTGGTCTTTTGCCCACACATATGAGTGTCCATGACTGTGCTGAAACTGGTGTTGCTGGTCACTGCTGACTGGATGAGGAGGCAGGCATAGAGGAAATTAAGTAGGAAAAGTCAAACAAAGGCAAGGAGTCCTCGATGGTAGCATTTGTGCTACAGTGATTCTTGTCCCGGTGCCAGACGCCACTACATTAATCGAGTGGGCAATTAAAGAAATGTAACATCCCTGTTACATCAGTTGTGATATACAAATTGTGACTAATGGCATTGCATAGTGCACACATTATTTTCTCCACAACCTGTCAGTGCTGGGTAGGGATGGCCTACCCAGGAAAGTAGTAGCAACTGGGAATGATGTATTGTGGGACAACCACCGCCATAACATTTTTAAAGCTGTCTGGAATGGTAGCTTTATCGAAGGTCAACAATGTTGCCACTGTCCTAGTTAGGACCAAGACTTGAGGTCAAACTTCCACTGTCTGCTGATTGTTTGGGAAATAGAAAGCTGAACCTTCCCTAGGATGGTGTGAATAGGCTAAGTAGTGGTGCTGGGGTGCCATACTCTCCTTATGGGGAGGCAGGTGGTTTTCTCATTTGAAAGGCAATGAGAGAGGCTTAGACAACTGAAGCAGCTGAGGGTGTCATATGTGTTTCCATGTTTTTTTCTTGATGTGTCATCCACTGAAGCTCATGTTTTGTTTGCCATGGCCTGGTCATACATGTGGTGCTTGGATCATTGCTTGCTTCACAGACTGGTGACACAGCATGCAAAAAATGTTTTATCTTCTGCAAATTGCTTGAAGAAGAGCCATAGCAGGGAGATACCCTGGGCTGGCCTTTGTATGCTTATTCATGGACATGGTGGCTGGTAGCAGGCCACACTGTGGCTCCTCACCCTTCAGTTCCTTTTTCCACCAAGCCATCACCTAAAATATCTCCACATTGCAGAAAGCCAGCACTTGGTTTCATTGTGGTCCACTCTCCTCATCCTCCAACACAAGTTGTTGAGTATTTTGGAACTTTATGTCTGCAACTGGGACAGCAGCTGGGGGATGGCCAACAGATTCCCAGCTAGGAGAGTTATCATAAATAATTAGTGACTGCTCCGTGGCCTGTTGCTGAGACATCCTTTCTGTTTTCAATGGAAGTAAGGTGAAGGGCCTTGCACTAAAGAGGTGGAGCAGGTTGAAATCAAATTTAGTCTACATTAAACACCATTAATAGTGAAGAGCAGATTTGGTGAAATTTGTTGAGTTCGTCCAAATACTGGGAAAATTTTATTTCAAGATTTCGGCACAAACTTGCACCTTAACACAAACCCAATTGAAAGCAATAGGGTCCCAAATGTTCAAATAGGGTAGTAAGGGCTAGAGGGATGAAAAATAGTGGGCTATCAAATTTACTTAAAGTGAACCTATCACCAGAGTGCTATTTTTATTAGGAGTCAGGTTGCTATAGACAAAGTACTGTATATGCCAAATATGTTTTTTAAAAAAGCCTGTGTTATATGGTGTTTAAAATAAAGTATGTAACTAGATTTCTGCCAAATGCTGCAGAAAAATTAAACGAGAAAAGACCACATATTTGGTAAAACCACGACCATAAAAAAATCCCTTCACAAATATGTTCTAAAGAGTGATCAAAAAAGTTATGTGCGCTGTGTGCAATGGTACCGCTGAAAAGGACAACTCAACATGTAGAAAATAAGCCCTAAGCCATCTCTGTCAACCAAAAGATATTAAAGTTATGTCTCCAAAAAAGATGGTGATACGAAAATAAATTAGATATTCTGTATATTAGTTTTTCTTCAGTAAAATTGTAAAAACTATATAACTATATAAATGAGGTATCACCGTGATCGTAGTCATCAACAGAATAAAGATAATATAGTATCTTTAGTGTACGGTGTATAGCCCCAAAAAAATACAAGAAGAAATTAAACCAAAATTTAGGATTTTCTTTTCTAAAATACATTTATGAATTAATAAAATTTCATCACTAAGACTGTATAGCCATTAAAAAGAGGCAATGTAAATCTGCTCTGAATGGCACGCCTTACCTTCAATGCCCTGGTGTGTGCCCATTCAGCAAGTTACCACCACATATGGCATACTCTAATACTCGGGAGGAATCGGGTATCAAACTCCATAGAGTGTTTTGGTATTTTATCCACTGAGAATTTGTACATTATTTGAAAAACACACTCATTTAGCCAAAAAAATTAAAGGGTTAACAAACTTCCTGAAAGTTGTTTTACATATGTTAAGGAGTATAGTTTCTATAATGGGGTATTTTAAGGGGAGTTTACTTTTATTTAGGCCTCTTAAAGTGACTTGAAATCTGAGCAGGTCCCTCAAAAGCATGATTTTGTAATTTTTAGGAAAATGTGAGAAATCACACCTAAAGTTCAAAGTCCCATAACATCTTACAAAAATGATGCAATGCATAAAAAAACAAATCAACATAAAGCAGACATTTGGTTCATGTTAATTATCAAGTTGTTTTGCTGTTATGACTATGTGTGGAAAAAGTAAAACATTTTGAATATCAAGTTGAAAATTTTTAAAGTTGATGTGGAATTTGACAATTTTTTGTTAAATTATGGTAAAGCAAAATTTGACAATTTCAAGTTAAAATGCAAGTGCTGTATAATTTGACAATTTCAAGTTAAAATGCAAGTAATGCAGTATTTCACTTTCTTTCACTTATTCAAATGCTGGCACAGCCAAGTCTTTTGGAGTCCATGCCTGGTTCATCTTAAAGAATGTGAGGGTGTACATGTTTGCTATAGATAGCTGGATTTTCTTGTCAATGTTGACACCGCGGCAGTGCTGAACATGATCTTTGACAGCACACTTGCTGCGGGCCAGGAAAGCCCCTATCAGGCATAGCATGCAAGCTCTGGCCACATGTCCACCCAGAAAGTGAACAGGGGGGATCAGTCCTTCAGTACCAACTGAGGTGTGGACGGACAATCATCTAACACAGTCTGCCTTTTGGTACTTGGTTCCATATGGTGGAGATTGAGGATAATTGAACATGTTGTTTGACATAGTGGCCATGCTTACTCTTCCTCCCGAGGTGGCACTGGTGGTCCTGTTGGATTGGGATGGTTCTCCTCCTCCTCGTGCTGCAGCAAAGCTCTATGTGAGATGGGAACTCTGCCAGTAGCGCCAGCACCAATTAATGCTTGTACTCCCTCAAATTTTTATCGTAATGATGCTATACTATCCTTGTAGCATGGATCTAGCAGGTGGTTAAGGGTAGTGGTGATCAGGCTCGGACTGGCCCGCCGGGGTGTCGGGGAAATCCCCGGCGGGCCCCTTCATTCTGCTCCCGTCCTGCCCCTGCTATGGACTGGCTGGTTCTGTGCAGCTTCACGATCGTACAGACAGGCACTTGTATGCTGCAGATGCTGGAGTGTCCCCCCTGCTCCTCCACTCCCAGGCTCCTGCAGTCCAGGACGTGATAGAAATGCCAGGACGGAGCTTTTGGAGGAGGAGGTGAGCAGTGAATATGTAATGACTGCTTGCATCTGCTGCTGCTTTGATGCTCTCCCCTTCAGTAACTGTCCTGTAAGTGTAGTATATTTATGTAAAGTGTATACAGTGTGATGTACTGTATGGAATCATGCCTGCACTGTGTATACTGGAAGTATATTGTTTGCTGTACCATGTATACTATGCATGTTAATGTAAACATAGGGTATGCGGCATGTGTTCAGGTCTGTAATGTGTGTTCAGCATCTATACATGTTTATATAGTGTATACTGTAAGTGTATTGTGTGCTGTATGATGTATACTATGCATGTGTTAATGTATATATAGGCTATGCTGTTCATATAACGTGTACTGTAAACATTTGTATGAAAGTGTACTTATGTGTTTAAATAGACTATGATATATTTATACATACGCTATATGTAGATATAGGGTTACTTACTTACCCCTCCATGCGCGTTTCCCGTGGTGCGTTCCCCAACGAGAATGCACAGCTGCCCCGATTCCCTAAGATCATGCGCCCAATTTCCTGCATGTGTCACTTCCCCGCTCAGGTCACCGGCACTCACCTTCTTCTTCCTGGTGCATGTAAGTGCATTGTCCATGTATAATGCGCTGTGCGGTGAGTCACTAAGATCCTGCACCTGATATTCTGCATGTGTCGCTTCCCCGCTCAGGTCCCCGGAGTTCACCTTCTTCTTCCTGGTGCATGTAAGTGCATTGTCCGTGAATAATGCGCTGTGCGGAAAGTCACTAAAATCGTGCGTCCGATATCCTGCATGTGTCACTTCCCCACTCAGGTCCCCGGAGTTCAACTTCTTCTTCCTGGTGCATGTAAGTGCTTGTCTTGCGACACAATTTAACTGTTAAATCCTGCGCTTAGTCTGATTCAGTGGGATCATCTGATGGCCTCCCCTCGATTTCTGTGGCATAAAAGGCGGCGCAGCTGCGCCAAAAAGCCCTGCTATATGTGGCGCAAAACAGAAGTAGTCGGAATATGCACAATAGTGCAGTCTGCGGACCCTTAGTAAATAAGCCCCATAGTGTTGGTGGCGTAACTATCAGGTCTCAGAGTAGAAGGGGCCCACAGGGTCCATGACGGGAAGATAACACATATACAATTGATTATTAGAGTTCACACTGTGCACACTGTGTGACATTATACTGTATGCACCGGGATAGCGCACAGACATGTCTATACCCCCGCTACTGCATGGTACGCCACGTGGAAACTGCCAATGGACAATTTATTAGTGATTGGAGGCTGCCATTAGACATGTTATTAGTGAGTGGAAGCCGCTGCTAGGATATGTTATTAGTGAGGGGAGGCTGCGGAGGCTGCTGCTGGACATGTTATAAGTGAAGGGAGGTCACTGCTGGACATGTTATGTTGTGTGAAAAAAAAAACTGATTTAACGCTTTAATGACCAAACCCTTTTTGTTTTCATTTTTCACGCAAGTTTTTTATTTTTATTTTCCCATGTACAGAGCTGTGTGAGGGCTTTTTTTTCTGCATAACAAGTTGTACTTCACAGTGACGGTATTTAATATTCCTGACATATTCCAAATGTAGTGAAAATGGGTAAAAAATGCACTTGCGCCATTTTCTTTTTGGCCAGGATTTTACCAATTTTACCACTTTCACTTTCCTCCCTAAATGATATGTCTACTTCATTCTTTGGGTCGGTCACAGGAATACCAAATATATATATGTTTTTATAATGTTTTCATACATTTACAAAAATTTAAACCTCCTGTACAAAAAAAAAATTCTTCATTTTGCCGTCTTCTGGCGCTAATAGTTGTTATTATAGCTATATGTTATATTTGGAGGTTGCACTTGAATTGTGTTTTGAAAAATACATTGTGTGAACGCAGCCTTATATTGTACATGCAATATTGACTTGTAGCAGTAGGTGGGCCCCCAGAATCAACTTCACTGGTGGGCCATATGTCCCCAAGTCCGACCCTGGTGGTGATTATCTGAGTAACTTGGGTGTTGTTGCACAAGTACTGGAGCATATAGTGGCTTACTTGGGCTGGACTGCCCACAGACAAGGACAAGTTGTCCTCAGTGGGAGTTGTCTTCTCCTCCTCCTCTGCATCTTCTCAGCCAGGCTTCATTGATGCCCGTGAGCTGCTCCGAGGGTAACACTGCTCTGACGAAATCTCCTCCTCTCATCATTATGTGAATACTAGTCCAGCAACACACCCTGTGAGCCATTTGTGGACTGGCCTGAGACCTGTTCCTCCTGTGCCACCATTACATTATCCATAATGACCAGAAGAGCTTTTTCAATCCGGTGAAAGCGATGATTACGATGTCATCTCTGATCATATTGGTGGCTAGAGATGAGCGAGCACTAAAATGCTCAGGTACTCGTTATTCGAGAAGAACTTTTCCCGATGCTCGAGTGCTCATTTCGAATAACGAGCCCCATTGAAGTCAATGGGAGAATCGAGCATTTTTCAAGGGGACCAAGGCTCTGCACAGGGAAGCTTGGCCAAACATCTGGGAACCACAGAAAAGGATGGAAACACCACGGAAATGGACAGGAAACAGCAGGGGCAGCATGCATGGATGCCTCTGAGGCTGCTTAATCGCACCATTATGCCAAAATTATGGGCAACAGCATGGCCATGACAGAGTGACCGAATGAGGCTAGATAGCATCTAAAACATGCAATAATTGACCCTGACACTATAGGGGACGGCATGCAGAGGCAGCGGCAGCAGTGGCAGGCTAGAGAGTCTCATGGCGACATACCCTAAATGGACTCAGGTTTCACCAAAGGAGATGATATGATTTCCTATGTGAACAAAAGGTTGACGGTATATTTAGTCGATAACACAGCATGGTGGCGACATAGTGACCAAGTTCCATAATGTATCTGGTGAAACACCAAAAAAAATGAGCCTGACACAGCTCTTTTGATAAGGGGACGACATGTGGAGGCAGCCATGGAGACGACTTCCATGATTAAGAGCGACAGTATGGGGCATTCATATTGCGCTGCTATGATTGCAACTTCAGGTCTCCAGCATGGTGGCGACAGATGGGCCGAGTTCCACTATGTATCTGGTGAAACACCTGAAAATTCTGCCTGACACAGCTCGTTTGATAAGGGGATGATGTGCTGCATATCCTCTCGTGCTCCAGCGTCTGGGGTATAGAGAGTTGAAATAAGACATTGGTGGACGCTGTGGAGGATCGTGAAGGCAAAATGGACAGGAAACAGCAGGGGCAGCATGCATGGATGCCTCTGAGGCTGCCTAATCTTGGGATGGAGCTGGCGGTCCACTTCCAGGCGAGCTTTCGCCTGTCCAAGCCCCTGTCTCTCGGCTCCTCCCCACCCAAAATGGGCCAGGGGGCCAGAAGCGTTTACTTTGAAAAAATTATAATTTTCAAATCAGGCCGGGTCGTTTGAATATTTCACTTAGGAATAATGGAATAGCATAGTGGTTCTATTTTTAATTGTTTTTACGGAAATGGTTCCATGATTAAGAGCGACAGTATGGGGCATCCATATTGCGCTGCTATGATTGCAACTTCAGGTCTCCAGCATGGCGGTGACAGATGGGCCGAGTTCCACTATGTATCTGGTGAAACACCTGAAAATTCTGCCTGACACAGCTCGTTTGATAAGGGGACGATGTATGGAGGCAGTGAAGTAGTAGTAGATTAAAGTTGCTGCATTTAAAACTATGTTAGTTGGATCTTGGGATGGAGATGGCGCTCCGCTGCCGGGCGAGCTTTCGCCTATCCAAGCCCCTGTCTCTCGGCTACTCCCCAAACAGCACTTCTAAGAACCTTTTGTATAAAATCAAGTGTAGTAGCATTCTTATAAGTTTAGGATATGGCGGGTGAGGGGAATGTAAACAGATGCGCAAGAAGCGCTGAAATAATATCGGTAAATGATAAAAGTTTGCCAGTATATTTTGTGGATTACACAGCAGGGTGGCGACAAAGTTAACAAGTTTGATGTGGAATCCATGAAAACAACCCCAAATTCTGCCTGACACAGTTCGTTTGATAAGGAGACAATGTATGGAGGCAGCTATATGGACGACTTTTGGAAGCAGCTATGGCGATGACGTGTGGAGGTAGCAATGGAGACAACGTGTGGAGCCAGCTAAAGAGACGACATGTGGAGGCTGCTATGGAGACAATTTAATTTGGATGGTGCCGGTATGTGGCAGTCCAAAAAAGTTTTCAAACCAGAGGAGCAGGTAGATGGTCCTCCAGAAAAATTTAATAAATTGAGTGCCTGTATGTGGCAGTCCAAAAAAGTTTTCAAACCAGAGGAGCAGGTAGGTGGTCCTCCAGAAAAATTAAATAGATTGAGTGCCTGTATGTGGCACTCACTCCCAAAAATTGCTTAAAACAGAAGACCGGGTAGGTGGCCCTCCAGAAAAATTAAATACATAGAGTACTATAGCTAGAGCCAGTTGGCCCTGGAAAAAAATAGCCAGTTTCCTATGCTTTAGTGTACAAAGAGGAGAAGAAGGAGGTCAATGAGGAGGAGGAGTGCATACATTATTCAGGTTGAGCTTGTTTCACCTGGTGGAGAATGATAATCCGGAGAAATCCAGGCTTTATTCATCTTGATAAGCGTCAGCCTGTCAGCGCTGTCAGTCGACAGGCGTGTACGCTTATCGGTGATGATGCCACTAGCTGCACTGAAAACCCGCTCGGACAACACGCTAGCGGCAGGGCAGGCAAGAACCTCCAAGGCGTACAGCGCCAGTTCGTGCCACATGTCCAGCTTTGAAACCCAGTAGTTGTAGGGAGCTGTGTGATCATTTAGGACGATGGTATGGTCAGCTACGTACTCCTTCACCATCTTTCTGTAAAGATCAGCCCTACTCTGCCGAGACTGGGGACAGGTGACAGTGTCTTGCTGGGGTGACATAAAACTGGCAAAGGCCTTGTAAAGCATACCCCTGCCAGTGCTGGAAAAGCTGCCTGCTCGCCTACTCTCCCTCGCTACTTGTCCCGCAGAAGTACGCCCTCTGCCGCTAGCGCTGTCAGAAGGGAAATACTGTTTCAGCTTGTGCACCAGGGCCTGCTGGTATTCATGCATTCTCACACTCCTTTCCTCTCTAGGGATGAGAGTGGAAAGATTTTGCTTGTACCGTGGGTCCAGGAGAGTGAATACCCAGTAATCGGTGCTGGAATAAATTCTTTGAACGCGAGGGTCACGGGATAGGCAGCCTAGCATGAAATCTGCCATATGAGTCCCAACGCGCAAGAATTCACTCCCCTCACTGGCCTGACTGCCCATTTCCTCCCCCTCCAACTCCTCTTCTTCTGCCCATACACGCTGAACAGTGAAGGACTGAACAATGGTCCCCTCTTCTGTCTCGCCAACATTCTCCTCCTCTTCCTCCTCATCCTCCTCCACCTCCTCCGATATGCGCTGAGAAACAGACCTAAGGGTGCTTTGGCTATCAACAAGGGAATCTTCTTCCCCCATCTCTTGTGACGAGCGCAAAGCTTCCGACTTCATGCTGACCAGAGAGTTTTTCAACAGGCCAAGCAGCGGGATGGTGAGGCTGATGATGGCGGCATCGCCACTGACCATCTGTGTTGACTTCTCAAAGTTACTCAGCACCTGACAGATATCAGACATCCACGTCCACTCCTCATTGTAGACTTGAGGAAGCTGACTGACCTGACTACCAGTTCTGGTGGAAGTTGACATCTGGCAGTCTACAATCGCTCTGCGCTGCTGGTAAACTCTGGATAACATGGTTAATGTTGAATTCCACCTCGTGGGCACGTCGCACAACAGTCGGTGAGTGGGCAGTTGGAGGCGGCGCTGCGCTGCCCTGAGAGTGGCAGCATCTGTGCTGGACTTCCTGAAATGTGTCAGTCTGCCGAGTTGCAGAGCCGCCACCAGGTTACGGCCGTTGTCACACACAACCATGCCTGGCTTCAGGTTCAGTGGTGCCAGCCACAGATCAGTCTGCGCCGTGATGCCCTGTAATAGCTCTTGGGCGGTGTGCCTTTTATCGCCTAGGCTCAGCAGTTTGAGCACCGCCTGCTGTCGCTTAGCGATGGCACTGCTGCTGTGCCTAGAGCTACCGACTGATGGCGCCATGCCCCGCAATCCTCGGCGTCGGCAGTATATGAGCAGCCCCAGGGTCAGACTCGGTCCCAGCCTCCAACAAGTTAACCCAATGTGCCGTCAGCGATATATAGTGGCCCTGCCCGGCAGCACTCGTCCACGTGTCCGTGGTCAGGTGGACCTTGTCAGAAACAGCGTTGGTCAGGGCACGGATGATGTTCTCTGACACGTGCTTGTGCAGGGCTGGGACGGCACATCGGGAAAAGTAGTGGCGGCTGGGGACCAAATACCGAGGGGCTGCCGCCGCCATGAGGTTTCGAAAGGCCTCGGTCTCTACCAGCCTATAGGGCAGCATCTCCAGGCTAAGCAACTTGGAGATGTGGACGTTGAGGGCTTGGGCGTGTGGGTGGGTTGCGCTATACTTCCTTTTGCGCTCCAGCGTCTGGGGTATGGAGAGCTGAACGCTGGTGAATGCTGTGGAGGATCGTGGAGGCGAAGATGGGGTTTTCGCACGGGAGGTGTTTGGGCCGTGGTCCTGGGCAGGGGGCTGACTAGCAGATGACACAGGGGAAGGAGCAGTGGTGTGCACGGCCGGAGGTGAACGGGCTTGGTGCCATTGAGTGGGGTGTTTAGCATTCATATGCCTGCGCATACTGGTGGTAGTTAAGCTAGTAGTGGTGAAACCCCTGCTGATCCTGGTTTGGCAAAGGTTGCACACCACAGTCCGTCGGTCATCCGGTGTTTCTTTAAAGAACCTCCAGACTTCTGAAAATCTAGCCCTCGCCACGGGAGCTTGACTACGGGCAACATTTGGCGCTGATGCACCAGCTCTGGCCCCGCCTCTCCGTCCGGCCCCACCACTGCCTCTTCCAACCTGTTCTGCTATAGGACTCGCCTCCGTCTGTTCACCCGGCCTATCAACCCAGCTTGGGTCTGTCACCTCATCATCCTCCGATCCCTCAGTCTGCTCCCCCCTTGGACTTCCTGCCCTGACAACAACTTCACCACTGTCTGACAACCGTGTCTCCTCATCGTCCGACACCTCTTTACACACTTCTTCCACTACGTCAATAATGTCATCATCACCCACAGACAGCGACTGGTGGAAAACCTGGGCATCGGAAAATTGCTCAGCAGCAACCGGACAAGTGGTTTGTGACTGTGGGAAGGGTCCAGAAAACAGTTCCTCAGAGTATGCCGGTTCAAATGCCAAATTTTGCTGGGAGGAGGCAGACTGGGGGGAAGGAGGCTGAGGTGGAGGAGCTGGAGGAGTGCTGATTTTGGTGACATGGGTGGACTGCGTGGAAGACTGACTGGTGGACAAATGGCTAGAAGCATTGTCCGCAATCCACGACATCACCTCTTCGCACTGTTCTGGCCTCAACAGTGCTCTACCACGAGTCCCAGTAACTTGAGACATGATGAACCTAGGGAGTGTAGCTCTGCGGCGTTCCCCTGCTCCCTCATCAGCAGGTGGTGTCTCACCACGCCCACGTCCACGCCCTCGTCCTCTACCCCTAGCCCTCGGGTTAAACATTTTCCAAATTAAAGTGTAAACTTTTAATTTTTTTTTTTTTTTGTGTTTATTTTTTTTAATTTTTTTTTTTTTTTAAACAAAACGATGCTATCCTATTGCTATGGCTGGTTTCTAACCTACACTGACAGCACACAACTGGATTTTGTGCTGTGCCTGATGACTTTGAGCTATAAAATGAAATAAAGGTAAAAAATAAATAAATCAGCAGACTCTGCCTAATTCTAATCAAACCCCTAATAAATTGTCCCACTTCGGTGTTTGAGGTGGATATGCGTGTCACTAAGAGCTAAACACAACGGTCGCAGGTCTCCCAGCAAATTCCTCACAATATGGTACTAGCTGCACTACTAATGCCAGCAAGCCCAGCCACAAGCAAACAAAAAAAAGGAAAATATAACGCTATTGTAGGCCTAAGTAAGCCGTTGGGGTTCTCCTATGGCTATTTTGTAGCCTACAATCACAAGTCTCCTGGCTTGTGATTGGCTCTGTTTCTGGCAGCCAAAAAGCAAAACGGCGGGAGATGCCATTTTCTCGAGCGGGCGAAGTATTCGTCCGAGCAACGAGCAGTTTCGAGTACGCTAATGCTCGAATGAGCATCAAGCTTGGACGAGTATGTTCGCTCATCTCTATTGGTGGCATATTAGAAGCAGTGAGGCACTGAACAAATATCCCTCATGGCAGCTCAGTTATTGTTTGTGAAGTCCTGTTGGTCATTACTTTGAATCACCTGGATGTTCTAGAACTGGAATTCCACAATTGCTTAATGCTGCTTACATACCCTTTCCACCATATGCTAAGTACAATTTCACCAAGTTGGTAAGTGTGAGAAGCAGCAGTGTGTGAATGCCAAAGTTGCAAGTGCATGCCACACACTTCAAGCAGAAGTTCAATCCAGGTCTGTGTTCAAATCTGGCTCAGCCAAAAGCTACTACAGGGTCCTGGATCCCAGTAAACAGTTCCTGGGCAGAATGTGGTCTTTCAACCAGACAGATGAGTTTCAGCATGCTCCCCTTTTCACATGGTTTTGCTAAAACTGGTGGTGATGCAGGTGCTGTGCTGACTAGAGGAAGAAGCAGGAGAGGTGAAAGCATAGGAGGAGGCACCTGGAGTCAAGGAGTGATGACCAACATATCCAGGGTGGGGGTGGGGAGGATAATGTGAGCTAAAGTGCTTCCTGACTCAGTGCCAGTTGCTACTTCATTAATCCCTTGGCAGTTAAGGATATGTAAAATCCCAGCCCATGTTTATTCCTCCATGTATCATTTGTGAGGTGCACCTCAGGACTAATGGCATTGTACAGTGCACACTTGATTTTGTCCACAACCTGTTGGTGCAGGGTGGGAATAGTCTGCCAGGAAAAGTAGTGGCAGCTGAGAACTTCATATTGCAGGACAGTTCCCACTCTTATATCTTTAACCCCTTGCCGCTCTGCGCCGTAGCTGTACTGCGCTGAGTCCCGCGAATAGCGCTCAGCGCAGTACAGCTACTGCGCAGAGACGATGCCGGTTCAGCGCTGTATAGCAGCCGAACCGGCATCGTTAGCCGCGGGATTTCAACGGTAATCTACCGTTGACATCCCCGGCTATCACCCGCGGTCGGAGTGGGCTCCGATCGCGGGTGTTTAACCCGTTAAATGCCGCGGTCAACGCGACCGCGGCATTTAACATGCCTTCTGGGGGTCTTTACCCCACGATCGGCCCCCCCGCACCGTTTTCGGGGGGACCGATCGCTGTTTTGGCTCCTCTGGGGTCCGATCGGGACCCCAGAGAAGCCTGGAGGGTTTACCTTTAAGATGGCGTCTGTGACGTCATCTTAAAGGCAAAGTGTCAGCCT
This sequence comes from Engystomops pustulosus, assembly GCF_040894005.1. Lineage (NCBI taxonomy): Eukaryota > Metazoa > Chordata > Amphibia > Anura > Leptodactylidae > Engystomops > Engystomops pustulosus. Next base: position 102,194,534 of record NC_092415.1, on the reverse strand, counting down.
ATGCATCTGCATAGGCTGGCACTGATAATACCCTGCAATACATTAGTATTGCAGAGTATTATCAAGAACAAGCAATCAGATGATTGCTTGTTCATATCCCATGGTGGATCATGTAAAAAAAAGTAAAAAAAAATGTTTTTCAATAAAAAATTACTTTATAAATCACTAAAAATGCCCATAAGCCCCAAAACATATAAAGAGACATATAACGCTCAAAAAAGTCTAAATCATAACACAAACCCCACATATATAGTATCACCGCGTCCGTAACAATCCATAGAATAAAACTAAATAACTATTGAACCCATATGATGAACGCCGTAAAAAAAAAAACGTTAAAAACCCGCCAAAAATTATGATTTTTACCTATTATATCCCACTAAAAATGCAATAAAAAGTGATCAACAAAACATATGTACTCCAGAATGATATTGTTGCAAAGAACAACATGTCCCGCAAAAAACAAGCCATCGACCAGCTCTGTAGCCAAAAACATAACAATGTTATGCCACTTGGAAGACAGCGATGCAAAAATGATAGATTTTTCCCCACATTAGGGTTTTATTTGGCAAATTTAGTAAAACATAAGAAAAAATATTCATGTCTGGTATCCCCGTAATCGTATCGACCCATAGAATAAAGATAACAGGATTATTAGGATATACGGTGAACACGAAAAAAAAAAAAAGTAAAAAATCCAGTACAGAATTGATGCTTTTCTACTCATGACCTCAAAAAAAGTTCGAAAATTTTCAACAATAGGTGATACCAACCCCAAAATGGCAACACTGGAAAAAGCATCTCGTCCCGCAAAAAAAATGCCGTCACATGGCCCAAATAACGGAAAAGCGAAAATTTTATAGCCTTCAAAAGGGGGCAACCAGAAAACTAAAATCCTGGCAGCTGCAGGGTGCTCCTTCCCTTCTGCGCCTCGCTGTGCCCCCATAATACAAGTAATGTCCACATGTGGGGGGTCGCTGCACTCAGGAGAAATTGTAGAACAAATTTTATGGTGAGTTTTCTCTTTTTATCTTTTGGAAATGTGTAAATTTTAGGGCTAAATGAACGTATAACCGACAAAATTTGACCATTCTAAATTTCACCGCCATTTTGATTCAATTACTATGAAGATCTCAAGGGGTTAACAATCTTTGTAAATGCTGTTTCTGATTGAGGGGTGCAGATTTGAAAATGGGTTGGTTATATAGGGGGTTTTGATGCTAAATATGTAAAATTTGATTTCAAACAGTATTTATCCCCAAAATAGTCAATTTCGAAAATACGGAAAATCGCTATTCGATTTGTAGGCCGCGTGATGTCAAAATAAATTATCCAAACATTTCAAAAATTATGAAAATGTAAAGTAGACAAACGGGAAATGTTATTCTGCAAGTTATTTAGGTGGTAAATCTATCTGCCTGAAAACGCGGTGATTTAGAATTTCGAAAATGGCAAATTTTTTTAAAAATTCATAATTTTTTTCCTTTTTTTGTAAATAAACGCAAAACTTATCAGCCAAAATTTACCACTAAAATGAAGTACAACATGTGGGGAAAAAACAATCTCAGAATCGCTTTGATAAGTAACATCGTTCAAAAGTTATTACCACAGGAAGAGACACTGGTCAAATTTCAAAAAAAAGTTGCGAGCCTTAACCTGCAAACAGGCTGCGTCCTTAAGGGGTTAAAGCTGTCTTTCTCCATCAGCCTTAACAGCCTTTCTCTCCATTTTTGGGGGGATTGAAAACTGAATTGAAGGTGTGGACAGGCTTGGTGATAGTGACATTTCTGGTGGTGGTAGTGGTGTCACATTCTTGATCAATCAGGAGGAGGTGGTATGGGCTGAGCCAACCAAAGCACCTCAGGTGTCTGAAGCCTTTTTTTGATGCAAATGACATGTGTTCTGTCTTCTGCGCTCTGGGAGAATAAAAGCCCTGTCACAGACAGCCTGTGGTATGACCTTTGTTATGGAGGTGTGTATCCCCCAACTTGTTAAAATGAGGGATTTACCTAGGAGCCAAAAATACAGTGGTCAGAAAGTCTTCACACTGGCTCTGCAGTTTTATTATCCTGCAGACTATTTAGGAGAATATAACACTTATCAGACATAATCACAGGACAAGAACACAGACCTGACATCAAATCCAACATGTTTCTTGCAGTAACTACTTGTATTCTCCATGAATTAACTATTCAAAATCACCTTTTCTGGATTATGCATCTGTTATTCCTCTGTATCTGTAGTCAGAAATGGACAACTTGGTGTTTCCATTGTGGCTGTCACAGAGCTGTTCTCAAAATACACTCTTAGAACATCCTATTCATAAGGAGAATCATAGTAGCCAGTCTCATATAGGGCCCCTAAAGTAACCATATAGTACAGCTCCCCCAAAGTAGAAAAAAATAGAATCTAATACTCATCTTCGGCAGCTTGCTTCAATGCCTCTGAAGCTGTCTGTCAGTGGGGGCGTGGTAGGATGAAGACCTGTGTGCGGTCAGTGACTCCTCCCAGGCTGAAATACAGCCGAAGTGACTCTGGACAGAGGATAAGCTTTTGCCCCGAGTATCAAGTGACCCAACGGTGATGTCATAGGACCACTCGGTGTTGGTATCCACCACAGGTTTCTCTAGTACTCCTGTGGACAAGTCTGAGGCTGATATCACCACATGCCTCTTTCAACAACCAGCACTCACTGCTGCCCTCATTCTCAGTCTGCACATTGCAGAAAGCCACCCAGCATGACGTGGTACCCTTACACGTCGATAGCAGTGGTTGGCTGGCCTGATCAGGTGACCCTGGAATAGAGTAGCCCCTGCCCGCGCTGCTCGGATCATTCTCTGTCTGGATGCCGCTAGGGAGAGAGCTGCTGCTGGTCAGGGAAAGCGTTAGGCTGTACTATTAGAATAGTGTTAGGCAGGAGTGATTCTACAAGAACCCAACAGCCCTTCTTAGGGCTACAATAATGTTTTATTTTCCTTTTTTTTGGTTTGCTTGTGGCTGGGCTTGCTGCCATTAGTAGTGCAGCTAGTACCATATTGTGAGGAATTTGCAGGGATACTTGCGACCGTTGTGTTTAGCTCTTAGTGACACACATATCCACCTCAAACACCGAAGTGGGACAATTTATTAGGGGTTTGATTTGAATTAGGCACAGTCTGCTGATTTTTTTTTTTTTTACGTTTATTTCTTTTTATAACTCAAAGTAATCTGGCAAAGCAGTGTGCTTCCAGTGTAGGCTAGAAAATAGTCATAGGAGAACCCCAACGGCTTATTTAGGCCTACAATAGCGTTATATTTTCCTTTTTTTTAGTTTGCTTGTGGCTGGGCTTGCTGCCATTAGTAGTGCAGCTAGTACCATATTGTGAGGAATTTGCAGGGAGACTTGCAAATTCTCTTAGTGACACACATATCCACCTCAAACACCGAAGTGGGACAATTTATTAGGGGTTTGATTTGAATTAGGCACAGTCTGCTGATTTATTTTTTTTTACGTTTATTTCTCAAAGTCATCAGGCATAGCACAAAATCCAGTTGTGTGCTGTCAGTGTAGGTTAGAAACTAGCCATAGCAATAGGATAGCATCGTTTTGTTTAAAAAAATAAAAAAAAATAAACACAAAAAAAACTTTACACTTTAATTTTGAAAATGTTTAACCCGAGGGCTAGGGGTAGAGGACGAGGGCGTGGGCGTCCAACTACTGCAGGGGTCAGAGGCCGTGGTCCTGGGCGGGGTGAGACACCACCTGCTGATGAGGGAGCAGGGGAACGCTGCAGAGCTACACTTCCTAGGTTCATCGTGTCTCAAGTTACTGGGACTCGTGGTAGAGCAATGTTGAGGCCAGAACAGTGCGAAGATGTGATGTCGTGGATTGCGGACAATGCTTCTAGCCATTTGTCCACCAGTCACTCTGAGGAACTGTTTTCTGGACCCTTCCTACAGTCACAAACCACTTTTCCGGTTGCTGCTGAGCAATTTTCCGATGCCCAGGTTTTCCACCGGTCGCAGTCTGTGGGTGATGATGACATTATTGATGTAGTGGAAGAAGTGTGTAAAGAGGTGTCGGACGATGAGGAGACACGGTTGTCAGACAGTGGTGAAGTTGTTGTCAGGGCAGGAAGTCCGAGGGTGGAGCAGACTGAGGGATCAGAGGATGATGAGGTGACAGACCCAAGCTGGGTTGATAGGCACAGTGCTTCTGAGACGGAGGCAAATCCTATAGCAGAACAGGTTGGAAGAGGCAGTGGTGGGGCCAGATGGAGAGGCAGAGCCAGAGCTGGTGCATCAGCGCCAAATTTTTCACGTAGTCAAGCTCCCGTGGCGAGGGCTAGATTTTCAGAAGTCTGGAGGTTCTTTAAAGAAACACGGGATGAAAGTTAATAAAATTGCTTCAATAAGCTAAAAACCCACTAAAATGAAGGTTTTTTTACAGTGTATCTCGTCTCGCAAAAAATAAGCCCTTATGTGTCTAAATTGCTTAAAAAATAAATAAAGATTGTATAGCCTATTCCCAACGCGCGTTGTTATAGAACGGTGCGGCGGGTAGTGACTTGCTAACACGGTTCATACAGTGATCGGGGCAAGATGGCGGCTGTTCCTGACGTCCATCCATCCTGCCCCATGGAACTGAAGGGTTACGTCCCCCCCACATGATCGCTGCTACTGGCTCATCAATTCAGACCAGCCAATAGCAGCAAATTTACTTATGACGTCAGTAATACCGATCATCATGTCTGTAGACACGGTGATCGGGGCAGGGTGGCGGCTGTTCCTGACAGCCACCAATTTTGCCTTGCGGTCCAGAGGGGTTTTGTAGCCCCCCTCTGTCCATGTTTGCCGCTATTGGCTGGTCGATTTGGTCCAGCCAAAAGCAGCAATATTCGTCACAATGGGCATCGCTAGGGTGAATAAGAGCAACACTTGGCGATAATTTCCGTACGAAAAAACTACGATTTGGTACAAAAGTGCTGGCCGTGTACATTGTACAGATTATGGTGTACAACTCCTACGAGCTGTTCCAATGTGCAGGTCCTACCGTATCATTTCTCCATTTTCAAGAGGAAGATATTAGGAAACTAATATTGGGACAAGAAGGACGGGGCTCCAGTACCTCTGGTTTAGATGTTCCTGTGTTTTGCCAGGACAGCATTTTCCCAGTGAATTCTGCTGCTTCTAATGGTAGGACTCAATAAAGAGTCTGTTACAAAAGAGGAGTTAGGATGGACACTATATACTAAGGATGGACACTATATACTAAGGATGGACACTACATACTACTACGGTAAGAGACCTGCGACACCTCCAGAGTGACAAAAGTTTAGTTGGTCCCTTGATATATACTACCTCCTTATACACAACACATTCACAATTCACGCCCAACCTGTTGTGAATTAATTTCGGTAAAATGAATAATTGTAACAACTGTTATGTCCCGTTGCTCCCTATACCCCTCCATTATTTCATAAGGGGCGCCACATAACGGGCACTGAACTTTCCAGAAATAATTGCAATTTCCATCTCGGACTCCATTGCACATCATATTTGGAAACCACCTGTATGTTCAAAATGCTCATTTCACCACGTGTATTACACTACACCACATATTACACCTTGCTATATTCCCCAAGGGGTGTACATTCAACAATTATGGTCACTTTTCGGGTTTTCCTCTGTTTTGGTACCACTACGGCTCTCCAAATGTATCCTGACTAGAGATGAGCGAGTATACTCGTCCGAGCTTGATGCTCGTTCGAGTATTAAGGTACTCGAAACGGCTCGTTGCTCGGACGAGTATTTCCCCTGCTCGAGATCGAGCATTTCATTAAAAAAACACAGTGAAGAACAATGAAGAATAGAATAAAAACAGTGAACACTGTGAACACAGGATCATTTAAGTGAAAAACACAGTAAAGAACACAGTGAAGAATAGATTACAGATGTTCGGCACATCTGCTTACTTGTCGGAAGATACGTGCGGAACGGTGCGAACAAAATAGTATGTGAAGAACACATTGAAGAACACGGTGAGCAGGACAGAGACACCGGGGAGCAGCACAGAGACACCGGGGAGCACCACAGAGACACCGGGGAGCGGCACGGAGACATCGGGCAGTGGCACGGAGACATCGGGCAGCGGCACGGAGCGGCACGGAGACATCGGGGCACGGTGACATCGGGGCACGGAGACATCGGGGCACGGAGACATAGGGGCACGGAGACATCGGGGCACGGAGACATCGGGGCACGGAGACATCGGGGCACGGAGACATCGGGCCACGGAGACATCGGGGCACGGTGACATCGGGGCACGGAGACATCGGGGCACGGAGACATAGGGGCACGGAGACATCGGGGCACGGAGACATCGGGGCACGGAGACATCAGGGCACGGCGACATCGGGGCACGGAGACATAGGGGCACGGAGACATCGGGGCACGGAGACATCGGGGCACGGTGACATCGGGGCACGGAGACATCGGGGCACGGTGACATCGGGGCACGGTGACATCGGGGCACGGAGACATCGGGGCACGGAGACATCGGGCAGCGGCACGGAGACATCGGGGAGACTTCAGTGGAAGAAGAGCAGCGGATCCCGGGACAGCGTATCTCCCGACAAGTAAGCAGATGTGCCGAACATCTGCAATCTATTCTTCACTGTGTTTTTCACTGCGTTTTTCACTTAAATGATCCTGTGTTCACTGTGTTCACTGTTTTTATTCTATTCTTCACTGTTCTTCACATCTGCTAAGTTGTCGGGAGATAATATACGCGCGGAACAGTGAAGAATAGATTGCAGATGTTTGCATACATCTGCTAACTTATCAGAAGACATTCTTTTTCAATTAATTAACACATTTTATTCCCGAACCATGGTCCCTTTGAAAAATGCTCGAGTCTCCCATTGACTTCAATGGGGCTCGTTATTCGAGACGAGCACTCGAGCATCAGGAAAAGTTTGTCTCGAATAACGAGTACCCGAGCATTTTAGTGCTCGCTCATCTCTAATCCTGACACATGTGAAGGATTTCTGTCAAATTTGGCCTCTAAAAGACAAACATCCCTCTTTTCCTCTACTGTGCGCCCATAAAGCATTTTATATGCACATGTGGGGTACTTCTACACTCGGGAGAAATAGTTTTAAACCTTTTTTGGGGTTATTTAATATATTATGGCTTACAAAAATTAGGGGTAAAGTGACATTTATAGGAAAATTTTCACCTTTTTAATGATTAGGGCCTAATTGGATCATTCACCTGTAGGGGCAAATACATATATTACACATTGCAAAATTCTCTAAGGGGTGTGCATTCAAAAATTAGGGTCACTTTTCGGATTCTTATCTGTTTTATACCACTAGGGCTCTCCAAATGCATGTCAAACATTTCTGTCAAATTTGGCTTCTAAAAGGCAAACATCCCCCTTTCCTTTTACTGTGCGCCCATACAACATTTTATATACACATGTGGGGTACTTCTACACTCGAGAGAAATAGGTCTACACATTTTGTGGGGTTATTAAATTTTTTTATCCCTTGTGGCTATAAAAAATTAGGGGTAAAATGACCTTTATAGGAAAATGTTTACCTTTTTCCTATTTAAGTCCTAATTAAATCAAACACCTTTACGGACAAATACACATATTACACCTTGCTAAATTCTCTATGGGGTGTGTTTTCCAAAATGGTGAAACTTGTTGGGGTTCCCCTCTGTTTTGGTACCACTACGGCTCTCTAAATGCATCCTGACACATGTAAAGGATGTATGTCAAATTTGGCTTCTAAAAGGCCAACGCCCCTCTTTCCCTTCTGAGCTTCATTGCGTACCCATACAACATTTTATTTGCATGTGTGGGGCAATTTTATACTCGGGAGAAATGCTAGTACACATTTTTGGGGGTTGTTTCATCTTTAATGCCTTATGGGATACAAAAATTTGCCGTAAAAGTGACTTTTTTGGGAAAATGTTCATCTTTTTCCTTTTAGGGACCTATTTGAAGCAAACACCTGTAGGGGAAAATACACATATTACACCTTGCTGAATTCTCCAAAGGGTGCACTTTCCAAAATGGTGATACTTGTTGGGGTTCCCCTCTGTTTTGGTACCACTAGGGCTCTCCAAATGCATCCTGACACATGTAAAGGATGATTGTCAAATCTGGCTTCTAAAAGGCCAAAGCCCCTCTTTCCCTTCTGAGCCCTACTGTGTACCCATACAACATTTTATATGCAAAAGTGGTGCAGTTCTGTGCTTAGGAGAAATAGTTCTACACATTTATGGGGTTGTTTCATCTTTTATCCCTTGTGGCTTACAAAAAATTAGGGTAAAAGTGACTTTTTTGAGAAAATTTTCACCTTTTTCCTTTTTGGGGCCTAATTGAATCAAACACCTGTTGGGGCAAATACACAAATTACACCTTGCTAAACTCTCCAAGGGGTGTACTTTCCAAAATGGTGTCTCTTGTTGGGGCTTTCCTCTGTTTTGGTACCATTATGGCTCTCCAAATGCATCCTGTCACATGAAAACTTTTCATCCATATTTGCCCTCCAAAAACAAAACAACGCTCTTTCCATTCCAAGTGCCCCCCTGTGCCCGTACAGCAGGGTACAGTGACAAAATGGGTATTGGCATACTCAGGAGGAATTGCCCTAAACATGGTAAAATGCATTTTCCTTTTTAACCCATTGTGAAGGTGCAAATTTTAGTGTTCAATGAATCTATAGTAAGATAAAATTACATTTCTGTAATTTCACTTTCATTTATCTTTCACGCTCATGAAACGCTCATAGGGTTAACAAAATTCCCAAAGGTTGTTTTGAATATTTTGAGGGGTGTAGTTTCTAAAATGGTGTCATTTGTGGGGGTTTTCTGTCATGTGGGCCTTATAAAGTCACTTCTAACTAAATTGACCCTCCAAAAGTAGGTTTTGATGATTTTTGTGAAAATCTGAAAAATTGCACCTAAAGTTATAAGCCTCCTAACATCCAAAATAAAGGAAGAGATGTTTGAAAAATGATGCCAAGTTAAAGCAGACATATGGAAAATGTTAGTTATCAAGTTATTTTAGTGATATGACCAACTTTCCAAAAAGTAGAAAATTTTGAATTTGGAAAACATAGTTTTTTTCAAAATTTTTGCCAAATTTCCATTTATTTCATTAATAAATACTAAACATATTGATTAAATTTCTCAACCAGCATGAAGTACAATGTGTCACGAAAAAACAATTTCAAAATCAACTGGATATGTTAAAGCGTTCCAAAGTTATAACCACTTATAGTGACACAGGGCAGATTTGAAAAAATGGGCCGTGTCAGGAAGGTGAAAAGTGGCTTCAGCGTTAAGGGGTTAATTTTGAAAATGTTTAACCCGAGGGCTAGGGGTAGAGGACGAGGGCGTGGGCGTCCAACTACTGCAGGGGTCAGAGGCCGTGGTCCTGGGCGGGGTGAGACACCACCTGCTGATGAGGGAGCAGGGGAACGCTGCAGAGCTACACTTCCTAGGTTCATCGTGTCTCAAGTTACTGGGACTCGTGGTAGAGCAATGTTGAGGCCAGAACAGTGCGAAGATGTGATGTCGTGGATTGCGGACAATGCTTCTAGCCATTTGTCCACCAGTCACTCTGAGGAACTGTTTTCTGGACCCTTCCCACAGTCACAAACCACTTTTCCAGTTGCTGCTGAGCAATTTTCCGATGCCCAGGTTTTCCACCGGTCGCAGTCTGTGGGTGATGATGACATTATTGATGTAGTGGAAGAAGTGTGTAAAGAGGTGTCGGACGATGAGGAGACACGGTTGTCAGACAGTGGTGAAGTTGTTGTCAGGGCAGGAAGTCCGAGGGTGGAGCAGACTGAGGGATCAGAGGATGATGAGGTGACAGACCCAAGCTGGGTTGATAGGCACAGTGCTTCTGAGACGGAGGCAAGTCCTATAGCAGAACAGGTTGGAAGAGGCAGTGGTGGGGCCAGATGGAGAGGCAGAGCCAGAGCTGGTGCATCAGCGCCAAATTTTTCACGTAGTCAAGCTCCCGTGGCGAGGGCTAGATTTTCAGAAGTCTGGAGGTTCTTTAAAGAAACACCGGATGACTGACGGACTGTGGTGTGCAACCCTTTGCCACACCAGGATCAGCAGGGGTTCCACCACTAACAGCTTAACTACCAAAGGCATATGAATGCTAAACACCCCACTCAATGGCACCAAGCCCGTTCACCTCCGGCCGGGCACACCACTGCTCCTTCCCCTGTGTCATCTGCTAGACAGCCCCCTGCCCAGGACCCCGGCCCAAACACCTCCCGTGCGAAAACCCCATCTTCGCCTCCACAATCCTCCACAGCATCCACCAGCGTTCAGCTCTCCATACCCCAGACGCTGGAGCGCAAAAGGAAGTATAGTGCAACCCACCCACACGACCAAGCCCTCAACGTCCACATCTCCAAACTGCTTATCCTGGAGATGCTGCCCTATAGGCTGGTAGAGACCGAGGCCTTTCGAAACCTCATGGCGACGGCTGCCCCTCGGTATTTGGTCCCCAGCCGCCACTACTTTTCCCGATGTGCCGTCCCAGCCCTGCACAAGCACGTGTCAGACAACATCATCCGTGCCCTGACCAACGCCGTTTCTGACAAGGTCCACCTGACCACGGACACGTGGACGAGTGCTGCCGGGCAGGGCCACTATATATCGCTGACGGCACATTGGGTTAACTTGGTGGAGGCTGGGACCGAGTCTGACCCTGGGACTGGTAATATACGACGCCGAGGATTGCGGTGCCTACCTCGGTCCAGGTCTCAAAGGCTTACTATGCCTCCTCCTCCTCCCACCCCTCCTCCACCTCCTCCTCCGAATTACCATCCGTGGGCATGGCGCCATCAGTCGGTAGCTCTAGGCACAGCAGCAGTGCCATCGCTAAGCGACAGCAGGTGGTGCTCAAACTACTGAGCCTAGGCCATAAAAGGCACACCGCCCAAGAGCTATTACAAGGCATCACGGCACAGACTGATCTGTGGCTGGCACTGCTGAACCTGAAGCCAGGCATGGTTGTGTGTGACAACGGCTGTAACCTGGTGGTGGCTCTGCAACTCGGCAGACTGACACATGTGCCATGCCTGGCCCATGTGTTAAATCTCATAGTTCAGCGTTTCCTCAAGACATACCCCAATCTGTCTGATTTTCTCACGAAGGTGCGCTGCATCTGTGCGCATTTCAGGAAGTCCAGCACAGATGCTGCCACTCTCAGGGCAGCGCAGCACCGCCTCCAACTGCCCGCTCACCGACTGTTGTGCGACGTGCCCACGAGGTGGAATTCAACATTAACCATGTTATCCAGAGTTTACCAGCAGTGCAGAGCGATTGTAGACTGCCAGATGTCATCTTCCACTAGAACTGGTAGTCAGGTCAGTCAGCTTCCTCAAGTCTACAATGAGGAGTGGATGTGGATGTTTGATATCTGTCAGGTGCTGAGTAACTTTGAGGAGTCAACACAGATGGTCAGTGGCAATGCTGCCATCATCAGCCTCACCATCCCGCTGCTGGGCCTGTTGAAAAACTCTCTGGTCAGCATGAAGTTGGAAGCTTTGCACACGTCACAAGGGATGGGGGAAAAAGATTCCCTTGTTGATAGCCAAAGCACCCTTAGGTCTGTTTCTCAGCGCATATTGGAAGAGGATGAGGAGGAAGAGGAGGAGAATGTTGGCGAGACTGAAGAGGGGACCATTGTTCAGTCCTTCACTGTTCAGCGTGTATGGGCAGAAGAAGAGGAGTTGGAGGAGGAGGAAATGGACAGTCAGGCCAGTGAGGGGAGTGAATTCTTGCGCGTTGGTACTCTGGCGCATATGGCAGATTTCATGCTAGGCTGCCTATCCAGTGACCCTCGCATTCAAAGAATTTATTCCAGCACTGATTACTGGGTATTCACTCTCCTGGACCCACGGTACAAGCAAAATCTTTCCACTCTCATCCCTGGAGAGGAAAGGAGTTTGAGAATGCATGAATACCAGCAGGTCCTGGTGTGCAAGCTGAAACAGTATTTCCCTTCTGACAGCGCTAGCGGCAGAGGGCATACTTCTGCGGGACAAGTAGCGAGGGAGAGTAGGCGAGCAGGCAGCTTGTCCAGCACTGGCAGGGGTACGCTTTACAAGGCCTTTGCCAGTTTTATGTCACCACAGCAAGACACTGTCACTTGTCCCCAGTCTCAGCAGAGTAGTGCTGATCTTTACAGAAAGATGGTGAGGGAGTACGTAGCTTACCATACCATCGTCCAAAATGATCACACAGCTCGCTACAGCTACTGGGTTTCAAAGCTGGACATGTGGCACGAACCGGCGCTGTACGCTTTGGAGGTTCTTGCCTGCCCTGCCGCTAGCGTGTTGTCCGAGCGGGTTTTCAGTGCAGCTGGTGGCATCATCACCGATAAGCATACACGCCTGTCGACTGACAGCGCTGATAGGCTGACGCTTATCAAGATGAATAAAGCCTGGATTTCTCCGGATTTCCATTCTCCACCAGGTGAAAGAAGCTCAACCTGAATAATGTATGCACTCCTCCTCCTCATTGTCCTCCTTCTCCTCCTCTTTGTACACTAAAGCAGAGGAAACTGGCTATTTTTTTCCAGGGCCAACTGGCTATAGCTATAGTACTCTATGTATTTAATTTTTCTAGAGGGCCGCCTACCCGGTCCTCTGTTTTAAACAATTTTTGGGAGTGCCACATACAGGCACTCAATCTATTTAATTTTTATGGAGGACCAGCTACCTGCTTCTCTGGTTTGAAAACTTTTTTGGACTGCCACATACAGGCACTCAATCTATTTAATTTTTCTGGAGGACCACCTACATGCTCCTCTGGTTTGAAAACTTTTTTGGACTGCCACATACAGACACTATCCAAATTAAATGGTCTCCATAGCAGCCTCCACACGTTGTCTTTTTAGCTGCCTCCACACGTCTCCATTGCTACCTCCACACGTCATCGCCATAGCTGCCTCCAAAAGTCGTCCATATAGCTGCCTCCATACATGGTCCCCTTATCAAACGAGCTGTGTCAGGCAAAATTTTGTGTTGTTTTCATTGCTTCCACATCAAACTTGTTAACTTTGTCGCCACCCTGTTGTGTAATCCACAAAATATACTGGTAAACTTTTATCATTTACCAATATAATTTCTGTGCTTCTTGCGCATCTGTTTACATTCCCCTCACCCGCCATAACCCAAACTTATAATAACACTACTACACTTGATCTTATACAAAAGGTTCTTAGAGGTGCTCTTTGGGGAGTAGCCGAGAGACAGGGGCTTAGATTGGTGAAAGCTCGCCTGGCAGCGGAGCGCCAGCTCCATCCCAAGATCCAACTAACATAGTTTTAACTGCAGCACCTTTAATCTACTACTAGTTCACTGCCTCCATACATGGTTACCTTATCAAACGAGCTTTGTCAGGCAGAATTTTGTGTTGTTTTCATGGCTTCCACATCAAACTTGTTAACTTTGTCGCCACCCTGCTGTGTAATCCACAAAATATACTGGCAAACTTTTATCATTTACCAATATTATTTCAGCACTTCTTGCGCATCTGTTTACATTCCCCTCACCCGCCATAACCCAAACTTATAAGAACACTACTACACTTGATCTTATACAAAAGTTTCTTCGAAGTGCTGTTTGGGCAGTAGCCGAGAGACAGGGGCTTGGATAGGCGAAAGCTCGCCTGGCAGCGGAGCGCCAGCTCCATCCCAAGATCCAACTAACATAGTTTTAACTGCAGCACCTTTAATCTACTACTACTTCACTGCCTCCATACATCGTCCCCTTATCAAACAAGCTGTGTCAGGCAGAATTTTCAGGTGTTTCACCAGATACATAGTGGAACTCGGCCCATCTGTCGCCGCCATGCTGGAGACCTGAAGTTGCAATCATAGCAGCGCAATATGGATGCCCCATACTGTCGCTCTTAATCATGGAACCATTTCTGAAAAAACAATTAAAAATAGAACCACTATGCTATTCCATTATTCCTAGGTGAAATATTCAAACGACCCGGCCTGCTTTGAAAATTATAATTTTTTCAAAGTAAACGCTTCTGGCCCCCAGGCCCATTTTGGGTGGGGAGGAGCCGAGAGACAGGGGCTTGGACAGGCGAAAGCTCGTCTGGCAGCGGACCGCCAACTTCATCCCAAGATTAGGCAGCCTCAGAGGCATCCATGCATGCTGCCCCTGCTGTTTCCTGTCCATTTTGCCTCCACGATCCTCCACAGCGTCCACCAATGTCTCCATGCGCAACTTTCAACTCTCTATACCCCAGACGCTGGAGCACGAGAGGATATGCAGTACATCATCCCCTTATCAAACGAGCTGTGTCAGGCAGAATTTTCAGGTGTTTCACCAGATACATAGTGGAACTCGGCCCATCTGTCGCCACCATGCTGGAGACCTGAAGTTGCAATCATAGCAGCGCAATATGAATGCCCCATACTGTCGCTCTTAATCATGGAAGTCGTCTCCATGGCTGCCTCCACATGTCGTCCCCTTATCAAAAGAGCTGTGTCAGGCTCATTTTTCGGGTGTTTCACCAGATACGTTATGGAACTTGGTCACTTTGTCGCCACCATGCTGTGTTATCGATTAAATATACCGTCAACCTTTTGTTCACATAGGAAATCATTTCAGCGCTTCTTGCTCACCTCCACTGCTGCCGCTGCCTCTCCATGCCATCCCCTATAGTGTCAGGGTCAATTATTGCATGTTTTAGATGCTATCTAGCCTCATTCGGTCACTCTGTCATGGCCATGCTGTTGCCCACAATTTTCGCATAATGGTGCGATAAGCAGCCTCAGAGGCATCCATGCATGCTGCCCCTGTTGTTTCCTGTCCATTTCCATAGTGTTTCCATCCTTTTCTGAGGTTCCCAGGTGCTTGGCCAAGCTTCCCTGTGCAGAGCCTTGGTCCCCTTGAAAAATGCTGGAGTCTCCCATTGACTTCAATGGGGCTCGTTATTCGAGACGAGCACTCGAGCATCGGGAAAAGTTCGTCTCGAATAACGAGTACCCGAGCATTTTAGTGCTGGCTCATCTCTAGACGTAGCCAATTTGCAGCTTTGGCTCAGTCCCATTTTTTCAGCCAGACATGCGTCGCTTTATATAGTTATAACTTTTGAACACTGTTACTTATCAAAGTGGTTATGAGAGGTTTTTTCTCAGATGTTGAACTTCATTTTAGTGGTAAATTTTGGCTGATAAGTTTTGCATTTATTTATAAGAAATTAATTGCTTGATAATTTTGCCATTTTCAAAATTCAAAATCATTCCGTTTTCAGGCAAATCGTTTTACTACCTAATTTAGTCTCTGTATAACATTTCCCATATGACTACTTTACATTTTCAGAATTTTTGAAATTTTCAGAATTGACTATTTTGGGCATTAATTACAGTTTTTAATGAAATTTTTAACATATAACATAAAAAAACCCATAAATATCAACCCATTTTCAAATATGCACCCTTTAAACTATCATAAAGAGCTTTTAGGAAGTTAACTCCTTAAGATCTTTATAGTAATAAAATTAAAATGGAGGAGAAATTTAAATGGGTCAAATTTTGTCGGTCATACGTTCATTTAGCCCTAAAATGTACATCTATTTTCAAAAGATAAAAACAGAAAACCCATCTTACAATTTGTTATGCAATTTGTTTTATGGGTGCACAGTGAGGGGCAGGAGGGAAGGAACGCCCTGCAGCTGCCAGGATTTTAGTTTCTTCATTGGCCCGTTTTATAGCCTATAGAATTTTAGCTTTCTCGTTATTGAAGGGCAGTAGAAAAGCATCAATTCTCACTGGATTTTTTATTTATTTTATTATTTTGGTGTTCCCCGCATAGCCTAATAATCATGTTATCTTTATTCTATGGGTCAATAGCATTACGGGGATACTATATGATAGGATCAGTGGATCCTCTGGACCACCGCGGGAGATGGAACTAGCCAACACCCGGAACCGGAGCCTAGCAGCACCTGGTATTCACCAGAGCCCGCCGCAAAGCGGGTTGGACTTGCTGCAGCAGGATACAACTAGGTCGTTTCCAGGTGTGACCAGCCCACGGTGGCAGCCGAGGTCGAGATACCTTAGCGGATGACAATCTCGTAGACAGGTCCAGGCACAGGGTCAGGGCAGACGGCAGAGATGCAACGTCAGGTCCAAGTCCGGGGTCAGCAACAGGAGGTCCAGGCAGGTGGGAACGGGAAAACAGGCACACAGCAACAAGGAGGAACTCAGGTAACACGGCAACACAGGACTCAGGAACGGGAACACACAGGAATACACAGGAACGCAGGAATACAGGAATACGCAGGAATACAGGAATACGCAGGAACACAGGAATACTCGCTTGGAAGCTTTCTCTAAGGCTATGAGGCACAAAGATCCGACAGGGAATGATGGGAGACAAAGGGTTAAATACAAGACAGGAAATGACCAGCGCCAATCACCTGCGCGCTGGCCCTTTAAATCTTGAGACAGTGCCGCGCGCGCGCCCTAGGGAGCGGGGCCGCGCGCGCCCTAGTCCGGACGGGAGCGGGAGCCAGGAGAGGTGAGTGCACAGGAGCGGGACCGGGGAAGCGGAGAGAGGCACGGGTGCACCCGCGATCCGCAATATGGATCGCGGGGGTGCCCGCGACACTATACTTAGATATTTTTTCTTACATTTTAAGGAGCTGATTGATCATAGTATCATAGTATCATAGTATATAAGGCTGGAAGGAGACGCAAGTCCATCAAGTCCAACCTTTAAGAATTAAATAAATGTTTTATCCCCATAACCCGTGATATTTTTTCTCTCCAGAAAGGCATCCAGGCCTCTCTTGAACATGTACATAGAGTCTGCCATAACAACCTCCTGCGGCAGAGAGTTCCATAGTCTCACTGCTCTTACAGTAAAGAACCTTTGTCTATGTTGATGGTAAAATCGCCTCTCCTCTAAGCGTAGAGGATGCCCCCTTGTCCTGGTCACAGGCCGAGGTATAAAAAGATCTTTGGAGAGATCCTTGTACTGTCCGTTCAGGTATTTGTACATTGTAATGAGGTCTCCCCTCAGTCGTCTTTTTTCTAAACTGAATAATCCCAAATTTTTTAATCTGTCAGTGTATTCTAGTTCCCCCATTCCCCTAATAATCCTGGTTGCTCTCCTCTGCACCCGTTCCAGCTCTACTATATCCTTTTTATACACTGGTGCCCAAAACTGTACACAATATTCCATGTGTGGTCTGACCAGGGATTTGTATAAGGGCAAAACTATGTCTTTATCATGAGAATCTATTCCTCTCTTGATACATCCCATAATTTTATTTGCTTTAGCAGCAGCCGCCTGGCTCTGGTCACTAAAATTAAGTTTACCATCCACCAATACCCCCAAGTCCTTTTCAGCTTCAGTTTTACTAAGTAATTGACCGTTTAGAACATAATTATACTTTTTGTTTCCATGGCCCAAGTGCATAACTTTACATTTATCTACATTAAACCTCATCAACCATTTCTCTGCCCATCCCTCAAGCTTCCACAAATCCCTCTGTAATGCTAAACTATCGACCTCAGTATTTATTACTTTACACAGCTTAGTATCATCTGCAAATATTGAAACTTGACTGTGTAAACCCATTACAAGGTCATTAATAAAAATATTAAAAAGAAGTGGCCCCAATACTGACCCCTGTGGCACTCCACTGGTAACATCAACCCAATCTGAGAATGTGCCATTAATGACCACCCTCTGTTTTCTATCACTAAGCCAATTACTTACCCAAATACACAGATTTTCTCCTATTCCCAGCAGTCTCATTTTATATACCAACCTTTTATGTGGCACGGTGTCAAATGCCTTTGAAAAGTCCAGATATACAACATCCACAGCGTCCCCCAGATCCAGTCTTGAACTTACCTCCTCGTAGAAACCAATCAGATTAGTCTGACAGGAGCGATCTCTCATAAACCCATGCTGACGCTGGGTTATAAGGTTGTGCACAGTGAGATACTCCAGGATAGCATCTCTAATAAACCCCTCAAATATTTTCCCCACCACAGCAGTTAGACTCACGGGTCTGTAGTTTCCAGGATCGCTATTTGATCCTTTTTGTATATTCGTACCACATTTGCTATGTGCCAGTCCTGTGGAACATAACCAGTCCTCAGTGAATCTTCAAATATTAAAAATAACGGTTTGTCTATCACCGTACATAATTCATGCAGAACCCGGGGGTGTATGCCATCTGGCCCAGGTGATTTATCTATCTTAGTGGTTGCGAGGCGGCGCCGTACCTCTTCCTGGGTTAAACTGTTGACATTATAAAAAGAATTAACATTATTCCTCATTGTGTCTTCCACCAGGGGATTTTCCTGGGAAAAGACAGTTGAGAAGGCGACATTCAGTAGATTGGCCCTTTCCTCATCTCCTTCCACCATGACCCCCATGTTATTTCTAAGGGGACCCACACTCTCTGTTTTTAGTTTCTTATCATTTATATACTTGAAAAATAATTTGGGATTATTTTTGCTCTCCCTGGCAATATTTCTCTCAGTCTCTATTTTTGCGGCCTTTATCTGCTTTTTACAGGATTTATTTTTCTCTCTATAATCCTCTAATGCCTCATCGCTACCTTCACATTTTAGCACCTTAAACGCTTTATCTTTCTCGCTTATTGCTTTCCTTACAAGACTAGTTAGCCACAAAGGGTTTTTCTTGTTCCTTTTATGCTTTTTCCCATAAGGTATGTGTTTCTCACAGGACTTTTTCAGAATATATAAGAAAAAGTCCCATTTTTGGGGTTTACTTTTGTCTTTGAGAACATTATCCCAGTCTATGCCTTTAAGGTTTTCCCTTAGTTGCTGAAAATTTGCCCTCCTGAAGTTTAGAGTGTTGGTTGCCCCTTCACTAACGCTCTTAGTAAAGCATAATACAAAATCAATAATATTATGATCACTATTCCCCTGGTTCCCCCCAACCTGTAGTTTTGATACCCTATCAGGTCTGTTGGTAAGGATAAGGTCCAGCAGTGCCCCTCCTCTTGTTGGCTCCAGGACTAGTTGCGACAGGTAATTGTCTTTTGTTGTTGACAAGAACCTGCTGCCTTTGAAGGACCTGCATGTTTCTGCCCCCAGTCAATATCTGGGTAATTGAAGTCCCCCATGATAAGTACTTCACCATGCTTTGAAGCCGCATCCATTTCACTTATCAGCATTTCCTCTGCTGCCTCCATTATATTTGGAGCCTTATAACAAACCCCTAGTAATATTTTATTTTTATTTTTCCCTCCCCTTATCTCCACCCATAGGGACTCCACATTTGCGTTACTGATGTCATCTCGCAGGACGGGCTTGAGGCGAGAATTCACATATAAACAGACCCCTCCCCCTTTTTTATTTATACGATCCTTTCTAAAAAGACTATAACCATCTATAGCAACAGCCCAGTCATAGCTACTGTCCAGCCATGTCTCGCTGATACCCACTATATCATATTTCCGCTCCAACATCAAGAGTTCCAGTTCCTCCATTTTGTTTGTGAGGCTTCTGGCATTTGTGTACACGCACTTTATATGGTTTTCCCTGTCCGTATTCCTTTTGTCCTTATTCCCCAATCTCATTCCAGCCCCCCTTCCTCCCCCATGGACTATGGCTCTTCCCAGCTCTCTATGTACACTGTCTATTTGCCCTGCACAAGTGTAGTTGCCCTCCCCCCAGGTCTCTAGTTTAAACACTCCTCCAACCTTCTAGCCATTTTTTCCCCTAAAACAGCGGCCCCCTCCCCATTGAGGTGCAGCCCATCCCTACTGTAGAGCCTGTAGCCGACAGAAAAGTCAGTCCAGTTCTCCATGAACCCAAAACCCTCCTTCCTACACCAACTTTTGAGCCACTTATTTACCTCCTTGATCTCCCGCTGCCTTTCTGGTGTGGCACGTGGTACAGGCAGTATTTCGGAGAAAATTACCTTTGAGGTCCTTGCCCTGAGCTTATGGCCTAAATCTCTGAAGTCATTTTTAAGGACCTTCCACCTACCTGTTACTTTGTCATTTGTGCCAATGTGGACCATGACCGCTGGTTCCTCACCAGCCCCTCCCAGTAATCCGTCAACCCGATCCGCAACATGCCGAACCCGAGTACCCGGCAAACAACACACTGTTCGGTAAGCACGGTCTTTGTGACAGATTGCCCTGTGTGTTCCCCTAATAATCGAATCTCCCACTACCAGAACCTGTCTGACCTTGCCTGTGCTTCCATTACCCTTCTTACTGGAGCAGACATTCCCCTGGTTGCTAGTGGCCACGTCTTTCTGCAGCATTGCTACCCCAGAGCTGATATCCCCCTCATCCGCCAGCCTGGCAAACTTATTGGGGTGCACCAGATCAGGACTAGACTCCCTACAACTCTTCCCTCTACCCCACCTTCTACATGTTACCCAACTAGCTGCCCCCTCCCTCTGCACCTCCATACTTCCCTCCCCACACCCATCTTCCCCAGAGAGTTTGTGCTCCAGGAGCAGCAAACTTCGTTCCATATTATCAATTGCCCGCAGCCTTGAAACTTGCTCATTTAGATCCAGAATCTGGGCTTCCAGATGAGCAATTTTCACACACCCCACACAGCAGTATTCCCCCTCGAACGGCTGTTCAAGGAAAGCATACATGGCACAGGATGTACACCGTGTAGCAATGCCACTTATGGAGTCCATTATTCTAATGGGGATTACAATAGAAATACGCACAGAAAGAAGAATCTACAGTCAGAGTAACACAAAACACAGCAGTTACCTGTTAAAGCCCCTCAAACTTAAGTCCCTTAAACCTAAGTCACACTTAAGACACTGCACACACTTGGGATCAATTCACACTCGCCGCCAAGCTCACACACTCGCTTTTGTGATGCTTCTTTTAAAGGTTATCTGCCACAAAAATCTGCAGAGCTCACTGCAACAGGATCTGGCTGCAAACCACCAAACAAACTGACCACAGAAGTATATAAAGGCTGCTAATTAGATAGCCACACCCCACTATTAATTAGGCAGCACCTGTGACTATACTGTCTAGATAAGCAAGGTGAATGCCTCCCTATACCCCCCACACAATATACAGATTATGCAAGTAAAATACCTTCAGATCTACTTGGTTGCAATAAAAATCACACAATGAATATCAGGAAATAAAAATGTAGATGCACTTATCTATTTGTTGCTGGATCCAAAAAGTTCTCCTTCCCTTAAACCTAAGTCACACTTAAGACACTGCACACACTTCAGATCAATGCACACTCGCCGCCAAGCTCACACACTCGCTTTTGTGATGCTTCTTTTAAAGGTTATCTGCCACAAAAATCTGCAGAGCTCACTGCAACAGGATCTGGCTTGTTTTTTGAGGGATATGTTGTAGTTTGCATCAGTATCATTCTGGAGTACATGTTTTATTGATCACTTTTTATTGCATTTTTTGTGGGATGATTAGGTAAAAATCATAATTTTTGGTGGGTTTTTAACATTTTTTTCCTACAGTGTTCTTCAAGCGTATTCAATAATGATTTTTAAAAAATCTATGTGTCATTATTGACGCGCTGATGAAATATGTGTGAGGTTTGTGTTATGATTTTGTTTTTGTTTTTTTAATATGTCTCTTTATATGTTTATGGAGCTTATGGACATTTTTATTAATTTATTAATTCATTTGTTTTTTTTACATTTTTACAAGTTCCACCATAGAACATGAACAAGCAAGCATCTGATTTCTTGTTCATGAAAATACTCTGCAATAATGATGTATTGCAGGGTGTTAGCTGTGTCAGCTTATGCACTGCGCTTTTAAGATGACGTCACAGATGGCATCTTACAGGCACTACTGGCGGGGGGTACAGACCCCTATCAGGCAAGGTAAATGCCGCAGTCACGGTAACCCCGGCAAATAACCGGTTAAACACCCGCGATCGGAGACCACTATGACCATGAGCGCTACACTGGGATGTCAGCTATTGGCTGCAGCTGACATCCAGTGTATCTCAATGGCGGCTTAGCTCCGATCTCCACTGAGCACGAAGTCACTGCGCTCAGCGGCAGATGTATCCACTACAGAGTGGGAAAGGGTTAAGGATATTACTGGAACTGAAAACTATACTGAGATTGGGCCTTTAAGACTTTGCTGGAAATGTGAACTGCATTGGGACTTCCTCTTAAAGATTTTGCTGGAACTGCAAACTATACTGAGACAGAGCTTTTGTGATGTTGATGGATGATGCAGAAAATGCAAACTATACTGAGACTGCACCATATATATTTTGATGGAACGGTACACTATACAGAGACAGTGCCTTTAAGATTTTGACGATACTACAAACTATTCTGACACAGCTCCTTAATGATTTAGCTAGAACTGCAAATTAGACTGAGTCAGTGCCTTTAAGATTTTGCTGGATGATGCCAGAACTGTAAACTAAAAATAGAGCTCCCAAATTCACCCATCGACACCCCGCAGCAATGAATGCGTTGTGCCGATATTGTCGCATGGCAGCCCAGGGTCCACGGAAGGACAGCAAGCAGGCTACCTGGATAAGCTATCTTTTAATTCAGGCCTTAGGCCATGCTTAATAGATACCTTTCAGGGATGTATAATGCACTGCACTAGATGAATAGAGCAGTGCATTATTTAAGAGATCAAATGATCTTATGTCACTGTCTCCTTGTGTGACAAAGTGATATAAAAGATATAAAACAATATAGTCTACAAAAAAAAACCTTTAAAGAAAAAAATAAAAACACACATTTTGTACCTCCACATCCGTACAAACTCAGGGTACATGCTTATGTGCCTAAATTGACATTTTTTTAAAAAAATTATATTAATATAGCTATTAAAAAACCTTTTCAACCACAAGTGTGTACAATTAAAATTTGCAAGTCTTTTTTCAAAAAATAAGTTCACTCAAAGCCACATTGACAAAAAAAAAAATCTAAAGTTATGGCTCCTGGGGGGCGTGTCCTGACCAGCGATGAAGTAAGACGCACGGAGTAGAGCTCCTGCTAACTATCCTGCTGGATTATCCTGTTTATTGGCATATAGCAGCCCACTTACCGGGGAAAGTACAGGAGAACGCTCTGTTTAGCCCTATCCCGCCGGTGACCTGGCCGGAGAAGACAGCACGCTGTGAGAGACAGCGTATCCCGGCCAGAGTGAAGTTGGGTGCTCCGGCCGCCATTTTGCTGCAGCGGAGATCGAGGGGCAAGGAGAGGCATCGAGGAGAGAAGACGCCAATCCACAGGTGAGAGAGAGCGACGGCTATAGACGCTGCCCGAGTCCCTGAAGCTCCCCGAGGTCCAGTGTATTGTAGCGAATCCTGCGCTGCCTGCTGGCAGACGAAGATGGCCATTTTCTCCTGCCAAGTGCAAACGACAGGAAGATCCAGCGGCGTGGAGAGACAGAGCGGAGAGACCGCGCCGACCCTCAGGTGAGATAGAGTGTGAGCAGTACATACTGGCCGAGTCCCTGAAGCTCCCTGAGCACTGGAGCACGTCCTGCGCTGAATACTGGCAGACGGAGTCGGACATTTTCTCCCACGTGCAAAGAATGAGGAGTTGGACACAGTGAGAGGCGGGCTCAGCACCATCGCTGGGGAAGAGCAGGCTGCATCAAGCACAAGGCCGCAACTGACAGAGTTAACTCACTGCCACCACTGTCAGGTACCTGCTATATAAAGTCCACAATACTGTGACAGCCTTGCCCAGTTCCTTGGACTCTCAGCAAGTAAAACAGAGGGCTCCCTATCAGGGTATCTTTGGCCTGTCCTGCCCTTGTCCCGCTGGGATAACCCTATCCCTGTCTGCCATGTCACGTTCTGGGCCACTTAAAAAGGAGGGGAAGGATGGTGGCCCTAATACCCAGCAAAACAACCCAGAGACACCTCCACTGTGAGGTTTCAGGACATAGCTGCACATCGGGAGCGCTTCACACGGGAGGGCACAGGAAAATCTGTTTCGAAGGCCTCAAGGGCAACCTCATCAGTGGAGTCTGAACCGGCACTTTCTGATGGAGATATGGAGGAGGGTGTGGATACCCCTTTACCCCAACGCTCAAAAAGGGGCCCTAAGGGGCCATTGCAACCTGGTCCTGCGGCAGATCTCAAAGCCTCTGTGCAAGTCCCTGAGGAACCTACTATTAACCCTATGCATGACCATAAAAATCTACACTTTTACATACCTGGGGCCTTTTAGGCCCGTGTGCAAATAACATGGAATAACTCAAATAAAAATACTTTTCAAAGTTTATTTGAAAAATGCAAAGCAAGGATGCATTCCTACTAGCGCTGGTGTCTGCCAGGAGGGGATCTGTACTGGATCTGACCTCCTGGTGTCCCCGGCTAAGGCTGGTAGAATCCGGGCATTCCGGCAGCCTTAACTGGAGTTACCAAGAGATCATATCCATTATGGATCACCTCGTGGCAGACACCAGCACTAGTGAGGATGCATCCTAAGATGTGAATAATTCAAAACATTTTGTGCAAAAAAAAACCCAAAGTAACTGAACGGGCTTAAAACGCCCAATATACTCATTCGATATAACTCTTTATAATAATGTTTTTTTGTCTAAAAGTTTTTTTTTGTATATAAAAGTTGCAGTAAACATGCTGCAGGAATATCCCTTTTCAAAGTTTCCTTTTCGAATTTACTAATGACCGCAAAATCTTTCACATGTTATCTGTTCGGGAGAATGATCCTTGCAGGTATTTTGTCCACAAGTGGTACAGACACTCTCTGATTTCCTGGCCTTCTTTGCTGGACAAATGTAACATTGCTTTCTTTTTTATCTCTCGGCTCTGGATGTTCCAGAAAACGTATACCACATCTGATCATAGCTTACAGAAAATGTCTCTTTTGGACAAGAATTGTGGAATTCCTACAGTTCATTGAGCAACTCTTACAATATTATGTGATGGGGTACATCCAAGAACCCTAGGAGTACTGTCCCAAAAAAATCATTTGTTTTGGATGTTCTGGTTGTACGTTCTGCTGGATCCATTTCTTCTTCATCATCTGAAGAATCACTCAATGATGAAGTAGAGACATTAGCTGGTGGCATGTACTCTTCATCAGACAAAGAAAGTTCACTATCTTCATCACTATCAAAAATGATTGCTTTGATTTCTTGGTCAGTCAAACCCCTGGATGTAGACTGTGCCATTGTAACCTTAGAAGTCAGTAAACTATAATGAAAAAAAATGATTACAATAAGGGTTGTAGACTCTTTGTTAGTGTCTGTATAGCCCCCTCCTCTCACCTTCAGCAGGTCACCACTTTCTTTTAGGTGAAGTGGAAATCTTTGGATTTTTGGAGCTCAGAGTTTCTTTTTCAAGAAACAAGAAAGCTGACTCCTTCCTCCTTCATGTTCAGGAACTATGATGATGTCAGAGACGCATGACATCATGAGGTAGCCTCCTTCCCAAGATCACATGACCATGTAGGTAGGCACAATCCACACTCTGCGCAGCAACAGCAGAGTCATAAAGACTAAGGCTACATTCAAACGACCGTATGGGGGACGTATATACGGCCGACGCATATATATACGGCCGATATATACGTCCCCCATAGACGGCAATGGGCGCACGGCGCAAAATATAGGACATGTCCTATCTTTTCCCGTAATACGGTGCCATGCGCCATGTATCCCTGTGGAGAGGGGCGGGGGTGAGCTGCGCTCACCTCCTCCTCCTTTCCCTGTGCGCTACTGCTACGGTACGGTACGGCAGGCAACGGCAGTGTGAATGCAGCCTAAGTCAAAGTTTTCCCCAGCAACAGAAAAGACAAAAAGACTTAGGATCACATGTAAACTTAGTACGGGCCTAAAAGGCCCCAGGTATGTAAAAGAGTTATTATACCGAAATGCCTGTAACATAAAAATATATGAACAACTGGAAATGACTAACAACTATATAACTGAGGAATACCTAGAGTTTCAGAATTCTAACTAAAGTAATCTTGCAGTAAAAAGAAAACAACTAACAGAGCGGGCCTGCGAGGCCCCTGGTATGCATTCTAGGGTTAAAGATGTACTTTTAGCTGTGGCACACTGCGGCTCAGCATTGCTGGCTATGAATAATCACATTGGAGGCCTGAAAGAGGATGTTAACTTAATCCATCAAGATCTCCGGAGAGAAAACGAGAGAGTCCATGCAGTGGAGGACAGAGTCAATGATATTGAAGACCAACTGCCCCCTGTCCATAAAGAATTACAGCGTTTATCACACAATGTGTCCTTGCTTATATCAAAGTCTGACGATCTTGAAAACCGGCTACGCCGGAATAATCTGAGGATTGTTGGTATTCCCGAGAAAGCTGAAGGCAAAGATTCCATAGCATTTATGGAATCGTGGTTGAATGAAAAAATGGGGAAGGATGTCCTGTCTCCGCTGTTTGCAATAATAAGAGCCCATAGGGTTCCATGTCAGCCCTTGCCACCAGGAGCAGCACCAAGATCATTCATACTGAGGGTCCTGCATTATAAGGACCATGATTCTATTTTGAGAGCAGCAAGAGATCACCCGGATCTCTCAATGGACAGAAAATATCTATCTACCCGGACTTTTCTGCTGAAGTCCAAAAAAGAAGGGTGAAATTTGTGGAAGTGAAGCGTCGGTTGAGAGCCCTACAGGTCCCATGCTCTGCCCAGCAGCAAGGTTGAGAGTTGTGGCATTTGATATGACTAATTTCTTTGATCTGGCAACAGAAGCTGCAAAGTGGCTGGACACTAATTAAGGAAGGCTTCGGGAAGCAGCCCGGGAGGAGCCGTGAGCAATATCTTCTGATTCTCTATTGTGTCTCTCTCCTTCTTATAGTGTCAGGGTCGGGCCAATCCCGCCTTACACTCTTCTCTCAGACACTCCAAATTAGTTGAGCATGTGTGCACGTTTGGATAAGAAAAGACAGAAGACTGAAGTTCTGTTTTATCTTAGGTTCATGCTCTTAACTTGCCGAACAGAAAAGAGAAATGAACTGTGTTTATTTCCTGATTACATAGCTTCTTATACCCATAGAAAAAGGTGTGGTTACATACATTAAAATCATTATAATTGGTTATAGCTAAGCATATATGTCTGGCCCCCGGCTCTTGCTGATTGGTCTTCCAAAACTAGGCCTTGGTTGCTATGCCAGGGGAATTTCCAGTCACCGTTGTCTACAGTAAATTGACCACTAGTCTGGATGCTGATGCTATTCTTAACAAACATCTGCTCTTCCATCTTCTGCTTTCCATCACAAGACTTGAGTTCCGCTGACAGTTGCATGTCTAGTTAAAACTGATGTAAGGGAAAAGCTCTGTATTTCTCAACAGACAATGTACAAAAATATAGGGCAAAGGGCACATATATACAATCATAAAGCACATAATTATTATGGACACATAATCATTACTTTGACCCTCACAATTCCCCCCTAAATACTGAGCTTTTCCCTACACTTCACTGCGATTCGTTTTTCCTATAGGCTGTCCATGTGGTGGGAGAGGGGAGTGGATTGCTTCACTGAGTCATTGACCCAACGTGCCCTTGTGACACCTGGATCAATTTCCCAGCACTAACCTTGCTAACACATGGAGTCCTCCTTCTTTCCCTTACACTAAAGCTTCCACTATTGGGGAGGGGGCTAAGTATTCTGAGATCACAATGGCAGGTAGGTCATCTATCGGGGAAGAATTTGGGTGTTCCAGAACTGGAACATCAGGCTGTTCTGACAGAACTGAGATCTCAGGCAAATCGGGCAGATTTCTATTCCTCATGGACATATAACAAACAGACTGTTTATCGATATTCGGAAAAAAACTCCTTTAGCCTTGTTATTCGCAATTTTCTTAGCCAACTTCTTATACAATGGCATACAACAACACAAGAGAAATAGAGCCAGGATGAACATCCCGAGTAGTACCAATCCTATCTGTTGGAAAAGGGCCTTCCACCCTCCTGCCCAGCTAGTAAACCATGCTGCCCAGGAGGGTATCTACCCCTGCATTTTCCTTCATCTCAGTTGCCAATACTGTAATTTTCTTTATTACTATCAGTGTCTTACCACCAGCACCTGAATTCTGAGGGATGTAAGTGCAACAGTCTTCTCCTATCATTCCATACACTCCACCTTTTTCTGCGAGTATCATATCTAGGGTCATTCTATTTTGTAAAGTCATTCTAGTATTGGGGCCCAGTTCTTCCACAATACTAGTGAAAGCATCCCTACTGTAATTTACAAACCTCTGTTCATTATAGTAAACATAATTTATCCAATCCACATTTTTATTGATTTGCACTTGGGGAATTATGGAAGCAAATCCGGCTGCAATCTGATCCTGATCCTTGTATCGGTCTGGGACCCCCCTCGGGACACCAATACTATCTATGTAAACATCAGGGTCTTGTCCGTAATCAGTGTTACTTAGTGACCTTTTTATCTTTACCTGTTCATTTTTATGAGTCGGATCCCAGGGTAACATCAAGAAAGGCAGGACTAATTTAACTAGGGCACATTGACCCCTCCATGATTGGGGGAGGCGGTTCCTCAGCTTACCATTCCCACAAAGCCAAAAGACATCATAAAGGAAAGAAGTATGGTCGGACAATAAATCTGGGTCTACGGTGACAATCTCTTGGCAGAAACCTTTTTCAAACACCCCCAGGGGAGTTTTGGCATTAGTGATGTCAGAGGATACACAGGTATAGTTTCCCTGCTCCACCCTACATCTGACCATGAATTGCAGTTCTCATTCCCGGGACGGGTTACACAGATGTAGAACTGTGCTTCGCCCTTGTACTGGTATGATGGATCCCATCTAATGTCCTCTGTCCCTCGACAATCTACAACATCACAAAAATCAAAGAGATACTCTTCATACGGGGCCGTGGTATGTACCCAAAAGGTGGTGATTTGGCAGTTATCTGTGATTATTAAACAACTCAAGCAGGAAAGGATATAGAGCTTCATTTTGTCTTCCCCTCGCAGTGTGATGCGTGTATCCAGGTGGGTTTCCCTTCAAGTTTCACCGCTGTAGGCGTTACCAGGACCACTGTGTAAGGTCCCTCGAATCTGGGTTGGAAGCAATCTTTCCTAATATGCTTCTTCACATATACTTGATCACCTGGTTGGAAGTTGTGAACTACGTCACCTGATAACTCTGGAAGAGAAGCAACAACTGCAGCATGCAGATTAGTTAATTCCTTGGACAATTCAATTACATATTGTACAGTCTTATCATGACTTTCAGACAATTCCTGCTTACTTATCACGGGAAAAACTGGTGGTTTGCCAAACAAAATCTCATAGGGGGTGAGACCATGTTTAGCCTGGGCAGTGTGTCGGACATAATACAGAGCAATGGGGAGCAATTCTGGCCAGGGGAGGGGACTATCCTGGGTCATTTTAAGTAACTTGTTCTTTAGGGTACCATTCATCCTCTCTACCTTTCCTGAGCTCTGTGGGTGGTATGGTGTGTGTAGGCCCAAGTCTACTCCCAACATGTTCCATAGCTCTCTGAATATCTGAGAGGAAAAAGCAGGGCCTTGGTCTGACTCTATAACTTGTGGTACTCCAAATCTGCAAACTATCTCAGTGATCAATTTCTTTGCTGTAGTTTTTGATGTCATGTTAGCTACTGGGTACGCCTCTGGCCATCCGGAGAACATGTCTACTACTACAAGTACATATTCGTGTTTTCCCTCCTTGGGTAGCTGGATGTGGTCCACTTGGATCCTTTGAAATGGGTATTCTGGTTTGGCAAGGTATTGTTGGGGTACCTTTGCTGTAGGGGCGGGATTGCAAGTGGCGCATACGGTACAGGCCTGGTTGTATGCGGCAATGACAGGTGTGATTCCTGGGGCATAGTAGATTCTCTGGATGCAGGCATAAGCTTAGTTCTTTCCCCGATGTGTGGCTCCCTTGGTGTATCTATATAAACGTTGTCATCTAGGTGCTTCTCTTAGACCTTTAGAATCCTTTGGGATTCTCTACCTTTTCTTATGTGTCTGATCAACCTTATCCCTGGGGATCACGAGGAAAGAATGCACAAATCTTATCACCGTACACTAACCTTCCCAGCCTCTAGGCCTGACCTGACTCTCCTATCCCCACAAATCCTGTACACATCAGACACTGCTAATACAGGGCTACCTGTGCTGTCAATGTTAAAGAAGGTCATTGTCTTGTTGCACCAACCGTAGGTAAAGTCTCCTACCCTGGGGGCATCCTGGTTACAGTGATAGTCATGGTTGGGGTGTCCCTGAGCATACAGTCAGTCAGAAGAGACCAGCTAGCAGGAAGAATAAGTAAGTTTGCAATAAAAAAACGTGGCAGCATGCTGGCTTCCCTCCTGCTTCACAGACGTGGCATTGGTCAGCAGGACTTGGAAAGGACCGTCGTTACAAAGCTCCAGACTCTCTCTCTGGTGTCTCTTTACCACCACGTAGTCTCCAGGCTCCAGGTTATGCATCCTGAGGTCTCTGTCTGGATCTGAAAAAGGAATCAGAAACACTTTTGCGGACCTTTTCCAAGGCCTGGCTCAGCTGTGTGGCGTATTCCACCTGGTTTCCTGCCATCAGCTATAGGGTCTGTGGGAAAGTAGGGGCCTAGTCTAGGTGCGCAGCCAAAAAGTACTTCAAAGGGGGCAATCCCATATTTCTGTTGGAGGTGGTCTTAACTGAATGGTGGGCAGCAGGAAAGCACTCGCCTGTTCTACACCCAGGAGGGACAATGTTTCAGGTTTTTACCTGTCCAGTGAAGTGGGTTCTGCGACTGGACTCTATGGTCTCTGGAAGTCCAAACCTGCAGAAAAATCTCACTCACCAACTTCTTGGCTGCAGCTCTGGCAATAGCCTTGGTCATGACAGAAGCTTCTGGACACCCTGGAAAGAGATCAATGCACACAGGCACGTATTCCTACATACCACTTTTTGGTAGCTGGATAAAATCCATCTGCAGTCTCTGGAAGGGATACAGCAGCTTGGGTGTCACCTTTTGTGGGGTCTTTTCCACCTTACCCGGGTTGTGGCGGGCACAGACTATAAAGGCTTTCACTAGTCTAGTGACAGGGGTAGTAATGCCGGGGCAAACCACTTGCGGTTTATGAGCACTAGCATGGCCATTTTGGATATGTGTGTGTGCTTCCGTGGGCTACTTGACTTACTGTCGGGTGCAGGGCTCCGGGCAGGCACACCCTCTCTCCCAGCATCCAGGTCCCATCGTCATCTGGGCTCCAGCTTTCCTCCACACTTCCTTCACTTCTGATGACTCTCGGGCCACCAGGGACTGGAACACCTGTGGATCAAACTTTTAGCTCAGAACTCACCGCTGAGACTTCAGGACAGTCTCTGGGCTCCATCAGTGCAGCTGCCTTCGCCATCCCGTCAGCCACATACTTGCCCTTGGCTTGTGGAGTCACCAAATTGTGTGTGCTTTTACTTTTACTATCCCCACCTCTTATGGAAGTAAGAGAGCATCCATGAGCTCTTTAACCAGCGTGCCATGCTTATCGGGGGTCCCTGCAGAGGTGAGGAAATCTCTAGCCTTCCATAAGGGTTCATAGTCGTGTTTAGACCCCAGGACTATACCTTGAGTATAGATGTTTGTCCTTTTACCTTCCACCAGCTGTAGCGCTTCCCTGAGTGCCATCACTGCACCTCCTGCGCTGACCTGTGTGGAGGGAGTGGTTCTGCTTGTACTACCTCATGTGCGCCACTGACCACTGTATATCCAGCATAGAACCATCTGTCTTCTCCTGCAGACCTGGAGCCATCTATGAGAAAAAAACTCAACATCTGGGTTAATCACCCTTCTCCCCCCCCTCTCTGAATCCTGGAAGACTGGCGATAGAATGAAGGATTCAGAGCTGTGCACCTTATCAGTGTGTCCTGGGGCATCAGGAGTGCACACTGGAGTCTGAGCTGTCTGGCCTTTGCTCAGATGTTTGGGCTGTACTTGGGTGAGGACACTGTGCAAGGTAAGTGGGGTTTGCACTGTAACTGAGTGATCTAGGGTCTAGGATCAGCTCACTGGCCTTGGTGAGCAGATTGCTGGCTGCAGCTACTAACACATGAGGGGCTCCCCTCACAACGGAGTCTAACCGGGCCTAATAGTGGGCCACTGGGGAGGCCACCATATTCCTGGGCTAAAACATCTATGGCATGGACTGGATACTCAAAGCAAAATAAAATGTCTGGTTCAATAGGATGTGCCTAGGGCCGGGGCAGACTTGCCAGCTTAGGGATATGGAATGCATCAATTGCCTCCTGACTAAGGGCAAATGGGGAAGAGGCAATTCAGTTTATCAAGGGGCAACATCAGGCTGGAGGCAGCAGACCTTATCCCAGGCCTGCAGGAGCTGGTCAGTCCTAAAAACATGTAAAGAGGCTCAGGGCCTCGGGGCAGGGGCACATTCTGGACCACCAGCTTTCTTTCCTCTGTCAGGTGTCTGCCTGTGGCTGAGAAGCAGTAGCCTAGGAAGACCACCTTCTCCTGACGGTACTGGAGTTTATCTCTGGAAACTTTGCAACCCTTCTGGAACAAAAAACACATAAGGTCAATAAATGCATCCTGGCAAACAAAAACAGTAGGTCCTCCGCATACTGATGAGGAGAACATCCAGTAAGGGGCTAGTCTGTCAGTCTACTTCCTGTAGGGCCGTGGGGTATTGGCTGGGTGAGTTTTACCCCCCCTTGTGGGAGTCTACATCAGGTATACTGGAATACTAAACTGGTAAAGGCAAATAAATACTGGCAATTTTCATGCAGGGGCACAGAGAGAAGAACATTTGCCAAATCAATAACAGTGAATAATTTGTCACTCTCGGGGACTGCTGCCAGTGTGGGACACTCATTAGCAGCTTGGAGATCATGGACCATCCTACATGTATGTTGTTCTTTCTGGGTCTTTTTCTTGACTGTGAATGGGTTAAAATCATCACTGGGCTAGCAGGGGAGGGTTTGACAATAAGAGAAGCTGTCTGGGGGCATGTACTTGCTGACGTCCTTGTTAGTTACCGCCCCCCTATTAGAATATGGCCACTCACTTTAGTCACTTCAGTAATGTCTCCTCCCAGCAAGTGGAAGCACGCCCCCTTGAACTGGGCTCGTCCGGAATCTAAACTTTTGTCAGTCATACTTATTGTGGTCTGTGAAACACTAGTCTCAGTTTCCCTCTGTCTTTCAGTCACAGTTCCCTCTATCGCCCCCCCCCCTTCCTTGTAAACTTGCACTTGCAAAGTCACTGTCTGTTCTTCTCCCAAGCACAGCACAGATCGCTTCAAGACCAGTTCTCAAACACAAATTACAAGCAGCTATGGAGAAATTTAGCCATCAAAAAATAAAATCTCTTTTTCTCAAATTCTCTACACATCAAAATCTCTGAAATGTCCCTTATCACCTGTCTCCTTCTCAACGGGCACTCTGAAGAATTCCTGTCATTCTGTCCTGGTGTCCGTCTGTCAAAATCAGAGGCTCTAAGTGTCTATTTAAAAATCTGATCAAGTTTTTTTTTTTTTTTTTTTGCACACTGACTTTTTAATTCTAATTCTTCTAATTCTTATCATGACTCCGCCCATTCCAGGTTTTGTAAACCACACACTCTACAGGTCCACCCTTCCAAACCGGGTTGGCCGCCATTATAGGGCTGTGGCTGGGCACATGGCACTGTCGCCATTTTGGTTCCGCATTTCACATCTCTATCTAAAGGCTTCACATATCCATATAGCACTTCCGCTTTTGCTGAACCACCATCTCCTCGCACTTCTGACCATCATTCAACTTGCAATGCTCTGGCCACTCTGTAGTGAGCCTGAGCAGCTTCCAGTATGCCCTTATCTTCTAACACACCTCTACTTGTGGTTAGAATTTACTTCCACACTGAAGGCTGCAGCCTTCCCTTTGAGGGCATGTCAACATACTTGTACAACCTCACACAATTATTAACATACTTTTTTCCTTCCCTTTTTTCAACAAGCCCGACTGCAGTCTCTGCCCCCTCGGGGAGGGTATGCACTTTCTTAAACACACCTAACATCATGTTCTAACAAGGTACACGTTGGTGTAGCTACTCACTCTCAACGCAGGGGCCCCGGCTCACCGTTGTGTATCAAGAAAATAACAAACGTCCCTAACCTACCAAAACCTCTGACTACACATCCGTTAGAACCATTAATAGTTCAAAAACCGTGCTTCCCTCGGTACCTTAATCAGCCGGTCTCCTAGTGAGCCATGCTATCTTCTTTCCGGTCTCTAACCCTAGACCACCTTAATTCCCTCCCCCCCCGTATAAAACAATAAAAACAATAAAAACAATCCGGACACGTAACCAGTGCCCAATATCCCCAGAACAGAGGATGTCAATCTGTACTATTCTCAGTCCGCAAACTTCCTCCCCAGCTTCTACAGAAGGGGGGCAGAGACTCTATATGTCACAATGAAGCCTTTTACTTTCACTTTCCACCCAAAGGTCTGACTCAGTGCCTGAGAGAATGAGGCGTGGTGATTCAGTGACACACCATAGGGAAGTGTCACTATACATCAGTTCTGAACCATCCCAGCGATCACCGTAAAGAAAATGAGTCTCACCACTCAGACAATCAGCCCTTAGACCCGAAAAGTATCAGAAGCTACTAACTTATTCCACACCAATGATCACAGGGAAGTCCAACACATATATAATATGCATCAACTTACCGTGATTCAGTGAGGCCGCGGTCCTCTATTGGTGTGGACAAGCGTTCGTCCCCCGTCCTCTGGTTCGGGTCCTCGGGTGTACGGTATCAGCGGGGATGGCCCCACGTTGGGCGCCAGCTGTCAGGGTCGGGCCAATCCCGCCTTACACTCTTCTCTCAGACACTCCAAATTAGTTGAGCATGCGTGCACGTTTGGATAAGAAAAGACAGAAGACTGAAGTTCTGTTTTATCTTAGGTTCATGCTCTTAACTTGCCGAACAGAAAAGAGAAATGAACTGTGTTTATTTCCTGATTACATAGCTTCTTATACCCATAGAAAAAGGTGTGGTTACATACATTAAAATCATTATAATTGGTTATAGCTAAGCATATATGTCTGGCCCCCGGCTCTTGCTGATTGGTCTTCCAAAACTAGGCCTTGGTTGCTATGCCAGGGGAATTTCCAGTCACCGTTGTCTACAGTAAATTGACCACTAGTCTGGATGCTGATGCTATTCTTAACAAACATCTGCTCTTCCATCTTCTGCTTTCCATCACAAGACTTGAGTTCCGCTGACAGTTGCATGTCTAGTTAAAACTGATGTAAGGGAAAAGCTCTGTATTTCTCAACAGACAATGTACAAAAATATAGGGCAAAGGGCACATATATACAATCATAAAGCACATAATTATTATGGACACATAATCATTACTTTGACCCTCACAATAGGAGGGGGGGAGGTTCTTCTTTTTTAAAAGATAGAGTGGGTGTAAAGTTCAATTAATTACTTATATTGTTGAATAATTGCTTGCTAATATGCAAATGTCAATACTAATTGTGGGCAGGAGCTCAGTTTGGGAATACTAGATCTGCATCTTGTGGTAAATGATCTATATGCATACGTTACAACTGTTGGTTTGGTGCCTTATGAAGGTACGGGAAAGCAAATGTATTGCCCCTGTCTCCCATACCTGGGGGAATGTCGCTAATGTGAGTTTACGTGATGGGGGAAAGAATGGTTGTTTGGGAATTCTTTGTTTGGAGGGAGGGAAGAGTCAGCTCCTGGGGGAAGTTAATGTAGATGATTTTGATTATGCCTTTGAGATATACGATGAATCTTGCATATATATAGCTAAGCAGTACAATGTGATCTTGTCTACTAAACTAAACTAAATGGCAGTCTTTTCTACAATTTTGCAGCATAAGCCGGCTATAATATGTTTATGTGAAACGCATCTGACAATAGACTACACGCAATATTTGCAAAAAAGATGGTTATCGCACTCTTATCATTCTACATATTCAACACACTCTAAAGGGGTTAGTATTCTGGTGCCTCATACAATTCCATTTGAATGCTTTTCCTCCCTGATAGACACGGATGGGAGATTTGTGTGCCTACATTGTTCTATTCACAAGATACCCCAAATACTGGTAGCATTATATATTCCTCCACCGTTCACATGTGAGGTCATTAAAAAGATACTCACATTTGTTAGTGGCCTACCGCAGGTCCCGGTTCTGATGGTGAGGGATTACAACATGGCCCTTTCAACGGGTTGTGATAGATTTGGGGGTGGGGGGGACGCAAGCAGGTCCTGAAAGCTCTACTGTGCTGACTAGACTATTAGATGAGATTGGGTGGTGCGATTATTGGCGGGTCACACATCCTAATGCTCGGCAATACTCGTGCTACTCCAGCTCACACAATACTCTCTCTAGAATAGACTTGGCTATAATATCACTGCCCATGCATAGATATATTCAGGGAGTAGAGTATCTACCCTGAAGTGTCTCAGACAACTCTCTAGTACTGGTCACCTTAGCTATCCCCTCAGAAGTACCGCGTCAGGTAGGTAGCTGGCCAATAAATCCCTTTTGGATACAATTAGTGGATAAGGGAGACTTGTTTCGTAGGGAAATAGAGACCTTTTTCCAAGACAATGATGAGTCAAACACAGTTGGATTGGTGTGGGATGCTATGAAGATGTACATAAGGGGGATCTATAGACAACAGATTAATAGACATAAGGCTCAATCGCGGGAACTGATGGTACATTTACAGCAGAGGGTTCTGTCCACTGAACAGGAATATTTGCAGAACCCGGTGTCAGAGACAGAGACTAATTGGTAGGAGGCCCAGACTCTTTTAAAAGAACATACATTGAGGGTAGCAGAGGACAAAAAATTCTTTCTTAAAGTTATGGCGCCTGGAAGGTGCCAAACAAAATGTTTTCCCCAAAATTATTTCATTATGCAAAGCAAGCAAATTAAAAATTAAAAATGTTTTATTAGAAGAAGTAACATCAGATTTGCATTTTTTTTAAACATGCTGCACAATGGCTAATAAAAGTTCACAAGTAGGATTTTGCCATTAAAAACTAAATTTTATCCCAAGAAAATCATACGACTTTAGTGACAGAAAAAAGGTAAAGCTTGTTTAACCCCTTAGTGACCACCCATTTGGATTTCTCCGTTGGTCACTAAGGGGCAGATGCATAGGCAGACAATTCTAATGCAATGCAATACATCTTTATTTCAGTGCATTAGTATGAACTAGTGATCACATGCTCACTAGTTTGTATAATAGTAATGTGAAAATGAAAAAAGGAAAAAAAAAGCACAAAAAAATTAATAAAAATGAAAAATAAAATTCATAAAAATGTTCCAATAAACCCTAACACATGTAAAACAATAAGTAATAGAAAAAAAGTAAAAAAAATGTCCAATCTATAAAGATATAAAAACAGTTATTCCCTGTGGTGAACACTGTAACCGAAAAATGTGCTCAAATGTTGGAATCAACACTTTTTGCCATTTAACAACATTATTAAAAACATAATAAAAAGTTATCTCAAGGTTGCAAAGTCCCCAAAATGGTATCAATGAAAATGTCAGCTATCACGGAAAAAAATGACACCTTAGCCATATCTGTACTCCTAAGTATGAAAAAGTTATTGGACTCAGAATATTGTAAAGGTAATACTTTTTTGGTATTTAAATTTAACATTTTTGGTAAACACCTAATAAAACCTATGTAAATTTGGTATCCCTGTAATCGTACCAAACCAAAGAATATATTGGAGATTTGGAATTTACATTGAGGCGTAAAAACAGAGCCCACAAGGAAACAACACATTTCTTGTCAATTTTACCACATTTTTATTAAAAAATGTTAAATATATCACCCAAAATTTGCCACTATTTTAAAATACAAAATTCCATAGAAAAACTAACTCAAAAACACTTGGGTAAGTTAAAGCGTTCTAAAGTTATAACCGGATAAAGCGACACATGCTGGTTTTGAAAAATAGGCCTTGGTCATCAAGGCGCAAATGAGCTTGGTCACTAAGGAATTAAGTCATTGACAAAAAAAAACAACAGAAATATGGCCTGAGCATTAATGTAGAAAACAGGTGATGAGATAAAGGGTTAAACTATAAAGTGTTAAGTAAACACCACTGGAATATAAAAATAAAGAACACCTGTAAAGCAAGGATCAGTTTATCCATCTATTAATTACTATGAGAGCTCTCCTCAAATTTCTTCAAAGACTCTTGGATATATACCATCTGGACCTATTAACTTATCTGCTTTTATTTGGTCAGGTTTAATAAAAGCTCTTCTAAAGTAAATAGTCTGTTTTAATCGTGTTAAAGAATGAATACACACATTCACACATTAAACCTGAGTTGTGGTCATATTTGGAAAGGTCTTTTACAGTGTTCACAGATGGTGCAGTGTCTGACTTGCAATATACATGAACACCTAATAATATCAGTGAATAGGAATTTCTTGAACTATTCCACAAATTCATGAAAAGTTAATGACCCATCCTTCACCCAATCTATGGTTTAGCTGTGTCTTAGTATATGTACTAACTCATTATTCTTGTTGTGCTGGTCATGCAAGGAATCCTCTTACCACCATTTGTCATCTACAGTTCATTAGGCCAAAACATTGGGATGTAAGAAATAGGTATCTCAGCACCTGATATTTTGCAGTACAAGTTTTATTAAGATTTTTAAAATTAGGATCCAACTATTAGATTTTTTTATTTATTATGCCTCACTTTGCCACATACAACATGTAACTTTTAAAAGAAAACAAATACAGAATCGGGTTTGCAAAGAGAATTTCATAACAATCAGACTTAAGAAATTAACAAATATAATTAAACATAACAAATGTTCCATTCTGCCGACTAATGCAAGGCAGTGCAAGGCTGGATTTA
This sequence comes from Engystomops pustulosus, assembly GCF_040894005.1. Lineage (NCBI taxonomy): Eukaryota > Metazoa > Chordata > Amphibia > Anura > Leptodactylidae > Engystomops > Engystomops pustulosus. The sequence goes on along the minus strand of NC_092415.1, from coordinate 102,155,627 downwards.
TGAACTTCCATCAAAACTTGAAAAGCCACTCTGATCCATCCCTGGCATATATAAAAAACTTCAGTTCCAAAAGACTCCAAACCGTTATTTTTTATGGGGTTTTTTTGTAAAAAAGCAAAGTTGCAAAACCACTGCATAGAATTAAAATCCTCCTGACGGATTTATTAAAGAATGATACATCTGACGGCCAGTGGAGTAACAAAGACATACTTTAAGTGATGCAGGATGCCCATCTGTGAGTGTAAAATGTCTCATAATGTCTCAAATTATTAATAATAATGTTTATTTATAAAGCACCACAATATTCTGTAGCGCTTTGTGGGATATATACAAATAAAATACAGGCTAAAAACAGAGTCATATGGGACAAGACGGGCTTACAATCTAATTTATGCAGCTGTAAAATTTGTGTTCTGTTTGTACCCTCTCTTCTGCTTTTTTACTACCATTCATACCAATGGGACAGTGGGATCCAGAGGCATTACGCTCAAATTAGCCACTAGAGTAATAACATGCAACAACTTGTGTTTAGTCCAAAAGATATTGAAATTGGCCTAACTGTATTTTTCCACATTCCATGTAGCAGACTACTGACCACTTCATAATACTATTTACCCTGGCTACAATCCCATAACCCATGAAAAAGGTCTGTATTTGATGATTGCTTTTTGGGATAATCCTGTTCGGTTTAGGGCTCTTTAAAATTGTCATTGTTTTTCACATCCGTGGTTTAGTGATTTCCATGGATTTTTAACTGCTCTGTGGAAATGTTTTGAAACAAGTCAGTCGTTTTTCACTTATGCGGATCACGGAAGGCCATAGAAGTCTGTAGGTCCTCAAAAAATAAACTGATGACAAGTAAATTTTTTTCACTGATGAGGCTGGGAAACCGGGTGTTAAGTTTTGCAAACACAGAAACAAAATGGAAGCAGCCCAGAGAAAAAGCTGAGACAAAATGCAACTGACATGCAATACACACTGCCAATTAAAGGAAGCCTATTGGAGATCAATATATTTTGATTAAGACTTGAAAAATTACTCTTTCTGATAATTACAGGCAATATTCCTCACACATCCCTAGGGCCCATTTGCCCACAAGCATTTTTCTTGTGTGAGGCCAATGCACTCTGCCATTGCATTGCACTAAACAGGTGGGATTTGTCAAAAGTAGAGCATGTCCTACTTTTATGCAAGTCTGAGAAAAAAAAACACCCACTGAAGCCCATTTTAGGATGCCATGACCCATGGACATAGAGAAACTGATCAAAATGGTCCATGAGCTTCCTTAACTCTGGAACATCAAGGCCAACGACTCTCAACTGAAATAAAAAGGAGTATGCATGACAGGACATTTGTAAGGCAATGCTCCCTTATGAGTGGGCTAAAATTATCCTCCATGCTCATGCCAAACTAGCTGAGTATTTTTTTAGGTAGTTTGGGGGGAGAGTTTAATGCTTTGGAGGCCTAAGTCTGTTTCATATACATTATAGTTGATGATGAGCAGAAAAGATGGCAGAGTTGTCATGGCCAGATCCACCATGACATACAAAATGAAGGGAAGAGTGGTTCTGGCCTTTCCAAGAAGATCCAAGATTCATATAGGGAGCATATGATGATCTTGAGGGACATAATGGAACTTCGCCCATAAGTGTATTAAATTTATATGGAATTCTATGATTGTCCTATTCTTTGGAATGCCATTATTAATTATTTTGGATATATCTACCTGATTCTAATATTTCAAAGCTTACAGACAAATTTCAGGAGGAAGAAGATTTATGTGAAATTGCAGGCTCGTCTTCTGGTTTAGGAGCCAGGACAGCTTCCAGGGATTCTGGGGAGTACTTGCAAGGAGGGACTTCGGTAGCTACAGTTGATGTATCACCAACTCAGGCCCCAGCTGCACCACATGTGGAAGTGCCTGTCAGGGCCATTACAAGATGGCGCAGATGTGGATGATTATTTGGCCAAAAAAAAAACCAAATTAAAAAAGTTAAGCTGCATGTTTGGCATCATTTGATCACATATATTGTACATACAAGCATCACACCAAGGTTATTTATGTGCAATTAATGAATGATATCAAATTATTGAAGATCAGTACCTTTTAAAAATAATTTGGCCAAACCTCAGGTTTTTCTTATGTATGTGAAAACAGAACAAAATTGCATTACACTCACATGAGAAAAACACAATATAGCATTACATGTGCAAGAAATTCTGTGCAACACTGAGGACCAAACTCTGATGAAACTCTCACAATTTTCACTGAGAAAAGTCATTTGATTTTCAAACATGGGTAAGAGGCCTGATAGTCATTAGTTTATGTAAATGAACATATAGCCGTTTATCCTGCCACAAAAAGTATGATATTGCTCTTTTTTCATGACTCATGAACATCATGTCTCATTATTTTGTCATTTTAAGAAGGATAAGAATTGTTTACATTGGATATAATAGCTTCAAATCTACAAAATCTGCACTAAATTATTTTTTTCTAGAAGTGACAATCAGAGATTGTGCCATCTCTGAAGTTTCAGAGCAATTTCTGTAAATATGGGAGGGTATTTACCCTATTAACAAACTCAGATGTTTTATCTATAGATATTTCACAAAATTGATTAAAATTTCGATCCCTTCTATTTCTTTCTTAGTTTCCAAGTTAGGAATATGTTGAATTCTCAGGAAACAACCATCAAAATCAAGCATGATAAACCAGGGACACTTAGGCCCCTTCCACACTTGCGTTTTTCACGCGCGTTTTCTGTGCGTGCTTTTGACGTGCAGAACTTGCATTGCACTCTGACCCATTATAATCAATGGGCTTTTTCAGACTTGCATTTTTTTCACGCCAACACACGTGTTTTTTTAATGCACGTTTAAATCTCGACATGCTCTACTTTTGCAAGTCACGCGCGTGAAAAACGCACCATACAAGTCTATGGAGATGCATCAAAAACGCATTGCACTCTGAGACACACGCAAGTGCAATGCGTTTTTCATGCATCATTTGCCATAGAAAAGATAGAGCTCAGTCCTGAGTCCTTTCAAGCGCATTATCTGCGTGTGGAAAATGCATTGAAATTGCATTGAAAATGCGTGTGAAAAACTGAGACACTGAACAAACTCTGACTGAAAACTGATTGCACTCTGATGCAAAATGTCAGTTTTTAACTGACCAAACCCTGATCGCACCCTGATCAAACTCTGATGTGATCTGCAACGCAAGTGTCGAAGGGGCCTGACTCATACATCCCGGCACCGTGGCTGTGGCAATCTGCAGTCCATGGCCTCCTTCCTTCTAAAATCAACTTTTAACGTTATGCTAATGAGCCAGAAGCCCTCAGTACTTCCCCCTTCTCTCTGCATAATGTAATCTCATGGCAGCATAGGAAGTTTTAGCACACAGTGGGAGAGTGAAGGAGCTCTGGTAACACTCTCAGGAGCACTTCAGACTCATTTCCGAAATTTTTAAAGTTGATTTTAGAAGGTAGGAGGCCATGGATAACAAATAAAAGACATTAAAGGTGCCTGGATTCATGAGTTAGTGTCCCTGGTTTATCATGCTTGATTTTGATTATAGATTTTCTTTAAGGTAACGCTAAAGGCATAGTTTCCCAAAAAGACTTTTTTGCATAATCCTTATGCTCTGTAAAGCATGCTATGTAAAGCATGGTATTTAAAGGCAACCTGACATCAGAAATAAACCTCATAAACCACTACCAGTATGTTGTCAAGCAGCTTAACTGCTTCTAGATCATGTCTCTTTCATGGGCATGTCAAGGAGGCAGAGAGTTTAGTTAAATTCTCCTCACCTCTGAACGTCTAATCACCCTCTCAGGACATGTCATCTCCTCACGAGTCTTCCTTGGAATGTCCTCCTCTATTCCCCAGGATCTCCAGCAGTTCGAAGGTCACAGATCACCCCATAAACAGAATTATCTAATGTGCTGCCGACTCGGAGGAAAGGGTAAGAGATACCTAGCACTGATTGGCTTCACTTCACCCCTGCACTACTATATCACAGAGAGAAGTGCAGAGAATAAAGCTGCAGCCGCAGAGCATGGAAGCTACTGCACAGATGGTTCAGCTGCTACGTATCCATGCAGGGAGAGGTGGAGGGCCACTCCTTGTGCTACAGACACAACATTCAACTCTATAAACCTGTAGACTATAATAAACTACTAGGTGGAAACCGTCTATGCTAAGCCTTTATATTTCCTCTATTTAGCAAATGTGAAAAGAGCTATGGTGGATGTTTGAAGAGTCATGACATGTTATAACTAGAGATGAGCGAGTATACTCATCCGAGCTTGATGCTCGTTCGAGTATTAACGTACTCGAAACGGCTCGTTGCTCGGAAGAGTATTTCCCCTGCTCGAGATCGAGCATTTAATTAAAAAAACACAGTGAAGAACAATGAAGAATAGAATAAAAACAGTGAACACAGTGAACACAGGATCATTATAGTGAAAAACACAATGAAAAACACAGTGAAGAATAGATTACAGATGTTCTGCACATCTGCTTACTTATCGGGGGAGATACGAGCGGAGACATCGGGCAGCACGGAGACGTCGGGGCAGGGGCAGAACGGAGACACTGGGGCAGCACGGAGACATCGGGCAGCACAAAGACATCGGGGCAGGGGCAGAACGGAGACATTGGGGCAGCACGGAGACACTGGGGCAGCACGGAGACATCGGGCAGCACGGAGACATCGGGCAGCACGGAGACATCGGGCAGCACAGAGACATCGGGGCAGGGGCAGAATGGAGACACTGGGGCAGCACGGAGACACTGGGGCAACATGGAGACATCGGGCAGCACGGAGACATCGGGCAGCACGGAGACATCGGGGCAGGGGCAGAACGGAGACACTAGGGCAGCACAGAGACATTGGGCAACACAGAGACATCGGGCAGCACGGAGACATCGGGGCAGGGGCAGAACGGAGACACTGAGGCAGCACGGAGACATCGGGGCAGCACGGAGACATCGGGGGCAGCACGGAGACATCGGGAAGCACAGAGACATCGGGGCAGCACGGAGACATCGGGGCAGGGGCAGAACGGAGACACCGGGGAGCAGCAGCACGGAGACACCGGGGAGCAGCAGCATGGATCCCGGGACAGTGTATCTCCCGACAAGTAAGCAGATGTGCAGAACATCTGCAATCTATTCTGCACTGTGTTTTTCACTTAAATGATCTTGTGTTCACTGTTTTTATTCTATTCTTCACTGTTCTTCACATCTGCTAACTTGTCGGGAGATAATATACGCGCGGAACAGTGAAGAATAGATTGCAGATGTTTGCATACATCTGCTAACTTATCAGAAGACATTCTTTTTCAATTAAATAACACATTTTATTCCCGAACTATGGTCCCTTTGAAAAATGCTCGAGTCTCCCATTGACTTCAATGGGGCTCGTTATTCGAGACGAGCACTCGATCATCAGGAACAGTTTGTCTCAAATAACGAGCACTCGAGCATTTAAGTGCTCGCTCATCTCTAGTTATAACTGTGAAACAAGTCATGACATGTTATAACTGTGAAACAGTGAAAGAATTCTTTTTTTTGGAAGAAATTTTTAAATGTAAAGGAACTCCGGTCAAGGTGTTTTATTTATGGGACTTTAATGTTGGATTATTTATGGATCCATCCAAGGCTGTTTGAGTAGCTCTGACATCTGGGAAGGTGAAGCACTAGAAATATTTATAGTTCCTGATATAGAACAGTCTTTGACTTTATCTTAAGTTTACTCTAATGTTCTTTGCTTCTCTTAGTGGTAATATGTGTGGGGTATTTTTTCAGCCCTCCTACCTTCCAGACAGAATAGCCTACCTCATATAATCTATGAAGTTTAGGTCATATTACTATTATTTTTGATAAAGAACTGCAGAATATAATGGTGCTATATGAAGATTTATCTGGGTATATGTATTTACAAGTATGATGCATTATCATTCTTTTGATCTATTGTATTCTGCTATCTTACTGTCTCCAATTCGCACAACCTATAAAAGTTTAAGAAACGAAAAAACAAATGCAGTTTCTATTGCTTTCAGCTATTTTCTAAATAGACTCATTGGGGCATATTTATCAGGACCTCTGCGCCACATCAGCCTCCTGCCCGAAACATCAAGAGGCTTCTGCCCTGTGATGTATGCCGCTGGGACTACACACGTGTGCCAGCATATGATAAATGTCCCTCATTGTACTTGCACCAGCATTGTCTTTAGACTTTGATGTTTGTGTTTTGTACAATAAGGAGTGTTTCTAACTTACTTACTATGATGACACACATTCTATTGTATATTTTGAACCAGATTTGATGCTATTTGCAGCACCTCTGGCAGAATTAACAATGTTTTAAAGGGGTTTGCCCGTGAAAGAAAGTTCTCAAATTTGAACCCCCTAGTGATATTTATAAAATAAATATAATTTTTAAGCCCTTTAATTTAGAATTTTACTCAGTTTTATTGCTTTTTTAGAAAGTGTGGGTGGGGACTCTTTAAGCAGGTATATAATGATCAGACAATCTGGTTACATTGTCAGGACCAGGTTTATTTACACTTTCATTTAGCTGCTGAACATTCACTAGTATCCGACTCTGACTATCTGACTAGTATCTAACTGAAAAAGAGAGATGAGACAAATCAGAGATGAAAGATGATGAGATCCATGAGATGCACATAACACACAATTACATTGTCCAGTTTTACTCCATCTGAGCTATAACAAAACCGTCAGACCTCTTAAGTCAACTATATCAGACACATGGTCAGCTCCACACAAATTAGGGGGTGTATCATCAGAAGGTCCAACTGATTGGGACTGAGCTTGGTATTTAACATTCAAATTGTGTTGCATGCCCTATGTTAAAGATGCACCATAAAAAGTTGATGAACTTGTGAGCTGCATGCAGCATTATGGACACACAATGCAGATTCTGTAAACTCGAGTGACCGGGTAAGTAAATGTGTCCCACTGTGTTATTTTGTTACCTGAATATACTTAAACCCTTAATGACACATGACACATTACTGTGTCACACACTGGCTGCGGGTGTTTGGAGATGGCTGAGTCCTCTCTATAGCTAGTAAGTGTTTGCTGCATATTGAAGCAAACAACCACTAGTAAGACTCACGATCGGTGCAAGCATTCGCTATCAGTTGCTATGACAGTCAAAGACCCAAGGGTATCTTGTTTCAGGCTAAATAATACAATCTGCGATTGTTGCAAAAAATGAGACCTCACCCAGCTCTGTACACTGAAGAATGAAAAAGTTATTGGTGCCTGATCATGGCAAAATGAAGAATTTTTTTTGTCCAGGAGTTTTTAATTCAATTTTTGGAAATGTATGAAAACATTATAAAACTTGTATAAATTAAACTTATATAAATTAATAAAAAATATGAACTCCAGTGGGCCTGAGCAGGGAAGCGACACATGCAGGATATCGGGCTTCCGATCTTTTTGAATTGCGGCACCATGCATTGTCGTCGGACAATGCACTTTTGGGATCTCCTCTGGACCCGGGTAAGTAAATATGCCCCATAGTGTTTTAGAACGACATTTAGGCTATTACTACTATTACAGTCACTTCAAATAATAATCTATAGTACTCTAATGTATAAACCAATATATATATATACACTCACCGGCCACTTTATTAGGTACACCTGTCCAACTGCTCGTTAACACTTAATTTCTAATCAGCCAATCACATGGCGGCAACTCAGTGCATTTAGGCATGTAGACATGGTCAAGACAATCTCCTGCAGTTCAAACCGAGCATCAGTATGTGGAAGAAAGGTGATTTGAGTGCCTTTGAACGTAGCATGGTTGTTGGTGCCAGAAGGGCTGGTCTGAGTATTTCAGAAACTGCTGATCTACTGGGATTTTCACACACAACCATCTCCAGGGTTTACAGAGAATAGTCCAAAAAAGAAAAAGCATCAAGTGAGCGGCAGTTCTGTGGGCAGAAATGCCTTGTTGATGCCAGAGGTCAGAGGAGAATGGGAAGACTGGTTCGAGTGACTCAAATCGCCACCCGTTACAACCAAGGTAGCAGAAGAGCATCTCTGAACTCACAGTACTTCAAACTTTGAGGCAGATGGGCTACAGCAGCAGAAGACTACACCGGCTGCCACTCCTTTCAGCTAAGAACAGGAACCTGAGGCTACAATTTGCACAAGCACATCGAAATTGGACAGTAGAAGATTGGAAAAACGTTGCCTGGTCTGATGAGTCTCGATTTCTGCTGCGACATTTGGATGGTAGGGTCAGAATTTGGCGTCAACAATATGATAGCATGGATCCATCCTGCCTTGTATCAACGGTTCAGGCTGGTGGTGGTGGTGTCATGGTGTGGGGAATATTTTCTTGGCACTCTTTGGGCCCCTTGGTACCAATTGAGCATCGTTGCAACGCCACAGCCTACCTTGTTGGTGACCATGTCCATCCCTTTATGACCACAATGTACCCAACATCTGATGGCTACTTTCAGCAGGATAATGTGCCATGTCATAAAGCTGTAATCATCTCAGACTGGTTTCTTGAACATGACAATGAGTTCACTGTACTCAAATAATAGAGTATCTTTGGGATGTGGTGGAACGGGAGATTCGCATCATGGATGTGCAGCCGACAAATCTGTGGCAACTGTGTGATGCCATCATGTCAATATGGACCAAAATCTCTGAGGAATGCTTCCAGCACCTTGTTGAATCTATGCCACGAAGAATTGAGGCAGTTCTGAAGGCAAAAGGGGGTCTAGCATGGCGTACCTAATAAAGTGGCCGGTGAGTGTATATATATATATATATATATATATATATATATATATAGTAAATTAAGTTTGATTCATCATGTCCATATTGTATAAAAAGGAACATGTACAATATTATGCAAAAGGAACACTTTTTTGAAGAATGAATATGAGGGCAAACTTTCCTTGAGAAAACAATCAATATAAGTTAAATATTCATATAAACAGAGTCAAGGTCTAGAGGGAAAATATGTTCTTTCAGCAGTAAAGATGGTATTGTAGGATTTTTGCATGAGAAATGCTTATGAAAATATGGATGCTTCGGTGGAAATTATTCTATTCTTTCTGCTATATAATCAAGTCAGTCTGTTGTTTGTAAATCTCTTTAGGGCATGTATTTTTTGCCTATGCTGAGTATGTTTTTTTTTTTACTCTTGCAATTAAGTAACTATCTCAACAAAATAGATTAAAGGCTTAGAAGAATTGTTCCAACAATTTGGGAAAACTGAAAAAATATGGAACAGATGAATATAAAAATTTGGCAATTAAAACATAGTGAATGTGGAACATTTTATATTCCTGGAAGAAATTTTAACAATATTATATGATTTGAAAGATGCTGGCTCACATACTGAGGATTTTCCAATTACAATATGTTAATTCAAATGGGATTTAATTATATGGAAAGGTCAACAATTCAACATTCAGTTAACAATCAGGTATTAAATTATATACAGTGACGAGAAAAAATGAAATAAAATTTTGTTTTTTGTAATGACCATTTAATAACATCAGAACCACAGGTGAGGACCTAATAAAGTACCATTTTATGTTCATATGGAGGTATTAATGTTTATAATACTGGATGAGTTTTGTGTATTTATTTATTTTTTCATAATAGAAACCGCAAAAATGTTAATGTTTTTTTTTTTTTTTTTGACAAACACATTCATTTTCATAATCGGTAGAAAAGCAGCTGGACCTAATGGCTACATGGAAAAATATTGCAGATGTAATACAAGACCACAAGTATTAGACCCAAAAATGAAATGCAGTGAATGAGTCAAGCAGCTGTTGTCATGATGAGAGTACTGAGAGAAATCGGATTAAGAAAACTCCCCAATTAGAGTTTTGCCATTGTAGGAGGTCTTATGGATTTGTATGACATTTATGTGAGTGTCTGATACCAGATGTATATTTATATATTTTTACATTGTCTCTGTAGTTATTGGGGTCCTTGGGTGAGCTGCTAAAACATTTCAATGTAGATATTGTTAATATTTCACAGGCCTGCTGCTACTTAACTTTCAGGCCCCTTCCACACTAGCGAGTGTGATGCGATGAACTCGCATCACACTCGCAACGCAAGCTGCCGGGAACGCACGGCCCGAACGCTGCACCGCGGGAGTGAACTCAGCATGTCAGTTCACTCCCGCGGTGCAGCGTTCGGGCCGTGCGTTCCCGGCAGCTTGCGTTGCGAGTGTGATGCGAGTTCATCGCATCACACTCGCTAGTGTGGAAGGGGCCTTATGCCTACTATGACCATTCAACTTAACCGAGTGATAGACTGGTAGAAAAAAATCTTACACCAAGATATACAGTATGTGCCAATAGAGAAGTCGGAAGTCAGAAACTCTTTAGCTCCTACTCCCCACTTTTAAAAACCCTTCCATGATAAACTCTTTGAATATACTGACTACAGCACTAGTGAAATGTGGCATAGTCTTTTACAACTAGAAGTATTAATGCTGGCATTACTGAGAGACACATACTCTCAACTTGGGAATAACTTTAAGTCTATAATTAAGCAAGTATATTGTCTACGTGATCTCACATGGTTTGAGAAAATTATTTTTACTTCCTTCCCGGCTGCTAAATTTGTGTCCACACTATATAAACTTCTCCTATCTGGCCCCTGTGATCAAATACCAAGTTTCTTGCATGCTTGGGAGAGAGAGATGGATTGTGCATTTACAGAACAGGAAAAGGCTCTTATTTTGAAACACTGTCAGGCCCCTCAAAATGCATTACATGACAGAGAAACTAGTAAGTAGGTGGTACAGAACTCCTGTTGTTCTGCATAAATATAAGACTAACATATCTGATTTGTGCTGGAGATGCCAACAAAGTGAAGGGACACTCCAACACATCTGGTGGGATTTCCCACCTGTTCACCCCTTTATTGAATTTTTGAATTTTTGAGCAGAGGAAAAATTTCTTTCTGTGTAGTTCGGTTGCTAGGATGAATTAATATTGAGAGTGCTGGGAGCTGGAGAAGCGAGATAATTTTTTTGCGGTTAGAGATGGTGGTTGGATAGATGGAGGTAAGCAAAAAGAAAAAAAAAAGTGACAATTAGTTACTGTTTTGCTGAGTCCACTTGAGGACCATTATGTATTTGATGGAAAATAGGCTAACAATTGGTATACAATGGATATGGTAAAATGTATATAAGCTGAGTATGGATAATTGTATATGATTGAAAATTGTATTGTTAATTTGTGCACTAATATTTTTAATTAAAAATCAATTAAGAATAGTTCTGTTTCAGATGTTATTTTGTTCACATTAAGTTTTTTATTTGGTAGGCCACATACATATGAACATTACCCTTTTAAAGCCTGTCTGTCATCAGGATGTGATTGCCGCTGACACCGCAAACTCGGGAAGAAAGGGGTTCTGAAAAAAAGAAGGGGGAGCTCACTCCTGAATAACTTAGCGATTGTAAATCAGAGTAGTGAGTGCTAGGACTGCTCTTTTAACTCCTTAATGCTGAAGCCACTTTTCACCTTCCTGACATGGCCCATTTTTTCAAATCTACCCTGTGTCACCATAAGTAGTTATAACTTCAGAACGCTTTAATATATCCAAGTGATTTTTAACCCCTTAAGGACGCAGGGTATTTTCGCTAATTTCTTGCTCTCCATCTTCAAAAATCCATAACTTTTTCATTTTTCCGTGTATAAAGCTGTGTGAGGGCTTATTATGTGCTTAACAAATTTTAGTTTCTACATGATGTTATTTATTATTCCATGCCATGTAGTGGGAAGCCGCAAAAAAATTCCAAATGTGGAAAAATTGAAAAAAACTGCATGTGCGTCATGTTCTTGTGGGCTCAGTTTTTACGACTTTCACTCTGCGCTCCAAATAACACGTCTACTTTATTCTTTGCTTCGGTACGATCGCGGTGATACCAAATTTATACAGGTTTTATTGCGTTAATACATTTTCAAAATTGAAACGAATGTGTACAAAAAAGAAAAAAAATTTTTGCCATTTTCTGACGCTAATAACTTTTTCATACTTTAGCGCATGGAGCTGTTTGAGGTGTCATTTTTTGCGAAATGAGCCAAACTTTTTTTTTCTTTTTTTCCCCACTATTTCTTAGACCCTCTAGGGTACATTAACCCTAGATGGTCTGATCGCTCCTGCCATATACTGCAATACTACTGTATCGCAGTAAATGGCATTTCTGCTCACTATACATTACAATGAGCCACAGGCTCATTGTAATGCATGTGCAGAAGCCATGTATCCTCGGGTCAAACGAAGACCCGAGGCTACCATGGCAACCGATCGCCGCCACCCGATGACGTTCGGGGGAGCGGCGATCGGAGGTAAGATGGCGGCGCCCATGCGCCGCCAAATTTAAAGTGCCGCCGGCGACTTTGCCGGCGGCAAAGAAGTGGTTAACACCCGTGATCGGTGCAAGCACCGACCGCGGGTGATAGCAATGGGTCTTTGCTGTGATATGCAGCAAAGCCCATCTCTGTATGAAGAAGGCTCAGCCCGTGAGCCTTCTTCATACAACCTTCACAGCTCCATGGCGGATATATCCGTCACGGAGCGTGAAGGGGTTAAATAGTTTTCTTGTGACACATTGTACTTAATGTTAGTTGAAAAATTTTGCCGGTATGTGTTGCATTTATTAATGAAAAAAACTGATATTTGATGAAAATTTGGAAAAACTCTGGATTTTTGAAATTGAAAATGTTCTACTTTTTCCACACATGAGTCATAACAGCAAAAAAATGTAATGACTAATATTAACCAAATGTCTACTTTATGTCTCCGTGGTTTTTTATGCATTCTCTAATTTTTGTAAGATGTTATGGGGCTTTGAACTTTAGGTACGATTTCTCAAATTTTCATAAAAAACACAAAATTATGCTTTTGCAGGACCTGCTTAGATTTCAAGTCACATTAGGAGGCCTAAATAAAAGTAAAAACTCTATAAATTACCCCAATATAGAAACTACACCCCTTAATGTATGTAAAACAACTTTCATGAAGGTTGTTATCCCTTTAATTATTTTACATTTTGGCTAAATGAATGTGTTTTTCAAAAAATGTACAAATTCTCAGTGGATAAAATACCAAAACACTCCACAAAGTTTGATACCCAATGTATCCTGAGTGTATGTGGTGGTAACCTACTGTATGGGCACACGCCAGGGCATTGAAGGGAAGCTGAGCCATTCAGAGCAGTTTATGCATTGTCCCTTTTTAATGGCTATACAGGCGGTCCTCTACTTAAGAACACTCGACTTACATACGACCCCTAGTTACAAACGGACCTCTGTATATTGGTAATTTATTGTACTTTAGTCCTTGGCTACAATGATCAGCTGTAACAGTTATCACTGGTGTCTGTAATGAAGCTTTATTAATAATCCTGATTCTTATTTACCCAACATTTTTAAACTCCAATTGTCACAGAGACCAAAAAAGTTCTGGCTGGGATTACAATTATAAAATATACAGTTCTGACTTACATACAAATTCAACTTAAGAACAAACCTACAGACCCTATCTTGTATGTAACCCGGGGACTGCCTGTACAATCTTTATTTTTTTGAAAATTTGGACAAATAAGGGCTTATTTTTTGCAACATTAGATACACTTTACAAATACTTCATTTAAGTGGGTCATTAACTCACTGATGAGATTTTATTAACTCTTAAATGTATGTAGGAAAAAAAATCATACATTTTTCTTGTATTTTTTGGGGGCAGCTCACTGTACCATAAAAATAACATTATCTTTATTCTATAGATCACGATGGCGATATCTCATTTATATATATATTTTTTTACTTATTTTTACATATTTTTATATTTTTACCGAAGAAAAACAAATACAGATAAAATCTTATTTTCATATCGCCATGTTTTCGGAGACATACTGCTAATAATTTTTGGTTGACATAGCTGGTCTAGAGCTTATTTTTTGTGTATTGAGTTGTCCGTTTCAGTGATACCATTTTAGTGTACATAACTTTTTTTGCAAACTTTTTAAAACATTTTTGTGTAGGTATTTTATGACAAATGTACATTTTTGTAAGTTTTTCGGGTTTTGTTTTACATGTTTTTCACCAAGAGGGTCCAATAATGTTATTGTAAGGATTGTTAAAGATGGGCTGATAACAAGTATGTTGTTTTTTTCTGGTGATTTTGTGTTTTTTTTTTACTTTATTAGATATGTATAGGGAATGTTTGTGTTTAGGGGACTTTAACTTTATTTAATAATTCTTTTTATTAAAAAATGTTTTTATTAAGTGTTTTTGACTTCTTTTTTTTTACTTTTACAGGTTGGCTTGAACAAAAGATACTCTGATCGCTTGTTCAAGCTCTTCTTCACCTAAAATAGTGCAATACAGATGTATTTCACTGTATTATGTGAAAATAATGCTCAGTGTGTTACAGCTCCCAGAAGAAACCGAGGAGCCCGGGGCACTGGCAGATCCCAGGGCTGCCAGCGGAGGATTGAAACCCCCCCCTGTAAGCAGGGCCAGTACGTGTCCTTTATGGCCCACTGGGTGAATGTGCTTCCCGCCCAGCCACACCAACAACTTGAACAGGAGACGCCGCTTTCTCCTCCACGTTGTCAAACCACTGCTCCTGCGCCAATGTCCGCCTCCTCCTCCTTTTCCACTACCACCTCAGCCTCCACAAATCTAAGTGCTGCTCCATCATACCACATGTGTAGGGCACAGGGGTGATACACAGTTCTACATCTGGTTTGCCTGAGCAAAAGAAGTCACACAGGGGAGGAATTTCTCTGTGTCATGCAACAAGAAATCAATCTGTGCCTTTCTCTGCGACAACTGAAAATCCGAACCATGGTGACACAGAATGGGAGGAACGTGGTGTCTGCGCTGCACCGAGGAGGGCTAGCCCATGCGCCCTGCATGGCGCATGTGTTCAATCTGGTCATCGGTTCCTGAAGTCTTCCACCCATCTGCAAGACATTCTAAAAAGGGCCAGGAAACTGTGCATGCACTTCAGCCATTCTTACAAAGCCAAGCACACCCTCCTCGAACTGCAGTGTCAAAACGGCCTCCCCAAACATAGTCTGATATGCGATGTTTCCACCCTTTGGAATTCCAGCCTCCATATGTTAGACCACCTGTATGAACAGAGAAAAGCCATAATGATTTTTTGATGATGCAAGCGGACCATAGTACTCCCCTGTGTAACTTCGATGTCAGCCACTGACAGCTCACGCGTGACACCTGCGGTTCACCAGGACTGCAGGATGAATAACATCATTCCACAACTTCATGTCCTGGAACTCATGTTGCAAAATCTGTCTGGTCAGGGAACTGGAGAAGTGGAGACTACATCTGATGGCCACATGAGTCCGGTGGGGGCTGAACTGGAGGAGGAGGAGGACATTGGAGCACAAGCAGAGTCTGGTGTAATCAGTGGTTTTTCCACTTATGTGACAAGAGAGGAGGAGCCGGGGCATCTAGGAGAAGGTAAAAGATGGGGCAGATGACCCAGAAGCACCGTGGCAGTATACAGTGGAGATGGAGGCCGGGAGTCCCTCAGAGTAACTTGCGTGGATGGCACGCAGCATGCTGCTTTGCCTAACTAGTGACAGCCGAATAATCAACATCCGGCATAGGGATGACTTTTAGCTCTCCACCCTCTTGGACCCTCGCTACCAGTCAAAAATGGGTTGCTTTTTTCCAGCTGCCGAGAGGGAGGAACAACTTGCATACTATAGAGAAATACTGAAAAGACAGTTGGCCACTGATTTGTGCGCCATTGTTCATCCTCTGTCAGGTCTGACTGAGGGATTTCTGGCAGTGATCCCTCACGTACTACTGCCATGGCTGCTGTGGGGAGATGGCGGTGTAGGAGCAGTAGGTGCTCCATCAGCAGAGCTTAAGTCTGCAGTCCTTAATGAGCAACTTCCTTCACCCGCCTAGTGAGGAGGGTACAAAAAGTAGAGTTCAAGTCCACACAGCTTAGTGGAACCCCTAAGGAGGAAGGGTGCAAAGCCCGCAAAGGCTTGGTCCTTACGTAGAGGCAAGTGGTAACGTTTCGGTGTTGGGCACCTTTTTCAAGCCTGAAAAGGTTTCCAACACTGAAACGCTGCCACTTGCCTCAATAAAGATCACCAACTTTTGAATTCTACCTCTGGAGTGCTGTTCGCTTTTTCCTATTTGTAGTGAGGAGGGTAGCTGCCAGCAGCAGCAGCAGGACATGGAGCAGATCCTGCACCAGCAGGTGGTGGCCTACTTGGACAGCACTTTACCACCCCAGGTAGAGTATCCCCTGGGCTACTGGGAAGCCAAACTTGATGCATAGCCGCAACTTGTGGAGTTTGCATTCGAGAAGCTGTCCTGCCCCGCCAGTAGTGTGGCATCAGGGCAGGTGTTCAGTGCGGTGGGGGCCATCGTTACCTCAAAGAAAACCCGCTTGTTCACCCATAATGTGGAGAGACTGACCGTTGCCAAGATGAATCAGGCTTGGATCTGGCTTGATTTCAACTCACCAATGCCTTAAGCATCAGATTAAAACTGCTGTCAGTTGCTTCATCTGCCTCCTACCATTTTTACCAGGGACTGGAATTGTCTGCCACCTACACAATCGATCATTGTGCTACTCTGTGGCTTACCAGGTTGCCGCCACCTCCACACTCGATCATTGTGCCACTCTGTGGGCTCTTGATGCTGACGCCACCTCCACACTCTATCATTGTGCCACTCTGGCTTACCAGGTTACCACCACCTCCACACTCTATCATTGTGCCACGCTGTGGCTTACCAGGATGTCGCCACCTAAACTTATTCGAGCCTGTCTGGAATGTTTTTTTTTAAACATTATTGGAAAGTCAATTGGGCTTATATAGTTGTCAAATATTTAAGTATGTGCCAGCAGTCCCTAACTTAAGAACACCTCCCTTACAGATGACCCCTAGCTACAGATAGACCTCTCTGCCCCTATGACCCCAGGTGAAGCTCTGCTGATGCTTTAATTTAGTCCCATGCTGCAATGATCAGCTGTAAGGTGTCTGTAATGAAGCTTTATTGACAATTCTTTATCCAATTATCACAGGGACAAAAAAACCTTTGAGGTACAAAAATATATTGTATATTATAAAATATACAAGTTCTGACTTACATACAAATTCAACTTAACTACAAACATAAAGAAACTATCATGTATGTAACCTGGGGTTTGCCTGTGTAGGTATATTTTTATCATGCATAGTTCAAGTATACTTAATTTAAGTATAAAAACAATCTTGAAGAAATACAGGAGATGTATTAAATCTTCAAAAAGTCATTTTGGGAAACAACACAAGATAAAATTTACACCTCTCCACATCTATAAAAAATTAGTGTGTAGTTTTGTCAGGGTTCAGTGAATTATGGCGTCATTGTTAATGATAACCTTTCTACAGTAATATTCTCTAATTGCCCTCTCATGTCTAAACTTTATAATGTGTTTTAAAAGACATTTCTTAAATGTGAGTTAAAACACTTAGCCTATGAACTTGCAAGTATACAGTGTCAATAATTAATTTTATGACCGTTAAAATAGTTAACTGGAAGAATATCTCATATTTTATGAGTATTACAGACATTTTCTAACCATAAAGTTGTGGATGTGTCATTTTTAAATATTAGTCCAACCACTACTGACAGAAGTATTTAGTAAGCAAATATGTCAGTGTTACTAAGATTTCTATTTATAATGGGTTTACAACAGATTTAGTCCGTTTGACTGTGCAGAATAATGAGGCATACTTTATTTAACTTCAATTTCTTTTAAGATTACAAGACTCATTTGACTGTAAGATGCAGTTTACATTCAGATATGAAAAATAGAAAAACATTTCTAATATCACTTAAATATTCTCTGGTGCTCACAGGAAAGTGTCCCTGTCATTAACTACATACTTCTATTGTGAGAAAGTGAGCGGTGTAAAAGCCTTGGATTTGTCTGCAGAAACCTAAGCTGGAGTAGTCCATGTTGTCTTAACTAGCATAAACATTTTTGTAATGTCCATACTGGGCCTGCTTATTATGGAGCAGTAGTAGGCTGGTAGTGGGGCGCCTACTTCATCCGGCCTTCTGTCCTGGGTTTTGTATGACCTGCAGGTGGAGGTCACAGGACTCGTTAGAGCCTGACATAGACTTCAGGACAGAAGCAGTAGGAGAAGCACTACCTGGAGTGCTGAATTTATGTTGTTTGACTGGTGAATAAAACATTTCATTTGGACTATAGCCTATAGTCTATAATCAAATATAGACTATATTAACCATGTTAAATAAACACAGTTGCATACCTCCCAACTTTTAAGCGAGAGACAAAAAGCCCCTCCCCTTTTTCTAAAGCATGCCCATTGCCACACCCACAAGAATAGTGTAATATCGACCTTGATGGTCCGCACATGGTACAATGCCCCTTACAATGGCCAACCCCTCCCCCTCCGCATGGACCTGTATTTTACCCCCATTGCAACTCTGCAACATATAACCATCCTCTTAAATTTTATCCTACCTGTACATTTGGTTTTCCACTTTTATTTATCTCCCCAAACTTACACATAATACTATCTACTCCTACCTCAACTTCTCCTCACATGTTGTGGTCCCTGTTCCCTATCCTCCTCATTCTGTGGCCTCCTGTCTTACAACATTCTCCTGTAGACCCCTGTCCTCTAACTTCCTCCTGTAACTCCTGTCCTCCATCCTCCTCCTGCAACCCCTTGTCCTTCAGCCTCTTCCTTTAGCCTCCTGTCCTACAGCCTCTTTCTGTAGCCCCTGTCCTCCAACCTCCTCCTGTAGCCCATTTTCCTCCACCCTCCTCCTGTAGCTCCTGTCCTCCAGCCTCCTCCTGTAGCTTCCTGTCCTCCAGCCTCCTCCTGTAGCCCCCTGTCCATCCTCCTCCGGTAGCTCCTTTCCTCCAGCCTACTCCTGTGTACCACTGTCCTCCATCCTCCTATTGCAGCCTCCTGTACTTTTGCCTCCTCCTTTCCCCCAGCCTCATTCTGTGGCCTACTGTCCTCTATCCCCCTTCTGTAGCCTGCTGTCACCCAGCCTCCCCTTGTGACCCCCTGTCCTTCAGCCTCATCATGTATCCCCCTGTTCTCCAGCCTCCTCATGTGGTCTCCTTGTCTCCAGCCTCCTCATGTGGTCTCCTGTCCACCAGCCTCCTCATGTGGTCTCCTGTCCTCCAGCCTCCTCATGTGGTCTCCTGTCCTCCAGCCTCCTCATTTGGTCTCCTGTTCTCCAGACCCTCCTGTAGCCCCATGTCCCCTAGCCTCATCATGTCCTCCAGCCCCCCTGTCCTCTCTCCTACTCCTGTCCTCCAGCCTCCTCTTCCTCCAGCATCCTACTCCTGTCCTCCAGAAACGTGTCCTTTATCCTCCTTTTGTTCTCTATCCTCCTCCTGTCTTCTAGCAGTCTCCAGCCTCCCCTTGTCATCCAGCCCATCCATCCTCTATACTCCTCCTGCCCCCCCAAACCCCTGTCCTCTTTCCTCCTGCTGTCCTCCAGCCTCCTCCTGTACCCCAGCCTTTTCCTGTCTCCCAGCCATCTCCTTCAGCATCCTTCTCCTGTTCACCAGCACCCCTGTCCTCTATCCTCATCCTGTGGCCTCCTTCTTTCCTCCAGCCCCCTGTCTATTATCCTCCTCCTGTCCTCTGGCCTCCTCCTGTCCTCCAGCAGCCTCCAGCCTTCTCCTTCCCTCTATCCTCCTCTTGTCCCCCAGCCTCCTCCTCCCCCAGCCTCCTTCTAATGTCCTTCAACTTCCTTCTCCTCCCCCAACAGCCTCCTCCTGTAGCCTCTCCTGTCCTCTATCCTTCTCTTGGAATCCAGCCTCCTCTAATTGTGTTCCCCTGGTATTAAACAAAAAAACCTGTTTCTTACCTTACCTCATTCTCCTCAGTCACTCTCTCTTCTCCCGGGCACCGACTGACTAATGGAGGTGACTCTGCCAGCCAAGAGGCAGAGCTAATTCCTCGTGCAGACATCATGTGAGGAGGTAGCAGGGGTTCATCCTGCCTCCACCTGGTTCTGATGCTTTGGTTGCTCTGCATCTCGGGACCCGGAGGAGGCGGGACAAACTGGGGGAGATGGGGGAACCTGGGACATTCTCCCAGCCGCCCATGATGGCAGGACAGAGCCCAAATAACAATAACTCAAAGCCTGCTGCACATAGTGTGCCTAGTTTATCATCACGGGAAAAATGCACTAATAAAACTGACCTGACTGAGCCAGCCAGATAACCAGAGCTCTTTTATTTAAATAAATTTAATGAGATGATCGAAAGTGTCAGGCCAAATCTGCCTGAAAACATGGTTTGTACCCCAGGATTGTTTGTTTAGAGGACACAGAATTACATCAGAATTACAACTGGAGATATCCACAGTTAAAGTTATAGTCAAGAGTTGGACCTGTATATAAAAATCCCATTCTTAACTTTAAATTTAACAGTGGATATCTCAGGTTCTGTGGCGCCTAGAACTTCCTCCTATGTTATCAATTTTAAAATGACACCAGAATTTGATGTGTGATCTTTTTCTGCTCAAAAGTGGCAAAATATTAAAGAGTTCCATGTAAAATCTCAAGGCAAAATTGGCTGTTTTGAAACAACTTTTCAGTGGTGCACTTTTTAAAAAATTGCAAGATACAGTATGCTATGCAAAACAGAAAAGAAATTGAAAAAGGTGCACAAGGCACAAAACTGTGAAAATAGATGCAAACCAGATAATAAATAATCCCCATTGTCCAAAAAAGTAGCACAAGAAAAATAAAACATTGGGCCCAGTATATTTAAACAATACACTAAAGGGACACATTTACTAAGGACAGTGCCGTCTATACTGTGTTCAGTTTGCCTGTCTATAGTGAGCCAGATTTAGGATTTCTGGTGCACGTTCTGCATGAATCTGGTGCTCCCTGTACTGCTCTGACAGAGTAAACCCCTTTCTTCTGGGCACCTTTAACATGGGGCATGCAACACAATCCTGCTGGACTTTGCGTGTTAAATGTGGTGCAAGGTCCGACTAAGCTCTGGAACTCCTCCTAATTTGTGTCGCATGATGCCTAGTGCAGCCGTGCCACAAAACAGCCGTATGCGACACAAATGTGGTGCAGGCTCTTCTTAAATACAAGCAGTTTACACCTAAAAGAATGTGCACAGTCTGACAGAAAACGAGTACACAGCCCTTAGTTAATATGCCCCAAAGTTATTTTAGACACTTCTGTAGTCTTGTCCAATGTGGTGTATTTATTTATTGTTAGTGTATATTAGTCCAGATATATTAAACTGTCAGCACAAGTTTTCTGTCTAACATTGCACATAAAAGAGGGTCGAAGTATCTGCGCCATACATATACATTGGCATAGACTTAAAGGATATCTATCACCAGGATGTAAGCCTGTATGCAAATAAGCCTTAGAGGCTCCAGGATCCATTAACACCAATGGAGCCTGGAGCCCCTCAGGCTCATTTGCATACAATCCTTCATCCTGGTGGTAGATTCCCTAGATTGTCAATCCTTTGATCTCTGCTGCACTTGAAGAGAATCATTTATTTAATTCATTAGAATTTGAATGACTGCATGAGTGGACCCATTGAAATTCAGAAATTCAGAAATTTAAGATCCTGTCCAGGTCTGGGACCTATTACTAGCACTAATCATAGCTGTTAAGTGTTTAAATGCCCCTTGCAATCCTATCATCGAGAAGCAACAATCTCTCGCCTAGGGCTGCCGTAAAGTTGGCGCTGAATGTCCCGTCCTTTAGAAGAATGGAGACTAATTCAGCATTGATATGAGGGTGGAGCAACAATGGTGCTCAGTTGGAGTTGATGCCGCAAGTGCATCAATAACATTATTTACATATATATTATATGTGAAAGTATGTTGGAGATTAATACGAGGAGTTCTGTGTGGGAAGGTTTCAGCGGTTTACAATCTGTGGAGGTGGTGGCGAACTCCCTTTAGCCTTTGTATAACATTCCTTATAGTTATGCAGGGCCTGCTGATGTTATTATGTAGTATCCTGCATAGGATAATTTTTCTTCCTCATTTTTAATGAAGCAGTGCTGCCTAGGATTCATACAGTATAGTGACAGGGAAAAGAGTGGGCAAATTGAAGGGGTCCCATAGGGTAGGTTATTAATATATGATCAGTAAGAATGCAACCTCCCAGAACTCTGTGTTGTCACAATAGTTCATCAATTATTCATGGTAAGTTAGAAATCCAAGGAAACCCTTATTTCAGAAACGAAGGGAAAATGACATACCAGAATACCCTAGCAAGGGGCCTATCTTTAAGGTTATGCCTGGAACATGGCTTCCATCTTGAAGATTACCAAATTGGATCAAGAATAAGTTTTTTCAATTATAAGATTATATAAAAGAAGTGTGTCAGAAAAAGAAGTGTGTCAGATTGCCACAATCAGATTTACAATATCTTTTGTGGTTCGAAATTTTTGGATCCAGTGCCTTCAGCTCTGTCTTCAGCACCATGGACAACGCATTAAATAGCTTTGCAGCACAGGGAGTGTTCTTGTTTGTTTTTGCACCTTTCTGAGTTAATAACTAGAGATGAGCGAACATGCTCGTCCGAGCTTGATGCTCGTTCGAGCATTAGCGTACTCGAAACTGCTCGTTGCTCGGACGAATACTTCGCCCGCTCGAGAAAATGGCAGCTCCCGCCGTTTTGCTTTTTGGCGGCCAGAAACAGAGCCAATCACAAGCCAGGAGACTCTGCACTCCACCCAGCATGACGTGGTACCCTTACACGTCGATAGCAGTGGTTGGCTGGCCAGATCAGGTGACCCTGGGATAGACTAGCCGCTGCCCGCGCTGCTCGGATCATTCTGTGTCTGGATGCCGCTAGGGAGAGAGCTGCTGCTGGTCAGGGAAAGCGTTAGGGTGTTCTATTAGCTTACTGTTAGGCAGGAGTGATTCTCCAAGAACCCAACAGCCCTTCTTAGGGCTACAATAACGTTCTACTTTTTTTTTTTTTATTTGCATCTAGTACCATTTTGTGAGGAATTAGCAGGGGGACTTGCTACCGTTGTGTTTAGCTCTTAGTGGCACACATATCCACCTCAAACACCAAAGTGGGAAAATTTAGTAGGGGTTGGATTTCAATTAGGCACAGTCTGCCATTTTTCCTTTTTTATTTTACGTTTATTTTGTTTAATAACTCAGTGTCATCTCATCTGGCATAGTAGTGTGCTTTCATACTTGGCTAGAAAATAGCCATAGGAGAATCCAAACGGCTTACGCCTACAGTAGCGTTATATATTTGATTTCTGGTTGATCTGCTGGTGGCTGTACTTGCTGCAGTGCATCTACTAGCCAATTGTGAGCAATTTGTAGTGAGACTTGCGACCGCTGTGTTTTGCGCTTAGTAACGCACATATCCATTGCAAAGACCGAAGTGGGAAAATTTAGTAGGGGTTGGATTTCAATTAGGCACAGTCTGCCATTTGTCCTTTTTTATTTTACGTTTATTTTGTTTAATAACTCAGCGTCATCTCATCTGGCATAGTAGTGTGCTTTCATACTTGGCTAGAAAATAGCCATAGGAGAATCCAAACGGCTTACGCCTACAGTAGCGTTATATATTTGATTTCTGGTTGATCTGCTGGTGGCTGTACTTGCTGCAGTGCATCTACTAGCCAATTGTGAGCAATTTGTAGTGAGACTTGCGACCGCTGTGTTTTGCGCTTAGTGACGCACATATCCATTGCAAAGACCGAAGTGGGAAAATTTAGTAGGGGTTGGATTTCAATTAGGCACAGTCTGCCATTTGTCCTTTTTTATTTTACGTTTATTTTGTTTAATAACTCAGCGTCATCTCATCTGGCATAGTAGTGTGCTTTCATACTTGGCTAGAAAATAGCCATAGGAGAATCCAAACGGCTTACGCCTACAGTAGCGTTATATATTTGATTTCTGGTTGATCTGCTGGTGGCTGTACTTGCTGCAGTGCATCTACTAGCCAATTGTGAGCAATTTGTAGTGAGACTTGCGACCGCTGTGTTTTGCGCTTAGTGACGCACATATCCATTGCAAAGACCGAAGTGGGAAAATTTAGTAGGGGTTGGATTTCAATTAGGCACAGTCTGCCATTTGTCCTTTTTTATTTTACGTTTATTTTGTTTAATAACTCAGCGTCATCTCATCTGGCATAGTAGTGTGCTTTCATACTTGGCTAGAAAATAGCCATAGGAGAATCCAAACGGCTTACGCCTACAGTAGCGTTATATATTTGATTTCTGGTTGATCTGCTGGTGGCTGTACTTGCTGCAGTGCATCTACTAGCCAATTGTGAGCAATTTGTAGTGAGACTTGCGACCGCTGTGTTTTGCGCTTAGTGACGCACATATCCATTGCAAAGACCGAAGTGGGAAAATTTAGTAGGGGTTGGATTTCAATTAGGCACAGTCTGCCATTTGTCCTTTTTTATTTTACGTTTATTTTGTTTAATAACTCAGCGTCATCTCATCTGGCATAGTAGTGTGCTTTCATACTTGGCTAGAAAATAGCCATAGGAGAATCCAAACGGCTTACGCCTACAGTAGCGTTATATATTTGATTTCTGGTTGATCTGCTGGTGGCTGTACTTGCTGCAGTGCATCTACTAGCCAATTGTGAGCAATTTGTAGTGAGACTTGCGACCGCTGTGTTTTGCGCTTAGTGACGCACATATCCATTGCAAAGACCGAAGTGGGAAAATTTAGTAGGGGTTGGATTTCAATTAGGCACAGTCTGCCATTTGTCCTTTTTTATTTTACGTTTATTTTGTTTAATAACTCAGCGTCATCTCATCTGGCATAGTAGTGTGCTTTCATACTTGGCTAGAAAATAGCCATAGGAGAATCCAAACGGCTTACGCCTATAGTAGCGTTATATATTTGATTTCTGGTTGATCTGCTGGTGGCTGTACTTGCTGCAGTGCATCTACTAGCCAATTGTGAGCAATTTGTAGTGAGACTTGCGACCGCTGTGTTTTGCGCTTAGTGACGCACATATCCATTGCAAAGACCGAAGTGGGAAAATTTAGTAAGGGTTGGATTTCAATTAGGCACAGTCTGCCATTTGTCCTTTTTTATTTTACGTTTATTTTGTTTAATAACTCAGTGTCATCTCATCTGGCATAGTAGTGTGCTTTCATACTTGGCTAGAAAATAGCCATAGCAATAGGATAGCATTGTTTGGTTTTAAAAACTCAAAAACACAAAAAAAAAAAACACAAAAAAAAGTTAAAAAAAATTAAAGCTATAACTCTCATTTTAAAAATGTTTAACCCGAGGGCTAGGGGTAGAGGACGAGGGCGGGGACGTGGGCGTCCAACTACTGCAGGGGTCAGAGGCCGTGGTCCTGGCCGGGGTGAGACACCACCTGCTTATGAGGGAGCAGGGGAACGCCGCAGAGCTACACTCCCTAGGTTCATGTCTGAAGTTACTGGGACTCGTGGTAGAGCACTGTTGAGGCCAGAACAGTGCGAACAGGTCGTGGATTGCTGACAATGCTTCGAGCAATTTGTCCACCAGTCAGTCTTCCACGCAGTCCACCCATGTCACCGAAATCGCCACTCCTCCAGCTCCTGCACCTCAGCCTCCTCCCCCCCAGTCTGCCCCCTCCCAGGAAAATTTGGCATTTGAACCGGCATACTCTGAGGAACTGTTTTCTGGACCCTTCCCACACTCACAAACCACTTGTCCGGTTGCTGCTGAGCAATTTTCCGATGCCCAGGTTTTCCACCATTCACAGTCTGTGGGTGATGATGACCTTCTTGACGTAGTGGAAGTGTGTAAAGAGGTGTCCGACGATGAGGAGACACGGTTGTCAGACAGTGGGGAAGTTGTTGTCAGGGCAGGAAGTCCGAGGGGGGAGCAGACTGAGGGATCGGAGGATGATGAGGTGACAGACCCAAGCTGGGTTGAGAGGCCGGGTGAACACAGTGCTTCTGAGACGGAGGAGAGTCCTCGACCAGAACAGGTTGGAAGAGGCAGTGGTGGGGCCAGACGGAGAGGCAGGGCCAGAGCTGGTGCATCAGCGCCAAATGTGTCAACTAGTGAAGCTCCCGTGGCGAGGGCTCTTGCGGCGAGGGCTAGATCTTCAGAAGTCTGGAGGTTCTTTAAGGAAACACCGGATGACCGACGGACTGTGGTGTGCAACATTTGCCAAACCAGGCTCAGCAGGGGTTCCACCACTACTAGCTTAACTACCACCAGTATGCGCAGGCATATGAATGCTAAACACCCCACTCAGTGGCAACAAGCCCGTTCACCTCCGGCCGTGCACACCACTGCTCCTTCCCCTGTGTCAGCTGATAGTCAGCCCCCTGCCCAGGACCCTGGCACAAAAACCCCATCGTCGCCTCCACGATCCTCCACAGCATCCACCAGCGTTCAGCTCTCCATACCCCAGACGCTGGAGCGGAAACGCAAATATAGTGCAACCCACCCGCACGCCCAAGCCCTTAATGTGCACATCTCCAGATTGCTTAGCCTGGAGATGCTGCCCTATAGGCTAGTAGAGACCGAGGCCTTTCGCAACCTCATGGCGGCGGCCGCCCCTCGGTATTCGGTCCCCAGCCGCCACTACTTTTCCTGATGTGCCGTCCCAGCCCTGCACCAGCACGTGTCAGACAACATCACCCGTGCCCTGACCAACGCCGTTTCTGACAAGGTCCACCTGACCACGGACACGTGGACGAGTGCTGCCGGGCAGGGCCACTATATATCGCTGACGGCACATTGGGTTAACTTGGTGGAGGCTGGGACCGAGTCTGACCCTGGGGCTGGTCATATACTGCCGACGCCGAGGATTGCGGGGCCTACCTCGGTCCAGGTGTTTCAGGCCTACTATGCCTCCTCCTCCTCCCACCCCTCCTCCACCTCCTCCTCCGAACTACCATCCGTGGGCACGGCGCCATCAGTCGGTAGCTCTAGGCACAGCAGCAGTGCCGTTGCTAAGCGACAGCAGGCGGTGCTCAAACTGCTGAGCCTAGGCGATAAAAGGCACACCGCCCAAGAGCTATTACAGGGCATCACGGCGCAGACTGATCTGTGGCTGGCACCGCTGAACCTGAAGCCAGGCATGGTTGTGTGTGACAACGGCCGTAACCTGGTGGCGGCTCTGCAACTCAGCAGACTGACACATGTGCCATGCCTGGCCCATGTGTTAAATCTGATAGTTCAGCGTTTCCTCAAGACATACCCCAATCTGTCAGATTTGCTCACGAAGTTGCGCCGCATCTGTGCGCATTTCAGGAAGTCCAGCACAGATGCTGCCACTCTCAGGGCAGCGCAGCGCCGCCTCCAACTGCCCGCTCACCGACTGTTGTGCGACGTGCCCACGAGGTGGAATTCAACACTGACCATGTTATCCAGAGTTTACCAGCAGCGCCGAGCCATTGTAGACTGCCAGATGTCAACTTCCACCAGAACTGGTAGTCAGGTCAGTCAGCTTCCTCAAGTCTACAATGAGGAGTGGACGTGGATGTCTGATATCTGTCAGGTGCTGAGTAACTTTGAGGAGTCAACACAGATGGTCAGTGGCGATGCCGCCATCATCAGCCTCACCATCCCGCTGCTTGGCCTGTTGAAATACTCTCTGATCAGCATGAAGTCGGAAGCTTTGCGCTCGTCACAAGAGATGGGGGAAGAAGATTCCCTTGTTGATAGCCAAAGCACCCTTAGGTCTGTTTCTCAGCGCATATCGGAGGAGGTGGAGGTGGAGGAGGATGAGGAGGAAGAGGAGGAGAATGTTGGCGAGACACAAGAGGGGACCATTGTTGAGTCCTTCACTGTTCAGCGTGTATGGGCAGAAGAAGAGGAGTTGGAGGAGTTGGAGGAGGAGGAAATGGACAGTCAGGCCAGTGAGGGGAGTGAATTCTTACGCGTTGGTACTCTGGCGCATATGGCAGATTTCATGCTAGGCTGCCTATCCCGTGACCCTCGCGTTCAAAGAATTTATTCCAGCACCAATTACTGGGTGTTCACTCTCCTGGACCCACGGTACAAGCAAAATCTTTCCACTCTCATCCCTGCAGAGGAAAGGAGTGTGAGAATGCATGAATACCAGCAGGCCCTGGTTCACAAGCTGAAACAGTATTTCCCTTCTGACAGCGCTAGCGGCAGAGTGCGTAGTTCTGCGGGACAAGTAGCGAGGGAGAGTAGGCGAGCAGGCAGCTTGTCCAGCACTGGCAAGGGTACGCTTTACAAGGCTTTTGCCAGCTTTATGTCACCCCAGTAAGACACTGTCACCTGTCCCCAGTCTCGGCAGAGTAGGGCTGATCTTTACAGAAAGATGGTGAGGGAGTACGTAGCTGACCATACCATCGTCCTAAATGATCACACAGCTCCCTACAACTACTGGGTTTCAAAGCTGGACATGTGGCACGAACTGGCGCTGTACGCCTTGGAGGTTCTTGCCTGCCCTGCCGCTAGCGTCTTGTCCGAGCGGGTTTTCAGTGCAGCTGGTGGCATCATCACCGATAAGCGTACACGCCTGTCGACTGACAGCGCTGACAGGCTGACGCTTATTAAGATGAATAAAGCCTGGATTTCTCATAATTTCCAATCTCCACCAGGTGAAGGAAGCTCAACCTGAATAATTGATCCACTCCTCCTCCTCCTCATTTTCCTCCTTCTCCTCCTCTTTGTACAGTAAAGCAGAGGAAACTGGCTATTTTTTGACAGGGCCCACTGGCTCTAGCTATAGTACTTTATGCATTTAATTTTTCTGGAGGGCCACCGACCCGGTCCTCTGTTTTAAACAATTTTTGGGAGTGCCACATACAGGCACTCAATCTATTCAATTTTTCTGGAGGGCCACCTACCTGCTCCTCTGGTTTGAAAACTTTTTGGGACTGCCACATACAGGCACTCAATCGATTCAATTTTTCTGGAGGGCCACCTACCTGCTCCTCTGGTTTGAAAACTTTTTGGGACTGCCACATACAGGCACTCAATCTATTCTATTTTTCTGGAGGGCCACCTACCTGCTCCTCTGGTTTGAAAACTTTTTGGGACTGCCACATACAGGCACTCAATCGATTCCATTTTTCTGGAGGGCCACCTACCTGCTCCTCTGGTTTGAACACTTTTTGGGACTGCCACATACAGGCACTCAAACGATTCCATTTTTCTGGAGGGCCACCTACCTGCTCCTCTGGTTTGAAAACTTTTTGGGACTGCCACATACAGGCACTCAATCTATTCTATTTTTCTGGAGGGCCACCTACCTGCTCCTCTGGTTTGAAAACTTTTTGGGACTGCCACATACAGGCACTCAATCTATTCTATTTTTCTGGAGGGCCACCTACCTGCTCCTCTGGTTTGAAAAATTTTTGGGACTGCCACATACAGGCACTATCCAAATTAAATTGTCTCCATAGCAGCCTCCACACGTTGTCTCCATTGCTACCTCCAAAAGTCGTCCATATAGCTGCCTCCATACATCGTCCCTTTATCAAACGAGGTGTGTCAGGCAGAAATTTGGGTTGTTTTCATGGATTCCACATCAAAGTTGTTAACTTTGTCGCCACCCAGCTGTGTTATCCACAAAATATACTAATAAACTTTTATCATTTACCAATATTATTTCAGCGCTTCTTGCGCATCTGTTTACATTCCCCTCACCCGCCATATCCTAAACTTATAAGAACGCTACTACACTTGATCTTATACAAAAGGTTCTTAGAAGTGCTGTTTGGGGAGTAGCCTAGAGACAGGGGCTTGGATTGGCGAAAGCTCGCCTGGCAGCGGAGCGCCAGCTCCATGCCAAGATCCAACTAACATAGTTTTAACTGCAGCACCTTTAATCTACTACTAGTTCACTGCCTCCATACATGGTCCCCTTATCAAACGAGCTGTGTCAGGCAGAATTTTGGGTTGTTTTCATGGCTTCCATGTTAACTTTGTCGCCACCCTGCTGTTTAATCCACAAAATATACTGGCAAACTTTTATCATGTACCGATATTATTTGAGCGCTTCTTGCTCACCTCCTTTGGTTCCTCTCTGCCACCCATTGGTTTGAAGCCTGAGTCCATTTAGGGTATGTCGCCATGACACTCTCTAGCCTGCCGCTGCTGCCTCTGCATGCCGTCCCCTATAGTGTCAGGGTCAATTATTGGATGTTTTAGATGCTATCTAGCTTCATTCTGTCACTCTGTCATGGCCATGCTGTTGCCCATAATTTTGGCATAATGGTGCGATTATGCAGCCTCAGAGGCATCCATGCATGCTGCCCCTGCTGTTTCCTGTCCATTTCCGTGGTGTTTCCATCCTTTTCTGAGGTTCCCAGGTGTTTGGCCAAGCTTCCCTGTGCAGAGCCTTGGTCCCCTTGAAAAATGCTCGAGTCTCCCATTGACTTCAATGGGGTTCGTTATTCGAGACGAGCACTCGAGCATCGGGAAAAGTTCGTCTCGAATAACGAGTACCCGAGCATTTTAGTGCTCGCTCATCTCTATTAATAACGTTTGCACAACAAGACAATTCTGAGGTTCTAGGTTTATAACTTTTTAACCACAAGAATATTCTGGTTTTCATTAATATGCTAGATGACTACCTTCCAATTGAAAAAAAAAACTTGCTCTTGATCCAATATGGCAGTTTTTAAGATGGCAACTATGTTTTGGGCATTGCTTATATACCCATTACTTGCCAGGGTAATAAGATATGTAATTCTCCCCTATGTTTCTTGAAAAAGAATTGTTAACATTTCTAAATGTAACAACAACAATTAAAGGGGTATTCTGGGAATATGAACGTCTGATACAAAAACCATGATGCTATAAATAACTGAATGTAACAAAACTCAATGTCAATAGTCACAAAATTGAGCTTAAATAGTTTGATTTTATGATTCACTAAATTTTATGGCCTCTCTAAAGTTATCACCAAGATGGATGCCACTGGAAACTACAAGTCCATTTGTATATGAATTATGCGGATTCATGGAATACCCCTTTAACATTCTTCTCTGTATATAAACATCATTTTGAACTTTTAGACTTGCCTTGGTCATATCACCAAAACATAATGTGAAAAATGTTTGCAATTTTATATTAGAACTGATTATTATTTTTGCACATTAGTAAGGCACCTACAGAATGCTGTCATTTAGGAGTTAATAAGTGGTTTTTACATTAGAATATAGTACACTGAGTAAAGTAGAATAAAGTAGCAATACTTTTAAGAACATCAATAAACGTTTGAAGGAATATGTCAAGGATTAACAAGAGTCGGCAGTAATCTGTTCAGTACAATTCAGTTAATATAATGTAAACAAGAGATGTCTCGAGTCAACAAAACATGTTTGTTCTTATTGGAATTTAATATTGAGTTTGCTGAGTTCTACAAAACAATATGCACTGTGTTACTAGCACTGTTCCACTTCATATTAGCAAATCCCAATATATTACATTATTGGCTTTAGAAACAGCTTCATGAAGATGAGTCATATATTTTATTAAGTAAAGGTTGGACTGGAGAAAGAGATGAAGGCAAGAGATTGTTGCAGTGTTTATTACTCTGTATATGCAAGTAATATTTTAGCTGTAAGCTTTATCTTAGACCTAAAAATCATTTAGCATTTCTTTGTTTTCTATTGGTAGACATTACAGATGTAAGAAAGTATGCTGATCTAAAATTTTATTTTCAAGTTTTCTATAAAATTTCATACAGATCTAAAGGTCACCTTTGACACTGCAAACAACTTTACATACTATTGTTTAGTTTATGCAGACAAAAAAACAACTAAAAAGGTGTGGCTTTGTTGTGTGTTCCCATCTTTATGTACATGCAGTTTAACAGTGGTCACAGTCATATGCTTTATTATTGGCGGTGTACCAATCCAATAGAGCAAAAAAACTGTGGCACAACACAAGTGAAGTTCAACTTACAAGGCGTGTATTATTTCACCTGGATGTAATAAAGCACTCCTTTTACATATTACATCTATAGACTGTTTTTGATGGTTTGCTGTCTACATTCTCTATATTGACAGTGTACAAAGTCCTGTGGCATGTGACTTCTTTGCCCACCTATTGGCTGCTGTCGACAATTGCTATATACATGTACTGTATATTGACGCTTTGATGACTGACAGGGAGGCTGCACTAGATCCCCGTGGAACAGACAGATTAGTATGCATTCTTTTTTTAACCTATTTTCAAGGATTATATGATATATATATATATATATATCAATTGGATAACTTATTTAGTAATGTAGTATAAGACTACATTCTCAACTTTTTAATTCATTTTTTTTTGTAAAACTCTTTTTATTGTTTTAGTTATATAGATGAATTACATGTTACATGTGATTTTTACACAATTGTGGCGGCATACAGAAATATATCAATGAAACAGTAAAAATATTACATTAACACCTGTTATCCTTTTTATACTATTGCAGCATTTTATAGCATCATCAAAATTCAAGAGGGGTTTCGACATGGCTTAACAACTGCTATATTCGCAACATAGTCACATTCAGATTCTTTTTGATAAGAACATTAACAGAACTGTATTAGAACTATAATAGAGTTCCGTCATCTAATTGAACAAGTATTATCTTATTCTTTTGTAGTGTTCCAGCTAGTCATACTAAACGCTGATGCTTGTTTTAGCTTGGCTTCTTAAGGTGAGTTGGTGGCAATTTACACCCCGCCTTTTGAGTCATATATTATCTGCAGGAACTGAAGTTGCTAATTTTTTATTTTTTTTTTCTTCAAGTGTTCTAATTA
This sequence comes from Engystomops pustulosus, assembly GCF_040894005.1. Classification (NCBI taxonomy): domain Eukaryota; kingdom Metazoa; phylum Chordata; class Amphibia; order Anura; family Leptodactylidae; genus Engystomops; species Engystomops pustulosus. The sequence continues at coordinate 102,122,821 of NC_092415.1, read as the reverse complement.
CTTCCTATGTTGAGGTAATCTACACCATGGGGTTTCTAAACTTTTTGCAAGGCTGACACAGTTTTTCGTATTGATCATGGGCCCTGTTTTCCCAACTGGCTAGCTCTTCTAATCTACATATATTATCTAGGCGGTTTAGCCATTCATCAATAGACGGGGGGTCTGTTTGCAGCCATTTTGGAGGAATGGTAAGCTTGGCTGCCTGCACTAAGTGCATGGTTAAGTCCCTATTGTTTGGGTTCCAGTCTTTACTGGGAAGCCATAGGAGGACAGATTTTGCCGGTGATTTTTGCTATGTGTGATTGTACTTCATTCCAGAAGCAGTATAGTTTGGGGCATCTCCAGAAAATGTGTCCTAGTGTACCACCGCTGTGTCCACATCTCCAGCATGTGTCTTTTGATAATAATTGCTTTTTAACAAGAACCTCTGGGGTGTTGTACCCCCTAGTCATGAGTTTGTATGAGTTTTCTTGTATTTTGACGCATCTGGAGAAACCATGGGATCTCCTTTGTATTTTTTGGATTTGCTTGTGGGTAATATTGACATTTAAGTCTGCTTGTGATCTTTGAGACAATATGTAATCATAGAGTAGAGAGATGGCTCCCTTTGGTAGCGCTTCTTTAAGAAGCCATTTTTCTAACCAGCTAGGGTCAAGGAGGGTAAGGTATTTCTTAATGAATTGTGAGTGGGAGACTCTAAGTTCTTCTAATTGCAGAAAGTTTAAATTAGGTGCTTTCTCCAACAGGCTTTCTTTAATGTCTTTGAATTTTTGTTTGTGAAAAGTTTTTAGTGGCTTAATTTCTAAGTGTGTCCAGAACTGAGAGGGATCACACTTTTTGCCAATGTTCAATAGGAAAGGGGTGATGCTGCAAGGCGCCAGTGGCGAGGGATTACCTACTAGGCGTATGTCTTTGGACAGTATTGAAATCATTTGGATTGTTCCTCTGGTGATGGGGTTTACGCAGGTATCTGGCTGTTTAATATTCCACATTTGTGCCTTATGACTCTGGGACATTAAGGAAGATTCTATGGAAGTACTGAGGGTAGTGAGATTTTTGTTATGCAATGTAATCCATCTCTTGAGATGATTTGCTCCATAATATGTCATTATATCTGGAAGACCAAAGTCTCCTTGAGGTTTTTTAAGTATTAGTCGATCGTACGGTACTCTAGCTTTTTTTCCTTTCCAAAGGAAGGTATTAAATAGCGATTTTATTCTTGTGAAAAATATTTTAGGAACTGCTATGGGTAGGGTCTGTACTAGGTAAAGTAGTTTGTGCATGATAAAAGTTTTAGCAAGTTTTTTCTGCCCATCCACGAGACATAGGGCAGTGCTAAAGAGTTTAGTGATGTGGTGATTTGAGCAAGTAGTGGTATATAATTCTCTTTATATAACCATGAGCATTTCTTTGTTACATAAATTCCTAAGTATTTTAACTTCTTTAACAACATATTAACATCCTTACACCAAGAATCCCCATCATGTATCATATACCGAAGATCCATAAATCTAAAACCAAACCCCCAGGCAGACCTATCATATCTGGTATAGGCTGCCTTACATCAAACTTATCCGAATATATCGATCATATGCTGCAACCATACGTACAGGGCCGGTGCTAGACAAAGTGGGGCAAAACTAAAAGTGGGGCCCCAAAATAAAACTATTTTATAACCAGTTACAGTCGGTAAGAGGCTCCTTTAGTATGGTAAAACAAACTGTAATATGGGAGAATTTTATAGGATATGATAGATGATAGGGAGATTGATGGACAGCACGGTGGCTCAGTGGTTAGCACTACAGCCTTGCAGCGCTGGTCAACATCTGCATAGAGTTTGTATGTTCTCTCTGTGTTTGCTTGGGTTTCCTCCGGGTCCTCCGGTTTCCTCCCACACTCCACAAAATGACTGGTAGGTTGAATAGATTGTGAGCATTATTAATTATAATTATTATGATAGAAGATAAATATGAAAGATGATAGAGATTTCTAGATGCAGAACTATAACGTAGTTATAGTATATATACAGGAGATGGATGAGAGATAAATACAGTAAAAGAGAACCAAGGGCTATTAACCCTTTCACCGCCAGGCATTTCTGTATATTTTGTCGCCTTATCGACCAGAGCAATTTTTTACAATTTTGACGTTTAAAAAATAAAATTTTGCCCCATTTTCAAAATTGCATTAAAGAGTTTATAGACAGAGGCTCCTTCATGCAAATTTGATTCAAACTGAAACATTTTATGAAAAATACTTAAAATTTGAACTTTGATGGCAAAAAATGTTCTCCAAACAGAAAATATTTACCTTCACATCTCCTAAATGTAATAGATGGACGTGTGTAGAAATCACAAATGTCCCATATTGATATGTTCACATGAATAAATCCACATAATATCACTAAAACTGTAATAACTAGATATCTGCGTTTCAGCTAGAAATTAAAGACAGTCACAACCTGCAAAATATATCAATAAAACAGAATAAAACAGAAAGGCGTCATAAAACCTGTATAATTTTGAAATCCAACAACCAGGCGATGCATTTGGCAATTAACATTCAAAATTGCCTCTAAAATACGTAGAAATCCAGATACTTATATAAAGAAAATATACTTTCCTAAAACAGTAAGATGTGAGGGGATCATACAGACCCCACATGTAGATAGTCACCAAAATATGCAGCAAAGAGAATGTTACACCCACAGGGGACACCAAACTACGTAAGCGTCACACAGATCTATCATTATCTGCTCCTTACACAATGGTCACCCAAATAAAAACTATATATCCATAAACCCCTCTATTATGACATAATAAAAGTCACGTTTAGATGTCGCCGATGTATTATCTGCACAATAACAGAACCCTCCGCGCTTCATAAAAATCTGAGTGAGAACATCATAACATAGGTGTAAGTAATGGAGGATGGTGGAAAATAATAACTTTATTTCATGTGTGTGTTTTTGGTGTTACATATAACTTTATGGACATGTTCTGGGTCGTGGAGTTAATATGTAGCGACATTAGGCGAAGAGGATCGAATGTTCATCATATCAGGCAATAAGAGAGAAAGTGAGCTCTCAGATAGTTCTGCATATAGAAGGGTTAAAAACATGAACATTAGTTGATTTTATTCCTTCTCAAAATGCAGTAACATATATAGTGAATATTTCCATTACCTGTGAGGTGCAGCAGCTCCTGTGTGCAGCAAATTCTCCCTGCAGCTTGATGGCTAAGAATCTGGAGTGGGGTAAACTTCAGGGGGCTATATCTCTGGCTCTGTGACACATAGAACCTCACTTCTTTTTTCCTATGAAAGAAGAGAGTCTCCTCTTTTATCTAAATGTGTTTCTAAGTGTCAGGAAAACGGAGATATTAACTGTTTAACTGCTGTTGTCAGTGATTTTTATATATAAAAATGCCACCTGATATTCTCGCTTTAAACCTGAATATCTCTGGATCCAGAGCACCTAGAAACACAATTCAAGATTAATTTGAAAGAAGAGATTCTCCTCTTCCAGGGGGCAGGGGGCCCTGGGCAATTGCCCACTTTACCTACCCATAGCGCCGGCCCTGCATACGTACAGAACTTACCAGCTTACTTAAAAGATACTGCACATATTTTACGAATCCTAAGCACTATCAAATGGCAGCCACATTTTATTTTAGGAACACTTGATGTTACCTCGCTGTATACAATTATTGAACACAACCGAGGAAGGAACTCAGTGGATTATTTTCTCAAACAAACGAATGTCTTGATGGAAGAACAAATAAATTACATTGGAGAATGTATTACATTTATTTTAAACCATAACTACTTTAAATATGAAAATGATTTTTATTTACAGACATGGGGTACCGCCATGGGGACCAGGTTCGCACCAAGTTACGCCAACTTATATGTGGGCAAATGGGAAGATTCCCAAATTTTCCCTAATGGCGTGCTTGCTGCGAACCTGGTCCTCTGGCACAGATTCATCGATGACATCGTATTTATATGGTCAGGAGATGAACAATCCCTTCAAAAATTTTTTGCAGAAATAAACCAGAATGAATATCATTTAGAATTTACGCCTACATTCAGTCAGGAGAGTATCAACTTTCTAGACCTAACCATCTACATTGAAGATGATGGCATCAAAACTAAAACTTTTTCTAAACCTACGGATAGCAATAGCTTAATTTTGAAAACTAGCTGTCACCTACCGATTTGGCTTGAAACTATACCTAAAAGCCAATTCTTACGCCACCGAAGAAACTGTACAGATCTGGCCACCTATAAAGAAGAGGCTCGATCAGTACATCAAAAGTTCCTACAAAAGGGATATGATGAACTCCCTTTAAAAACCACAGAGAACGTTATTGGTAACTTGCAGAGAGCAGACATTTTAGTTGAAAAAACCAGGGTAAATTCTAAAAATGAAGATAGTACAAGATCCACACAAATAGAAACAAAAATAGAGGTGCCCATAGTTACTCAATACACACAGGACAGCGCAGTTTTTAAATGCATTATCCATCGCCATTGGAATATCCTTACTCAGGACAAAATAATTGGACCACATCTGACAAGAAAACCCAGATTTATATTTAAGAAAGCCCGCAACATCGGCATGATGGTAGCTCCAACCATCAAAAATAATAAAACTACTATATCACGCCAAGCAGACGGCTTTTTCCCATGCACCCGATGTGCCTCATGTAAAATTACACATACAAAACAAGCTACTAGAACATTTGGTCCTCAATCATGCATTGATAAATATAAAATCACGAACCACATAAATTGCCACACAAAAGGAGTAATATATTGCATTAAGTGCCCATGCAATAAACTCTATGTTGGCCGCACTAAGAGAGCTTTAAAAGATCGAATCAGTGAACACAGACGTAACATTAAGAAAGGACTTAAAGAGCATCCTTTGTCCAAACACTATAAAATATTCCACCATGAACGTTTCTCTGGATCACAGTTTTTTGCAATCGAAAAGATTTTTCACAACTGGAGAGGCGGAAACTATATTGCTCAAATGTCTCGTGCAGAGAGCAAATGGATATTTTTATTAGATACATTGGCCCCAATGGGGCTTAACCAGGAAATAGAACTGTTCGGGTTTATGTAGAAATAAATAAATAAAGAATATATTAATTCTTATTACATTATTTTATCTATTTATATACACATAGTGGTAATTCTGGGTGTTTTTATATCTTTTTTCTATTTATTCTGTTTTTAACATTATGAAATTTAATTTTAGAATTATAAAATAAAGTTCAATTGAGTTTTAAAACCCAAAGAATACACGGTCAATAGTTATGGCTATGACCAAATTATTGCACCACATATTACAAATACATCACTCAACTATACAAAGTTCACGTACCTGGTTCCGAGCTATAAAACCACGACTAACTTGCAGTAACAGGATTCCCTGACGAAGGAGGTAGTACCCTCCGAAATGCGTAGGAAACTGTGTCCTCTTGGACTTACCGTAGTTTTTCTGGTGACGTCACCATACGAAGACCTGCCGGAACCAAATGTAGCGGTATAGCCACCGGCCGGGGCTTTCCTCCACGGGTCCCAATCTACGTGGACAGCAGTGAACTGTACTTCAAAAAAACCCAGCAACCAATCAATATATATTCGGAGTATCGGACCGCTACTTTATCAAAGAGAAACTCAGAACATCGCAAAAACCGACAAGTAGTCGTAACTACAGGAACCAGGTAATGATATAAATTCACCATTATACCTACCAACAATCATTATAATCTGTACTAATATCCACTAATAAGAGAAAATTTCTGTATGCTATTTCATTTACTAGAGGATCAATTATAGTATTGTTAAGTTACAGTTTTTTGCGACCTTCCGAACTTTACCGGTACCCTATATATTTTCAACTTTGGCGCAGGTATCTGAATCATTTGTTTTGTTTTATTTTAACTTCTTGGGTTGCCAAATTAAAGGATTGTCAGCTTGAAGAATTGAGATGATTTTTTGGGGGACTGAGATGTTTAACGCCTCTGATTTTGAAAGATTTATTTTGAAATTTGAGACAAACCCAAATTCCTTGAAGATTTCTATAATTTTTGGGAAGGACTGCAGGGGGTCTGTTAGTAGTAGTATAGCGTTTAGGTGTATTTCTTTTCCTATCTTTAGACCTTTTATACTCGGATGAGACCTAATGGTTTGGAGTAGTGTCTCCATTACTAGAATGAATAGTGTCGGTGATAGAGGGCACCCCTGACGAGTACCGTTTCGGATTTTAAACGGTGGTGATAGTATGCCATTTACTCTAATACAAGCACTTGGTTGGTTATATAATGTCATGATGGCGCCAATAAATTGTGTTGGGATTCCGAATGTGGATAGAGTAGCTATGAGAAAAGACCATTTTACACGGTCAAATGCTTTTTCTGCATCTGTGCCTAATAAGACCAGAGGTGTATGTTTCGCATTGGCGTAATGTATGGCGTGGATGACTTTAGATGAATTGTGATTCCCCTCCCTTCCTGGAACAAAACCGGACTGATCTTGATGAATTAGAGAGGGGAGGTATGGTTTTAATCTATTTGCTAAAAGCTTTGCCCATATTTTAACGTTGACATTTAAAAGCGATATGGGCCTGTAGCTGCCACATAGCTCTGGGTTCTTCCCTGTTTTGGGTAGAATTGCGACTGTGGCCATTAGTGCTTGGGGTGGTAGCTTGCCTCCTGTTAGTAAGTAGTTGCACCATTCTGACATGTGTGGAATGAGAGTTTTAGAAATTTTTTTGTAATAACTAACTGGTAAGCCATCTGGCCCAGGACTTTTGCCTAATGGGAGCGAGTTAAGAATTTCTAGCAGCTCTTTATTGGTTATTGGAGTGGAGTTATTAAGGGAAGGTAGAGAGAGTTTATTCAAGAATATTTTTGTACGTTCTGCTAGATTAGTCTGGGACTATTCATTTTTATTATCTAAATTATATAAAGATTGGTAAAATTTGCAAAAAGCATCTGCTATTTCATGCGTCTTGGTTGTTTTACCTTTTGTAGGCGAGATTATAGAGGATATGAACATATTTTGTCTTTCCTTTTTTATTAAGTGAGACATCTGTTTATTTCCTCTGTCACCATGTGTGTAATACTTAAATTTTGCGTATTGGACCTGTTTGGCCTCTTTGATATTAAGAAGGTCCCGGAGCTCATTTCGCAGTCCGTACAATTGGTTTTGTTGTTCTACGCATTTGGAACGTTTGTTTAATATTTCTAATGCAGATATTCGTTTTAGAAGGTCTTCCAGTTTGGCTGTTCTTAATTTTTTGAGTCTGCACCCTAATTCTCTCAATTCTCCGCCTATGACCCCTTTATGTGTTTACCAAGTTATGGAGTAGGAGGTATCTGTTGGTTTATTTTCCTCAAAGAAAGTTTGGATTCTTTTGTTAAAATGATTAATAGTGTCCTGTGAGTCGAGCAAGGTCTCATTAAGACACCATGTATTTTTCCTTTTAGGGAGGTCTGCCATGGAGATTATTATATGTACCGGTGCGTGGTCTGACAAAGTCAGTGGGCCTATTTCTGCTGATTTGATACTGTCAATGTGTGAGGATGAGCAAAAAATATAATCTAGTCTTTGGTATGTTTGATGTACTGCTGAATAGTGTACATCTATTCTATCTACTAAATCAGCTCCTTTCAATGCTTTAAATGCCGTAGCTAATGACCTCTGTGATTGAGATGACGCCCCGGTAGAGCAATCTAGGGTGGGTTGTAGTGCGATATTCAAGTCGCCTCCTATAATCCTGACCCCTTCTGCTAATTCTTGTACCTTAGCCAGAGTCTCTCGTAACCAGCTTGCCTGTTTTTTATTTGGGGCGTAAATGGAGACTAGGGTTACTATGGTAGTGCCTATTCTGCCTTTCACTAGCACGCATCTCCCTTCAGTATCCGCCCACGTTAGGATATGTGTGAATGGGATGGATTTAGAGACAAGGATGCTGGTGCCTCTAGCGGCCATCGAATAGGTGCTGTGAAAACAGTGACTATATTTATATTTTGGAAACGTGGGAGTTGCACCAAATTTAAAATTAGTTTCCTGGATAAAGCATATATCCGATTGGTCATTTCTCAGTAGAGTCAATATTTGAGACCTTTTTCTGGGAGTGTTGAGGCCACGAACATTAAATGATGTTATTTTAATTGAAGCCATAAGACTGGTGTTGTGAGAGACGCTGGCTTAGCACCATATGGATTGTGGGTGGATGACGTGAGCACTATAACCATTAACAACTTATAAAAAACCAATAACATCATAAAACAAGTTTTAGAAAAAACTGAATTATTAATTAGGAGTGGTACCAGTCTGGTATAGAATTTCTGTGTAGAGGTATTTTTCTTCTGATCCATGTATTACTGATACCTTCTGCCTATAACCTTGGTGGTTTTGGTGGTGAATATGAAGGGGGTGTGTTGCGGGGAGTTGGTGGAAGGGAAGAGGATGAACTGAAAGGGGAAAGGGTAAAATGTGATTGTTGAAGATAATAATATAGGCAGAATGGGTTGTGTTAATGGTATGTGGGCTTGTGTAGGCCTGATCGGGTTAGCAGACCCTCGTCCACAGTGTCAATTGTATGGCTTGTGACAAGCCTTAATTATGGAGACTCACTGTTGCCTAATTTCCTAATTCAGAATTTAATATCCATTGGGCAGGATAAGGAATGGAAGTAATGGGGATGGCCTTGTAGTAGTACCAATTGGAAGTTGAGGAGAAGGATTTTTTTTTTTTTAATTATTTGTGTTTATTGCTAGAGGTGAGGGTGAACAGAAGGGGGGGGGGGATTAGTTGAGAAAGATGCATGGAGACATGCAAGATGAAAAAGGGGGGAGAGATGATTATGATCTCCATTGTGTATAATGTAGAAATAGGTTTAGGATGCTATATATAAAAAATACAATGTTATAACTGTTAAAGCACGTTACCTAATAATAGGTCTATGTCTTTTCAGGGAGGGAGACCCAGATTAGTCTCTGAACTTATAGTCCGGTGGTTCCATATCGGATTTCAGCTTCTCGCTTTGTTAGGGAGAGATGGTATTCCGGCTTCCCCTCATTTCCCTGGGCGATTTCTCGGAGACTTTGTTTTTGTTGCCGTAGCCCATTTTTCTATTACCGGTAGCGGGGGTAGATCAATGTGTTGCTCTGTTACTGGCATCCAAGATGAGATATGTAGCGGAGGTATGTCTAGGATATCCCAAGCTTTTTGTAGGTCCGCAGGTACTTTTACGGTACATCTTCTGCCTTGGGAAGCAAAACTTAAGCCGAAGGGGAAAACGCCATCTGAATAGGATCTTTTGATTCTTCCAGTAGCCTGTTAGTGGCCGTAATAGTCGCCTCTTATATAGGGTAGAAGGAGCTAAGTCCTGGAAAAATGCGATTTTGGCATCCTCAAATTCTATATCTTTAGCCTCTCTAGCTGCTTTCAGGATGTCAGCAGTATCCCTGTACCTTAGTAAGCCGCAGATCACAACTCTAGGTGGCTCTTCAGGTTTCGGTGGGGGTCTCAGGGACCTATGTATTCTCTCTATTACAATATTTTTGGCTCTGTCCTCAGATAAGAGTGAAGCAAATATTCTCTTGGCAGCTTCTTGTAGTTGTTTGTGTGGTAAGGTTTCAGGGACACCTTTGATTCGTACATTTTTGTGGCGACTTCTATTTTCCTGGTCCTTGATCTGGAGCTGGGCCATGTTTATGCCGTCAGCCTGTGTAGTGAAGCTGTGTGCTAGCGCTGCATTAAAATCAACTATGGCGGCCTGGTTGTGTTCCAGCGTTTCTACTCGCCTCCACACCGATCTCACTTCCTCTCTTATCGCAGCTAGTTCCTGCATCACCGGGGCTAGTGCTTGGGTAAGTACCTTCTGTAGGACAGTTTTAGATATTGGAGTTGTCTCCGGTGCTGCCGTGTTTGATTCTGTGTCTCCGGCACTATCCGCATCAGAATCTTCTTGATAGTCAGATTCTGGCGGGAGATCCGCCGCCATCTTGCGGAGTCTCGCTGGTGGGGTATTCAGTTTTTTACGGAGATATTTCTCCAGATCCCCTTGATTTTTCTTGCTTCTCGGGGTCTCGAAGCGATCGGGGTCCTTATCCTTACTGGATTTACCCATTTTGAAGGACAGTGAGACGCTAATTATCTGTGGAGCTAGGTTTGCTTAGCCGGAGCTTGTGTCTAAGCTTCCAGCTTGCTGCGCGGTCAGGCTCCGTCCCTCTTTTTAATTCATTTTAGACTGATTTGTGTAATGCTGCATGTGCAGACTCACTGTTCCTCTACATTGAATTGGCTCTGGGGCTACTCTTGTGGCACCTTTTAACCATCAGATGGGGACATGGGCCTTTTGTATAGGAAACTAAGTCACAACCTTAGGTTTGGTCTTAGTCAAGCTAAACCAAGACTGATCATAAGAGACCAGTGTTTGGCAACAGAATCATGCAGAGTTGTAGAAACAGGGAGAGCTCAGTAGGGTAAGAGTACTTTCAGATTCAATCAGGCAAATATTTTTATTTATTTGTTTCTTTGTCAAAATACTTGATTTAACTGTTTTTTACTGTCCCACTGGGGGACTAACGTTAGGGATATATTGATCCCTTATACAATAAATTGCAGTTCTTATGTACTGCAATATAATACATCAGTGTTTTTCTGACAGTCTGTCTATTACACCCAGTCTATGAATGGAACTAACAGGTCACCATACCTTACATACACTGACATCTTCTTGAGACCTCCCCACTGCTATGGAAACCCCTTGGCAATCACGTAGCAGGGGGCCAGTGGAGTGACATCACAAGACCATGGACAGATTTCTATCAACTGGAAGTAAACATAAATGCTTTCTATAGAAAGACAGAAAGCATAAATCTAGAAAACCATAAGGAATTGATACAGAAAGTATATCGGAAAATTGCATAACATTTCCTTACATAAACCATATCAATTATTTGTTGAAAGTGAAAAACCCTCAATTTCCAAAAGGTATCTGTGTTGAGGTGGAGCTTGGTTAGAGAGGGATCCTCCTTCTTGATTAAGTCCTCTATATGTTTTGTCTATGCGTGTGTCCAGAGCACGTGTGTCTTACACATTTTCATTTGAATGCATTGCAGTGCAGAGCAACCTAGTTCAAAAATAGTCTTTGGAGGTGTTTATTGTAAATAGGCATGAAGTTAGTTAAACAAAGAGTAGTGACAGGCAGGGCCAGAATATTGGTGGGGCTTCCAAGGCGCACACACCAGGGCCCCCACTTGCTCCCAGACAGTGAGCTCATGGTGAGCTTGCTAGTTCTGCAGCATTGGCCACCATGCTGCAAGTCCCAGGCATTAGGCTGGGAGCTGTTTCTGGCTGGGGAAATGTGCATCAGCGGTGCAGCAGAGCATTGCTCCCAGCTAGAGACAGTCAGCTCCAAGTGAAGATAAAATGGACGGGCATCTCCCAGACCCTCTGGTCCCTGAAGTGTCTGGAATTGGAGCTGCTCTTGGTAGTTATGTCACAGGAAGGGGCGGGCCTACCAGAATAATCTCTTCAATTAGAGTTGCTCTCTGTAATGTCTAAATGCACATGGAGGACAGAGAACTCACAGGGGCAGTGATGGTGTATGTAGTATGTATTACTGGGAGGAGGCAGCAGTACATATATGTATTACTGTGGGAGGTGGTTGTATGTAGATATATTATTAGGGCTTGGAGCATCTGTATGTAGATGTATTACTGGGGGTTGGCTGCTGTATGTAGATGTATTACTGGGGGTGAGGCGGCTTTATATAGATGTATTACTGAATGGTGAGGCAGCTGTATTTAGTTGTATTACTGGGGGATGCAGTGGATGTATATAGATGTATTACTGGGGGGTTAAGGCGGTTGTACATAGATGTATTACTGGGGCAGGCGGGTCTATATAGATGTATTACTGGGGGAGTGAGGTGGCTGTGTATAGATGTATTATTGGGGGGGGGATAGTGAATAGGTGGACATTTTACATTCAGTGGTGGCTTCCACCAGATTTTGTACCCAGGGGTCCTCAACAATCTTAATCCGGCCCTGTAACAGGGTGTAATTTTTTTTAGATTTCATATAACAGAGTTTCTGAAACAGATCATAGACCACTGTCATTCAATGCCTGCTGGCCACTAGACCAAGGTATTAATGGAGAACAAAGGTCCTCTCAATAGACTGCTGGAAGCTTGTGACATCACCAAGATTTCACATGTTAAAATGGCAACTTGTGTGAATAAATGTATTCATATATAGTATACTTTGATACTGGAAATGGAAATACGAAGAGTTCATTACGACAATGCTCTTATAAATATATTGTTCCATATATTTATAGAATGACTTTAGATTTTTTTGCTCTTAGATTTCTTGCTAAGCATCCCATTGTTTGAACTGAAATGTCAGAATCATTGTGTTCAGAGAAATAGCTATATATATATACTTATACTCTTTTATAAACTAACATGATTCATAAAGTGTGTGTAGATGATCTATTGCTCCATAGAAATCAGTCAGTTGCAATATATTGTTGCAACTAAAGGTACAGATAATGATGGGGATATGAGGCAAATAATAATACATGTGTGAAGTGGTCTATTTTTCTTTTTCTTTTATTGTCAGTTTATTAAAGATTACCTAGGTTTTTACTATTTTTTTCATTTATTTAATTTTTTCATTGTATTTTTATTAAATTTTCAACAAAATAAGGCAAAACTTCCACAGAGCATGTCTATAAGTAAGTAATCATACATGAAGCAAGGAGATGACAGCTATAGGAGAGAAACATCGAGTATATAGGGTAGTTCAATACCCAACGAAAACAGATATACAGCTTATAAATGCAAATTTTATGCATAATTCATTCTGTGGATATAAAAGGCCCTTTATCAAGGGGGTAAAATACAAAGAAATAGAGCACAAGAAAAATAAAAGGAATAAATGAAACCTTGTAAGAAAAAAAGGAAAAATTATGACTGACACAACAGTCATAGACAAGACTGGAGGTTCAGGGAGGGAAGGGGGGGACACAACCCAAACTTAGGGGGTATCCTGGGTGATCCAATATGAGTCCCATGGATCCCAAACAAGGTAGAACTTATCTGCCTTGTCCTGAAGTGTAGCTGATAAATGTTCAATGGACCTAACTTCATTTATGCGAGCATATAGGTCTAACTGGGAGAGGGGGGGGGCGTTTTTCTCCAAGACTTAGCAATAAGACAATTTGCAGCTGTAAGAATGTTTAAGACTAAAACAAGCGTTTGCTTCCTAAGAGTCTGTGGGAAAATGTTTAGTATGTAGGTTTTTGGACAATAGCAGGAGGCGAGAGGACCTTGGAAAATTATTTTTGAATTAGATTAAAGGATATGCTACTCCACAACTTTCCTGATTTCCTATTAGAATATATTTAATACACCAATAACTTAAAGTCAGGGGTGAACCCAGCCTCTTTGCAGCCTGAAGCTAACAACAAGTGGGACACAATTTATTGGATATTTTAAATTTTTGTAAAAAATAATAAACTGAAAAATGGTATGTGAAATATTATTCTGCTTCCTTAAGTTTATACTTTGTAGCGCCACCTTTTTCTGCGATTACAGCTGCAAGTCGGTTGTGATATGTCTCTATCAGTTTTGCACATCGAGAGACTGAAATTCTTTGCCATTCTTCCTTGCAAAACAGCTCCAGCTCAGTGAGGTTGGATGGAGAGCGTTTGTGAACAGCAGTTTTCAGCTCTTTCCACAGATTCTCGATTGGATTCAGTTCCGGACTTGGACTTGACCATTCTAACACCTGGATCCTTTTATTTGTGAACCATTCCATTGCAGATTTTGCTTTGTGTTTGTGATCATTGTCTTGTTGGAAGATAAATCTCCATCCCAGTCTCGGGTGTTTTGCAGAATCCAACAGGTTTTTTTCCAGAATTGTCCTGTATTTGGCTCCATCAATCTTCCCATCAATTCTAACCAAGTTCCCTGTACCCGATGAAGAAAAGCAGGCCCAAACGATGTCTTGCAGCAGAGAAGGTGTGTTCACGGTGATGAGCTGTATTGCTTTTTTGGCCAAATAGTTCAATTTCGGTTTCATCTGACTAGAGTACTTTCTTCCACATGTTTGGTGTGTCTCCAAGGTGGCTTGAGGAAAGCTTTACACAAGACTTCTATGGATATCGTTGAGAAATGGCTTTCTTTTTTCCACTCATCCATAAAGGCCAGATTTGTGCAGTGTATGACTGATTGTTGTTTTATGGACATAATCTCCCACCTCAGATGTAGGTCTCTGCAGTTCATCCAGAGTGATCATGGATCTCTTGGCTGCATCTCTGATCAGTCTTCCCCTTGTATGAGATGATAGTTTAGAAGGACAGACAGTTTTTGGTAGATTTTCAGTGGTCTGATACTCCTTCCATTTCAATTTGATCGCTTGCACAGTGCTTCTCGGGATGTTTAAAGTTTGTGAAATCTTTCTGTATCCAAATCCAGCTTTAAACTTCTTCACAGCTGTATCACAGACCTGCCTGGTGTGTTCCTTGGTCTTCATGAAGCTCTATGCACCCTGAGACTATCACAGAGCAGGTGTGCTTATACAGAGACTTGATTACACACAGGTGGATTATATTTAGGATCATCAGTAGAGATGAGCGAAAATGCTCGTCCGAGCTTGATGCTCGATCGAGCATTAGCGTACTCGAAACTGCTCGTTGCTCGGACGAATACTTCGCCCGCTCGAGAAAATGGCAGCTCCCGCCGTTTTGCTTTTTGGCGGCCAGAAACAGAGCCAATCACAAGCCAGGAGACTCTGCACTCCACCCAGCATGACGTGGTACCCTTACACGTCGATAGCAGTGGTTGGCTGGCCAGATCAGGTGACCCTGGGATAGACTAGCCGCTGCCCGCGCTGCTCGGATCATTCTGTGTCTGGATGCCGCTAGGGAGAGAGCTGCTGCTGGTCAGGGAAAGCGTTAGGGTGTTCTATTAGCTTACTGTTAGGCAGGAGTGATTCTCCAAGAACCCAACAGCCCTTCTTAGGGCTACAATAACGTTCTACTTTTTTTTTTTTTATTTGCATCTAGTACCATTTTGTGAGGAATTAGCAGGGGGACTTGCTACCGTTGTGTTTAGCTCTTAGTGGCACACATATCCACCTCAAACACCAAAGTGGGAAAATTTAGTAGGGGTTGGATTTCAATTAGGCACAGTCTGCCATTTTTCCTTTTTTATTTTACGTTTATTTTGTTTAATAACTCAGTGTCATCTCATCTGGCATAGTAGTGTGCTTTCATACTTGGCTAGAAAATAGCCATAGGAGAATCCAAACGGCTTACGCCTACAGTAGCATTATATATTTGATTTCTGGTTGATCTGCTGGTGGCTGTACTTGCTGCAGTGCATCTACTAGCCAATTGTGAGCAATTTGTAGTGAGACTTGCGACCGCTGTGTTTTGCGCTTAGTGACGCACATATCCATTGCAAAGACCGAAGTGGGAAAATTTAGTAGGGGGTTGGATTTCAATTAGGCACAGTCTGCCATTTGTCCTTTTTTTATTTTACGTTTATTTTGTTTAATAACTCAGCGTCATCTCATCTGGCATAGTAGTGTGCTTTCATACTTGGCTAGAAAATAGCCATAGGAGAATCCAAACGGCTTACGCCTACAGTAGCGTTATATATTTGATTTCTGGTTGATCTGCTGGTGGCTGTACTTGCTGCAGTGCATCTACTAGCCAATTGTGAGCAATTTGTAGTGAGACTTGCGACCGCTGTGTTTTGCGCTTAGTGACGCACATATCCATTGCAAAGACCGAAGTGGGAAAATTTAGTAGGGGTTGGATTTCAATTAGGCACAGTCTGCCATTTGTCCTTTTTTATTTTACGTTTATTTTGTTTAATAACTCAGCGTCATCTCATCTGGCATAGTAGTGTGCTTTCATACTTGGCTAGAAAATAGCCATAGGAGAATCCAAACGGCTTACGCCTACAGTAGCGTTATATATTTGATTTCTGGTTGATCTGCTGGTGGCTGTACTTGCTGCAGTGCATCTACTAGCCAATTGTGAGCAATTTGTAGTGAGACTTGCGACCGCTGTGTTTTGCGCTTAGTGACGCACATATCCATTGCAAAGACCGAAGTGGGAAAATTTAGTAGGGGTTGGATTTCAATTAGGCACAGTCTGCCATTTGTCCTTTTTTATTTTACGTTTATTTTGTTTAATAACTCAGCGTCATCTCATCTGGCATAGTAGTGTGCTTTCATACTTGGCTAGAAAATAGCCATAGGAGAATCCAAACGGCTTACGCCTACAGTAGCGTTATATATTTGATTTCTGGTTGATCTGCTGGTGGCTGTACTTGCTGCAGTGCATCTACTAGCCAATTGTGAGCAATTTGTAGTGAGACTTGCGACCGCTGTGTTTTGCGCTTAGTGACGCACATATCCATTGCAAAGACCAAAGTGGGAAAATTTAGTAGGGGTTGGATTTCAATTAGGCACAGTCTGCCATTTGTCCTTTTTTATTTTACGTTTATTTTGTTTAATAACTCAGCGTCATCTCATCTGGCATAGTAGTGTGCTTTCATACTTGGCTAGAAAATAGCCATAGGAGAATCCAAACGCTTACGCCTACAGTAGCGTTATATATTTGATTTCTGGTTGATCTGCTGGTGGCTGTACTTGCTGCAGTGCATCTACTAGCCAATTGTGAGCAATTTGTAGTGAGACTTGCGACCGCTGTGTTTTGCGCTTAGTGACGCACATATCCATTGCAAAGACCGAAGTGGGAAAATTTAGTAGGGGTTGGATTTCAATTAGGCACAGTCTGCCATTTGTCCTTTTTTATTTTACGTTTATTTTGTTTAATAACTCAGCGTCATCTCATCTGGCATAGTAGTGTGCTTTCATACTTGGCTAGAAAATAGCCATAGGAGAATCCAAATGGCTTACGCCTACAGTAGCGTTATATATTTGATTTCTGGTTGATCTGCTGGTGGCTGTACTTGCTGCAGTGCATCTACTAGCCAATTGTGAGCAATTTGTAGTGAGACTTGCGACCGCTGTGTTTTGCGCTTAGTGACGCACATATCCATTGCAAAGACCGAAGTGGGAAAATTTAGTAGGGGTTGGATTTCAATTAGGCACAGTCTGCCATTTCGGAGGATGATGAGGTGACAGACCCAAGCTGGGTTGAGAGGCCGGGTGAACACAGTGCTTCTGAGACGGAGGAGAGTCCTCGACCAGAACAGGTTGGAAGAGGCAGTGGTGGGGCCAGACGGAGAGGCAGGGCCAGAGCTGGTGCATCAGCGCCAAATGTGTCAACTAGTGAAGCTCCCGTGGCGAGGGCTCTTGCGGCGAGGGCTAGATCTTCAGAAGTCTGGAGGTTCTTTAAGGAAACACCGGATGACCGACGGACTGTGGTGTGCAACATTTGCCAAACCAGGCTCAGCAGGGGTTCCACCACTACTAGCTTAACTACCACCAGTATGCGCAGGCATATGAATGCTAAACACCCCACTCAGTGGCAACAAGCCCGTTCACCTCCGGCCGTGCACACCACTGCTCCTTCCCCTGTGTCAGCTGATAGTCAGCCCCCTGCCCAGGACCCTGCCACAAAAACCCCATCGTCGCCTCCACGATCCTCCACAGCATCCACCAGCGTTCAGCTCTCCATACCCCAGACGCTGGAGCGGAAACGCAAATATAGTGCAACCCACCCGCACGCCCAAGCCCTTAATGTGCACATCTCCAGATTGCTTAGCCTGGAGATGCTGCCCTATAGGCTAGTAGAGACCGAGGCCTTTCGCAACCTCATGGCGGCGGCCGCCCCTCGGTATTCGGTCCCCAGCCGCCACTATTTTTCCCGATGTGCCGTCCCAGCCCTGCACCAGCACGTGTCAGACAACATCACCCGTGCCCTGACCAACGCCGTTTCTGACAAGGTCCACCTGACCACGGACACGTGGACGAGTGCTGCCGGGCAGGGCCACTATATATCGCTGACGGCACATTGGGTTAACTTGGTGGAGGCTGGGACCGAGTCTGACCCTGGGGCTGGTCATATACTGCCGACGCCGAGGATTGCGGGGCCTACCTCGGTCCAGGTGTTTCAGGCCTACTATGCCTCCTCCTCCTCCCACCCCTCCTCCACCTCCTCCTCCGAACTACCATCCGTGGGCACGGCGCCATCAGTCGGTAGCTCTAGGCACAGCAGCAGTGCCGTTGCTAAGCGACAGCAGGCGGTGCTCAAACTGCTGAGCCTAGGCGATAAAAGGCACACCGCCCAAGAGCTATTACAGGGCATCACGGCGCAGACTGATCTGTGGCTGGCACCGCTGAACCTGAAGCCAGGCATGGTTGTGTGTGACAACGGCCGTAACCTGGTGGCGGCTCTGCAACTCGGCAGACTGACACATGTGCCATGCCTGGCCCATGTGTTAAATCTGATAGTTCAGCGTTTCCTCAAGACATACCCCAATCTGTCAGATTTGCTCACGAAGGTGCGCCGCATCTGTGCGCATTTCAGGAAGTCCAGCACAGATGCTGCCACTCTCAGGGCAGCGCAGCGCCGCCTCCAACTGCCCGCTCACCGACTGTGCGACGTGCCCACGAGGTGGAATTCAACACTGACCATGTTATCCAGAGTTTACCAGCAGCGCCGAGCCATTGTAGACTGCCAGATGTCAACTTCCACCAGAACTGGTAGTCAGGTCAGTCAGCTTCCTCAAGTCTACAATGAGGAGTGGACGTGGATGTCTGATATCTGTCAGGTGCTGAGTAACTTTGAGGAGTCAACACAGATGGTCAGTGGCGATGCCGCCATCATCAGCCTCACCATCCCGCTGCTTGGCCTGTTGAAAAACTCTCTGATCAGCATGAAGTCGGAAGCTTTGCGCTCGTCACAAGAGACGGGGGAAGAAGATTCCCTTGTTGATAGCCAAAGCACCCTTAGGTCTGTTTCTCAGCGCATATCGGAGGAGGTGGAGGTGGAGGAGGATGAGGAGGAAGAGGAGGAGAATGTTGGCGAGACACAAGAGGGGACCATTGTTGAGTCCTTCACTGTTCAGCGTGTATGGGCAGAAGAAGAGGAGTTGGAGGAGGAGGAAATGGACAGTCAGGCCAGTGAGGGGAGTGAATTCTTACGCGTTGGTACTCTGGCGCATATGGCAGATTTCATGCTAGGCTGCCTATCCCGTGACCCTCGCGTTCAAAGAATTTATTCCAGCACCGATTACTGGGTGTTCACTCTCCTGGACCCACGGTACAAGCTAAATCTTTCCACTCTCATCCCTGCAGAGGAAAGGAGTGTGAGAATGCATGAATACCAGCAGGCCCTGGTTCACAAGCTGAAACAGTATTTCCCTTCTGACAGCGCTAGCGGCAGAGTGCGTAGTTCTGCGGGACAAGTAGCGAGGGAGAGTAGGTGAGCAGGCAGCTTGTCCAGCACTGGCAAGGGTACGCTTTACAAGGCTTTTGCCAGCTTTATGTCACCCCAGCAAGACACTGTCACCTGTCCCCAGTCTCGGCAGAGTAGGGCTGATCTTTACAGAAAGATGGTGAGGGAGTACGTAGCTGACCATACCATCGTCCTAAATGATCACACAGCTCCCTACAACTACTGGGTTTCAAAGCTGGACATGTGGCACGAACTGGCGCTGTACGCCTTGGAGGTTCTTGCCTGCCCTGCCGCTAGCGTCTTGTCCGAGCGGGTTTTCAGTGCAGCTGGTGGCATCATCACCGATAAGCGTACACGCCTGTCGACTGACAGCGCTGACAGGCTGACGCTTATTAAGATGAATAAAGCCTGGATTTCTCATAATTTCCAATCTCCACCAGGTGAAGGAAGCTCAACCTGAATAATTGATCCACTCCTCCTCCTCCTCATTTTCCTCCTTCTCCTCCTCTTTGTACAGTAAAGCAGAGGAAACTGGCTATTTTTTGACAGGGCCCACTGGCTCTAGCTATAGTACTTTATGCATTTAATTTTTCTGGAGGGCCACCGACCCGGTCCTCTGTTTTAAACAATTTTTGGGAGTGCCACATACAGGCACTCAATCTATTCAATTTTTCTGGAGGGCCACCTACCTGCTCCTCTGGTTTGAAAACTTTTTGGGACTGCCACATACAGGCACTCAATCGATTCAATTTTTCTGGAGGGCCACCTACCTGCTCCTCTGGTTTGAAAACTTTTTGGGACTGTCACATACAGGCACTCAATCTATTCTATTTTTCTGGAGGGCCACCTACCTGCTCCTCTGGTTTGAAAACTTTTTGGGACTGCCACATACAGGCACTCAATCGATTCCATTTTTCTGGAGGGCCACCTACCTGCTCCTCTGGTTTGAAAACTTTTTGGGACTGCCACATACAGGCACTCAATCGATTCCATTTTTCTGGAGGGCCACCTACCTGCTCCTCTGGTTTGAAAACTTTTTGGGACTGCCACATACAGGCACTCAATCGATTCAATTTTTCTGGAGGGCCACCTACCTACTCCTCTGGTTTGAAAACTTTTTGGGACTGCCACATACAGGCACTCAATCTATTCTATTTTTCTGGAGGGCCACCTACCTGCTCCTCTGGTTTGAAAACTTTTTGGGACTGCCACATACAGGCACTCAATCTATTCTATTTTTCTGGAGGGCCACCTACCTGCTCCTCTGGTTTGAAAAATTTTTGGGACTGCCACATACAGGCACTATCCAAATTAAATTGTCTCCATAGCAGCCTCCACACGTTGTCTCCATTGCTACCTCCAAAAGTCGTCCATATAGCTGCCTCCATACATCGTCCCTTTATCAAACGAGGTGTGTCAGGCAGAAATTTGGGTTGTTTTCATGGATTCCACATCAAAGTTGTTAACTTTGTCGCCACCCAGCTGTGTTATCCACAAAATATACTAATAAACTTTTATCATTTACCAATATTATTTCAGCGCTTCTTGCGCATCTGTTTACATTCCCCTCACCCGCCATATCCCAAACTTATAAGAACGCTACTACACTTGATCTTATACAAAAGGTTCTTAGAAGTGCTGTTTGGGGAGTAGCCTAGAGACAGGGGCTTGGATTGGCGAAAGCTCGCCTGGCTGCGGAGCGCCAGCTCCATCCCAAGATCCAACTAACATAGTTTTAACTGCAGCACCTTTAATCTACTACTAGTTCACTGCCTCCATAATAAAAATAATAATATTTATTTATATAGCGCCATCATATTCCGTAGCGCTTTACAAATCATAGGAAACAAATACAAATGTAATGTAACAGAGCACAACATTTGTATGGAACAACAGGAGTGAGGTCCCTGCTCGCCAGAGCTTACGGTTTATGAAGATGATGGGGTAACACGAGGTAAAAGAATATTTAATGGTCAAGCCATTCTTCTTAGGGAATAGAACAAAATATAATAAATGGAATTGCTGTCGCTTGAACCACTCAGCCGTCATCTTATATACCAGGTCCAGGGTGAATGGGACTGTAGAGAAGTCTGGTGCCTGTTGGTTGCTGGATAACAGATGGGAGGACGACACAGGACGGGTTAGTAGAAGAGTTAAAACTTCATGCAGTTAATGAGTGTTATAGGCTTGCCTAAAGAAATGGGTTTTAAGAGCACGTTTGAAACTTTGGAGGTTAGGTATTAGTCTGATAGTCCAGGGCAGAGCATTCCATAGAATTGGTGCAGCTCTAGAGAAGTCTTGGAGACGCGAGTGGGAGGTCCGCACTAGGGTAGAGGTTAATCTAAGATCACTGGCGGATCTAAGAGCACGGGTTGGGCGATAGACTGAGATAAGAGAGGAGAGGTAGGGGGGTGCAGCATTATACAGAGCTTTATGGATGAGGGTTATTATTTTAAACTATTCGAAAGGAGACTGGCAGCCAGTGCAGCTACTGGCATGAACTGTAAGCATACATGGTCCCCTTATCAAACGAGCTGTGTCAGGCAGAATTTTGGGTTGTTTTCATGGCTTCCACAACAAACTTGTTAACTTTGTCGCCACCCTGCTGTGTAATCCACAAAAAATACTGGCAAACTTTTATCATTTACCGATATTATTTCAGCGCTTCTTGCGCATCTGTTTACATTCCCCTCACCCGCCATATCCTAAACTTATAAGAACGCTACTACACTTGATCTTATACAAAAGGTTCTTAGAAGTGCTGTTTGGGGAGTAGCCTAGAGACAGGGGCTTGGATTGGCGAAAGCTCGCCTGGCAGCGGAGCGCCAGCTCCATGCCAAGATCCAACTAACATAGTTTTAACTGCAGCACCTTTAATCTACTACTAGTTCACTGCCGCCATACATGGTCCCCTTATCAAACGAGCTGTGTCAGGCAGAATTTTGGGTTGTTTTCATGGCTTCCATGTTAACTTTGTCGCCACCCTGCTGTGTAATCCACAAAATATACTGGCAAACTTTTATCATGTACCGATATTATTTGAGCGCTTCTTGCTCACCTCCTTTGGTTCCTCTCTGCCACCCATTGGTTTGAAGCCTGAGTCCATTTAGGGTATGTCGCCATGACACTCTCTAGCCTGCCGCTGCTGCCTCTGCATGCCGTCCCCTATAGTGTCAGGGTCAATTATTGGATGTTTTAGATGCTATCTAGCTTCATTCTGTCACTCTGTCATGGCCATGCTGTTGCCCATAATTTTGGCATAATGGTGCGATTATGCAGCCTCAGAGGCATCCATGCATGCTGCCCCTGCTGTTTCCTGTCCATTTCCGTGGTGTTTCCATCCTTTTCTGAGGTTCCCAGGTGTTTGGCCAAGCTTCCCTGTGCAGAGCCTTGGTCCCCTTGAAAAATGCTCGAGTCTCCCATTGACTTCAATGGGGTTCGTTATTCGAGACGAGCACTCGAGCATCGGGAAAAGTTCGTCTCGAATAACGAGTACCCGAGCATTTTAGTGCTCGCTCATCTCTAATCATCAGTCATTTATGACTGGATTATTCAGAGATCCTCACTGAACTTCTGGAGAGAGTTTGCTGAACTGAATAATATTTCATGCCCCACTGTCCAGGAGGAAAGATACTGCTTTGTCTTGGGCTATGTAAGGGGCCCTGTGTTACTAGGAAGGGATAGGATGGGACCCAGACCTTAAAGAAGGACTGCAGTCTACCCTGTCTAATCGCATATATCTTTTCATCCATACAATGCTGGTCCACCATCTCCTTCAGGTCCCAAATACTTAATTGTGAGGAGGATTTCCATTGCTATAAGTTTACTAGGGTGGAATGGAATTACCTCCATATCAGGCAGCAGTAAAGCTCTATGTGGTTCCAATGGGATATGGGATAAACCGAATTGGACCCAAAACAATGCAAATATGTTGTTCCAGAGGGGTTTAATTTTAGGACATTCCAAGAAAATATATAGTAGGGACTCTTTGTACCCATATTCCCTCCAGCATACATTAGGACTCACTAGGAAAATTCTGGCAAATTGAGTTGGGGTATAACGCCACCTGGTTAACACTTTAAAGTGGACTTCTGCATTTAGAGGCCATTGCTCCCCATTTGAAAGCCTTCAACCACTGTGTCTTGCTATATGTACTTTTGAGATCTTTTTCCCAGTTAAGTATGTGTGCCTTCTTCCGCAGGCCCTGGATGGCGAGGTCTAGATGTTGTGTTTCTTTGCACTTCTTCATTTCATAAACTTCCATGCTAGTATTGTGACCTGTAGTGAAGGAACTTGGGTAGCGGAAGCATTCTGGGAAGCAAGTGTGCTAAAAGGAGGAACTTCAGTGGATTATTACTGTTAAGCTCTCTGTCCAATTTAAGACAGCTAGAGGCGGATGGTTATGTCCACCATGGTTTAATTTGTTTAATGATGGAAACCTGGTAGTATGCCTGTAGGTTGGGAACTCCCATGCCCCCATGTTGTTTTGTGGTGAACAGGATAGATGCTGCTATTTTTGGTCTGGATATTCCCCATATAAAAGACATAAGCCATTTCTGCATTTTATGTAAGAGTATCATTGCAATAGGATATAGGATGGTAGGAAGGAAATATAGAATCTTAGGAAGGATCATCATTTTGTAAATGACCATCCTTCTTAGCCAGGAGATTTCCTGCTTATGTATGTTATCCAGTTATTTCAGGAGGTTCTGTTTTAAGCAGTTAATATTTACTTCTGCCTTGGGGAAATCCCAAGTTAAGGGATGGCTTCCTGGGGCCCAATGGTAAAGGAATTCCTGAGAAATGTGTTCAGGTTTGGGTCTATATTAAAACCAAGTAGGAATGACTTGTCTTCGTTGATTTTGTCATATGAAGCTCTGCCAAATTTATGAATAATGGAGGTTATTTCTCTAAGTGATCTCAGGGGATTAGAGACTGCTAAAATAGTGTCATTCGCAAAGAGGCCTACCTTGCGTTGTCTCCCCCCGGCAGAAATCCCATTGATCTCAGGGTTCTCAGTGAAGGGTCCCATAATAAGCGTAAAAATAAGTGGGGAAAGGAGACACCCCTGCCTAGAACAGACAGTGCTCCATTTACAAAGACTCTGGCTGATGAAGTACTATAAAGGGATTTTATGGCTGAATTGGCCCTACAAACCCAACTTTGTCAAGCTTGGAGAAGGCAAATTGCCAGTTAATCCTATTGAATGCCTTATGTGCATCCAGGATGAGGAGCAGAGAAGGTAATTGAGATGTCTCCATTAGTGACATAAGAGTCACCACTCTCCTGGTTCCATCTGAGGTTTGACGGCCTTTTGTGAATCCTACTTGATCATTATGTACCAGATCTGGGTGTATATTTAAATGTCATAGGGCAATAGCTTTGCCATAAAGTTTAGTGTCACAGTTTAGTAGTAATATGGGCCTATAGTTAGCTGGACACTGGGGAGGTTTTCCAGGTTTGGGGATGGTTACTATTGTTGCTTGCAGCATGTCTAGGGGAAGGCATCCCCTTCTGCTGATGTAAAAGGTGCATTTAGTGCTGAGCCGTGGGCCTCCGATAGGTAAGGGAATTGGAGCCTATCCAAGAATTCATTCATGGTACCCATTGTGGCCTGGGAAGGGGCGGGGTCATCTTTTAAGATTGTATAACTGTCTGTAGAAAGTACTGAAGATATTGGCTATGTCAGTGGGGTGTTTTAGCTGGGTTGAGGGATCTTTAGGATCTGAAATGTAAGCTATTCATGACCTTGTGGCTTTGCACTTAACCCTGTTAGCCATTAGCTTTGAAGGCTTATTGTGGGAGGTGTAGTATGTCGCTCTTCTAGCTGTTAAGGCTTTGTCATATTTTCCTATCATGAGGGACATGACCTCCTGTCGTAGTGAAAAAAGTTGGTCATACAAAGAGTCATAGGCGGTTTTAAATAGTAGTTGTTCTATGGCTTATATTTGCAACATAGCTTCTTTAACTTCAACTTAGCTTCTCTAGCTCTAATGTCCAGCTCAGAGACCACAGGGAGAATATATCAATATCTGGGGTTGGGGTTACCCTTTTCCTTGTGTCAGTAGAGTCTAAAGCGCTATTTGTAATCAGATTAAAGTCCCCTTCTACAAGCAAATTCAAGCAAATCCCCTTTGGATTTGCCTAGATTTCTTTTTTTTTCTTTTTTTTAACAGTTTATATTTAAATCATTTTATTGAATCTCAATAAACAAGAAACAATCAAATGGATACAAAAAAGGAGGAGTATAACAAATCCATTACAGTCACACTTGGCTCTTAAGTGGATGCAGTATTTTTCAATATAAGTGAGGTATCAGTGTCCAGTCTGCCAGGGAGAAAAGGCATAAACAGCATGTTTGGGGAAACTGAAAACACTGTACCCCGCAGGGATAGGTTGTGCAGAGACAACTTAAAAAGGGTCTAATGGTTTTAACACATGTGTATGAGATGTAGGAGGGAGGAGGCCAACATACAGGCACATTACCATGTGTCTGTTATTCCATTGACGATGAAGGTGTAGACCACCTGATCTTAGGTAACCCCAGAATCAGGAGGGAGATTGAGGAAAAACATAATCTCGTACAACCAAAAAGATTTAAGACAGTATGCAACATTTCATGTGCAAATACAGCTTAGAGTCCAACCTGTCAGTTTAAAAAAAATAAGAACGCATATATCATTCAATGGGCCACCCATAAGTCTTCATCTGATGAGGGATCTTTATGCTGAGAGAGCCTATTGGGGGGCCATGGTTTTCTAACATGTGGGGGTGATAAACCATCGGATTAAGACTGGCATGCTGACATTCTACCTGAGGCCTGATACTCCATCGATGGAGTAAAGATAAACCACCCAAGCTATGGGACCCCTGATACCTAGGAGAGGACAGTAAAAAAGCTAGCACATAGACAAAAATTTTGGATAAGACACAGGGGGGCACAAGACAACAAACACAGAAACAACGTGGGAAGGAGACAAGGAAAGGGAAATGCAGTGGAATGTATATAACATGGGGGTAGAGGTGGGGACTACATATCAATTCCTGTATCCATGTTCAAAAGGTCTTTGAAGCTCTGGGTCTCCCGGAATATCATCCAGGGCTGCCACAACTTTGCACCACCATTATTTCCTCCATTCGGTAGATGCACATTAGCTCTTGAGCCCAATCAGAGATGGAAGGAGATATAGCGGTGTACCATTTACGGGGAATGACTCTGCAAGCCGCTATAAGGGAGAATCTCAGGAGGCTATTTTTTTTGCTTCTTTTGCTTCTGTTTAGTGCACGGGAGAATAGAAGGAGGGCCACTTCTGGGTATCACTTCGGATGTCATCATGAACACCTGTTTCCAGAAAGAAGTTATTTCTTGGTAAGTCCACCAAACTTGTAGCATGTCACCTCTGTCCATTCCGAATATCCAACACATGTCCTGGATCGAGGGATAAATAGAGTGTAGCAGAGTTGGGACTCTATACCATCTAGAAATTATTTTATAGTTTCTCTCTCGAGCAGTGCAGGCTATTGAGAGTATAGTATAGCCATGATTAAGAGCGGTCTGCCCGCTTGAAACATGTTGGCCATGTAACACTCTGGAATTTTAACAATTATGCCCTAATAAAAGTGTGGATTATCTTGGATGAAGCTGGACACGGAATCCTTTTTTCCTACGTCTGTTAACCTGTTGCAGCCCTTGCAGTGGGGCAGTCCGTGCTTCATTGGATTCTCCTGTTTGGTGTGAGGTGAGCTGGACTCCTTCAAATTATTGAGAGTTTGTGCATGAACAGAAATGCCTTATTCCAGTCTCTAGGGCATAGGGAAGTATTCGAATCCCTGGCCCATTTGTCAAGAAAGGGTGGGGGAGAACTAATTGATTCCTTTATGAGGAGGCCATAGATTTGTGAAATGCAGTGTTCCGTAGGGGATGCTGTGCGAAACAAGGCCTCAAAGGGGCTGAGAGGGGAATTGAAGGCAGCAGCGGTCCCTGGTTGTTTAAGGAAGGCTCCCGGCTGAGCCATTTCCAACCATGAGAGTTTGGAAGATGTAGTCTAGCAGTTCGGCATGTGATGGAATTGGGGCTTCTCCCAGAATGTCATGCGTGCGCAGGTCCTCATAACTCGAGCAGCCGAAGAACATGGTTCTAGAAAAGGCTGGTTGAAAATCCAGGTTGTAAAATAGTGGCGTGAGGGGGCTAAATGGTAGAGAGAGTATTTTCTGCTGAATGAAGGATTTGATTTCAAAAGTTTCAGCGTTTGTGCGTGAAATAGCGTTTGAGGTTCTATCTCTACATATTGAGAGGACACCCATAATAATGCGCATATAAGGATCGAGGAGCTATATTGTTCTAATCGCACCCATTGCTTTGTGTGTAATAGGTATTGCCAGTCTATTAGCTGCACTAAGACGGAGGCCTGATGCTAGAATTTGAGATCAGGTAGACCCACCCCTCCTGCTGATTTTGGTCTAATCAGAAACCACCATCTGGTACAAGGACGGGTTGTTCCCCATATGAAATGCAAGATTGCTGACCCAGGGGATTTGAAGAACGAGGATGCTGGGTTTATCGGGGCGTCCTGAAAAAGGTAGAAAACGGTCAGAATGTCCATTTTTATCATGTTGATTCTGCCAATCCAAGTTAATTGTTTACTATGTTGTATGTGGTTAAATCCTGCAGGGTGCGTTCTAATAGTTGCAGATAATTAAGGGAATATATTTTTGTGAGGTCCGTGGGGACTTGGATTCCTAAATATTTAATTGATGTGGGGTGCCAGTGAAATGGAAAATGGTCTTTAACAAGCTGGATATCATCCCCCAGTAGGGAGACATTCAATACCTCGGACTTGCTGAAATTGATTTTAAAATTGCTCAGCTGACTATAGGTATCAAATTCTTTGAGGAGGGATGGGAGTGAGATGCTTGGTTGAGAAATATAGAGTAAAAGGTTATTCTTTTGAATAACACTGCCTTGTAGTGACGCTGACCTACTTGAACACTATGGGGGTCATGTACCAGAATTTCCCCGGGTTTTTGGCGCACACGATCGGAATTTGGCGCATTGGCGCCGGTATGCACGCGACGGAAATCGGGGGGGCGTGGCCGAACGAAAACCCGGCGTATTCGGAAAAACCGCCGCATTTAAAAAAAAAATTGTGTCGCCAAAATTTCACTCTTCATCCTGGATAGGCCGGTGTATTTCGAGGCATTCCAGCGGACTTCAGCGCCACCTGGTGGACGTCGGAGGAACTGCTTTGATGAATCCCGGCCGGACCCGAATCCAGTGCAGAGAACGCACCGCTGGATCGCGAACGGACCGGATAAGTAAATCTGCCCCTATGTTTGTTAGGATTGTTCCTAATAGTGTTGGCCAGGTGCTCCATTACTATTACATAGAGGAGGGGGGAAAGGGGACAACCCTGGCAGGTACCATTCCGATACGTATAGGATTAGAAAAAAACCTGTTGGCTCCAACTCTGGCTGTAGGCGTATTATAGATGGCCAGGATTCTCCCCAAGAATTTAGGCCCCAATCGCAGGTGTGTAAGGGCCCTGGCCATCGAAGGCCTTCTCTGCGTCTATTGACAAGAGGAAGACGAGAAACAACTTTTTCCATGCTTGTGCTATTAAAAGGAATGTCTTGTTCAAGCTATCCCTGGCCTCACTACCTCTGACCAATCCTACCTGGTCTGACTAATTTCTGTAGGTGAGGGGATAACCAATCCCCCAAGATCTTGGAGTACAGCTTCAGGTCCACATTTAAGAGACAGATAAGAGGGTCAGATAAAGAGGGTCTTTAGCAGGACACTGATGTTGGCCTCCAATCACTGTGGATGAAAGGCAACGGATGAGGAGAGAGGAGAGGGTTTCTCCGAACAACTTATAAAAAGCTTGGAAGAAGCCGTTAGGGACTGGACTTTTCTTATGCGGAGAGTTCTTAAAGGTGTTGAGTGTTTCATGTGCACTAAATTCCAATGCACATAACAAATCTCCTTTCTGCCCATCTTATCTGAAGGTGAAATCGGAATGCTCAAGAGCATGCAATGTTTCTTTGTTGCAACACAGTCAGCAGCGGTTTTAGGGCTTATCTTTTAAATAGAGTCAGCCTGGAGAGATCAGAGAGAAGCTGTATAGGAGCTCCTTTTTACACAATATTTCCCGCTAGTCGAGCTTTGGACATAATATAGTCTTTCAGTTGATAGCTATGTACTCTGCAGATGAAGTTTGGTATGAGATAAGTTTGCGTGCAAATGGATATCTTCATATCGTGTTGGAAGATTTTTTGTTTGCAGACTACGATCGACGATTTAGAGCCTCTTTTACATGGTAGAAGTTCATTCTAATAATGGAGTCTCTTGGGTTTCCTCCGACATTGCCTTCGGTTTCGGCATCCTATGTGCTCTGCTGATCTCCAGATTGTGGTCTGGCACTTGGAGCAGCAGGGCTTTACTAATATTGGTTATTGAGCTCTTGTTTTTATCAGATACATTTTTATTAAACATTTTTCACAGTTTTACAACATAAAACATGCAAACCCAGATTACCCCCTTGCCCTTCCCTTGTCTGCCGAGTAATTGTAGAATGTGCAACTATCCATTGGCAGCAATACATTAAACAGTCTGTTAGTCTGTTCTCCTGTTAGAGAAGCCTTCAGCAATTAGCAGTTGTTCAGCAACTACCTTTTATTGCCAGGCCAGGTGCAACAAATTTTCTAAAATTTCTTCAGAGCATTGCTATTTAGATATACCCCTTTTTCCATTAGGTACTCATATGTGCCCCTTGAATTTAGGTACATTGAGTGGGTCCAGACTCCTAGCTTGATATAGGACTCTATGAAAAGCCATTTTGACCCACTCAGTAGTTAAGTATCTTGTCAAGGTATCCCAGAAGACATTGCAATGGATTTCTAAGTAAGTCTACCTGATATATCCCTTCATTATACTGTCGGACTATGTCCCAGAACCTGCCCAAAAGGACACATTGCCAGAACATATGGATGTGATCTGCTGGGCCCATTGCACAGCTAGAGAAGGTATTGTCTGCCCTGACTCCACTATGATACTGAAAGGAGACCCGCAGAGCCCTGCTAGTGGACACCTTAGGGACAGAGGACAGTATGTGTTCCCATTGATAATTAGTTATTTGTCCTATTTCCTCCTCCCATTTCTGCTTAAACTGCTTCAGTCATCTCTTTAGATATGAGTCAATTAGGTGGATATATTACATTGAGACTAGTCCTCTAGTATCCCCTATCTTGGGATAACAGTGATAACAGTGATGTGAAGGTAACAGTGATGTGAAAATGGTACACATAAAACAGGGGGAAAAAAGAGTTTAAAAAGTTGGAAGTTAACTGGAAATGTCCCTTTGGTCAATACCACCTTTGTCGCTTGAGTTGTCCAGCCATGCCTTAAATGTAAGTATTAGTAAAATTGGTTATGCATATTAAATTCCTCCTGGAATACTGAGAACTCCTTAAGAGTTCCTTCATTATGTAGCTGAATGCCCTTGCTTTCCCATGGGCTAAATCCTTCCAGACGGAAGAATTCAGGGAGTCTTGGATTTTGCCATATAGGTTTATAGGGAGTACAACCTTTTATCCCCATTAATTGTTTGGAACACACTTTCCATGTAAGAGACAGAGTGGAAATTCTATGAGTGGTTTCACCAGGAGAACTGCCTCTACTGCTGAGAAAATGGGTGAATACTTCATTACCAACTTTCATAGTCTTCACACTGGACCCCCACCCCCTTCTCCCCCCACTTTTTAAGTTGCTGGAGCTGGGAGGCCAGTACACCCACAGGTTGAGGGCAGCCAATCCCCTATTCTCTTAACCTCTCTGAAGGGTTTCCTATTTAACTATGGCCATTCCCTTCTTCCAAATTAGTTCTCTAAATAACATCTGCACCTTATAGAAGTATCTTAGTGGGACCCAAATTGGATAATTGTGAATTATATACATAAGTTATGGCATTAAGATGATTTTCGTTAACTTTGTTATACCAATAAGAGGCTCAATCGGGAGCAGAACTAACATACTCCAGTTAATGAAGAGCCCGGAGTAGTCTCCAAAGTGACTAATGACAACATAGTTTGAAGTAAAGAACGATCCATATGCCCCAAGAAAAGCAGACCATCAGCATAAAAACTATCTTCACCTCATGCTGATTGTATTGAAGGCCCAGAATCAAGGGATCACCCTGGATCACCTGAGCAGGTGGTTCCACTGTGAGAGCAAATTACAGCGGCGACAGCGGACACCCCTGTCTAGTGCCTCTATGTAAGCCAAACTTTGGGCCTTTGCCACATTGAGTGGCACATGATCAGGTTACATCTGTAGATTAAAGAATAGACTACACAAGTTTGGTGCTGTGGACCTACCCGGCATAAAGCCCGAATTTAACTAGTTGGGTTTTGACTTCCATCAGGCATCTTGCTAAGATCTTTAGCATCCAGAGGGATTAAAGATATAGCTCTATATGATTCCACCAGCTGCGAATATTTTCCAAATCTTTTTTTGAGTATGACCACTATCACTGACAACCTGGTTATGAAGCTCTCTAACTCATAATGGGGAACTATCTTGGGTATTCCATGAAACTTAACATTATACCACTGGTTACAATATTCGAGATCTGCCAGCTTAACATATTTAATAGCACAAGAGGTTTTCATTGACTTTCTTTACTTCATAAATTCTATGTTAAAGGAACAGTGGTTTCACTACCTGGAAGTGGCACACAGGGCTGCCGTCTGTCCACGTATTTGAACACCTACTTCATTTGTATAAAGATTATTATATAAGTAGTAATACCAAATGAATATTCTTTATTATATACATAGAATTCCCATTAAAGGGTAAAACAACATGGCCGACAGCATAGGAAAGTCATCCCTGATACATATTAAGGTGCTGAATATAAATGAGGACTATAATAGGTCCAAAGGGTATACAAACTATAGCATGATATCTCTTATTTAGAGCATGGCACCTAAATATCCTGAGCCCAAATAGTAAACAGAGGTAACAGTGATGTGAAAATGGTACACATAAAACAGGGGGAAAAAAGAGTTTAAAAAGTTACAAATACAGACCACGGGTAGTGTGCGTGAGCAATGACATGTGATTAGCAACAATAGCTTCGTCTGGGGGAGTGCTAAATAGACAGAACACCACATTTGTATTTGTATAAACACCATCCTATCGCATAACAGTATATGATTAGTAATATATTATTCCTTTGACGAACGCGCAGGTGGTGAGAATTCACCTCGATGCACAGAGACCAAGATCACATTTTGGCGGTCATGCACCGCGAGAGCGAACAGCATCCCAAGACAGAGACATCACAGCCAGTAACCATGTCAACCTGACATAGCATCCCACTATAAAGTGCTAGTGCATAGACAAACTAATAAATGAAATATATAACCATATAAGCTTATAAAATCTTGTATTGTGTATTTTTCTCATGATAAAGTTAAAAAAAACTTATAAATTCATACTGTATATATTACACATATATATATTATTTATTAAACTCTACTATAACTCTAATCAACTTATTAAATATATAAAAACATAAATACAAAAGTGAGCAAACTAACATATGACATGCAGTGCAAGTGCTGTGAACACATGTGACAAAAAATGTGAAAACGAAAAATTGCATGTAAGTTACAAAATAATACATTGTATACATAAAGTACATAATAATGAGGCCGTAAATGTGCAGTATATAGACTATTATATATAATGGGGCACATTTACTTACCCGGTCCCTCTGAGTTCCCGTTGGACAATGCACTCTTCCGCGATTCAATAAGATTGTGTGCCCGATTTCCTTAATATGTTGCTTCCCCGATCAGGTTTACTGGAGTTCACCATCTTCCTCCCGGTGTATGTAGGTGCATGTCTTGCGACACAATTTTAAGGTTAAATCCCGGGCTTAGACCAAACCTCAGAAGACAGAAGATGAAATACTAATAAGTAGAATGTATAAAAGCAAGGTTTGGATTTCTCTCTCCGATTTAATGGCGAACTTTAAATCCGTGGGTCTCTCCAATTTGATAGGACGATGATCCTACACAACAAAAATATAAGAAGAAACAGACAATACAAATGAATAAAAACAATAAAACAGAATATACAACAATAAAAATTGCCTGGAGTAGCTCAGTATATGGCAATTTTATCATTATTTTGTTATAAAAAAGATACAAAGCTCAAATTTTCATTAAGGCCATAAGGGGCAACGGTGT
Source organism: Engystomops pustulosus (assembly GCF_040894005.1). Classification (NCBI taxonomy): domain Eukaryota; kingdom Metazoa; phylum Chordata; class Amphibia; order Anura; family Leptodactylidae; genus Engystomops; species Engystomops pustulosus. The sequence goes on along the minus strand of NC_092415.1, from coordinate 102,089,152 downwards.
TCAGTTTGTAAATCAACCCAGTCACCCTCTGTGCTAGGGTCCCTTTCCAGTTGCCACCCCTATTGTCAAAAAGTATCCTATCTATACCTCTCATCACAGTGGCGGATAGAAGTATAAAGTGATTCTACTTCACAAATCACCAGCCACATATAAGGTTCTTCGTGTATAACCTCCATTTTCCTCAGAATGTCCGTGGTGTCTATAAGATAAGACGGGAGTAGCAATAGTCCACATACTTACAATCGAGCATCCTGGAGGGTTTGTCAGCCCCTTATGTAACTTAGGGAGTAAGTAAAAAGTGTACACCTTTGGATATGGGGGAATAAGTGCAGTCAAGTGAATTCTATGTAATGATGTTATTCTCCATTCCACCAGAATTTTTGATAGTTCATCTGTGAATCTTATAAGAGGGTTGAAGGTTAACTTCTTATTTTGCTAATAATGGAATACTTGGCATTTGGGTGATGTAGTGTCTTTATTTAACCCCTTACCGACATTTGACGTAATAGTATTGCATCACGGGAGGTGCGTTCCCGCAATTTGCAGTACTATTACGTCAAGCCGAATGGAGCTGGCGCCAGAAGCTACAGGTGTCGTCTATATATTATAGTCGACACCCGCCTCTAACACCCGCGGTCGGAGATTTTTACGATTGCGGGAGTTAACCCCTAACACGCCGAAGTCAAGCTGACCGCGGCCTGCAAGGGGCATTTAACAAGGATCGGACCCCCTGCTGCGCTTACCGGGTGGGGGGGGGGATTCGCTGCTGTGTCCCAGGGCTGCGCAATCTCCTTTTGGGAGATTCTGGCATGACCCGGCTGTAACACACTGAGCATGCGCTGTGTAAGGTGAAGAAGAGCTTGAACAAGCGATCAGTGCATCGCTTGTTCAAGCCAACCTGTAAAAGTGAATAAAACAAAGTTAAAAACACTTAATAAAAACACTTAATAAGAATTAATTAAATAAAGTAAAGTACCCTAAACACAAACATTCCCTATACACATGTAATAAAGTAAAAAAAAACACAAAATCCCAAAAAAACCCACATATTTCTTATCGCCGCATCCGTAACAATCCGTACAATAGCTCAGAAACATTATTGGGCCCGTTCGGTGAACGCCGTAAAAACAAACCCCAAAAACTAGCCAAAAATGTATATTTTTTCATAAAATCTCTTCAAAAAATGTTCTAAAAAGTGATCAAAAAAGTTATGTGCGCCAAAATGCTACCACTGAAAAGGAAAACTCAACACGTAAAAAATAAGCCTAAACTAGCTCTGTCAACCAAAAAATATTAAAGTTATGTCTCCAAAAAGATGGTGATGCAAAAACAAATGAGATTTCCTCTATATTCATTTTTTTCCAGTAAATTGTAAATAAATAAAAAAACTATATAAATGAGGTATCACCGTAAGCATAGTGATCTATAGAATAAAGAAAATATAGTATTTTTAATAGATAGGAAGGACAATCGGGGGCACTATTGAGGTTACTCCTGCGCCGTTGGTAAAATAAAGACTCAGTACATGGGTCATAAGGAGATCAAACCGTTAACTTCTAGGCTTCAGTGTGGTGCTCTAACTATAGTGATAAGTCATATACATAGGCTTCGTGGTAGAGAGAAGAAGAAAAAAGTTGGCATTCACCACCTTTAGTAAAATTCTTTTCTTTATTGGTCCATTTAAAACTTGGCGTACACAACAGGGGAGGGTAACAAAAATGGATGCGTTCTTTTATCAGGGACGAATCGTTTCGCGATTTGTTTAGCGCTTCATCTTGCGCTAAAGATGAAGCGCTAAACAATGCGCGAAATGATTCGTCCCTGCCGTTATGTGGTAATGTGTGGAAAAAGTAGAAAATCGAGAATTTTTCAAAATTTTCACCAAATATCTGATTTTCTCATAAATAAATGCAAAACATACCACCAAAGTTTTTTAACTAACATGAAGTACAAAGTGTCACGAAAAAACAGTTTTAAAATCACTTAGATATGTTAAAGCGTTTCAAAGTTAGAACCATTTATAGTGACACAGGGCAGATTTGAAAAAATGGGCCGTGTCAGGAAAATGAAAAGTGGCTTCAGCGTTACATTGCTTATCACATTGATATAATAAGCACTGTATATACAGTGAGTAAATGCCTATAGAATATATTGTTATAGAATATATTGATTGATTTGCATGTAATTGCATCCAATTAGGCCAGAGAAGATACTGTTCAGTCAGTATTTTCATTTTCTGTATGTCTTTTGCGGCTTGTGCACTGTATAACTCAAATGGCCCTGTGTCAGCTGAGAAAGACAACCTTTCAGAAACTGTGTGCATTGGATCACTTCTTATAAAGGTGCTCAGTGGAGATGAACAAATAAATCAATGATCAGGAGTCTTCAGCCAAGCAAGAAACTGCCACGCTTGTGCCTTCAACCAGAAGCCACAATTAAATAATTTGCTCTGTATCATTTTACCTTTAGTATAGCAGATGGAATTATTTCGTTAACTCTTGATTTTCTCCATATTACCACACCAGCTGTCTACTTCCTACAGGAGTGACACTAGTCTATATTTAGTCTAGCTGTTACCTCTCTCATTATACTTTTCTGCAGGAAAGACTTTCTTAACATACTGCTCTTTTGACATTTAAAAATATGTGAGCACAAAACTTAGGAAGGTTATTTATAGCAAATATCTTCCAAACTGAAGAGTATTATGTAAATGTAAAAGATGTGACACCTGCTGATAGACAGAGTCTGAATGGGGCTAGCAAAAATGTAACTGCCTGGTCTCTAGAAATTTCATGTAAAACTGTAAACAACAGCTGCATCCTTTACTGTACTAGAGAGTAAATTCTTTAGTTATATTATGGTAACTAATTCTCTTTTACATCAAACAGACTACACTAGTAGTCAATCTACCTTAGGGTCGTCCTTTCAGCAAATTATTTTTGAAAGTGGACAACCCCTTTTCTTTGACTATGGATAGCTGTTCCAAAATTAAATCAAGTGAGGAAAGAAATGCCTAAAGTGAGGCATGCACATGACATTATCTCTAGACAACGCTGTAGGCAAAACTTAACTGTAATGATTTTTAAGGGTTTTTTTTTATAACTAAAAACTAACATTTTTCCAATATTAACTAATAGTTTTTCCACTAATCCTTTGCTATCATTTTATCTAAGCCCTGTTGCTTCAGCTTGTCATGGTTGTGATCTATAGAGTGAAAAAGGATGGAACAGGAGATGTATTTTACAGACTGAGGGTCACAGAAGGGTAGGGATGGGTTTATGCACTGAGCTAGTTCTGGTCTCTGCTCGGTAATTACAGGAAGCAGCAGCAGCTCCATCATGTCTGCTCTGGCTACACTCTGTTTTCATGTTGCCACAAAGAGTTCATCTCTTCTCCCTGTAGCTGTTTAGTTCAATAAAGAATCTATTGGCATCCATAAGCCCTCCCTGTTCACCAGCAACTTCTCTTCAGGCTTTGACATGGGTATAGACAGGTCAATGAAGATAAGCAGGTAACATCTGACTAGCAACTTTATACACAAGTTGAAGGGTATTTACTTCTGTGTGCTATGTCTTCTCTGTTTGCTGTACTTTCCATCCCCCATTGTCCTGAGAACAGGGGAAAGTGATAGCAATTTGCAGAACAGCCTGACTGACACATCCATCATAGAAGGTATTGTGTATAGTAGTCGTACAGCTGTATTAGATTATGTCTATCTTTGTGTAACAGTGCATATGTTTATATGTGTGTATAATAATCTATGTGCTCGATCTGCTAGTGGTAAAGGAGAGCTCAGCATTATGGTAAGTGAGGGAAGCTGCTCTGGCCTTAGCAGCTGTCACAACCAGGAAGTGAACACCCGCTTCAGGAGAAGCTGAAAATTATTTTATAAGAAGGGCTGACAGATGTATGAGGTTAGATCTTAATATAGGAAGAAGCCAGCAGCATGACATAGGTATCTTTTAAATTGTTGTCAAAGGCTCTCTCCAGACCACCATTCCTTTGGAAGAAACTTACTGTTTGGCTATAATTACACTTCTTGAAAGGAAAACATTAATCTAATCAAGGAACTTTTTCTTTTTGAGAGCACAAGAAGCATAATTTTCCTTTTCCCATTCTGGAAAACATATTTGTATCTTCCTAATTCCACTGTAAGCATATATACTTGGGTAATTATGCATGTTTGTTTATATGGTAAAAAGATGTGTGGAACGTATGGTATATTACTGATTTTCTTATAAGGGCATAGCTCCTGTCAGTTTATAGTGGGAAAAAGAGACTGTATGGGAACCCTTAGGCTTTGGTGCAACTACCCCCTCAATTTCAGTGGGACTCATGCCCTACATTTTATCTTTTATTATAACAGGTTGCAAGAGTTGCAAAAGTGCACGAGCCACAAAACAGAAAAAAAAACAGAAGAAAAAGCCATGCCAAAACAAAGGTATTTACAGAAAGAAAATTGTTCAACGGCTCACCTGCATCCAACCTCGTGCTCCGGAATGCGTCCGGACCACAACCTTTGCACGTTTGTACCAAAAAAAGTAATTCACTCATGCACTGAGAATCTTCTGCTCCAAAACTTTATTCTATGATAATCCAAGTATTACGTAATAAAAGCAGATATCCAATATATCATCATCGTGTGTCTCAGTAGGATACAACCCTATGCATTTTAAGTGTAACAAACACTCTTATTTATGGCATATAGAAAACCATCAAATATGTGTCACAGCTGAGATATGCTAAGGATATGTGGAGGAGAGAAAATATCATTGTACATACAAACCAAAAGCACACATTGAGATATACTGTAGTATAATTTGTGTTATAAATCCCAAATAGTTTACACAAATGGAATTAATCTGTAAATGATATTGATCCATCTGTGTTGGGTTACAATTCTGTCACACAAATAAAGTTCCAGTGAACTAACGTAATGTGGTGGACCAAGCCCGCGGGCGTACTGCAAATCACAGCAGATCCGCCGATGCAATGGGCAACCTCTCCAAACTCCCACGGAAAACCGCAAGCATCTGGACATGGTGAGTATAGAAGCCTACCATAACTAACATCCAAAAAGTGGTGGAAATTACCCCACTGCACTTATTGTTGTTTTGGTAATTAGTTAGTACACTTATTCATAAATATAAGCAGATAAATTCAATGGATTTTTTAGTAGTGGAATAAAAATTCATGTTTATAGTTAAGGCTTCTGGGGATTCTAGTACCTAAATAAAAAATCCATAATGCTTCCCTGTTATGCAGTCATTTTTGTCTGTCTCATCCTCTTTTGTTTCCATGTGTTCAAAGGCATAAGTTTTGAAGCTAGATACATTAGAGTTGTGTACTTCTATAAAATGCTTCACAGCCCCCGAAACATTTCTATTATGAAAATTTTCTTTTTTACTCTTGGTAATGTCCCTTAAATGTTCCATTAGTCTTTCTTTAAATTTGTGCATTGTACACCCAATATATGATAAATCACAGGTTTTGGTGGTAAGCCATGTTTTCTCTGATTATTTTCTAGATTGTTTGTGAACATATTGGGAGAAATGAGGTTAGCTAGTGTTGGTAATTTTTTAGAGACTGTTTTACATCCTTTTTGCAATATATCAGCTAATTTCTCATCTTCCATAAGAATCGGCAAATTCATTTGATTTGTGTGAATTGTTTGCTATATTGTAAGATCAAAGAGGGATATAATGTTTGCAGCTTCCATGTTTTAATCCTGGCTGGTACTGCAATTTCTTTTTGCCCTGGTTAATTCACCTACAGGGATGGCTTTAGTGATGTGGTTAGGATGAGAGCTTTTGGCATGTAGTATGGTATTGCCAGAAGTCTTCCTATGTGTTTTGGTCTGTATGTTTTTCTTGCTGTCAACATTTAGTTGCAGATCTAGAAAAGTAATAGTTTCTTTATACATGTTGTATGTGAAGCTTAAGTTAAATGGATTAGTACTTATGTAGTCGATAAACATTGGTATAGCAGATACATTGTCCCCCACCCCAAGAGGTTGTCTGCCATACCAATGCATTGAATGGATTGCTTTCCACATTTTTCCTCCAAGAGGGCCATGACTAGGTTCGTTGGAGAAGGGAAATATTTAGTCCACATAGAAACTCCTTGGTCTGCAAGTAAAAAATGTTATTAAAAGCAAAAAAAATTGTGAGTCATCAGGTACCAATTTATGGTTTAATTAATAAAACGTGTATTTGTTTAAGTAGTGGTCCAGTGCCTTCATTGCAATTGTGTGTGGTATACTTGTGTAGAGTGATGCAACATCACATCCTAACCAATGAAATCCTGCTGGCCAGCTAATTTTATCCACAGCTCTAAGGACATCTCTGTTATCTTGAAGATAACCGGGTATTCTTTTGACTAGGGGTTGTAATTGTCAATCTAACCACTCACAGGACTTTTCATTGAGTGACCCTATACCTGAGGTGATACGACTCCCATCTAAAATCATCGGCAATAATATTTTTGAATATGAAATAGTAGGGTTCCCTGACAAAATAGTATAAGCTTCACAATCTTTTAGCAATGCTTCAACTTGTGCTTTGTATAACTCTGAATCCATAACCACTACGCAACCTCCCTTATCAGCTATTTTTAAGGTACGGGAGGAGTCCTTTTCTAGCTCACTGAGAGCAATATTTTGTTTGTGGGTGAGATTATCTTTAGAATGTGTTCTTTCACGAGAACAAGACTCATGGATACACTTTAGTTCACGTTCAATGACTTCCTGATACCTGTCCATAGATGAGGTTCTCGACTGATATGGATAGAACTGGGAATTAGGAATTTTTAATTTATTCACGTTTTTATTGTGTATTTTAACCGCTTGGTTATCCAGTTCACTCAAGGCAATAACATTTGTTCGTCAAAACCAAATCCTGAAAATACATTGGTTCCCTCTATGCATATTCATTATTTATTTGCACAGATGGAACATCATGAGTTTGTGTCAGAAAATGTCTTTTGACTGTAAGTCCCCTAATGAATTTGTTTATGTCCTTTAAGGTGTCAAATAGATCAAAGTCTCTAGAAGGTGAGAAACTGAGACCTAATAATAGTACATTTCTTTGTTCCGTTGATAGCATTTTGCAGGATAAATTCAATACATACTATTTTGGGTTCATGTTCGGAGTTTGTTGGCTCCGTAATGTCCACTGTCGGGGCGGGTACAAACGTTTTGTTTTTTATCCTCTCACGTCATGTCTGTTTTTTGAACCTTTGGATTTATTATAATATGATGCTTCTGATGTAGATGGCTAAGGATGAGATTTCCGTTGTTTGTTGTGTTTTCTCTTTATATTTTAGAATGGATTTGGGTGTTTACTTATAATAGTCTCTCCTGCCTCACTCGTAAACTTGATCATGGGCATAATTGTAACAATCTCGTTGATATTTATCTTTTTTGGTCACCATAATTTCCTCTTCTAGCTTATTTATTTTTTCATGTATTTTCTTGTTGAAACTCTCCATCGTTTCTTGTGTAACTTGAGTTTGTATTGACATTTTCAATCTGTGTTTGTATCTCTTTAATCTTCTCCTGTTCATTTTCAATATTAAGTTTTATTAGCTGTGTTGAATAATCCGATAAAATTGCATTCCAGCGTGTAACAAAGTCCTGTGAGTACACATATGTATATATTTTTTTTAACTCGTATTTACAGGTGTCCAAATGAGTACAGAGAGATAACATTAACCACTAAGACCACCACAGCCTTTAATGGAAACTAGAAGTTGTTTATACCATACAAATATGCAGACAGTGTAAAATAGTCCCAGAGAGATTTTTTTTTTTATCATAAATTTTTTATTAAGTATTTCAAAAATAAAACTGTACATGTGTAGGGAACAGTACATCCAAGCATGGGGTACTGCCCCATTCATTAGTGCCGTTTCACATAGAATGCAGGTGGATTCACATTGTGTAGCACTAAATGACATCTTAACATTGTTCAACAATTAAACAACAAGTAAACAACAAGTAAACTTGGATCAGGTAGTCTATTTATTATAAATCAAATGTAGGCTTGCTGGATGAGGCGTATAATATTTTCCCTTTCATGACCCTTCTATAGTTATAAACCCATTTTGAGGGTATGGGAAGGAAATGTACTTAATATACAGAGATTTCTGAATCCTAACGTGGTTTGTGCTGTATTTCCCCATATTGCCCCTGATAATCGTCCCATTTTGCCCAAGTTTTTGAAAAATGGCTCTGGTTCCCTAATCTGTTGCTAATAAGACGTTCCATTTCTTGGTTCACCTGGACTTCTTTGATAATAGCTGGAAGATTGGAGACTTCCCTTGATTTCCATCTTCTAGCAATGCTTAATCTTGCTACCGTTAGGATGTGAAATGTTACATATCTGCCTCCTTTTTTCAGTGAGTCAAGTTCTAAATTGAGCAATGCTACATGAGGTCCCCATGGGGGTGTAAACATTAATACTTTATTTAACAGATCGAGTATCGATCTCCACAAAGGAGTCAGTGCTTTACACGTCCACCAAATATGTAATAGTGACCCGATCTGGGAATGACAACGCCAACAGATTTGTGAGGTTCCTGGGTACATTTTGGCCAACCGATAAGGAGTCAAGTACCACCTATAAAGTAATTTGCGGGAAATTTCTAAATGATTTATACACTTATATGCCTTAACACCCAATTCGTAGGCCCTATTTCATTGGTCCTCAGTGATGGTCTAATTCTTTTTCCCATTTTTCCCTAGGGGCGAAGGGGATGTGTTGAGCAGTAGTTGTAATGTTGCTATATGCTTTAGATACACCCTTCGACCTTTTAAGCACTGAAAAGAAATATAGTTGGTAATTCGTTGCCCCAGTCAACTTCTTAGGGTTATAACTATTTATTAGGTGACGAATCTGTAGAAACTTGTAGAATTCTGAGTTTTGCATTTGAAATTTGTTGACAGTTCCATCAAAGGATAGGAGCGTGTCACTCTCATACAGGTCACCCACGGTAGTTATCCCTTTGCTAATCCAAAGGTCAAAGTTGGAATTAGGGATCACCCAATTTATACATGTCAAAGGCATATTTCTAATACTTAAGGGTAACATATCTGGGCAGGCTAGAACTGACCTGAAAATTTTCAAAGCAGCAGCCATGGGAGGGGTAACCACCTTGGGGGATGCCATCGAGAGCCGTGAAGCCCACAAAACTGCTTGAAGAGAAGGTGAACCTGAGATCTGTCTCTCAATGTCTACCCATAATTCTTATAATCTAACCACCATGCTTTGAGTTGATCAGCAATGGCTGCTTGATAATATGCTTCAACTGATGGGCAACCCAGCCCTCCTTTTGATATTGGTAGCAATAATGTAGAGAGTGGAGTTCTCGCCCTCTGTCCCTTCCATAAGAAATCAGATAAGACGCATTGCAACTGTGCCAAGTAGGATTTGGGCCATACAATTGGGAGATTGCGGAAATAGTAGTCCCAGAGAGATTTTTAGCGATGCTTTCTTCTATGCTATTGGTCGCAGCAGGACTGAAAAATTGATTTATATTCCAGGATTGTACCTAGACTTAAAGAGTGTCCTCAAACTGGTGTGTTCTTAGAGCTCTGCTTTGGAATGCTCCACAGCTCCTCTCTAATGCTATGACTAATAGACATAGCAGGCTATTTAAATTGCATTTGCAAGCAATTGCAGAGGCTGTGAGAAGGTATAATCAATGTAAACTGAGAAACCGCCCAATTTTAGAGACTTCAGCTGACAAGGAATTTCTAAAGGAGTATGATGATCATTTTTACCTCAAGGATTCTTTTCCAAAATAATTGTGTAGCAAATTGTGCAAAGGGAATATTGCAGTTTTACCGGAAGCACACCATTTCCCTGCCCAAAATGCCTTGCCACACACAACACCTTGAAGTGTGTATCTGAAATTGCATATTTCTGGAACTTTTCTCTTTCCACAGCTAATAGAAATATAAACAAAATTAAAAAAATAGCAGCAAGATAGTTCAGATGACTACTTGCAAGGTGCAGGAACAGCCGAGTTTTCCGAGCCACACTTTTTCTGTAACTAAGGCTGCATTCACACAATGAGCTTGAAATAAGTTTAAAAATGCAGATCAAGCGCAACTTGTAAATGCCCTTTTTTAAGGTCTTACAACTTAATATTAAACTGTTCTTAATAGAACCAAGCTTGGCAAAGTGCAATTTCCTATGCTTTCCCATGTCTCCTATTCACTTCTAGAGGGGTTTCAGAAACATGTAAGTCGGTTGTTCTGGCATCTCCCAAGTTGCTCATTTAAGTCAGGGAAGCAGATTGTAAAGATGCCGGCTGCCCTGGAAATCTTGGAGGTCTTCTTATTTTAGAGAAACCCCTGGATGTTCCTGGAAAATTGGCAAGAATTCTTACAATTATTCATCAGGCACAGAGCTTATGATGGAGTGTGTAAATCTACCTCACCATGCAGGGCACAACATTACCACTTATGAAACCACCTCATAGAAGATAATGACCCCATAAGTTCAGGACACGATTCAGGATTGACTCTGCAGCCATTTCTTGGTAGCAGGGAGAGATGGAAGAAAGCCAAGGCCTTCTCTCCTCCTCTTCTTTACCCCTTTTTCTTGCAGCAAGAGGCTACTAATTTGTGTGCCCAAGTATAAAAGCATGCTTTATTAAAGATATAATGATGCATCTGCCACCCAGGAAAAGAATAGAATGAGGTTGATATTGACAATGTAATTGTACTTAATATGCAACAGGAAGTACTGTATGTTGTTTATGTAATAAAACTAAATAAAAAGTATTTGGAAAAAAAATCGCGGCACAGTGCATCATCGTCGGAGAGTCTGGATCAGGGATCGTGACTCGGACAGATAGGTAAATGTGCCCCATTTAGGACTAATTGGCTGAAAGGGAGATTATGGGTCAAGGCTCAGGAGTCCAGCTGACAGAGACTGAGTGTGCATAGGAGGGAAGATTCTTTCACTGAAGCAGACACGGCAGAGCAAATCAGCCACAAAGCAGAGGAAGACATGCAGGAGAAGCTGCCCCACGGCAAAGCAGCCTTATTACCATTAGGTCACCAGGTTTACCACAAAGAAGGTTACTGACTGCCACCCCATTAACACACAGGTATCTTGATGCTGCAGACCCTAGCTGAATCCTAGAGTGCCCTTAAAAGAAAGTTCCAAAATTTAAACCCCTAGTGATGTTTACACAATAAAGATCAATCTTACCCCCAATACTTAACAATTCCCATAAGTTTTATTGATGTTTTAGCTCTTATCACTCATTACATTCACAGTAAGCCTGGCACACGGGAGAGGAGGAGGGGGTGAGCCCTGCTTGCCCCCGCCTCTCTCCATAGAGATACATGGTGCACGGTGCACAGTGCACATGTGCAGCACTATACCGCTCCGTACCGCTCTGTGCATCCAGTGCCGGCCTATGGGGGATGTGTATACGACGGCCATATATACATATCCCAACAGTCGTGCAACAGTCATGTGAATCTAGCCTTAGTGATGGTCATTGTAAAATCCCAGAGTGTGGGGGGGACTCTCTAAGAAGATACTGCATGATTCATCTGTGCTATGAGATGCTGTGTGGTTTGATTATCAGGGTACAGGTTTATATACACTTTTATTTAGCTTCTGAACATTCACTAGTATCTGACACATAGAAAAAGAAAAATGAGATCCATGAGATGGATATTAAACAAAATGACACACTCCAGCTCTGCTATATCTCAGCTATAACACACACAGAGTCAGCTTTGCTGTATCTTCGCTATAACCAACACAGAATCAAATCTGCTATACCTCAATTCACTGCTATGAAGATCTTATCTTATCTGTAGTTTGTTGAGTAAGTTTCTGGAGGATGCTGCTTTTAGCAGGAGATGTCTGAGTTTGTCTTGTAATGCAAGGGGAGGGGCTGGAGGATGAGAGCACTGTATTGTGCAGACAGGAGAAGATATTCATGAGAAGAATCTATCCTGCCTGAACATAGTCAGAAGATTTACCGTAGGATCCCAGGCAACCAAAATTGTATACTCCAGAACTGATAGAGACAGGTTGGAATTATAACTGTGAAAATCTGTACTTTTGCAACTAACAGTGAATTAGAGAATGTGTTATCCTGAGTGCACCCCTTTAAGTGCACCATTTGCAAAAAGCATGCAATTATCTGCAGCAACAGTAATGGATTGCTGCAACACTAGTGTTATAGTTTGGAGACTGCTCTTATGCAGGTCAGGGAATATGAACATATAAAATGCATTGTGATTTGATTTAAGAAGAAACTGGTTTGAAAAAGAATTTACTTGTGAAACAGCAACTGCACAAACTAGGCCACATTTATTTAAGTGTTTGCCAGTCTCAGTGTCAGATAAGACAGAAAAATTGTGCATCTAAATGGTCGTGCTAGTGGACCAAGTGCCACATTTATTACTAATGTGCACCACAATTGTGTCTGCATCACAATTCTGCAGCATGAACAAAGTGCACCAAAAATGGTGCACACTTCCTGAGCAGTGTAGGATGGAAAAATGATAATTTTTGCATTATATATATATATATATATATATATATATATATATATATATATATATATATATACATATATATACACTCACCGGCCACTTTATTAGGTACACCTGTCCAACTGCTCGTTAACACTTAATTTCTAATCAGCCAATCACATGACAGCAACTCAGTGCATTTAGCCATGTAGACATGGTCAAGACAATCTCCTGCAGTTCAAACCGAGCATCAGTATGGGGAAGAAAGGTGATTTATGTGCCTTTGAACGTGGCATGGTTGTTGGTGCCAGAAGGGCTGGTCTGAGTATTTCAGAAACTGCTGATCTACTGGGATTTTCACGCACAACCATCTCTAGGGTTTACAGACAATGGTCCGAAAAAGAAAAAACATCCAGTGAGCGGCAGTTCTGTGGGTGGAAATGCCTTGTTGATGCCAGAGGTCAGAGGAGAATGGGCAGACTGGTTCGAGCTGATAGAAAGGCAACAGTGACTCAAATCGCCACCCGTTACAACCAAGGTAGGCAGAAGAGCATCTCTGAACGCACATGGTGGTGTCATGGTGTGGGGAATATTTTCTTGGCACTCTTTGGGCCCCTTGGTACCAATTGAGCATTGTTGCAACGCCACAGCCTACCTGAGTATTATTGCTGACCATGTCCATCCCTTTGTGACCACAATGTACCCAACATCTGATGGCTACATTCAGCAGGATAATGCGCCATGTCATAAACCTGGAATCATCTCAGACTGGTTTCTTGAACATGACAATGAGTTCACTGTACTCAAATGGCCTCCACAGTCACCAGATCTCAATCCAATAGATCATCTTTGGGATGTGGTGGAACGGGAGATTCGCATCATGGATGTGCAGCCGACAAATCTGTGGCATCATGTCAATATGGACCAAAATCTGAGGAATGCTTCCAGCACCTTGTTGAATCTATGCCACGAAGAATTGAGGCAGTTCTGAAGGCAAAAGGGGGTCCAACCCATTACTAGCATGGTGTACCTAATAAAGTGGCCGGTGAGTGTGTGTAATATATATATATATATATATATATATATATATATATATACACACACACACTTACAGGCCACTTTATTAGGTACACCATGTATATATATATATGTATACACTTACAGGTTACTTTATTAGGTACACCATAGATTCAACAAGGTGCTGGAAGAATTCCTCAAAGATTTCGGTCCATATTGACATAATATCAAGAAGACTTGGCACTCCTATTAGTTGTGTTTTGTTTTATTTCACAGGTGTATAAGTGTGGCAATCTAATTAATTTATACAACGTTTCGGTCTACACACAGACCTTCGTCAGGCACTATATACAGAAAATAAAGTTAATATGGGTCAATAATGGTGAAGCAATAATATATTATATACAAAAAATACATAAATGTACATGGGAAGGAGACAAGTATTAGACGGTATTTCAAGTGGAAGTAGAGGATGTTGTGTCGTTGCCACCTGGTACGTAGTAGAAGGGGATCTTGGAAATAATGCGGTCTCCTGGAGTTTTCGCCAAGGTCAGCGAGTTAGAGCAACAGCTCCTGGATATATGAGACAATCCTCATAAAGCTATGTGAAAGGGACTTAGGGGTGTGCGGGCAGATGTCGCATATACATTGGTAATAAGGAGGGTATGTACATCAGACAGTATTTACATAAGACAGTATACAGGAGGATGCGTACTATAATACAAAGGACACAGCGGTATACAATCCAAAAAGTTATATGCAGCAATACAAATCATAGGTACATTATGGGTACATACTTCACTAGGGTAGATTTGCATAGGCTCTCTATACTCACCGGATTGCATGGTATACGTTGGGAAAAATGGATAGACTTGCGGCACTGTGGCCGCTGTGGCGCTGGAGACTAGATAGCGGAAGGTCCGCTATGGAGGAGAGCGCTGGCGTTCTGGGGCGATCGCTGGTGTTTATAAAGGAGCAGACCGGAAGCCGGAAGTGACGTTCCGGCTTCAGCTGTCGGTCGCTTGCGTTCCAGAGTGGAACGCGGAAGTTTAACAAGTCATCTTAGCGATCGCGCAGGGAACGGAGCAGAAGGTGAAGCAAGAAGGTGCAGGCGTATGTAAGTATATGGTATGTTAGAGTTTAAGTTTGCAGATGAAAATGTAGAAGGGATGTTGTGTGAGTTGTGTATCAGAGGATCGGAAGTAAAAAAAGATGTAATTTGCGTGTGATAGATGTAAGGGGAAGGTGATGTCAATGATGAGTGTGTGGATGTAATGTCTCCAGTACATGTGTGTCATAAGCTATAGGTTAATCTATGTGTGGTGTATAGAACAGAGGGAGAAAACGAGAAGGGGAAAGGAGAAAGAAGAAAGTATATACCTATTGCAATGCGGTGTTCAGGGATTCAGGGAATCTGAAAAGAAACCCAACACGGTTAGTCAATGGGAGGTTCTCAAGATTAATGCATATTTTGTATCTCATATTCCCTGTTGAGTCCATTGGGGGACATTGCGTTGAGTCAATGTATCCAGAATGCTTCTTGTCTCAATAGTTGCTTAATCCTTCTTGCTTCACCTTCTGCTCCGTTCCCTGCGCGATCGCTAAGATGACTTGTTAAACTTCCGCGTTCCACTCCGGAACGCAAGCGACCGACAGCTGAAGCCGGAACGTCACTTCCGGCTTCCGGTCTGCTCCTTTATATACACCAGCGATCGCCCCAGAACGCCAGCGCTCTCCTCCATAGCGGACCTTCCGCTATCTCCTCTCCAGCGCCACAGCGGCCACAGTGTTGCAAGTCTATCCATTTTTTCCAAAGTATACCATGCAATCCGGTGAGTATAGAGAGCCTATGCAAATCTACCCTAGTGAAGTATGTACCCATAACGTACCTATGATTTGTATCGCTGCATATAACTTTTTGGATTGTATACCACTGTGTCCTTTGTATTATAGTACGCATCCTCCTGTATACTGTCTTATGTAAATACTGTCTGATGTACATACCCTCCTTATTACCAATGTATATGCGACATCTGCCCGCACACCCCTAAGTCCCTTTCACATAGCTTTATGAGGATTGTCTCATATATCCAGGAGCTGTTACTCTAACTCGCTGACCTTGGCGAAAACTCCAGGAGACCGCATTATTTCCAAGATCCCCTTCTACTACGTACCAGGTGGCAACGACACAACATCCTCTACTTCCACTTGAAATACCGTCTAATACTTGTCTCCTTCCCATGTACATTTATGTATTTTTTGTATATAATATATTATTGCTTCACCATTATTGACCCATATTCACTTTATTTTCTGTATATAGTGCCTGACGAAGGTCTGTGTGTAGACCGAAACGTTGTATAAATTAATTGGATTGCCACACTTATACACCTGTGAAATAAAACTCACTAATTTTCAAAACGCAACTAATAGGAGTGCCAAGTCTTCTTGATATCTATCGATGGTTCTGTAACCTACCTGAGCACCCTGACAAATCAACGAAACAAAGAGTGACGTGTATCAACTACAACATATTGACATGATGGAATCACACAGTTGCCACAGATTTGTCGGCTGCACATCCATGATGCGAATCTCCCGTTCCACCACATCCCAAAGATGCTCTATTGGATTGAGATCTGGTGACTGTGGAGGCCATTTGAGTACAGTGAACTCATTGTCATGTTCAAGAAACCAGTCTGAGCTGATTCCAGCTTTATGACATGGCGCATTATCCTGCTTAAAATAGCCATCAGATGTTGGGTACATTGTGGTCATAAAGGGATGGACATAGTCAGCAACAATACGCAGGTAGGCTGTGGCGTTGCAACGATGCTCACTTGGTACCAAGGGGCCCAAAGAGTGTCAAGAAAATATTCCCCACACCATGACACCACCACCACCAGCCTGAACCGTTGATACAAGGCAGGATGGATCCATGCTTTCATGTTGTTGATGCCAAATTCTGACCCTACCATCCGAATGTCGCAGCAGAAATCGAGACTCATCAGACCAGGCAACGTTTTTCCAATCTTCTACTGTCCAATTTCAATGCGCCTGTGCAAATTGTAGCCTCGGTTTCCTGTTCTTAGCTGAAAGGAGTGGCACCCGGTGTGGTCTTCTGCTGCTGTAGCCCATCTGCCTCAAAGTTCGACGTACTGTGCTTTCAGAGATGCTCTTCTGCCTACCTTGGTTGTAACGGGTGGCGATTTGAGTCACTGTTGCCTTTCTATCAGCTCGAACCAGTCTGCCCATTCTCCTCTGACCTCTGGCATCAACGAGGCATTTCCGCCCACAGAACTGCCGCTCACTGGATGTTTTTTCTTTTTCGGACCATTCTCTGTAAACCCTAGAGATGGTTGTGCGTGAAAATCCCAGTAGATCAGCAGTTTCTGAAATACTCAGATCAGCCCTTCTGGCACCAACAACCATGCCACATTCAAAGGCACTCAAATCACCTTTCTTCCCCATACTGATGCTCGGTTTGAACTGCAGGAGATTGACTTGACCATGTCTACATGCCTAAATGCACTGAGTTGCCGCCATGTGATTGGCTGATTAGAAATTAAGTGTTAACGAGCAGTTGGACTGGTGTACCTAATAAAGTGGCCGGTGAGTGTATATTTATTCCTTTTTACAGTGTTTACTATTCAGGTTCAGTAATGATTAATTTTTATTATATAGGTTGTTATGTATGTGGCAAAACAAAATATAGTTTGTGTTTATATACTGATTAATTGTTTTACGTTATTTATTTTAAATTTATTTGGAAAGGGGGCATGTAGGGAATTTTAATTCATTTTATATTTATATATTTTTTCTGGACTTTTTTTACTTTTATGTTTGAAGCTTTAGTGGTCTTACTAAAGAATTTGAACAAGTGATCTTGTGATCACTTATTCACACTAACACATAGATGTATTGCAGTATGTTAGTATTGTCAGTCTCTGCAGATGCAAAAGCTGACATACAGGAGACAGGATGCATCATTTAAATTCCACAGACAGACCTAGAGGCCTTCATTAGAATACAGGCAGGCCCCGGGTTACGTACAAGGTTTGTTCTTAAGTTGCATTTGTATGTAGGTCGAAACTGTATATTTTATAATTGTAGTCCCAGTCCCTGTGACAATGGGATTTAAATTTTTTTTTTGCTCTAATGGGACCAAGCATTATCAGTAAAGCTTCATTACATACAACTTATAGCTGATTATTGCAGCCTGGGACTAAAGTAAAACATCCAGAGAGCTTTAATTAGGGGTCAAGTCAGGTGTCCTTAAGTAGGGGACCGCTTGTACCTGCATTACCTACAGAAACTATGCCAGTTAATTAATTAAGATGTGATTGAGTAACATAATGGCGGAAGTGGTTAAGAGAACTTGTCAGTAGAAATTAAAATCAACTTTAAAGTGAAATGCAAATAAGTTGTATAAAGTATGATTAGCTGTGAGGAGTGTTCAGTGCAGAAGTCAAGCTCTCACCGCAGAATGATCCCTCCAGTGTGATTGGCCTTTCTGCATCCAGGACCCTATGCTCTCTGCATTTGTGACTTAATACAACTCATTTGCAGGTCACTTTATAGTTGATCTTCAAGATGATGCCACCAGGTTGGGCCATAAAGTAAACTTTATCTGGAGGTTAGTAATCTGCTTGAGAAGATGCCAGTAGTGTTTTACAATGTAAATTAGCATAATTTTAAAAAGTTCTTTTTCACAGGGATGCTTGTTTCCTTAATTAAAGAAAAACTGTTCTTTATAGTAGAAAATGCCACGGCCAAGTAAGTTTGGACAGTCTACAAAAATTATATACATTCTGAAGCACAGAATAAAAATGTAAATGAGATAGTTGAAAAAGAACACTGATCAAAATTATTGGTGTTAATCTGGCACATGGTGCCAATTTCCTTAATAATCTGACAAACCCTATTTAACTGGCTGCCTAACTTTCCAGTTTGCACTGACATTGCAAAAATGCAAAGTGACTGAAACCCATGGAAAGTAGGTTGTCCAGAAGAAGGCCAAAGAGGTGACCCTATCAGCCATAGAAGTTGGTTGTTCCAAGTTTATTGCATCCTTACAACTACACTCATTCAAGACCTTCAAGAAGGCTGTACGCTCTTGAAAAACAAATGCAAGAGAGGACAGGATAATGCAGAAAATCTCCATGTGTAATCATATCAACAATGCAGCTAGAATTGCTCACTAGCATAACTCTCTCTAACACCACCAGACACAAAATGGCGATGTTAGACAGCATTGGGCTAGTAATATCAGTCCCCCAGCATCACAGATGGCTGTCATTGGATAATCAGTATTGATTGGCCAATGGCGGCGAACGACGTCACAGGACCAATCAGATCGGTACTGTGATGTAATCGGTGGGGTGTCGGCTAGCGATGTCGGCACCTCCCACCACAGTGTCACCCTGTCTCGCAACAGGGTGACGTCCTAAATGCGAATAGCGCTCAGCGTTAGCTCAGTATTGAGTAGAAGCACCTTTGAGCTAGTACAGCCATGAGTCTTCTTGGGAATGATGCAACAAGTTTTCCACACTTGGTTTGTGGATCCTCTATCATTCTTCCTTGCAGATCCTCTCCAGTTCTCTCAGGTTGGATGGTGTACATTGGTGGGCAGCCATTTTTAAGTCTCTTCAGAGATACTCATTTGAGTTCAGGTCATGGCTCTGGCTGGGCCAGAGCCATTTTTGTCAGCCATCTGTTTGTAACTTGGGGTCGTATGTAAGTAGAGTGTTCTTAAGTAGGGGACCGCCTGTAGTTTTTTTTGCTCTGGCTGTGCCAGTCATGAATGGCTACAGAGTTGTTCTGAAGCCACTGCTTTATTATTTTAGCTTTGTGCTTAGGGTCATTGTCTTGTTGGAAGGTGAACCTTTAACCCAGTGTGAGGTCCAGAGCACTTTGGAAGAAGTCTTTATCGAAGATATGTCTGTACTTGGCCGCATTCATCTCTCCTTCAATTGCAACCAGTCATTCCATCAGTGCAGCTTAAAAACACCCCCATACCAAAGTTAACACCAAAAAGTTCAATCTTCATCTCATCAGACCAGATAATCTTATTTTTTGTAGTCAGGAAGTCCTCTATGTGAGTTTTTTTGCAAACTGTATGTGAGCTTTCATTTGTCTTGCACTGGTGGAGGGCTGCACTAATAGTTGACTTTGTGGAACATTCTCCCATCTCCCTACTGCATCTCGGTAACAGTGATTTTGGGGTTCTTCTTTACATCTCTCACCAAGGTTCTTCTCCCATGATTGCTTAGTTTGACTGTATAGTATGATCAAGGAAGAGTTGTGTTGGTCCCAAACTTCTTCCATTGAAGGATTATGGAGGCGACTGCGCTCTTAGGAATCTTGAGTGCTGTAGAAATTCTTTTGTAACCTTGGGCAGATCTGTGCCTTGCCACAATTCTGTATCTGAGCTCCGTGGATAGTTCCTTTAACCTTAAAATTCTCATGTGCTCTATTATGAACTGTGGAGTTGGGGGGTCTTATATAGAAAGGGTGTCCATCTCCAATCAGTTTGATTAAACACAGCTGGACAATGAACAGTTAGAACAATCTCAAGGAGGTTCAGAAGAACAACATGCAAGTTACATGTTAATAAATTAGCAATAAATTGTTTTTTTCTATCAAGATTGAGTGTACTCAATCAGGCACAAATTTTCATGCAGGACAATGCCCCCTGCCACACAGAAAAGTGGGTAAACAACTCATTGAAACAGAAAACATTTTAAGAATGAAATGGACAGCACATTCATGATATAAACTCAATATTAAACCTCTGGAAAATCTTTGGTGACAAGGTTATAATCAAGAAACCAACAACAGTCACAGTACTATGGAAGAGATCGGAAGAAGAGTGGAAAAGAATCCCACCAGAGCAGTGCTAGCGACTAGTGATGTCCTGAGGCCGCAGATGTGCTGAAGTCATTCAAAGCAAAGGCCTATACACTTCATACTGATTGGTGACTGCTGTAACGTCCAGAAATTTTTGAAAATCTTTCTCTGTGCTACAGTCCTTGCTTTTCCCTAGTTATGATCATCATGTTTTTTGCAAAATAAAGATTTCATATTGATTTTCTTTGGAAATTTTGTAAAACTCTGTTCTAGGGGCATGGTGTAACCCTAACAGAAATCCTTCAAATGTTGATCAAAGGAGAATATTACAACTAATTTATAACTAATATTTGATATCATTATAGTCTCAACACTTTGGTTGTTGTGAAACCTGGTCTGTCTACAGTAGCTGAGGTTTTTTAGGGTATGGCATATAACCACAGGTAAACAAACACCTGTTGCATTTCTTTTGCAAACACAATAATACACTTCTAAGTGCTGTGAATATTTGCATCTCATATATAGGCAAAAAGCACATTGTGTGGCTCTGAAACTTGAAGCAATTCAGTCGCTTAGATTTGTCAAATATAACAACATCCATTTTGAGCAATCTTTAGGTGCTTATACAAGGGAGAGAAAGGATCACTGAAATGACAGTGAATCATCTTCAGTGATATGATTTTGTTATGTTGCTTTGAACATTGCTGCACAAAAGCTTAAGAGCTCAGAAACACGGGGTGCCATTTATATGCAGTAGATGCTTCAACATTCAAGAAGATGAAACACTCCAGAAGAGGACACAAATGTGATTTCCACATGACAACCCTTTTTTGTCTCTTTTACGGCACTAATAATTCAAGCTAACTGAATGACAGGCATCTTGTCAGAGAAAATAAAATAAAAGATGAAATTATTTGAAATAAAGAGCTATCTGAAATGCCAGTATAGCACTTTTCAGAGCTCTGAAAATGTGTCATTATTAGTTTGATTTCCTAGGGATTTGGTAAATGTAAGGTCAAATTAATCATCTTATGTGAAAGATGTAAGAGTCTGAAAATTAATGGTGTAGAAGGAGCCAAAAATGATAAAAAAAATGCTACCTACTATATTAACTTTGACTGTGCAACCCTTTAAGAATGGTTAATAGAATATATTCACTGTGATCAGAGCACTGAGCATTTTAAGGAAAAGAGCTTTATGATGCTGCTGTACTTAGTTTTCAATGTGAAATGTATTGACAATACCAGGGAAGAGCTTAGACAGGCCTTAGGCTTCAGTTAGAAAGTATTGTGTGTACATTTTTTGTTATACAAACAGCTGGCTGTGTATACAAAATTGTACCGAGGAGCAGATTTATCAATAGGCAGGCAACTTAAAGGAAATCTACACTCAAAATCTGTCATCATAAACAAGGGACACTTACTCATAGATTGAGTGACTGTGGTACTCTTATATGCTGTATGTTATTCATGGTCTTATTTCTTCCTAAGGTCTGATTAGATGTGCTGCCAGGAGGCAGCCGTGGTAAGGCTGTGATGGGGCAAGCCACATCAATTAAGAAATTAGGATGATAATTCATAACAAAATTATAATTTAGTGACAGTCTCAGGTTAATAGTACATAAAACTGTCACTAAAAGTTGTGTTATGAATTGTCATCACAATTCCTTAAAGGGGTTATATCACCATGTCGAAACATATTTAGTTAAGTTTAATGCATCAAAAAAAATCTATTTAGCCTCTTATCTTTATTAAAAATCACGCTGCCATTATGCTGAATTACTTAAAGTTGTTACTTTTAAACAGCTGACAGCTCCCCCGCATGGTTGCTCTGCCCGTCCTTCTGTTGCCACTGCCCAGTACACAGCATGGAATGATAAATAATGTGACAGAGAAGTAAAATCACACAGCTCTGTAAGTGTAAAAATGAAAAAGTTATGGATTTTTGAAGCAAGAACCCTGTGACCTTAAGGGGTTAAATTTTCATAAATGCTTACATTTCCAGAAATGAAGAAAAATGTATGTACCAAACATATGGTAAACATTCAAAAACGCATGTGTTGTCAGTATTTAAAAACGCACTAGGAACTGACCAAGAATGCAGTGTATAACCACAGCCTAAGGATGCTGTCACTCGTTAGTGCTTTGAAACTGAATCAAAATGCACTGGGGTGGCGGACGGTTGATTTCATATGCATTTGTATGCAAACGCATGCAATCGGCAATCAGCACCCGGTGTCTTGCATTTACACAATATAAGACAATGCGTTTTCATTCCACTACTAAACAGAACATTAATGCGTGACAGCCCCCTAAGGGATTGTTGGAAACTGCTGAGCACAGCGCTCTGGTATCTGAGGCACTCTCATCTAGTGAATAGGAGTGGTGGAGATGCCTGAGTGCTGTGTTCAGCAATTTCTGACCTCCCATACTATTGAATGAAGCAGCAGAACACTGTAAGTGAGATTAGGACCTCTTACTGTGAATTGCTGGGGGTCTCATTCTCATGATAGTTAGGGTCTATGCCTGCTATAGAAATATTGGGCAGCTTGTAAACCTTCACTTGTGAAAGTCTGACCCACTAGGTCGAAAGCTGTGCCTGGACAGGAGGTCATTTGAGTAACAATTTGCGACTTTTCAACTAATCGTCCTCTATTCCGAAAAAAAAAATCATCAGAGAAATTAGTTTTACACAGAAAAAAAAGTTACAGTAAATGTTTGTTGCCCTTAGTAGCCAAACATAGCTTGGCTAACATTTTGTAACCTGCTTTAGATAAATGATAGCTGAGCAGTGATTGGTTGCTATTGGCAAAATAGGCTGTTTTACTGTAGGACATATTTTGTAAATAAAGGCCATATGAAACATGTTTTATGAGATAAATGATATTCAGTTTATATAAACATTTATTTTGTAGTGTAAGTATAATGTGACTAGGAAATGGAGAGTGGGGCTTTGGTATAGGTAATAATAAAGACACATATGATTTCCATTATACAGGCGGTCCCCTACTTAAGAACACTCGACTTACAAACGACCCCTTGTTACAAACGGACCACTGGATATTGGTAATTTATTGTACTTTAGTCCTAGGCTACAATAAACAGCTGTAACAGTTATCACAGGTGTCTGTAATGAAGCTTTATTATTAATCCTGATTCTTATGACAATCCAACATTTTTAAACTCCAATTGTTACAGAGACCAAAAAAGTTCTGGCTGGGATTACAATGATAAAATATACAGTTCCGACTTACATACAAATTCAACTTAAGAACAAACCTACAGACCCTATCTTGTATGTAACCCGGGGACTGCCTGTATTTTCTATGTTGGATATTAGTAAGTGCAGGGACTAGTTGAGTACCGTAGGTGGAAGGACACTCTGCAATCAGTGATGTAGGGAAAGCCAACATGTGGCATAACTGCCACTCTCAGTGCTGTGCATGTTGCTTCTTGCCCCCCCCCCCCCCTCCCACACACACATTTGTTCCTTGGTGACACAGAGTAGAGGCCGTACAAGCACCAGAATAACAAATAAAAAGGTATTTTTAATTTCAATGAACCTTTATGAGAACATCTTCTGAATATTTACATCTCTTTGGGAGGTTTTTTAAAGCAAGTTTGGTTGTGGCATAACCCCTTTAATTGATAAATCACAGTTTATAAATGATGTTGAACCAGAAAGTCTCTGTAAGGAGCATAACCAGCCCTCCTCTGCTCTGTAATTACAAGCAGTTTTCACTGTTCCCCGACAGTGCCTGCTCCCCGACACTAACCCCCCCACTGACCCCCTCTCTCTGAGCCCTTTACATAAAAATTGGGTTTTTGCTGCATATTGCAAAACCCTGTGATCAGTACTGGTAGTCCGAAAAAGATTTTTTTTTAAATTAACCCCTTCCCGACATTTGACGAAATAATACTGCATGGCGGGAGGTGCGTTCCCGCATTTTGCAGTATTATTACATCATGCTTCTGCTACCTGCTCCTGAACGGAGCTGGTACCAGAAGCATGGGGTGCCAGCTGTATGTTACAGCTAGCACCCGTCTCTTGTACCCGTGATCGGAGGACCCGGCTGTGACACACTGAGCATGCGCTGTATTAGGTGAAGAATAGCTTGAACAAGCGATCAGAGGATCGCTTGTTCAAGCCAAACTGTTAAAGAAAAAAAAATGTTAAAAACACTTGATATAAACATTTATTAATAAAAAGAATTAAATAAAGTTAAAGTCCCCTAAACACAAACATTCCTTATACACATCTAATAAAGTAAAAAAAAAAAAAAAAACACAAAATCACCAGGAAAAAAAACAGATATTTGATATCGCCACATCTGTAACAATCTGTATAATATCTCACTAACATTATTGGACCCGCTTGGTGAACGAAACCCCAAAACTCGCTAAAAATGTACATTTTTCATTAAATCCCTTCCCAAAATATTCTAAATATTGATGAAAAAAAGTTATGTACGCCATGTGCCCCCATGTAGTATACAGTCAGCCTGCCCCCATGTAGTATACAGCCAGCCCCATGTATGCCAAGCACATAAAAAAAAAAATGAACTTAATACTCACCATCCAGCGATATTCACTCACTCCCAATGCTCGGCACTGCTTCTGATCCTCAGCACGGCTCCTCTTCTTTCTTCTCTTTTCTGGAATAGCCGTCAGAGTCGACATGCAATCTGTCGGCCGGCGCATACTATGATGTCGCCGCTGAATAAAAAACATCATCTCATCTCAGAAAAAAATGACACTGCACACAGCTCTGTCCAGTGAAGTATGAAAAAGTTATGAAAGTCAGAAGATGGCAAAATTAAGAATTTTTTTCAGGAGTCAGTTTCCCCAGTTCCTGCCTCTAAATAGGCTGTTTTACTGTAGGACATATTTTGTAAATAAAGGCCATATGAAACATGTTTTATGAGATAAATGATATTCAGTTTATATAAACATTTATTTTGTAGTGTAAGTATAATGTGACAAGGAAATGGAGAGTGGGGCTTTGGTATAGGTAATAATAAAGACACATATGATTTCCATTATACAGGCGGTCCCCTACTTAAGAACACTCGACTTACAAACGACCCCTTGTTACAAATGGACCACTGGATATTGGTAATTTACTGTACTTTAGTCCTAGGCTACAATGATCAGCTATAACAGCTATCACAGGAGTCTGTAATGAAGCTTTATTATTAATCCTGATTCTTATGACAATCCAACATTTTTAAAATCCAATTGTCACAGAGACCAAAAAAGTTCTGGCTGGGATTACAATGATAAAATATACAGTTCCGACTTACATACAAATTCAACTTAAGAACAAACCTACAGACCCTATCTTGTATGTAACCTGGGGACTGCCTGTATTTTCTATGTTGGATATTAGTAAGTGCAGGGACTAGTTGAGTACCGTAGGTGGAAGGACACTCTGCAATCAGTGATGTAGGGAAAGCCAACATGTGGCATAACTGCCACTCTCAGTGCTGTGCATGCGGCTTCTTGCCCCCCCCCCCCCCCTCCCACACACACATTTGTTCCTTGGTGACACAGAGTAGAGGCCGTACAAGCACCAGAATAACAAATAAAAAGGTATTTTTAATTCCAATGAACCTTTATGAGAACATCTTCTGAATATTTACATCTCTTTGGGAGGTTTTTTAAAGCAAGTTTGGTCGTGGCATAACCCCTTTAATTGATAAATCACAGTTTATAAATGATGTTGAACCAGAAAGTCTCTGTAAGGAGCATAACCAGCCCTCCTCTGCTCTGTCCTTACAAGCAGTTTTCACTGTTCCCCGACAGTGCCTGCTCCCCGACACTAACCCCCCCACTGACCCCCTCTCTCTGAGCCCTTTACATAAAAATTGGGTTTTTGCTGCATATTGCAAAACCCTGTGATCGGTACTGGTAGTCCGAAAAATATTTTTTTAAAAAAATATTTTTCGGACTACTATGAAAAAGTTATGAAAGTCAGAAGATGGCAAAATTAAGAATTTTTTTCAGGAGTCAGTTTCCCCAGTTCCTGCCTCTACTCTGTACTGCTGTCACTGTATGGTGGGTAATGCTAATCAGTATATAGCGGTAATATTCGTTACTAAATGACGGTAATATGGAATTAATCACTATTTGCTCCTTGCATAGCGATATAATTGGTCACATTCTTATACAAGAAAATGAAGTGTGCCGAATATGCGACTACCAGACTTTTACGTCTAGGGCTAGGGTTGATGGATTCAGTGGTGTTACCAGAACCACTGTCTCTGGTTTTGCTGGCAGCATATTTGTACTTTTTAATTGTTTTGAGAACATATATGTATGTATCTTTTGTCTGTATTTGAAAGAAATAAATATTTGTGATATATGGCACACTCCTTTTTCTTATACAAGATTATTGCATATATAGGTGTGTGAGCGTTATTTGTCATTCAGCTGTGCATACCCTTTCGTTTTTCTGAATTATTGGTAACTTTGGTCCTTCTATAGTGGTGCTATTTATGTTGTTGTAAGGGTGGTGTCATGACATGGCAGTATTATTTGTCTCTTGTATAGTGGTATTGTGGCATTATTGAGCTAAGTATTGGCATATCACAATAAAAACATTGGCTTCTGTTTGCAGTTTGGGCACTCGGCCTCTCAAGGGTTTGCAATTCACAGCACTATGCTATTAAACAAGCTTGTCTATGGATGACTACCACAGGGATCTAGTCTTCAGTACCAGCAGTTCTTAAAGGACTGTTCCCATCTGGACATTAAAATTTTATTTAATTAATCTGCCATTGATACATTTCTTCAGATGTTTTCCCATATGGAAAACCATCATATGGTCTCTTAGAAACAATATAGCTGTCCATGGGTATGACACCACCACACTCTGGCGCTGGTGGTAATGCATGCGCTTTTGGGGTGTCCAACCACCTGGTTTCTTTGTAATTCACTCTACCAGCAATGGAGTCCATATGATCTAGAGGTGGTCCATGTGCGACTGGCTGCTGGCCTTGAGCGATCACGTAAGAGAAGTGAAAACTATCTGAGGTCAGGGCAGCTGAAGGTATCCTGGTGATGAAAAAAACTCATTGCTGGCATTAAAGATGGTAACACACATGTATGAACAGTATTTAATTAGTTATACATTCCATTATGCATTATACATCAATTATACCAAAATATGATAGTGAATCTATCACTTCTTGTATACGCAATAAACCGCCACCACTGTCCTGAAGTTAGAAGCTTACACATGCCAAGCATACCTTTATATTATGCCTTAGAATGCTGCATTTGGGGGGTGTTACTAGAGCCCCTCCTTGTTTGGCCTTATCCATTTCCTCTACAGAACTTTTTACCGACTTGCTGTCTACTCTGAATCTTCCCCCTCTCCAACTTGGGACTGTTTTCTTTAAATCCTTTGCAGACGCACTCGCTGATGTTCCCTGCCTCCTCCTTAATTCACAGATGCAGCTTCTGGGTTAGCTTGGCGCAGCCACAGTAAATAGAAGAAGGCAGCACATGACAGGAACGAGTATTTTTGCACAAGATTTAAATAAAATATTTTTTTTTAAGTAATTCTAAATAGCAATCTAAAGGTATATACAAAGGTATGCCTGTAAATTCTTTAACTTTCAAGACAGTGGTGGGTATGAAAGACGTGATACTTTTCCTTTAACCGGTTAAGGACCGGGCCCTTTCCTGTTTTTTCATGTCCATTTTTCACTCCCCACCTTCAAAAATCTATAACTTTTTTATTTTTACACGTAAAGAGCTGTGTGACGGCTTGTTTTCTGCGTAACAAATTGCACTTCATAATGATGGTATTAAATATTCCATGCCATGTACTCGGAAGCGGGGAAAAAATTCCAAATGCAATGAAAATGGTGAAAACACGCATTTGCGCCATTTTCTTGTGGGCTTGGATATTACGTCTTTCACTGAGCGCCCCAAATGACATGTCTACTTTATTCTTTGGGTCAGTACGATTAAGGGGATACCAAATTTGTACAGGTTTTATAATGTTTTCATACATTTACAAAAATTAAAACCTCCTGTACAAAAATAATTTTTTTGATTTTGCCAACTTCTGGCGCTAATAACTTTTTTATACTTTGGTGTACGGAGCTGTGCGTGGTGTCATTTTTTGCGAAATATGATAATATTTTCAATGATATCATTTTTAGGACTGTACGACCTTTTGATCACTTTTTATAGATTTTTTTTAGATTTTTCAAAATGGCAAAAAAGTGCCATTTTCGACTTTGGGCGCTATTTTCCGTTACGGGGTTAAACGCATTGAAAAACTGTTATCATATTTTGATAGATCGGGCATTTTCGGACGCGTCGATACCTGATGTGTTTATGATTTTTACTGTTTATTTATATTTATGTCAGTTCTAGGGAAAGGGGGGTGATTTGAAATTTTAGGTTTTTTTATTATAATTTTTTTTTTTAACTTTTTTTTATTTTTATTTATACTATTTTTCAGACTCCCTAGGGTACTTTAACCCTAGGTTGTCTGATCGATCCTATCATATACTGCCATACTACAGTATGGCAGTATATGGGGATTTTCTTCCTCATTCATTACAATGTGCTATCAGCACATTGTAATAAAGGGGTTAAAATGAAATAGCCTCGGGTCTTCGGAAGACCCGAGGCTACCATGGAGACGGATTGCCGCCCCCCGATGACGTCACGGGGAGCGGCGATCCCAGGTAAGATGGCGGCGCCCATGCGCCGCTATCTGTTTGAGGCTGCCGGCAGCTTTGCCGGCAGCCCACGCTGTAAAAACACCCGCGATCGGTGCTAGCAATATGCAGCAAAGACTTACCGGCTATGGAGAGGGCTCAGCCCGTGAGCCCTCTCCATGCAGCGCGACGCGACCGCCGCCGTGAATACACGGCGGGCGGTCGCGAACCGGTTAATACATGTTAACTTAGAAATTAAAAGTTAGTCCATGTTACGATTCTTTAGAAATTACTTCAGTATCCTCTGGTTGCTTCATGTTTCTTGTAATGTGTGTAAGTGTATGTGATCTCTAACTCACGATTGCTGATGGACAGAGATAACCTGACCCTCCATCTGCAGCCATTTTACAGTCAGTTAGAGATCACATGACCCTCCATCTGCAGCCATTTTACAGTCAGTTAGAGATCACATGACCCTCCATCTGGGGCCATTTTATGGACAGGAATGTCTGGCTGATGAGGTAAAAGACAAGAGGCTTTACTTTACATATCAATAAAGCAATGAAGAACTATTAATAGATGTATATTGGTAAATTACCTAATATCCTGCCCCCTCACTTACACACATTACAAAAAAACATGAGGTAAAGTTGCTAACACCCTTAACTTCTCCTTTATTCTGAACATACAACAATTTGCTTTTTTTTCATGCCAAATATCTGAAGCAATGCTTTTTGCTTCTTCATAGAGGCACTGCTGTCTACATGCTTACATAATTAGTACATTGAGACCTACCTTATCTACATTATATGATATACAAATACTATAGTAAGTGTATGTCTATAGCAAACCTTGAGAAAAGACAGTAATGCATATGTAATCAATGTTTATTAAGATGTTAAGAAGTAATTTCATTCATTCATAGTTCATTCATTCTACCACCTCCTTCACTGATCACTTAGTGTGAATATCAATTTACTGGTAATACCAATAATGTAATGTCAAATTACTGGCATTACATCTAACGGGGATGGGAGCCATGGTGCTATAAAGATGGAGGTTTGGCTAATGCTCACTGCAGCGGTCTCTTGCCCCATGTCTGTATAAAAAAACTGGGTGGACAGTGTGAGCATAGCTTCTGGTGTAAATAATGAGCAGTTATAGTTTTCATTTACAAAATTTGTAAATTTTCACTTTTTCACTTTTTATTTGGATAACCTCCTTCAGTGTCATAAATTTGTCATATACATTGTTAATTTGAAACATTTAAGATTTTTCTTGGTTGGTTTCATTGTCTGGGTGTGTGGGATGCTGCCATTAGTACTGTAGGGATCTTCCCGGGGGATGGTGTGTTAGGACACAGTTCACAGCAGACGTAGATGTATAAAAGATCAACTTGGCGTTTATTTTTAGCATAAACAGTCCAGCAAACATAAATACAGCAACACCGTGCTTTTAAAAGTTCAAACAAAAGACCTACCCGTCTGGGCGCTTACTAACAGGTTGTCTCACCTATCTAACACTCGTAAACACAGCGGCCGCATAGACAGGAAGATGCAGGGCTCCTCCAAACCCACATAGGCTGTTTCCTGGCTGATAGCCCCG
The DNA here is from genome assembly GCF_040894005.1 of Engystomops pustulosus. Classification (NCBI taxonomy): domain Eukaryota; kingdom Metazoa; phylum Chordata; class Amphibia; order Anura; family Leptodactylidae; genus Engystomops; species Engystomops pustulosus. The sequence goes on along the minus strand of NC_092415.1, from coordinate 102,058,493 downwards.
ACCTGCAAGCTTTGGAAAGCTTTTACCTTCACAGGCTGATTAGGAGCAGAGCTCACCTGATCCAAAACCCGAACTGGATCGAGGGGAGGGAGTGGCAAGTCCCACTACCAAACCTACCTGCCACTCCATGTAAATCCAGGCCCGGCAAGATTAAACAACAACTCAGCAGCATAATACTGCTGAGCAACAGATCAATCCTGGACTTACCATCTCACACTACGTAGCAACCTAGGTGAGATGTACACCCCCTCGAGCACTTCTCCAGTGAGATGTCTACATATCCCCCCCCTCTTTTTCAGACCGGAGGGCTGAGCATTTTGTCCCCACAGACAATGTACCCTTGACAGTGCATCAGCATTCGCCTGTAATTTCCCTGGTCTGTGTTCCACAGTGAAATTGAAATTTTGTAGGGACAGAAACCATCTAGTCACCCTTGCATTTTTCTCCTTGTTTAGTTTCATCCATGTTAGGGGGGCATGGTCTGTCACTAACTTGAATTTCCTGCCTAGCAAGTAATACTTCAGGGATTCTAGGGCCCACTTCACTGCCAGACATTCACGCTCCACAATAGCATAATTCTTCTCGGCCGGGGTTAACTTCCTACTCAAGTACATCACCGGATGCTCCTCACCATTCACCACCTGTGAGAGAACTGCACCTAACCCTGTGTTAGAGGCATCTGTCTGGACCAGAAATTCTCGCCTGAAATCGGGGGTAACTAGCACAGGTTGTTGGCACAGAGAAGACTTAAGGCTTTGGAAAGCCTTCTCGGCCTCTGGAGTCCACGTCACCATTGCTGACTTTCCGCCCTTTGTCAAGTCAGTTAGCGGGGCTGCAATTGAGGCAAAGTTCGGCACAAACCTACGGTAATAGCCCGTAATACCCAGGAAAGCTCTGACCTGTTTCTTTGACAGGGGTCTAGGCCAATTCTGTATTGCCTCAATTTTATTTAACTGTGGCTTAATCAAACCCCTCCCAATAATGTAACCCAGGTACTTGGCCTCTTCTAGGGCTAGTGCACACTTCTCGGCATTTATGGTCAACCCTGCATCACTTATGGCATTCAACACAACCTGTACCTTACAGAGGTGACTTTCCCAATCGGGACTAAAAATGACCACATCATCGAGGTAGGCAGCTGAATAATCACGATGTGGTCGCAGAATCAAGTCCATCAACCTCTGAAAAGTCGCAGGTGCTCCATGTAACCCGAATGGCATCACTACATACTGGAACAACCCCTCAGGGGTGGAGAATGCAGTTTTCTCTTTAGCCTCATCAGTAAGAGGAATCTGCCAGTAGCCCTTTGTGAGATCGAGGGTGGTTATGTACCTGGCATTACCCATCTTTTCAATCAGCTCATCTACCCTGGGCATAGGATAAGCATCGAACTTGGAGATCTCATTCAACCTTCTGAAATCGTTACAGAACCTCCAAGTTCCATTGGGCTTTGGGATTAGCACAATCGGACTGGACCATTCACTCTGTGAAACTTCAATCACTCCTAGGTCAAGCATACGTTTCACCTCAGCAGACACTGCCTCTCTGCGTGCTTCTGGTATCCTATAGGGCTTGAGGTTTACTCTGCTTCTAGGCCCAGTTTCAATGTGATGACGGATGAGGTGTGTACGCCCTGGAAGGTCAGAAAACTTGTCTTTGTTTTTCTGCAAAAACTCCTTAGCCTCCTGTTTCTGTGACCCTGATAGGGTATCACCAACCTTGACCGAAGGGATTGGTTGTGACAAATTATTACCAGGATTTGTTGCCACCAAGGATTCCCTGTCTTTCCAGGATTTGATCAAGTTTATGTGATAAACTTGGAAAGGCTTCCTTCTACCTGGTTGGTGCACCTTATAGTTTACCTCACTGACCTTTTCAACAATTTCATAGGGACCTTGCCACTTCGCTAGGAATTTACTCTCTATAGTGGGAACTAGTATGAGAACCCTGTCACCTGGGTTAAATGTCCTGATTCTCGCAGAACGGTTGTAAATTCTACTTTGGCTCTCTTGCGCCCTCTGGAGGTGTTCCCTTACTAGGGGCATTACAGTGGCTATACGGTCCTGCATTTGTGCTACATGCTCGATAACACTTTTGTATGGGGTGGACTCACTCTCCCATGTCTCCTTTGCAATATCTAATAGACCCCTAGGGTGACGACCATAGACCAACTCAAAGGGAGAGAACCCTGTGGACGCTTGGGGAACTTCCCTCACAGCAAACATCAGGTAAGGTAACAAGTGATCCCAATCACGACCATCTTTTTCTACCACTTTCTTCAACATATGTTTGAGGGTTTTATTAAACCTCTCCACCAATCCGTCTGTCTGGGGGTGATATACAGAGGTGCGTATAGGTGTGATTTTAAATAGCTTACATAGCTCCTTCATCACCTTAGACATAAAGGGCGTACCTTGGTCAGTCAGGATTTCTTTGGGGATCCCAGTCCTAGAGAACATATAAAACAGCTCCCGGGCAATTGTTTTAGATGCAGTGTTTCTTAAGGGCACAGCCTCAGGATAGCGGGTCGCATAGTCTAAGACAACCAAAATGTACTGGTGTCCTCTAGCCGATTTTACAATGGGACCCACTAAATCCATGGCAATACGCTCAAAAGGCACCTCTATAATGGGGAGCGACACCAAAGGACTACGAAAATGTGACACTGGGGCGCTAAGCTGACATGTGGGGCATGACTCGCAGTATTTTTTAATGTCATCATAAATTGCAGGCCAATAAAACCTCTGGAGGACTCTCTCCCGCGTTTTTTCAGTCCCCAAGTGTCCCCCAAGAACATGGTTATGTGCCATGTCAAGCACCTGACGCCGGTACGGCTTAGGGACCAGAAGCTGTTCCACAATTTCATCATTAATTTTAGTGACTCTATAGAAGAAATCATTAGTCACGGAAAAATGTGGAAATTTATTCTCAGCATCTGGTTCCTGAGGTACCCCATTCAAAACAGTAACCTGCTCTCTCGCATTTTTAAGAGTGGGGTCCTGCAACTGTGCAGTCCCAAAATTAACCCTAGACACCTCTAAGTCTGGTATATTTTGCTCAGTGGGAGGAGCTTCCTCCTCCTCTCCAGCCAGGACCTGTAAAGGAAAAGCATCACTTTCATCCTGCACAGTTTTATCATGTACAGTGGGTAATGCAACAACCTTAGGGGTATTCTCACTCCTTTCGGGGGTTTTTCTTTTTCCCCATAAAGCCCAGAACAACGGAAAATCTCGTCCCAATATTACATTATGCATGAGGTTTTTAACCACACCCACTTCATACTGTACGGCGCCTAGTTCAGTCCCGACTTTAGCCAGCACTATAGGGTAAACTTTTGTATCACCATGTATGCAAACCACACTCATGTGTTTTTTTGACCCAAAGTCCCCAGCCACCAGGCTGGCATGCACCAAGGTTACAAGGCTTCCTGAGTCCAGCAACGCCTTAACAGGGAAGTCATTAATGGTAATGTTGCAGACTTGCGGTTCAGTCTCTAGTCCAGGAACTGCAACACAAGATGGTTCCGCAAATAGCGACTGACGCCGGCTAGCGTCACACTCCATTGGCTCAGAGGTAAGGGGGCAATGGGCAGACACGTGTCCCACCTCATGGCATCTCCAGCACTTGATAGGGCCTGGTCTCCCTGGCAGGGAGTCCTTTTTAGGGCCACTTGGCCACCCGGGACCATCGCCAGTCTTTTGCCCCTGAGATACCTCTTGAGCCCTTTTCCCTCGATCAGCACCCCTCCACACTCCCCCAATCGATGGAAGTCTCTTACCAGGTGACGGCACAGACCTGGCACTCCGGGGAGGTGAAGAAGCTGCAGGAACATCACGGAGGTAGTCCTCAGTCGCTTGGAACCTCTCCACAAGGTTGACAAGTTCGTCTGCATTCTTAGGATCACCTTGTCCCACCCAGCGTTGCAGGTCAGCAGGCAGTGCTCGGAGGTAGCGATCCATCACGACCCTCTCTAGGATCTGTGCAGGAGTAGAGGTGTCTGGCTCCAACCACTTTCTTGCCAAATGGATCAGGTCATACATCTGGGACCTCGCAGATTTGTCCAGACTGTAGTTCCAGTTGCGTACCCTCCGGGCACGGACAGCAGCGGTAACTCCTAGTCGGGCAAGTATCTCTGCTTTTAGCCGAGTATAGTCCTTGACCTCCTGCTCACTGAGGTCATAGTAGGCCTTTTGAGGTTCACCTGTTAAATAGGGCGCAATGACCTCTGCCCACTCAGCAGCTGGTAGCTTCTCTCGCTCAGCCACACGCTCAAAGACAGTTAGGTAGGCCTCAACATCGTCCTCAGCAGTCATCTTTTGCAGCGCTCGCTGCACAGCCCGTCTCACATAAAAAGTCTCTGGAGCGGCTGCCACCGCTGGCTGTGGATTAGCCTCTGCAGACGCCTCTTGCTTAGCTATCAGGAGCTCGATGAGTTTCTGTTGTTGAGCCATTGCTTGTTCATGGCGCAGGTTAGCCGCTGTCTGAGCCTGCTGCTGTTGCAAATTCACTTGCATAAACTGCTTCCACATCTCCTCCATGGCGCTTGTCTGTTTTTGGAGTGAAGTAGCAGTCTTCACCCAGGACATAAGCAGCTGTAGCCAAGTTGATACACACCGTTGCCCCTAGCAACCGTTTTTGCCCGCTCCGCAGCACCAATTGTAGGGATCTTCCCGGGGGATGGTGTGTTAGGACACAGTTCACAGCAGACGTAGATGTATAAAAGATCAACTTGGCGTTTATTTTTAGCATAAACAGTCCAGCAAACATAAATACAGCAACACCGTGCTTTTAAAAGTTCAAACAAAAGACCTACCCGTCTGGGCGCTTACTAACAGGTTGTCTCACCTATCTAACACTCGTAAACACAGCGGCCGCATAGACAGGAAGATGCAGGGCTCCTCCAAACCCACATAGGCTGTTTCCTGGCTGATAGCCCCGACCTGCAAGCTTTGGAAAGCTTTTACCTTCACAGGCTGATTAGGAGCAGAGCTCACCTGATCCAAAACCCGAACTGGATCGAGGGGAGGGAGTGGCAAGTCCCACTACCAAACCTACCTGCCACTCCATGTAAATCCAGGCCCGGCAAGATTAAACAACAACTCAGCAGCATAATACTGCTGAGCAACAGATCAATCCTGGACTTACCATCTCACACTACGTAGCAACCTAGGTGAGATGTACACCCCCTCGAGCACTTCTCCAGTGAGATGTCTACAGTACTGAAAAGCTTCTATACTAATACTAATGTTTTTCATTCTTTGATTTTCACTTTGTGACCTTGGGCCTTTACGTTCATTCCCAAAGACCTTCAAACCTTCATCCAATAAGTTCTAATTAGATACTGGAGGTAACCACAAAATGTAGCTAACAGATAACAGTTGCTTTGTTCTGCCCTTTTCTGGGTATAGATATTTAGGAAAGACAGCTACCTATGTAGTTACCAATTATTGGATTAGGTGATGCACGCAGCCCAGGGTCCTGGTGTTATTCCACAGGCATGAAAGAAATGCAACGTTTCGATTCACCATGAACCTCATGGCGAATCGAAACGTTGCATTTCTTTCATGCCTGTGTGAATAAAGGTTTATCACGTTTTTCATTACATTGGATGCTGTGGCCTTTTTCTTCTTTTATAGTATCTGCCAGGTACCATAAGCCGACACCTTGGAACGGAGTCTAGGTGGTACTTGGTTTTCACCAGAACCCGTTTGCCGTGGCGTGGTACCACCAAGTCGCTCCACAGGCACGACTTTGTCCGTGACGGCGGCAAAGGTGAAGTAGTAGTCGGGAGAAGTACACAGGAGGTCTGGACAGGCAGCACAGGATCAGAGTCAGGGACATAGCAGAAGGTCAGGACAGGCAGAATGGGATCGAAGTCAATAACAGAACTGGGGTCACAATGGAAATTCACAAACGAGCAAAGGGCATCAGGAACAAGCTTTCTCTAAGGTTATGAGTCACAAGGATCTGGCAAGGGACACAGGAAGGGTTTGGAGCCTAGGGCACGCACCCTAGGAGGTTGGGAAGCCTGCACCAGCCCACCGGAGCCAGCATTGGATCTAGGAAAGGTTAGACAGACAGCAGGGGTCCTGGGGAGCAGAGAGGGATGCACCTGCAGCCCGGGATGTGGGTCGCAGGAGCACCCGTGACAGTATTCCACTTTGTCTTATCCTTTCTCATTTCTATTATGAGATTTGTAGAGTCACTGTTCATTCTTTATGACATGCCATATATACTGTCTTCTGCATCTGTGGTCATATATGTATGTGTTTATACAGCCATATTTAATAAGAATACTCCAGCAGAAAAACCAAAAGAAAAGAAAATGATTTATATTGTATATGTTTCTATTTGGCACATTTTTCTTTTCAAAAATGTTATTTCCGCAACAAACAGTTTAGCTTGGATATATCGTGATAATATGAGCATATGGATTTGGGATTAGCATTGTAAATAGACGGATTAGCGTGAAATTTGTAGGGGCATAGCATTTAGTTGTAGATTGCTTTGCTTTTGCAGAGTGATTTTTGAAATTAATTATATTAGCAAAAAATTGACTAAAAATATAATGAGGGTCTCTGCAGTAGTCAAGATGCAGAATCATGCTTGTCTGCAATAAGGAGCAAGAATATATTATATAATATAAAGGAGTTATTTTATTATTTTCCCTGCATAAAGTAAATATTTTAAACGTATTTGTTAATTTAAATTTATGAATTTAAAGCAAAGGATTTAAAGCAAAGGAATACAACATAGAAATGTCATAACACAGAACAGATGCAAAAATTTGATGATTAAATAACTGAGAACAGACATTTTTATGCATATACAGAAAATACTGCAGCAGTTGGTAAAAAGAAAATGAGATATCCAAATATTCTAAGGTTCATACTTCCAGACAGAAAACCTTTTATATTTAGACGAGGGAGAGAAGAAAGTGGCTCTGGCACTACCCCCAAACACCCTGCAGTACAATTGAGCCCCGGTTCCGTAAGGGTGACGTATGGCATATATTGCAGTGAGATGAAGCCACAGGTGGTGCTCAGCAGGAAAACAGTGCAGTCTTGAGTAGGTATAAAGAAAATCGCGGCACTCACCAGGAACGCTTCAGTATTTATTCATAGCAACACAGGTGGTACAGGACGCCGACATGCGGCAAGGCGACGGGCCGTTTCGCGCTAGACAGCGCTTTCTCTAGCCTCTGACGTCATCCTCCCGGGGCGGGCGTGTTTTAAGCGCCGGCCCCGGAAGGTCGTCATGGATACATGGCAACAACAAAACATGCAGGTGCATAATCATTACAATACGTGATTAGACTAACACTAAATTAAAAACAACAGCATATAGGGGGATGCAGTTTGCAGGCAATAGTACTATATAATTAAGACTGGTATGGCTGATTTAGGTCAAATAAAGGGTACACGTACCATTTTGGTTTTTACAAGAAAACGCTCAAATCGTTACGGTCGTTCAGACCCAAGGCGCCCATGGCATTACACCTAAGAATCCATTTAGCCTCGTGGCGCAACAAGGTTTTTTGGCGATCCCCGCCTCTTGGATTATTATCCAGCCTTTCTATACCAGCTACGCGAAATGGATTCGGTTCGTTAGGGTGGCAAAGTCTTGCGTGCTCGATCAGCCGCGGACAGCCATTCCCAGTCAAAATGGAGTTAAAATGTTCTCTGACTCTGATGAACATACTTCTTATTGTTTTTCCGATGTAAAATCTGTTACACGAACAGACAAGGACGTAAACTACAAACGTCGTTCTACAGGTCATAAAGCTCTTAATGTCGATTGTTATACCTCCCAGGTTTAACATTTTGGCTTGTAAATTATACCTGCAAAAATTGCAGTGCCCACATTTAAAATTTCCCTTAGGAGCACCCTTACTGAGCCAATTTTGTCTCGGGACAGAGTATCTACTCTGGACTAGCTCAGTTCTCAGTGTGGGGCTACGTCTAAAGGTAACGAGTGGCTTGTGGGCCGTGAGCTCAGCCAATTTTGGTTCCTGACGGAGGATGTTCCAATGCTTATTGATGGCTTTACGGATAGCGTCATCATTAGAGTTAAATTCAAAGGAGAAAGCAAATCTCTTATCTCCATCATTTCTATATTTCTTTGCATTGGTAAACAAACTTCGTCTAGGAATAGCCTCAGCTTTGTTTAGGGCGGCCTGTATTTCCTCATTTGGATACCCGCGTTCTAAGAACCGTGTGGCGAGTTCCTGCGCTTGCTGTTTGAATCTTATGTTGTCACTATTCAGTCTCTTGAGCCGAAGAAATTGGCTGAAAGGGACGCCGGATTTGACGTGTGGGGGATGGAAACTATCGTGATGCAGAAGTGAATTTGTGGCTGTTGGTTTTCTGTAACCTTCCGTAAGCAAGATGCCATCCACTGTTTTAATCCTTACGTCTAAAAAGTCAAGAGAGTCGCCCCCAAATGAAGAAGTGAATCTCATATTCATGTCATTAGTGCCATTTAAATAATCGACAAATGAAGTGAATTCGTTGTGTGACCCGTCCCAGACAATAAATATATCGTCCTTGTATCTAAGATAAACGCGAATGTTTCTGATGAATGGGTTGCACAGAGAGTGGACATAGCGGGATTCAAAGACTGCCAAGAAAATATTGGCCAATGTACAGGCTACGGGTGTACCCATTGCCGTGCCCACTCTCTGTGCATACCAGGAGCCATCAAACATAAACGCGTTATGTGAAAGGAAAAAAGTAAGTGCGTCGCTAAAAACTCAATATAGTCTGTATCCTTGCCTGCATTCCGCAGGGTCAGGCGGACAGCCTCGACGCCGAGATCCTGCGGGATGCGGGTATACAGGCTTTCAACGTCAATAGATGCGAGTTGAAAACCGTCCTGCCATACTAAATCCTTGATGGCTAGGAGAAAGGTAGTGGTATCTTTCAGATAGGCTGGAATATCATTTAGCAAAGGGCGTAATAACCAATCCAGGTATTGAGAGATGGGTTCTGTAATAGACCCTATACCAGCGACGATGGGACGTCCCGGTGGGTCACAGAGGGTCTTGTGGATCTTAGGGAGGAAATACCACACGGGGTAAGTGGGACTTTTTGGAAACAAACGGTCTGCTGTTCTCTTAGAAAGGACCCCTTTTTCGACATTGCGTCTAAGTAGCGTCTGGAGGTGTGATGCATATTTGGTGGTAGGGTTTTGATCTAGACGTTTATAGGTGCAGTCATCCCCCAACTGGCGTTTTGCTTCCGCTAAGTAGTAGTCTCGTGTCATCACCACCACGTTCCCACCCTCTAAAACATCTTAAGACGCGGGATGACGTAATTATAAAACCAGCCGACAAGGGTGGGAACGTGGTGGTGATGACACGAGACGACCTTATAGTATATAATTATGAAAGGCAACTTCTTTAAAGTGTAACTCTGAAGTTCTATGGGTTTTGCCAAATTATTTTGTCCTATGTGCTTCCCATTTAAAAACAAACAGAGCTATGCCCATATTGTGTTCCGTGCACTTTTCTTTCCAAGGTAAGCACATTTTTTGTTCTGAAACAGTTTGACAAAAATCTTTCTCAGCAGTGGAGAAGTGGGTGAAGACTAATCTTTCCCTGTATCTGCCATTAAGCCGAGTCCAATTTACTCTGCCCACAGATACCTTGATACCTTGTATTCTCTTGTGTTATCAGTAAATCATTGAGGTTCCTACAGGTAAATCCACTGTACACTACATAGTGTACAGACAGTATGTATATAGTGACTAGCCTGGCAGCATCCATCACACTGAGGAGCATGTAATGTGTAGTACTAATTGGAAGTAAAACTTTGACATGAAGTTTATATAAAGAAATAAAGAAAGTTCTGCAGAATCACAGACTGGAATGAAAGAACTGATAGGGAACAGGGGAGATCTTGCACCTCACTATTCTGTGTGTGAGACATCTGTATCCACAGCACTAAGCACATTCAGCTCTGCTACACATAGAAAGTTCAGTCACATGACCACCTCCTTCCTCCTCTTTAAAGAGGGAGCAGAAGCTCCTCCCCTCTTTCAGTCCCATATTTTGCATACAAATGTAAGTGAGACCAGCAAACCTGGGAGACATATATATATATATATATATATATATATATATACACTCACCAGCCACTTTATTAGGTACACCTGCCCAACTGCTCGTTAACACTTAATTTCTAATCAGCCAATCGCATGGCGGCAACTCAGTGCATTTAGGCATGTAGACATGGTCAAGACAATCTCCTGCAGTTCAAACTGAGCATCAGTATGGGGAAGAAAGGTGATTTGAGTGCCTTTGAACGTGGCATGGTTGTTGATGCCAGAAGGGCTGGTCTGAGTATTTCAGAAACTGCTGATTTACTGGGATTTTCATGCAAAACCATCTCCAGGGTTTACAGAGATTGGTCCGAAAAAGAAAAAACATCCAGTGAGCGGCAGTTCTGTGGGCGGAAATGCCTTGTTGATGCCAGAGGTCAGAGGAGAATGGGCAGACTGGTTCGAGCTGATAGAAAGGCAACAGTGACTCAAATCGCCACCCGTTACAACCAAGGTAGGCAGAAGAGCATCTCTGAACGCACAGTACGTCGAACTTTGAGGCAGATGGGCTACAGCAGCAGAAGACCACACCGGGTGCCACTCCTTTCAGCTAAGAACAGGAAACTGAGGCTACAATTTGCACAAGCTCATCGAAATTGCACAGTAGAAGATTGGAAAAACGTTGCCTGGTCTGATGGGTCTCGATTTCTGCTGCGACATTTGGATGGTAGGGTCAGAATTTGGCGTCAACAACATGAAAGCATGGATCCATCCTGCCTTGTATCAACGGTTCAGGCTGGTGGTGGTGGTGTCATGGTGTGGGGAATATTTTCTTGGCACTCTTTGGGCCCCTTGGTACCAATTGAGCATCGTTGCCACGCCACAGCCTACCTGAGTATTGTTGCTGACCATGTCCATCCCTTTATGACCACAATGTACCCAACATCTGATGGCTTCTTTCAGCAGGATAATGCGCCATGTCATAAAGCTGGAATCATCTCAGACTGGTTTCTTGAACATGACAATGAGTTCACTGTACTCAAATGGCCTCCACAGTCACCAGATCTCAATCCAATAGATCATCTTTGGGATGTGGTGGAACGGGAGATTCACATCATGGATGTGCAGCCGACAAATCTGCGGCAACTGTGTGATGCCATCATGTCAATATGGACCAAAATCTCTGAGGAATGCTTCCAGCACCTTGTTGAATCTATGCCACGAAGAATTGAGGCAGTTCTGAAGGCAAAAGGGGGTCCAACCCGTTACTAGTATGGTGTACCTAATAAAGTGGCCGGTGAGTGTATATATATATATATATTGTGGGGAATTGCTCTGATAGATGCCTTGTAGCAGTGCAGGAACACACGCAGGGTTAAAGTCCAAAAAATCAAGTGTACAATAACAGCCCCTAACTATACATGTACCAGGCTGCCTGGCACACGCTATTGGCCAACAGAATATCAGGAGGCACTCAGTTACCTTTGCTGTGTGAACACGGTCCAGCCTTCAGCTCTCCAGGTAGTGCCTCTCCTACTGCTTCTGGCCTGCAGACTAAATCAGGCTCTAATGAGGTCTGTGACCCGCACCTGTGGGCTATATAGAAACCCAGGACCGAAGCCCGGATGGAGTAGGAGTCCCACTACCAGCCTACCCCTACTCCATAATAAGCAGGCCAGGTACGGACATTACAAGCAGGCCAACATAGACCAAACAGACTACTCCTGCTTATCACATGTCTGCATTAACCCTTGGGTTACTGCAGACAAATCCAGGGTGTTTACCACACACCCTTCATCTGCCTGTAAGACAAATAGCGGTTTTCCCAAATGATACCCCTCACTTTCTCACAATATGTATAGAAGGTCCCCTTTTGTAAAAATGTGTATGCACTTAATTATACACCAAAACAGGTAGTGTTCACAATTAATTTTCTCAATCTGTCTTATATTCAATTAAACGGGAACCTGTATAATATTTTACTAACAATATCCTCAGGTAGGCCATGGAATATACTTTATAGCAATCGCCTGTGGAAAAAGGACCTCCGAGGTTATAGGCAGCTGAGCTGAGTAGAGTCACTTTTTGTCTGAAATAAGTCTGGCTGGAAGGCTGAAGATGGAGTATCACTTTAGTTACTTACCTGTGTGACATAGCCTGCTCCTGATTACTGCCAGGTGATGCAGAGCTGCAGCCATGCTAAATGTGTTTGTATTTCTTAGGATTTGGTTACTTGTGTATATTGTAAGTTCCCCTTTATTTAACCCCTACGGGACTCAGCCTCTTTTGGCCTTAAGGACGGGGCCCCATTTTTCAAATCTGCCCTGTGTCACTATAAGTGGTTATGACTTTGAACGCTATGAGATATCTAGGGGATTTTGAGATTGTTTTCTTGTGACACATTGGGGGACATTTACTATGCCGTTTCCGCCAGTTTTGTGGCGCTCTCACCACATGTTCTGCTCTCAGACCTATTTATTAGCTGGCGGCGCCAGAAAAAATGACTTTTCCGTCTGCTCCGACTCTTCTACGAAAAGGGGCGTGGCTTTGGCGGAGTGGAAACTCAGACACAATTAATATGTGTCGCAGCCCTTTTTGGGCGCTGTAAACTGGCGAAAAGTAGACCAAAAGAAAACTGGTCTAGCAGGGACTGTTGGACACATTTCTGGTGCTCGGGACAGATTTTGGTCCCAGGAACAGAAAATGGTCTCAGCACCAGAAATGTCTCTGCACAGCTCTACAATATTAAATGTGTGTCTTCTTTCCCAGAGCAGGTCGGTAACAAAGCCAATGCAGACACTTTAAGTAAATGTCCCCCATTGTACTTCAATAGAAGTGAAGGATCCCGGCACTTCGAGGTAGGTCAAATTTTCTTTTCATCAAAAGTATAATACAAATCATATCATGCATTGCACACATCATGCATTTCGCAAACGTGTTTATCGGCTCTTCCCGAGCCTTCATCAGCTAATGTGCTACTGAACAGTCCTGTTTTTCTAATGAATAACAGCCAATGATTGTGTGACACGTCATCCGTCTGCCGCGTCAAACGTCACGTGACTTCCGTGTCACGTGATCCAAAATTCACTCCGTCACTGGTCACGTGGTTCTGTCATGTGATCCCTTATTCGATTTATGTTGATCGGCTGCGTCTCCGCTACTGCCACATATTATTTACATCAAAGGGCGCAAGGTATGCAGAACAAGGTGATATTTAACAATGGTTAGTCATGTTAATTCGTTAGTAAACTGGACAAGTTAGCAATGGAAAATAAAACATATAAATGTACGTTAGTTAAACAGAAGTGATGTATAGCATAGTTATTCGATGGTGTCGATACGTTAAGATGCAAAGATATTAATCGGAAGACATTCTCATTAGTGGTACAGTTACATATTTGTTAGTATAGATTAAAGAAATATAACAATAAAGAAAAAACTTTCTGTACCATTTCTTCTCCCTCACTGGTAAAGCTTATGTATTCTGTGTCTGTAAGAAAACAGTTAAATGTCAGACTATAAATGGCAAATTTCATAATCCCTGTTAAGGCCATGGGGTTCTAAAGTTTTCAACTCGTGTATCCAATATGCTTCTTTACGTAAAAGCAATTTAGTGATGTCTCCTCCTCTTCTAGGCACGTTGATTATGTCTATGACCTGATATTTCAATTGTGGTATGGAATGATTAAATTTTTTGAAGTGTGCAGGTATCGGCAATAGGAGATTTTCCCTCCTAAATGTAGACTTATGTTGTCCTATGCGGTCGCCTACACGCTGGCGCTTCTCTCCAACATTTAGGAACCCGCACGGACATTTAATAGTGTAAATCACATCTTTAGAGTGACAGGTGAAGAAGCCCTTTATTTTATATGCTCGTCCCGAATGGGGGTGAAAAAAAGAATCGCTTTTATTGACGTTGCTGCACTGCTGGCAACTTAAACAAGGAAACATGCCATTTTTCCTTGAGGACAGTAAGGTCTGTTTTAAAGATTTTTTGTCACTTCCGAAGTCTGCCCTTGTTAATCTATTCTGTAATGTGGGTAATTTCTTGTTGCATATTAATAATAAATAATAATAATTCTTTATTTATATAGCGCACACAGATTACGCAGCGCTGCACAAGCATGTCAAATTGGTCCCGGTCCCCATGGGGCTCACAATCTAATTATGGGAGGTTCTTGGAATTCCGGTATGTGTTGGTATGTGTCTTTTAGTAAGTGCCAATGTTTCCTTATGGTACTGTCAATCTTATGCATCAACGGGTGAAACTGTCTCACGAACGGTAAACGTGGTTTAGATGTGGATTTCTCTCTAGTTCTAATGTCAAATGATTGTCTGGATTCTTCAAGTATTTTAACGGGGTAACCTCTTTGTATGAATCTGCTTTTCATTTCTTCTAGTCTAATTTGTTTAAGGACGGGGTCTGAGACTATGTGGTCAACGCGTTGAAATTGGGATTTGGGGATTGATTTCTTAACTGCAAAGGGATGGGCACTATCAAAATGCAAGAGACTGTTCCGATCCGTGTCTTTCCTAAAAATGTCTGACAATAATGTGCCGTCCTCTCGTTTGGTGATTTTAGTATCCAAAAAGCTTACTTTGTATTGACTGTGTGTCATGGTAAACTTTAATTCTTCCCATATCGAATTTAATTGTTTCAGAAATTCCAAAAGGGTGTTGAGTGGCCCCTCCCATATGCAAAAAACGTCGTCTATGAACCGCCTCCATATTTTGACATGGTCTTTAAATAGATAATTGTTATAAACATATTGGTTCTCAAAGAAGGTCATAAATGAATTTGCATATGGGGGGGCCACGTTCGACCCCATGGCCGTCCCGCGTTTCTGCAAATAAAATTCATCTTGGAACATGAAAAAGTTATTATATAGAATTAGTTTCAAACTATCCAATATAAACATTTTTTGTTCGTTATTGTATTCACTGCCTTGTAGTATCCATTCGATAGCCTGTATCCCTCTATCGTGATCAATAGATGTGTATAGACTAGTCACATCAATAGTAACTAGCCAACTTTCCGAAGAGGCATTAGAAATACCTCGAATAATTTTTAAGAAATCACCAGTATCCAGTAAAAAAGAGTAAGTTTGTTTAGTTAAGGGAGTCAACAATTTTTCCAGTGTAATTGCCAGTGGGGACAAAAGAGATTCCATGGAAGAAACTATAGGTCTCCCTGGTGGATTTTGAAGTGATTTATGTATTTTTGGCAATACATAAAATACCGGAATAATTGGTGACTCTCTATACAAGAATTTGGCTAATTTATCATCTATTACATTGTCGTGTTTGTTTTTTACAATTAGATTTTCAATTTTCTTTTTGATCTCCAAGGTGGGATTTCTTGGTAATCTCTCATATGTATCACAATCAGAGAGTTGGCGCATGATCTCATTCTTATAGGCGGTTTTATCAATTATTACAATGGAACCGCCCTTATCGGCTGGTTTTATTATTATGTTTTCTTTGTGTAAGAGATCATGCAATGCCCTTCTCTCTGGTGTGGAGAGATTTTGACTAACACGATAGTTACCTTTCTTAATCTTGGTGATTTCTTTTTCTATGTCTCTATTTACTAATTGAATGTAAGTTTCAACCGGATGATAAGATTTGGGTGGGTTATATCGGCTCTTTAAACTAAGACCCAACTGTGATAAGGTGAGAGTTTCATAAGTTTCAGTTCTGTCCTCGATTTGCCGAGGAGTCGAGTCCACCGAAAAATGCGTTTTCAATCTTATATTACGGTAGAACCTTTGAAGGTCTATATCCAGATTAAATGTGTCCAATGTCTCTATTGGGCTAAAGGATAAACCTTTTTGTAGTAATGCAGTTTCTTCGGGAGACAGGTTTTGTGAAGAAATGTTAATCACTAGGGAGGGGGGCTGTGATGACATACCTGCGATCTTGTCAACACCGGATTTTCCCGATCCTTGGTAATGTCTTCCCGCTCTCCTCGTCCTCTTGTACGTCCTGGTGGTCGGCCCCTTCTGGAAAAAGGGCGGCCATATTTTCTCAAATATTGACGGTCGCTGCCAGAGCTGGAGGATTCGTAACCGCTCCTCATGGATCTCCATGTTGGATAAGAGGATCCTGGTGATTCCTGCCATTTGTAGGTTCTTTTAAGTAGATAATCCTCGGAGTCTCGGATAAATTTCTTCTTCTTCTTCTCCTGAGTTTCTATCCGAAAATCTTCCAGATATATATTGACCAAGGTCTTTAAATTTTCGAATTCTTCTTTAGGAAGAGAATCTTGTAGTTGTTGTTCAGTGGTTTTAATTTCCTCTTTAAGCTTAGTTATTGATTGTTGTAAATAGTCAACTGTTAGTAAAATAATGTCCATGGAACATTTGTTCAGTATACCTTTGAATTTTTTGGTGTATTCCGGATCTTCAGCAAAAAAAGTGGGGCGAAGATGAACTCTAATTCCCCTTGGTATTCTGCCTACCCGAAAATATTCAGCAAGAGTGGTGGCGTGTAGCTCATAAGCCGTCAATCTTCTAGCCTCCTGTTCCCAGTCTCTCCTCTTGTATTCATGAAATAATGCGTTCAGCTTCTTCGTCATTGAAGCTCAAGGTATTTGAAGTCATTGGTTCCGGTGCACATACCTTTTTGTATATAACAAATCCAAAAAATGTCTGGTCGGCACTCGGGGACTCTTTCCTCGTGCACGTGGATATGTAAAACGTATCAATAGAAGTGAAGGATCCCGGCACTTCGAGGTAGGTCAAATTTTCTTTTAATTCATCAAAAGTATAATACAGATCGTATCATGCATTGCACATATCATGCATTTCGCAAACGTGTTTATCGGCTCTTTCCGAGCCTTCATCAGCTAATGTGCTACTGAACAGTCCTGTTTTTCTAATGAATAACCAATGATTGTGTGACACGTCATCCGTCTGCTGCATCAAACGTCACGTGACTTCCGTGTCACATGTACTTCAAATTAGTTTAAAAATTTGGACAAAATCTTTTCCGTTTAGTTATGAAAAAAACAAAATTTGGCAAAAATTTTGAAAAATTCTTTATTTTCAACGTTCTAAATTCTCTACTTTTGATGCAGATAGTCAAAGCACCCAAATAAATTCATAACTTACATTTCCCAAATGTCTGCTTTATGTTGGATGTTTTTTTAAGATTCCACATATTTTACTATAATGTTATGAGGCTCAGAATTTAGGTATCATTTTTCACATTTTTTGTAAAATCACCAAAACCCGTATTTAGATGGACCTGCTCAACTTCTAATTGACACTGAGAGGCCTAAATAATAGCGAGACTCATAAATTACCCCATTATGGAAACTACACCCCTCAACATATGAAAACCCACTTTTAAGAAGTTTGTTAACCCTTTAGGTGTTTTATAGGAGTTTAAACAAAATGTAGGTTGCAATATTTTTTGACAATACACTCATTTTGGGTAGAAAATTAAACATTTTAAATGGATTAAATGAAAAAAGGCTCCACAAAGTTTGATACCCAATTTCTCCCGAGTACAGTGATACCCTATATGTGGTGGTATCCTGCTGTATGGGCGCACGGATGAGCATAGAAGGGAAGGAGGTGCCATGCAGATCAGATTGGCTATGTCACATTGTACAGGCTATATATTTTTTCTTTTTTTAATATAAAAAACTATAGGGGCTTATTTCTTTTGCCACAGGAGATGCACTTTTCTGGTACGTAATTTGGGGGAATCTATAGCTAGTTGGTGAGATTTTATTAACTCTTTGTTGGTGGAGGAAATGAAAATCATCAATCTTTAGGAAAATTTTTATGTGTTTTTTTTTTGGCCATTAACCGTACCATAAAAATAGTATATTATTTTTATTCTATGAGTCGCCATGATTACGAAAAGACCTCATTTATATAGATTTTTTTTCCCATTTTTACTGAATAAAAAGTAATTTGGCAAAAATGTTGTCAATTTAAGCATATGCATAACATTTAGAGTGCATAACATTTTTAAATCACTTTTTAGATAATTTTTTATAGGGTATTAATTACAAATTATCTTTTTTTGGAGCTTTTTGGGTTTTTTTTTACAGGGTTCACTTTGCAGATCTAATAACGATTCTGTTTTATTATGCAGATTGTTACGAACGCAGGGATACCAAATATGTGGGGTTTTGTGTATTTTATTCAATTGTACTGAATAAAAACTAATTTGGAGAAAATCTTGTTCATTTTAGCATCACCATCTTTTCATATGCATAACTTTTTTATTTTTCGGCTGACAAATCTGCTTTTTTTTTTTGCGAGAACAATTGTTCTTTTTAGTGGGCTTATTTTACAGTGCATACCATTTTTTAAATCACTTTTTAGAGCATTTTTTATAGGGTAATAATTAAAAATGATCCTTTTTCGGAACGTTTTTTGCTATTTCTTTCTCTGGTGTTTACCGTGCGGGTCCAGTAATGATTCTGTTTTATTATACAGATTGTTACGGATGCGGCAATACCAAATATGCAGGGTTTTTTTGTGTTTTTTATACTTTATTAAATGTTTTTCTGGGAAAGTGTCATTTTAGGGGCTTATATTTTTTTGTATTTATTTTTTATTTATTCTAATGTGTAATGTTTAGTGTTTTTACATGTTTTTACTTAAACTTACTTGAACTTGAGTTCAATACACTGATCTACAATACTATTTTATAGTAGAACAGTGTAAACAGTCTGAGCATGCAGGCAGCTCCGGGCACATGGTCATGCTTGACCGCGGCGTGTAAGGGGTTAACACCTGCGCTCGGAGTAGGCTCTGATCGCGGGTGTTACAGCGCGGTATCAGCTGTGATAGACAGCTGACAGCCTCTGCTTCTGGTGCCGTCTCCGTTCGTCAGCCGATGCACGAAGCAGGACCTTATAGCACGTCCCTGTGCGCTTAGCATCTAGCCGCGGGGACCTACTACAACGGCCTGGTGCGCCTAGGGGTTAAAAAAAGGGAGACAGCCTGTATTTTGACGTTATATACATTATTTATGTGAGAAATGTATCTTATTTGTGATGTTTTTTGTTAAAGGTGCAACCCAACGGTGTATCCCTTTAAGACTCTAGAAGACTGGAAATAGTTGGGTATTTAATGACACCTGTGTGGACATAGATTGGCTCTAGGTCAGAGTGTCTGAGCTGACTATAGGGGAGCTGCTTGATCCAAGGTAGTTACAACCTTACCCCTAAATTATCTGCATTTGTGTTCTTGTTATGGTTTTTTTTTTTGGTCAAGTAAATACAAGCCTTTCCTTTTGACCTGAAGCCTGAGTGAAGACCTTTTTTTATAGGCCAGAAGATCCTACATATCAATAGGGCCTCCTAAGCGTCTTGGGCCCAGTTGCGAGTGCACCCTCTGCATCAGCTAAATTTACACTCCTGCCTGAAAGTCATATGCAAATGAGTCACTTTTATAGACTGAAGGGAGAGTGTCACTATAGTACCTTGTACCTGGCATGATTATAAAGAGAATCACATCTTTGAGCTCCCATCAAATTCACTTCTCATTTTCACACTTTGGAAACTATTTTTATAAGTAACTGGGTGAAATTTTATTTTGAAGAGGGGATTCTAGAAAGGACATTTCAACTAGTTGCTTACTGCTGTACAATTATATGCATTGTACTGTGAGGGTCAAGATAATGATTATATGTCTATGATAATGATATGCTTTATGATTGTATACATGTGCCCTTTGCCCTATATTTTTGTACTCTGTTATGAAATACAGAGCTTTTCCCTTAAACCAGTTTTAACCAGACATGCAACTGTCAGCGAAACTCAAGTCTTATGATCAAAAGTAGAAGTTACTTAAGAATAGCATCGGCATCCTGACCAACAGTCGATTTTCTAGCCAACAGTGACTGGAAATTCCCCTGGCATAGCAACCAAGGTCTAATTTTGAGGACCAATCAGCAAGGGTCGGAGGCCAGACATATATGTTTAGTTATAACCAATTGTGATGATTTTAATGTATGTAACCATGCCTTTTTGTATGAATATAAAAAGTTATGCATCAGGAAATAAAGTTCAGTTCATTTCTCTTTTCTGCATGGTGAGTTAAGAGCATGGGCTAAGACTAAAACAGAACTTGAGTCTTCCCCCATGCTCCCCTAAATTGGAGTGTCTGAGAGAAGAGAGTATTGTCGGTTTTTCCGGCCCTGACAGTACAGCAGTAAGGGAAATATGGAGAGGGCTCACGGCCCGAGCTCTATTCACAAGCAGCGGGTGTCAGCGGTATTAGACAGCTGACACTTGCTGGTAAAAAACAGAAAATGCAAAACTGGAAAATTGCACGGTAATGAAATGGTTAAAGAGGAACTTTATCTGCACTTTGCATTCCCAACTAAAACTTTGAATGCCAATCTCTTTTGTTTTGTAGAACATAAAACCACATGCCTAGTGTGATATGAAGGATCAGATTCCTATCTTTAGGCTTCCTGCATGCAGGATGTACAGTTATACAGGATGCAAACAGTTCCGTTGATCATTGTTATCATCCCATGTGGCATCAGTGGGTGACTGACGCTCACTCATCGGTGTATTGATGCCAATGCAACTCATCATTTCAGTAATGTTTTAGAACTCATAAGGCTGCATCAAGGGCTAAAGTTATGGTCACAAGATCACTGTGTGGCTTCAGTATTGCCTTCATTGTGCCCTGATCATTGCTATTGCTATTATTTTTCTCTAATTTCTGGCAAAAGTTATGGTAAGTATGACTAGCCAGTTATGAATGTGGATTGTGAGGCAAAAATGCACCACACATTTTTATCACAAATGATATACGGATAAGTGAACTTCAAATGTAAATTGTTAAATGCCTCCCATGTTCGTTATTACATGTAATACATGGAAAGACACATTAATATTTATCCTCTTTCCCTATGTCAAGCTGCTGCAGCCTTCACCGGTCATACTTTATGCCAGGAGATGCAGCTGGTGGCTGACAGGATTTAGAAACATCAAAAAGCAGTAGACTAGGGAACCCAGTAAGAGGCTTATTCAAAGAACATGCTTTTGAAATGCGAACAGACATTTCCTTGTTGCAGCGTCTTGAGGGAATATGTTATACGATAAATAGCTCTAGAAATAATGGGTTGGTGGCTAGGGCTTATTTTATATCACCACCAACAGTTTCCATTGTCATAGGAGCAGGACAACACAAACTAAATATTGAACATAAATCACTGCCATTACTTACACAACAGTATTCCAAGACCTTTATATTGATGACTTACGCAATAAAATATTCAATTGCAGTTTGGTTGAGGCCTAAATCCCAATTTGTTTATTATAGAGTCTCTTTTTTTGTAATTGAAGTCATGCAGATCTACAGCTCAGTTGCAGTATTTCAAGGGCACCACCTCCCCTCAAATAATTAATAATAATAGATAATTAATCAGTGAGGGCACTGGGAGTTGGGCTTTAAACAAACTGATATTGATGAACTATCCTAAAATTGTATTCATATGCGGTTCATACAAATACATTAATGCAGAGATGAAAAGCTCATAATTGCTTTCTTTTGCCTTTACATCTGCGGAAGGTCCCTTGCTAAGTCTGCCATTTGGGCACTTGGCCTATCCGCATGGATTTCTAGTGCAAGAAACAACTTTATTTCTGCAATGCAGTCACCATGTCTTTTTGCTGTCAGGTCTGCATAACCTCTGCCCCCATTTATAAGTCATCTTGTATCTATATTATTACATTTTGGGCTACAATGTTCACAAGTTTCTTGGAGTTTATTTAAGTGGTTTAGGTAATTTTTTATCATTGACGTCTCCATTCAGATGTGATTTGCTACATCAGGACACATATACTAAAGCCCCTGTTTTCCCAGAATTTCCAAGGTGTTAAATGGAAAACAACACCTCCTTCTGCAACCTTGAAAGGCAGCCCCCTTAACACCAAGCATGGCTTACAAGAAGTCTAGTAACATTATGTAGTATTAAGCCAAACCCATATTCCACAAGGAACAGATAGTAATTTCCCACCTTGGAAAACATATTTGCATATTTCCTAGAATTCCATAGGGGAGCATCAATGGCTATAAGTCTCCACACGCCTTAATTGGAAAATTCCCCATAAGGAGAACTCTTACTTCCTGACCCTGATGCTTTAAGCCGTATAGATACTGCTGAACACATATACCTCATTTTAAGTGTCACATAATATGCTAAATTAATCAATTAGACCAAAAAAGACAGAAACCAACAAAAGTAAAATGAGTAAAAAATAAATAAATAACGGAAAAAAACAAAAAGTCTCATATAAAAGACACTTAAAAACAAGTTGATGCATTCAAACCCCCTCAGACAAAGTTTAAGAAGTACATGTGTGTTTAAAGCATGTCTAAAGACTGGGTGCTATCATTCTATAGAAATCTTTAATCTCTATTTCGAGTAAACCGAAATCTGACCACAGTCACACAGGTGCACGGCTCTTTATATCACAAAGAGTAATCATAGCTGTAGCCTATAATGAGCCATGCACTTGTGTGATCACTGTCAAATTTCTGTCCACTGGAAATCAACATCGAACATTTCTATAGAATGACAGCAATCAGAGATCTAGAAAATGGTGGGGAATTGATTTATTATATTTGGAAATTGTATACATTTTCGTTACACAAACATTACACAAGATTTGTTAAAATGGGTATAACCCACAAAGAACAACATTTTGGCTTTAACCATGAGCCATTTTCAAGCTTAATATTTGTGAAAATACATAGGTATATATAATAAAATGGATGGCATCACATGCTTACAATAAGCCCCACCCACTGGTGAGTTAAAAGTGCAAAGTTCATAACAATATAAAAGTATGCATCAAAGTCATCATCCAAAGTAAAAGTGCAATATATATAAATATGATACATGATAAAGTGCATTTACATGTAACAAAGCTGTAATGTGAACATATACTTACAAATCATTACAGGCATGATATGCTGAATATAAGTGCAAATACTAAAGTGACAATAGTGATCAAAAGGTGTATGTTCATACAAATGTTAAACTTTCTCCCCATTGTCTCACATCCAGGCTTGGACTGGGGCGGCGGAAGACCGGAGAATCCTCCGGTGGGCCCCACCACTTGTCTCTATCGGGCAGAGGCCCCTGCCAGTTCTAGCAAAAGTACGCGATGCGGCTGGCACTGGCCACTCGTGCACCATTGCCTGATGGATCTTTATCAATGGCATCGGCATCTACAGATGCTGATGCCATTGAAAATCACAGTGTGACGCGGCTGGGACGCTTTCCCGGCGCACGTCGCACTTTGACCCAGGATGCGCGGCCGCTAAATGATGACATCACATGGCCGCGCATCCTGTGTCCTGCAGGAGAATCAAGTCCTCTCAGAAACTGACCTCTCAGGTGAGCAGAAGACGCAGGGGACTTGAGGGGCCTAAACAGAGGACAGCAGGGCCCCGAATGTATTACATTTTTACCGCAAGTCGCGGCATAAATGTAATAAAAGATGTGTGCAGGACCTTCCTGCTGTATACAGGGGAAGCAGGAGGAGGTGAGAGAAACTAAAACAGGGGGGCCGCAGGGGGGGACTAGAACTAGGGGGAGAGGGGAACTACAATAGGGGGGCAGCAGGGGGAACTAGAACTAGGGGGAGAGGGGAAATAGAACAGGGGGACAGCAAGGGGGTCTAAATATGGGGGCAGGGGGGGAATAGAACTGGGGGCAGAAGGGGGGAATAGAACTCAGGGCATGAGAGGAGCGTGGAATAAAACTGGGGGTAGAAGGGGAAATCTAGGGGCAGGAGGGGGAACTAGAACTGGGGGCAGGAGGGGGGGAACTAGAATAAAGGATCAAGGGTTTCGGTTAATATTGTGGCCCCCTGAAGGGTAGCAGTATGACAATGCGGAAGGGTTGTGCACCCCTGGCCTAAAGTGTGAACAGAGGGACCTAGATGAAGGACAGTGTGTCTGCGTGGAGGACAGAAGGGCCTACAGTGACCAGAGTGGGGCCTGGATCTAGGAAAGAGTGGCCTGGATGTAAGACAGGGGGGGCTTGTAAGAGGAAAGAGGGGTCTGGATGTAGTCAGAGGAGCCTGGGAGAGGATGGGGGCCTGGAAGGAGGACAGGGAGGCCTGGAAGAGAACAGGGAGGCCTGGAAGAGAACAGGGAGGCCTGGAAGAGAACAGGGGGGCCTGAATGTAGGAAAGACTAGGCCTGAAAGTAGGAAAGAAGGGGCCTGGAAGGGCGGAAGTGATGACAGAGAGGCCTAAAGAATGACAGAGGAGCCTGGAAAGGAAAAGAGGGGCCTGGAGGGAGGACAGATTAGTCTGGAGGACAGAGGAGTTAGGGGGAGGTGGACAGAGGAGTTAGGGGGAGGTGGACAGAGGAGTTAGGGGGAGGAGGACAGAGGAGTCTGAGGGAGGAGGACAGAGGAGTCTGGCGGAGGAGGACAGAGGAGTCTGGCGGAGGAGGACAGAGGAGTCTGGCGGAGGAGGACAGAGGAGTCTGGAGGGAGGAAGACAGAGGAGTCTGGAGGGAGGAAGACAGAGGAGTCTGGAGTTAGGAGGGCAGAGGAGTCTGGAGTTAGGAGGGCAGAGGAGTCTGGAGTTAGGAGGGCAGAGGAGTCTGGAGTTAGGAGGGCAGAGGAGTCTGGAGTTAGGAGGGCAGAGGAGTCTGGGGGAGGAGGACAACAGAGGAGTCTGGAGGAGGACAGAGGAGTCTGGAGCAGGAGGAGGACAGAGGAGTCTGGGGGAGGAGGGGGACAGAGGAGTCTGGGGGAGGAGGAGGACAGAGGAGTCTGGGGGAGGAGGAGGACAGAGGAGTCTGGAGGAGGACAGAGGAGTCTGGAGGAGGACAGAGAGGTCTGGAGGGAGGAGGACAGAGAGGTCTGGAGGGAGGAGGACAGAGGGGTCTGGAGGGAGGAGGACAGAGGGGTCTGGAGGGAGGAGGACACAGGGGTCTGGAGGGAGGAGGACAGAGGAGTCTGGAGGGAGGAGGACAGAGGAGTCTGGGTGAAGAACAATGTAGGTCGGTTGTGTAGGTGGATATTATTTAGGAGCATTTTTTGGTTTATTGCAGTGACATCCAGGTGATATTATATTGTAAGTGACTGTGGTTTTCCTTAGTTACACAGACATGTGCAGCTTTGGAGATGAAGACAACAAGACAATTGGTGGAAAATTCTGCAGCCATAAGTCATGATAGGGAGAAGTCATCAGCACTTCTGGACCCAAAGGATAAGACGTGTCACCTGTGAGGTAACAGATTCAATTGGAGCTGACACTTACACCCCTGAACACAACCCGGCCCCTAGCAGGAAGCCCACAAAATCAGGGGTAACTCTTATAACATACCCAACATTAATGCCCTGACATATGGCCACTGCAGCCTCAGTTTACAAACAAAAGCCAAGCGAGAGAGGGAAGGAGAACTTCTGTATCAGCTATTCCATTGCCTCCCAACCAGTACCTAAATATTCCCTGATCTCAGACTCTTACAATGTAGGTAATGTTTCTATGTAGCAAGAGAGGGGGCCCCCACAATCAATTCCTCTGGTGGGCCCCAGGCACCCCAGTCCAACCCTGCTCACACCTTGTAAATAAATTCCGATTTAAGCCAGCATGTAAGTAAGCAAACTACCTATGTGTGGAAGTTGAATACATGGTGAAACCAAAAACCAGAAATTTGTTCTGCTCATGTGTAGACTGACTCCATACCATTCAATGGTCAAGTCATATCCCTTAGAAAAGAGCAGAGGGGGTGTAGTTCACACCAAGGCTATGTAAATGAGGATGACATAGCTGGAGCCAGTGAAAGATGTGTAATAAGAAGCAGTCTCACTGAACGCAACATGTGAGTGGCTTAGATCTTTATTTATATGAATCATATTCACAGTACACAACTAAGTTGAGATGTTTGCTGTTGTCATCTATCCCCATTTTAACATCCCTTCTTCAAGAAGAAGACAGCAGACTAGGTGGTCATAAGAGATTTACACCACTCCTATCTATCTATCTATCTATCTATCTATCTATCTATCTATCTATCTATCTATCTATCTATCTATCTATGTGTACTGGAATGGTGAGACAATTGCTCAGTGATTTGAGCTCTGCCGACACCTGGTAGTAGCCCCATAGTTACTACTTGTGCTATATGCAATCACATATGTACCATTATAGAGTCAGTTCCACTCATTATTTCTGCCTCCAAGCCAGGCTCTTCTATGCCTTTTACAAGCATTGAAATTGTTACACTGAGCCCTATTCTTAAAGGGGTTGTGTCACCATAGCAAATGGCTGTAATTGAGCCCAGTGCATTGTGACAAGTACTTTCACCATTTACACTTATTACAAAATCTGCAGCCTTACTGAGATAACTGCTTTTGTCCTGGTTGCTGGCGCCCTCTAGTGGTAGCTGTGTCCCGTCCTGAGCAACAGCTGATCTGGCCGAGTCTGCGCACAAGGAGCCAGCCAGCTGCTGCATATTCCTTCTCAGGCTTACAGCTCCTCTCCACACTGAGAGATAAGCTGACACAGTCCAGCCAATAGGAGGTGAGAGAGGAGGAGGGGCAGAGAGCTTAGCTGTATAGTGATACCAGTGATGCCTGTGATCTCCAGGGCTTCCTGCATCACATGCCAGGTAAATGCAGCCAGACCTGGGTGTCTGATACACAGAGGACAGAGCTCTTCTAACATGGATCATGGCAATGTAGCAGCCCTCTCCTCCCTCCACCATTAGTCAGGTCACACAGGAGGCTGCAGAGATAACACAAGTAACAGGCTGAGCTCCGACCTCTCCTGATGCAGTCCTCCTCCTGTACTCTCCACCATGCACTGTCCCTCCATGCTACACTGCTGTCCTGCAAAGGGGCCTGACTAGCAGGGAAGTAGGTCCTATCTAAGTCCTATTATCTATTATCTGTCATCTATTTACTATCTATCTTCTATCTATCCATCTCTTACCTATTTATATATCATCTATCTATCTATCTGTCTCATATCTGTCTTTCTATCTATTTATCTATATCATATCTATCACCTTTCCTATCTAGCTTCTATCTAGCAATCTTATCACAATAGATAGGGACACATTTATTACAGCTTGTGCGCCAAAAGCAGGCATACAAGCTGTGATTTTATCACAATTCCTTACAAAATACACAAGAGAAGCAATTAACGGCCCCAAAGTAACATACGAAAATGCAAATGTTTATTAATAAAAATGATAAAAACCATGTTAATGCACCTCATTTCAGGGACAGAGAAGTACAAAACAGTTTCCCTGAAAACACCCCTTACTCCTGCCAAGTGTCAAATATAATCAAACATGATACTGGACCTTCAGAATAAATGGTATGAGAAATACATGAAATCAGAAAGATCTCTGACTCATTGGTACAATAAATGTATACAAGTAGAGCAAGGTTAGTGCAACCAAGTAGCTGGAGATCCCCAAAAGTGCATTGTCCGACTACAATACACATCTGCCATGATTCACAAAGGTGAGGCCAATAAGTTGTGGAATAACTGCCGCTGTCAGTGCTGTGCATGTGCCTGGCCTGGCCCCTCCCACATCTGCTTCTGTGTGGAGCAGAATAGAGGCTGAACAAGCATCATAATAACAAATAGAAAGGAATCTTTAATTCCAGGTTACCATTACAAATAGATTTTTTAAATATTTTAACTTCTTTGAGAGCTTTTTGGAGTAATTTGTTTTGCGGCATAACCCCTTTAAGCAATCTGTTCCCTTTTGTTTGGGCTGACTGTTCCCCTTGGTGAAGAATGTGTGAGAGCTTTACTTATATTAGAGGACTTAGGTCATACAGACAGCAGGTGGCGCTGTGTTAAGTGTTAACCCCTTAACGACTTGGCCTTTTTTAGTTTTTTCACTTCCATTTTTCACTCACCAACTTCAAAAATCTATAACTTTTTTATTTTTTCACATAAAGAGCTGTGTTATGGCTTATTTTCTGCGTAACAAATTGTACTTCATAGTGACGGTACTTAATATTCCATGGTGTGTACTGGGAAGCGGGAAAAAAATTCCAAATGCAGTGAAAATGGTGAAAAACCACATTTGCAACGTATTCTTGAGGGCTTGGAGTTTACAGCTTTCAATCTGCGTCCCAATTGACATGTCTACTTTATTCTTTGGGTCGGTACGATCACGTGGATACCAAATTTGTATAGGTTTTATAATGCTTTTATACATTTAAAAAAATTAAAACCTCCTGTACCAAATATTTTTTTGGGGATTTTGCCATCTTCTGGCGCCAATAGCTTTTTCATACTTTGGTGTACGGAGCTGTGGGTAGTGTCATTCTTTGTGAAATTTGATCGCGTTTTCATTGCCATAATTTTTGGGACTGTGCGACCTTTTGATCACTTTTTATTAATTTTTAAATTTTTCAAAATGGGAAAAAAATCCCATTTTCGACTTTGGACGCTACTTTCCGTTGCTGGGTTAAACGCAGTGAAAAAACGTTATTATATTTTAATAGATCGGACATTTTCAGACGCGGCGATACCCAATGTGTTTATGATTTTTACTGTTTATTTATATCTGTTCTTGGGAAAGGGGGGTGATTTGAATTTTTAGGTTTTTTTATTATAATTTTTTTTTTAAACTTTTTTTTATTTTTACTTTTACTATTTTTCAGACTCCCTAGGGAACTCTAACCCTAGGTAGTCTGATTCATCCTATCATATACTGCCATACTACTGTATGGCAGTATATGTTGATTTTACTCTCCATTCATTACAATGTGCAATTAGCACATTGTAATGCATGGGTTAACACGAAGTAGCCTCGGGTATTCGGAACACCCGAGGCTACCATGGCGATGGATCGCTGCTCCCTGTGACGTCATCGCCCACGCGCCGCCATCCTTTTGAGGCCGCTGGCAGCATTGCCGGCGGAGATCGAGGTGAAAACACCCACGATCGGTGCTAGCACTGATCGCGGGTGTTACCGGTAAGCCTTTGCTGCAATATGCAGCAGAGACTTACCGGCTATGGAGAGAGCTCGGCCCACGAGTACTAGTACGGCGCGCGTCGGGAAGGGTTTAATGTGTTTACTTATAAACTGTTCTGTTAGTGTTTTACTACTCTGCTTGTTAGATCTCTCTTGTATCCTCCATGTTTGTGAGAACCCACGTTAAGCATGTAATGGTTGCTCTTCTTCACTTTACACATTGTAATGCAGAAAGCAGGGACCCGGCTCCCGGAAGAGGACCTGGCTCCCGGAAGAGGATCACGCAGCCCCGGGACACCGGCAGTCCCGACGCTGCGACCAGAGCAGCGGTAAGCGCCGCAGGGGGGTGTCCGATTCTTCTCAAATGCCCCTTGCACGCCGCGGTCAGCGCGACCGTGGTGTGTTAGGGGTTGACACTCGCGATTGGAGAAATCTCCAATCGCGGGTGTTAGAGGCGGGTGTCGGCTATAATATTTAAGGTGGGTGTTCTCACTTATTGGCTACTTACCCCTGAGGAAGTCGTCTTCTGACGGCGATACGCGTGGGGAGTCGGTCACCGCCTATCCTACCTACCTCTGCCTGTATGCCAGCCCTTCAGTGGTTATCCTGTTCAACTTCCTACCTGTTTGTATTCAGTGGGTGATGCCTCTATCTCAGCAGTGATTGCATATCTCAGTTTATTGGCACTTTATTGTTAGCACTAGGCACTTTCCTTGGTTTCGACTACTTTTGGATGGAAGCATTTGAACCCAATTGCTGCATGACACCTGCAGCATTGAGCTGATGTGCTTGGGAAAATTTTTGACAATCTATACAGGCTGTAGTACCATCTATAGAATATCTTCCTTGACACTTCTAAATGATTAATGCAATGTGAGGATTTGTGATTAGTCTGCAGTGCTATGCTCCATTGGGCATTAGTGAAGGTACAATTTAGCTCTTCTTCCCATTTTATTTGGCATGGGAGTTTGTTTAGCTTTACTCCAGATAGCAGAGCAAAGTATGCCTTAGAAGTCCCCTTACTACGTTTGGGAGAGAAAAAATACAACATGTGCCTTGTCGGTGTTACTCCTCAGAGCTTGGCCCCCACCTTTGTGCTCCTGTCTAGCTCCTCCTCCTGCTTCTTCTCAGAGGCCACAGCCTGGTCAGTCTGACATCAGTGGGGGAGGGACAAGCTGTACAGGTGCACAAACATGGAGACAGCCTGCAGCTCAGACAAGTCACATGTTGTTTTTTGAAATGCATCCAAACCAAAGTCCAGCCACTGTGACTACCCCAGGATTTTGTCAGCATTCAAGAGTAAGTTATAACACACAATTATATTGTAATACAAATTCTGCAGGTGTCATTGGCTTTTAGAATCTGTGTTTAGTGAAAAATTTATTGTTTTACAGTTATTTTTCATGGCTAATACCACTGTAGACTGGGTAGTTCAGGTCTTATTGTTGCTGGACTCTATACAACATTATGTTACTGTGGATTGTGTGCAATATTGAGGTAGGCATATAGACAGAAATTTTTGTCTGGATAGGGGTGAATGGTGGTTGACCCACACCAGGGCCATCACTAATGAATTTCTCTTGTAAAAAAAATTTTTAGATGATTTTAAATGTGCATCTCTTTTGTGTCTGTCTTTGTACAATGATATAATATAACTTTATGTTGTGAGATATATCTACTTTTCATTTTTTGAATGTTGGTCTATCTTTGGTGCAATTCTTTTTGTTTTTGAGATACATTTGATGTTCATTGCACTAGGCCTGTTTTGACGCATTTTGGCTGTGCTAACTGCTTCTTTTCAATATTACTTTTTCTTGTGTATTATGGCTTAACAATATTGTATGAATAACAGTGCAACCTATTTCCTTATTCTTAACATTTTTATTTTTTTTTATTGAATTTTCAAAAACAGTACAAACAACACTGCATGGGTCAATTCAGGAGCCATATCCTATAAACATATAGAGGATATTCATATAGAGGGATAGAGGAGGATGGGTATGGGAAGGGTTATAAAACAAGGTAAGGTAGAAACCAAAAATACAGAAACACAGTCATTACTGCACAGCATTTGTACAGATGCATAGTCAAGTTAAACACATAATCATTAGTACAAACTGTATGCACACTATAATCTATAAAACTGTTACACGTTACTTGTGGTTGGCAAGGCAAGTCTCCTGAAGGTAAGCCATTTACTTCACCTCTTGTCATAAGGCATAGAAGAACCTGTTCTCTTAGATATAGGTGTTCAAGAGTACAATTATACTGAACTTCCTTAATAATCGCCACTACAACTGGTACTTCAGAGGTTTTCCATAATCTGGCTATACTAATTCTGGCTATAGTAAGGATTTGGAATACTATTTCTCCCTCGTGTTTGTTTAGTGCTTCCACCCCTAGAAAAAGTAGTGCCACATGTGCAACCCAAGGCGGGAGGGTATTGTAGTACCTTTGATATTAGGGAGAATATCTCCTGCCAGTAAGGGGTTAGTACTTTACATGACCACCACGTATAAAACATGGTACCAATTGCTGCCTGACACCTGCAGCATTGAGCTGATGCTCAAATATAAATTTTTGACAATCTATACAGGCTGTAGTACCATCTATAGAATATCTTCCTTGACACTTCTAAATGATTAATGCAATGTGAGGATTTGTGATTAGTCTGCAGTGCTATGCTCCATTGGGCATTAGTGAAGGTACAATTTAGCTCTTCTTCCCATTTTATTTGACATGGGAGTTTGTTTAGCTTTACTCCAGATAGCAGAGCAAAGTATGCCTTAGAAGTCCCCTTACTACGTTTGGGAGAGAAAAAATACAACATGTGCCTTGTCTGTGT
The DNA here is from genome assembly GCF_040894005.1 of Engystomops pustulosus. Lineage (NCBI taxonomy): Eukaryota > Metazoa > Chordata > Amphibia > Anura > Leptodactylidae > Engystomops > Engystomops pustulosus. The sequence continues at coordinate 102,026,651 of NC_092415.1, read as the reverse complement.
TACTCCTCAGAGCTTGGCCCCCACCTTTGTACTCCTGTCTAGCTCCTCCTCCTGCTTCTTCTCAGAGGCCACAGCCTGGTCAGTCTGACATCAGTGGGGGAGGGACAAGCTGTACAGGTGCACAAACATGGAGACAGCCTGCAGCTCAGACAAGTCACATGTTGTTTTTTGAAATGCATCCAAACCAAAGTCCAGCCACTGTGACTACCCCAGGATTTTGTCAGCATTCAAGAGTAAGTTATAACACACAATTATATTGTAATACAAATTCTGCAGGTGTCATTGGCTTTTAGAATCTGTGTTTAGTGAAAAATAAGGTCCCTGGTGACAGGTTCCCTTTAATAAAAACCGATATCTAAACTAACTTTTCTGTGCATAAAAAAGAGTAACCTATCCATGTTTCTCTTGTCAATATTGTTCCTTCAACACCCAATGAAAGGAAAAAAAAATGATTTTGTATTTGAGAGTTTTTGGTAACAACGCAACCTAGGTATTTATACTCGCCTTGTATTGCTTTGCTCATGCCTGAGGAAGGAGCCAGGTCTCCAAAATGTCACAGCTTGTGCAACCTGCTCACACATGAGTGAGATTGTAAGAACTTTATTTATGAACTATTTTTGAAGATGAAGATACTGTAAGACGGTGGATACACCAGGAAAATATAGTAGCGTGCATATGTTCACATGATGCGTTACTGGAAGTCACAACAGCAGAGTTCTCCATCTCATGCTGTTAATACAAAGTTGCCTTTAGTGCATAACACATCAGGTTAACAATATTCCAATATACCATGTTCTTTTCAATTCTTGGGTATTTTAAAGAAGATCCTTAAAATATAATATAATAGAAAGAGTGCATAATTTAAGGATAGGCTCAGTTAATGTGTTGTGGTGGGAGAGAATAGAAATTGGGGCACATTTACTAAAAACTGTGCAGTATGTACTATGTACAGTTTGCCTGTGTAGTGTGCAGGGTGCCCAATTTATGAATTGTGGCACCCATTCTTCATGTAACTGGTGCCCTCTGCACTGCCCAACTTTTTTGGTGCACCTTTAACATGGGCTGTGTGCGACACACTTCTTTGCATGTTAAATGTGGTGAATGGTCTAACTGTGCACCGAAACGCCAATATCAATAACAAAAATTGTGTCACGTGAAGAATAGTGCAGCTGTGACACAAAAAGGTTGCATGCAACACATATATGGTGCAGACACTTCTTAAATATATGTGCAAGCACTTTGCACATGAAAGAATAAGCAAAGTCCAACAGAAAACTGGCGCAAAGACCTTAGTAAATGTGCCCCATTGTGAAAACTATATTGCTATCACCCACGGTCACATGTTAAGGATTCATTCTTGAGCCATAACTTTCTAAACATATACTATCCATAATGGAAGTAATGGAAATGATCTTGTTAGTTTTAGAGACTTTATCCTTGTCTACTTTTCCACGACAGTGACAGTGTAAGCAATCTAAAATGAATGGCATTTCTTTAATTCTCTTATCTTTATATGATCTTTATGTTAAGAAATCTCGCTGCAGCTATACCAAGTTAACTTTTACTATCTTCAGGGAAAAGAAAGAGTATCATTTAATTTGCATACTGATTAACAATCTATTGTGTCTTTCTAATTTTCTAAATTCCCTCTAATTACAAGCTCTGTTGCCATAGAAACAATTTATATGCTCATTTCATAGCGGATTTCTTGCCATTTATTCTGTCCATTTCATTTATCTGCTTTATTTGCCACATCAATAACACACAAACTTCAGGGGAGCTTTTCTTTTTACTGTCTCTTTGAAAAAATGAAAGGGATAGATTAAAGTGTTTAGCATGCAGTCAGTTCAATTACTAAGAAATATCATTTTAAACTTCCTTCCTTATATTGATGATGAAGGTCCTTGAAGCAACTGTGTGCGTGGAATCAGCTAATTTATCCCAGCAGCATCCTGCAATATATAAAAGGCAACTGTTTAGCATCATCATCACTTTAACTAACAGCCATAATGTTTACAACAAACACTAGCAGTAGATCAGAAGAAAATACATCTTTAAAACCTCTAATCCTGGTCCCTGCTGTTGAATATTGAAATTAATATTTTAATTACATTTTATTAAAAACAAGTTTTTCTCTTTTAATTCATGCTTAATAGCGGCTGTCTGTGTTTACATTTAAACGAGGATCTCATTTAATTACAGTTAAATAAGTTCATGCAGATATTGAGTGCGGCTGAGGAAAGCTTTTGTGTCTAGCAAAATCAGAAACGTTTCTTTCTTGAATTATTTTAAGGTTCTACATAGTTCTTAAAATTTAACAGAACTTAAAATTGCCCCACAAAAACAAAAACTCTTATAAGTGAAGGTGCTGAATTTGATTTATCTCATCCAAGCAATTGACTTGTAAAGGATCATTGGAGCGGGGATTTGAAAGTGAATAATTGAGTAGACTTTACCAAAGAGCAATGACAGCAAGTCGGATCTGAAGGGTGGAGATCCATGTGGGTGGTAAGAACATTTCAGAGGATTCTGAGAATGACTTCCACTTAGTGATCTTTCAAACTGGTGTTATTTTTCTCATGTGTGATTATGTGATTTTCACTGAAACCTTGCTAAACCATTGGGTGTTGTCACATTTCATTTTTTTTTGTTTTCAACTCCTCGGTTGTCCATAGAATTAATTTTAGAACCTGTACAATTTTTTTGCCCATGCAGATAAAGGAAAGCAAAAGAAGTCAATGGGTGATTCTGGGGAACCAGGTGTCAAATTTTCGAACCAATATTAAACCCTTAGTTTTTTTATTTGTTGATGTGAAAAAAAATTGGAACAATGGAAGCAATTGTAAAAATTTAACAATTGTAACAATAAATGGATGTACACATAAAACGGAAGCAAAACAGAAACAAAACACAACAGACATGCAACATAGTGTGAATCTGCTCTCAATCACACTTAACCCCTTAACACCAAGGCCCTTTTTCGTTTTTGCGTTTCCATTTTTCACTCCCCACGTTCAAAAATTTATAACTTTTTTATTTTTCCATGTAGAGAGCTGTGTGAGGGCTTGTTTTCTGCATAACAAATTGCACTTCATAGGGACGGTATTTAATATTCCTTGCTGCGTACTGGGAAGCGGGAAAAAATTCCAAATGCAGTGTGTAGTTGCAGGGGAAGTAATGGCGCCATTGTATACACATAAGAGCAGTGCTCTATTGTGTCTCTGAGGCAGTGATTTTGAACTATATAGTGAAACCAATCTACTGCACAAGTAAATTATTGTACTGCTTACTAAGGTGTTTTTGTGCATATACAATAGTAGCACTGGATTGTATTTACTACCATGTGAGAGCAGATTGTGTAGTGGCATTTCACTGCTGCATATACAGTGATAATACTCTGTCTCCTAAATACTCCCTCATATAAGAATATTGTAGGGGGACGTTATATATCTTTACAGGAGAAGTAACAGGAAGAATTAGGGGATCCACTCCTGTATAGTTGTCCTGGGCTGGCACCTGACAGCCTCTCTGGCTATTATAAAGTATGGTGATACTGGTGAAGCCATACTAGTTTTTTGGATATGCTTCACAAATGGGTTACATACAAGATAGGGACTGTAGGTATGTACTTAAGTCGAATTTGTATGTAAGTCGGGTCTGGTGTATTTTATAAATGTACAGTAACTCCAGACAATTTTTTTTTTGTTTTATATGACAGGCAACTGTGCACAAGCATGTTAAGTTGGTTTTGATGCTTGTGCTCCTGTTCAGATTGAACTTCACTTATTGCCCCTGTGACAATTGGATTTTTAAAATTTTGATAACCTTTGACCATTTTCTATTCCCCTAGTGGTATATGTACTGTACAGTTTTGTTGTAGTAAAGACCTCACAGTGGCTTTAAGCTCACCACATACAAAATAGAGATAAATAAATTGCATGGTGCAAATTAAATGCAACTTCAACAACAGTTTGTCTTAACCATTTTTTTTTATTTTGTACACTGCGCATATAAACTCAAACATTTTCAAAACCGTATATGTACGCTACTGGTACAAGCTTAAAGGACACCTGTCATCAGGTCTGTGTCACTTTTCCTGTCACTACTACCTGTTGGAGCAGCTCACAAGGATCCCATCCCAGCCTTTATCTAGTTATTTCATACATTATTCATTGTAAAATCATCTATTTTTTATCATGTAAATGAGGCTGGTCACATGGTCAGAGGCAGTGATGTCACCCCTGCCCCCCCTCCCCTCTCCTCCCCCTGCTCATGTCTGTGTGTAATGTAAATCTCTCCTATACACACACAGGCTGCAGGGGGCGTGGCCACCAGCACCAGGAAGCACACCATTATACAGCCTCACATCATTATACAGGCTGTCAGTCATGCACTGGGGGTGTGGCTGTACCTCCCACTCATGAATAGAGTGGACAGCTTGAATATGCTAATGCTTCATTGGACATTTCACAGGTCATTTGCATACAGCTTTAGGACCTCATTGCTTAGGTTTACAGGCATGTAGAGGGACAATGAAGGGATAGAGGCAATGCTCTCTAATGGCAGTTTATGAAAATATATTTAGTTTAGGGGGGTTATTTTGCATGACAGGTTCTCTTAAAACAATCATGGTAGAAGATGAGGGACTTGTTGGAGAGGATGGGATTGGTATTAGGGTGTCAGAGTCTAATTCTGCGGCTGGAGTAGATTTTTTGAAGTAGGCATCAAGGGAGGTTTGTACTGTGCCTTTCTTTTTCTCATCATAAATAACCCTGTAGCATCTTAGGCCTTCAGTAACTGCGCGGTACACTTTGCTGAACCTCTCTGTATCAGGATCCTGCTCCTCTAACTTTGCCATACCTGCTTCAATGAGACTAAAAGCATCGGCTAAGTCTCTTGTACAAAATTTTTTCGACTTTGGACTTTCCATGTCCTGGTTTTCCTCACTAAATTCTGAGATTTGCTGCTCAAGTTCCATAAGGTCTTCATTGGTTAGTTCTTTGCCATGGGAGCTCAGTAACTCTTCAACATCATTTTCATTGATGTTCAACTGGAGATCATTACCAATAGCAACCACAGCTCTCATGGTTTCAGCGATTTCATCAGCTGTAAACCCCAAAAACTCTTGAGTGAATTGGGGGCACAACTTGTTCCAAACTCCTCTCATATTTGTCTCTTTTAATTCATCCCAAGAATCAGCAATATTTTTGATGGCATCATAAATATTAAAGCTCTTCCAGAACTCCCTCAAGGTCATTTCATTGTTTTGCGTAGCCCTGACAGCTTGTGAGAATGTCCTTCTTAAGTAATATGCCTTAAAGGAGGCTATGACTCCTTGGTCCATTGGTTGAATTATGTATGTGGTGTTTGGGGGTAGAAATACCACTTTTACATTGGGGTGCCTGTCGTCTAAAGTGTTTGGATGTCCAGGGGCATTGTCAAGGAGAAGAAGAATTTTGAATGGAATATTTTTGCCTAAGCAATAACGTTTAGCTGCAGGTACAAAATGGTTCAAAAACCAATCCTGGAAAATTGCTGCTGTAACCCAAGCCTTTGAATTTGCTCTCCAAATAACAGGAAGAGATGCTTTAATGACATTACGCAGTGCCCTGGGATTTAGGGAGTGATACACCAGCAAAGGCTTGAGCTTTAAATCCCTAGATGCATTACCCCCAAGTAATAAAGTCAGCCTGTCCTTTGATGCCTTATGCCCTGGTGCGTTTTTTTCCTCTTTGGAAATGTATGTTCTCTCAGGCATTTTTTTCCAAAACAATTCAGTTTCATCTACGTTAAAAACTAGGTCTGGCAAATAACCTCCTTCATCAATAATCACTTCCAATATCTTGGGAAAGGCACTTGCAGCACTTATGTTGGCACTTGCTGCTTCACCTTGAACTTTAATATTATGCCCTTTCTTTAAAGCGATTGAACCAGCCCTTACTTGCAACAAAATCTTCATTGCAATCTCCGTCACCTTCTATATGTGCAGCTTTTAAATAGTTGAAAAGGCTTTGTGCTTTTTCTTGCACTAAAGAAAGACTAATGGGCATATTACGTTGATTTTGGTCTTCGATCCAAATTACCAATAGCCGTTCCATCTCGATAATTAACCACTACGTTGCTTGGTAATAATTGTAGCATTCATTGGAGTACGTCCTTTCACATGCTCCATTATTCTACCTTTATCTATTAAAATTGTTGCAATTGTTGACCGACTGTAACCTAGCTCTCTGCCAATGGATGATGGAGTTTCGCCTCTCTCTGACCTCCTTATTATATGTACTTTATTTTCCATTGTGATGGTTTTCCTTTTCTTTGCTGTATCACCAGCACTTGCTTCATATTTGTTTTTAGAAGGCATATTGTTTCTAGGTGCAAAACATACAGTACCTATAAAGAAACACCTTTACTGTTTCAATTGTTCTGTATGCCTGAGCACTGTAGGAAGAAACACCGCCTCTGTGTCTGGGCACTGTAGGAAGAAACATCACCTCTGTGCCTGGGCACTGTAGGTAGAAACACCGCCTCTGTGTCTGGGCACTGTAGGTAGAAACACTGCCTCTGTGTCTGGGCACTGTAGGAAGAAACACCGCCTCTGTGTCTGGGCACTGTAGGAAGAAACATCGCCTCTGTGTCTGGGCACTGTAGGAAGAAACATCACCTCTGTGTCTGGGCACTGTAGGAAGAAACACCGCCTCTGTGTCTGGGCACTGTAGGAAGAAACACCGCCTCTGTGTCTGGGCACTGTAGGTAGAAACACCGCCACTGTGTCTGGGCACTGTAGGTAGAAACACCGCCTCTGTGTCTGGGAACTGTAGGGAGAAACACCGCCTCTGTGTCAGGGCACTGTAGGAAGAAACATCACCTCTGTGTCTGGGCACTGTAGTAAGAAACAACGCCTCTGTGTCTGGGCACTGTAGGTAGAAACACCGCCTCTGTGTCTGGGCACTGTAAGAATGCGCTGGCCAGGACCCTGTTCGTATCTACGAGTTGTTCGTAACTCGGAACCGCGTAAGTCGGGGACTGCCTGTATAAACTATTTTATAAGAATTAATAAAAGTTATATTTTAGCTTACACACTCACAACTTTTCCCTTCCCTCATCACTTTCTTTTCCCTAACAAAGTAAGTAGATCTTACAGGTGGTTTACATCGTGAGTGTATATTATATTGTATGAACACGACCCTTTGTTCATTTAGCCTTCTCCATTCACCCACAGCCGACGCATGTCGTATTACTACATTACGCATTGGTAAGGGGTTAAACAAAAGCTTCCTGGAACCCCTAACATGTTCCTCCATACAGTAATAAAACCCTTGATTGACCAAATTCACAGACAACAAATGTGAAAATCTTACAATGTTTACAGAGTACCAGATAAGATCTATGGGGAAGATTTATCTTTAGGCAGTTGTTTGCACAGACGTTTATGTGTTAGCCTGGCGGGTTATATGAGTTTTAAATGTATCGATGTATCAGCAAATTCCCTGTGTAAAAACAAGTTAAAACAAAAACCTCTAAAATTTTGCATAAATGTTAAAATTGCTCAAGATTGAGACAATTGAATGTAAAGAAAGGCGGAATAAAAACAACTGAAAAGAAATTTAAACCCTGAGGGAAAAAAACCCACACAGACCAGACTGAGCAATTTGTAAGCCAGCAACATGCAGGCTGCTGACAGAGTGCTTGGTAGCATTAATACATGAAATTTTGCAGGAGAGACGGTCAGTCCCAAGCACCAACCCTACAATGCCCTTTTGAAAATTCTCAGTTGATTGCACTGCCTTGCACACCCAAGTAAGTTTTAATGCTGTGGTGGCCTTTTTTCCTGATATTGCATTTTTTTTCTCACCAAAAAAATACAAAAACTGTGGCTGTGCAAAGAAGCGACATACGACTAATGATAAATCTCCCCCTATATGAGTATTCAATCCTAGGTAATTATCTCATATGAAGTGCTTCATGTCATAAATCTTGTATTTTGTGATTTTTGCCATCACTTCCATGCATTCACATTAAATCTAATTCATCTTCTCTGTACAAATATTTATTCAATAGGATGTTATTAAAAAGGTCTCCCTCTTAGAAACAAAGGACTACCTTCGTAGGATAGCTCCACCCCTGCTGGGATGATTACACAAGTTGATGGTGGTGGCTGTATTTCAGTGTGACTATTTTGTTTTGGAAAACATGGCTACATTTATGCAAAAATATTTTTAAACTGGTAAACCCTTTTTAATAACATGCAATTGAAAAAATTGTAAATATTGAACATGCAACACTGTCAGATGCCAAAGCTAGTGATGAGCAAATCCATTAAAACATCACCTGTTATGAAATAAAAGGTCCACTTTTTTCACTTCAATGGGCGACAGCTCTAGTGGACAAATGGGCCATGGAAAGAATGAAACTTTGTGTCAGGATCAGTGGATCCTCTGGACCACCGCGGGAGATGGAACTAGCCGACACCTGGGACCGGAATCCAAGTGGCACCTGGTTTTCACCAGAGCCCGCCGCAAAGTGGGTTGGACTTGCTGCGGCAGGATACCACCAGGTCGTTCCCAGGCGCGACCAGCCCGCGGTGGCAGCCGAGGTCGAGGTACCTTAGCAGAAGACAGTCTCGTAGTCAGGTCCAGGCTCGGGGTCAGGGCAGACGGCAGATATGCGAGGTCAAGTCCAAATCCGGGGTCAGCAACGGGAGGTCCAGGCAGGTGGGAACGGGAACACAGGCACACGGAACACAGCAACACGGAGAAACTCAGGTAACACGGGAACACAGGAATGCAGGAATACACAGGAACGCAGGAATACACAGGAACGCAGGTAATCACCAGGAAACTTTCTCTAAGGCTGTGAGACACAAAGATCCGGCAGGGAACACAGGAAGAGGCAGGATTCTTAAAGGTGAGGTGTTCAGCCAGTGCACCAATTAGCGGTGCGCTGGACCTTTAAATTTTCGGAAGGAGCCGCATGCGCGCCCTAGGAGGCGGGGACACGCGCACACGGCAGTCTGGGCAAGAGCAGGAGCTGGGAGAGGTGAGTGAGACCGGGAAGCAGCGGCGGCACATGGAGGAGCACGGATGCGCCCGCGATCCGAGACAGGGATCGCGGGAGCACCCGTGACACTTTGTTAACATTGGAGGACATCAATCCTTTTGTTCTTTTTCTTTGTTTTGTGAGATTATTTTTTTCAGTTTGTGCCTTTTTAGGTGCAGAATCAAGCAGCGTACCAAAGTTAGCGGCCTCCAGGATGTAACTCAGTGTGCCGTATTTATCTTCGTAGCCCAGATGTTTGTTAAACTTATGAAACTTTTGGGCTTGGAATTGTCCCATTCTTCCACCCAATAAGTCCCAAAACAGAGCATGCTAGACCCAGACTTACTTTTGTTAAACTACTTTTTCGGACTAAAAAGCCAAACACCACAAAAAGTTGCAAAAGTGAGACTTAACAGGCATCTCATCACATGTATCACAAAGGGGAAAAAAAACTTAAAATACATTGCAATGATAAAGTAGGCCAACTTCATGAAACTTGAAAAAGTGGCAACCTAAAGACTATGATACATGTGCCCCTTTAAGTACATTAAAAACCATGTGAGGACTTATATTAACCCGTTGGAAACTTGTTGCAGTCAAGCCTGTAAGATAAAGTTTCACGCTGCCAGTGGTTTTAATTAATAATAATGATAATATTAACCACTTAACACTCTGCACCATAGCTCTACGGCGCAGAGGTGCGGGGAGTGTATGAAGAGGGCTCACGGGCTGAGGCCTCTTCATACAAGGGTGGGGGTTGTTGCATATTGCAGCAAACCCCCACCGCTAATAACCGCTAATCACGGCTATTAACCATTTCCGATCGTCGCTTCCGCAAACATCATCGGGGGGCGGCGATTGGTTGCTATGACAGCCTCGGGTCTTCGTCAGACCCAAGGCTGCATGGTTTCTGTAGATTCGTTACAATGAAACAGTGGCACATTGTAATGAATGTTATGCAAAAACGCCATGTACTGCAATACAGTAGTATTGCATTTTTACACCATTTTACATCACATAAAAATGGAATAAAAAGTGATCAAAATGTTGCACAGACCTCAAATGATAGCAATGGAAACGATGGCTCATTTTGCAAAAATGACTCCTCACCTAGCTCCATACCCCAAAGTATGAAAAAGTTATTAGCGTCAGAAGATGGCAAATACAATCGTTTAAATGTATTAAAACGCAATAAAACCTATATAAATTTGGTATAACAGCGATCGTACCGAACCAAAGAATAAAGCAGAGTTGTTGGTTGGAGCGCACAGTCAAAGTCGTAAAAACTGAGCCCACAAGAACGTGACGCACATGCATTTTTTTTTTTTTCAATTTTCCCACATTTGGAATTTTTTTCCAGCTTCCCAGTACAAGGCATGGAATAATAAATAACATGATGGAAAAGTAAAATTTGTTACGCACAAAATAAGCCCTCACACAGCTCTGTACACAGAAAAACTTGGAGGTTAATTCTCCTTTTGTATTTCATTTGCTAATAATATCTAAAAGGGAAGAATTCTGTGTGGCTTTTCTAAAAACAATATTTCCTACTCTATAACCAGGTATGCAGCTTATTTGAGTTGAAAAGGTTGAAATAAACATTCAAGGGCTTCTGGAGCTGTCGCATATCACAAAAAGACACTTACCTGACACACCTAACATTAATGCCACAAATACTGTATAGCTATAATGTAGCTACAATTTATTAGACACGCTGCTACTTTTAAAGTCAGAGAACTTATCCAAATCATTAAAGAAGGTTACTGGGTGGTGGGGATTTCAAGCAGAAACCTGTGCAGGGCAAAAGCTATTTTTCTTTCAGCTTCAAGAGTGAATAGAAGACATTACTTGATCTATCATTATCAAAGCTATTCCTGGATTATGTATTGAGCCTGACTCACAGACTTGACATGAACCTTCTTTATCTTTAACAGAAATGACAAATATGATTAGAACTAGGTTTTGGTACAGCTTATAATAGTAAACTTATGTTGCACTGTTGGCACATATTAAGTTTATTATTATCTTCTTACTTTTTTCCTCAACACTCAAGTACAATATATCTAGACTTACTCATGTAACAATTTAACAATAACAATAATCCAAAATATAAGTTGGTTGTTCCTCATTAGGTTTCCACAAAACTAAATTTATTTTATCCTTATTTTATGTGTTAAGGCAGCACAAAGTATCATGTGTTTGTAAAATTTAAAGCAAATATTATGTGTTAGGGTTGGGTAACACTGAAGACAGGGGAAGTATGCCCTGAACTCACCCCAACCTCTGTCCCTTCCTATAGCCGCCCCACACTAAACTCTGGGATGACTACTTGGAGACTCTGAATACACTAGCTAAAATATGTATATAAGGACAGATGGATGCATATACTGGACTAACAACTATATAAACTGTATTACAAATTGAAATGTACACTAAATCAAGACAAGAAAAAAAAAAGATAAAAACACTTTTAAAGTACACCAACAATGTGTACCAAGCTACCATGGACCCAATTTAGACTCTATGCTCCCTTGCTTAATCTGCTGCCATAGAAGTCGAAAGTACATATACAACAGGGTGCAAAAAGCGCTCAGATAAAGACCAAGTGGTGACTGGTATGCCTGAGTAGGTCCTAGTACATGTAGGCGCCAAAAACCCAATAATATACAATACCAAAGGTAGTTTTCATAAATCTATGTAGATGGAGCTGTGAGGTACGGTCAGAGAGCTGGGGAGGTGGTAGAACCCACGCGTATTGTCACCTCAGGGTGACTTCCTCAGGGGTAAATAAGTGACGTAAGCGTTTTTATCTTTTTTTTGTCTTGTCTTGATTTCTTGTATGTTCCAATTTGTAATAAACTTTATGTAATTGTCTGTCCAGTTTACGCATCCATCTGTTCTTGTATAAGTATTTATGCCTTTTTGGGATGCGCAGACGCATTTGTTAGCACCTAAAAGCAGAGAGCAAGCGATGAAGGGATTTCAAACACTGGCACAGGTGACTAGTGAAGCTGCAATTCATGCAGCCAGAACCCCACCTCCAGAACTTTGTTGGAGCTGGATAACTTCTGGGAATTAACCCCTCATGGTGCAGAACAACAAGAGTGACAAGAAGTAAGCTATAAAATGTTTATTTACAGTTTGTAGAAACCTATGAAGGGGATATATATGCATGTGGAATAAGGGTTATCTGGTCACCTAATTGTAACTTTTTGACAAATATACCAAATACCGTATTTTTCAGACTACGGTATAAGACGTACAAAGAATTGTCAGGCTTGCAGGTGTGGATCCTCTGCACCACTGCAGATGATGACACAAGTCACTACCTAGGACCGGAGTCTAAGTGGTACCCGGTTTTCACCAGAGCCCGCCGCAAGGCGGGTTAGATAAACTGCGGCGTGGTACCACCAGGTCGTTCCTCAGTCGTTACTTGTCTGCAGTAGCGGCCAAGGTAGAAGTACAGAGACGGCTGACAATCTCGTGGTAGAAGTCCAGGCACAAGGTCACGGCAGGCGGTAGAGGTGCAACGTTAGAATCCGGTCCAGAGTCAGCAACAGGAGGTCCAAGCAGAAGGGTACGGGAACACAGCACACACGACAGCAGCACGGAGGAACACTGGTACACGGGAACACGGAGGAGGTCAGGTAACACTGGAACATGGAGGAAGTCAGGTACACAGGAGACACAGGAACGCAGAAGACACAGGAACGCAGGAATCGCAGGCAAATCGCAGAATAGCTTTCTCTCAGGCTGTGAGGCACAAAGATCCGGCAAGAGTGTGAGGAAGGTGCAGGATTTTTAAAGGGGAAGTGATCAGCCTGTGCACCAATTAGCAGTGCACTGGCCCTTTAAATTTCCTGAAGCGATTCCGGAGTGGGGAGAGGTGAGTCGCGCCGGCACCGCGCCTGCGAGCCTCGGGGAGCACGGGTGAACCCGCGACCCGCGATATGGGTCGCAGGACCACCCGTGACAAGAATCCTTTGATTTGATCAGAAAACAATGGTGCGCCTTAGTCTAGTGTGCCTGATATATGAACCATACTTACAGACAACAGCTGACCTGAACTGTGCACAGGTCTGCCACCTGGTGGCCATTCATCCTTCATAATCCGGTGCGCTTTATAATCTGGTGCCCCTTATTTAAGAACCTAGACGTTTTAGCAGGCATTTATTGAAGTTGCACCTCATAATCTTTTGCGCCTTATAGTCGGAAAAATAGGGTACTATACCCAGAGGAAAGCCAACACTGTATAATCCCCTGAACATACTATCCCCACTGTGAAGTTTAGTTTAGCATCATGCTGTAGGGATGTTTTTTTTTTCTCCAGCAGAGGCTGGAAAGCTGGTCAGACTTGATGGCAAGAATGGTGAAGAACAATATAGGGCAACCCTGGAAAAAAAACTTTTAGAGGTTGCAGAAGACTTGAGTTTGGGGCATAGGTTTACCTCCTAACATTACGGAAAACTTAAACATCTAGCTAAAGCCACAAAGGAATAGCTAAACTCAAAGCATATTTATGTATTAATTCCTTCACTCTCTGTGCCGGCTATATGAAGAGGACTCACAGGCTGAGCTGTCTTCATAAAGAGGTGCGGTATGCTGCTTAATGCAGCACGCACCCACCACTAATAACGGCTATAAGTGCTAGCACCGATCGCGGGTATTAACCCTTCCGATGCCGCTGGTTAAAAGACGGTAATAAAAAGTGATCAGATGATCCCTCAAAATGGTGGAAATGAAAAAGTCATCTCATTTCACAAAAAAATGACACTTCACACAGCGCCATACACCATAGTATAAAAAAGTTATTAGCTCTCAGAAGATGGTGATTTTTTTCATACACATTTGTTTAATTTTTAAAAATGTATTAAAACGCAATAAAACCTATATACATTTTGTATCACTGTGATCGAACTGAACCAAAGAACAAAGCAGAGGTGTTATTTGGAGCACACAGTAAAATTTGTAAAAAAACTGAGCCCACAAGAAAGTGACGCAAATGCATTTTTTTTTGCCAATTTCACCACATTTGGAATTTTTACCAGCTTTCCAGTACATGGCAGGAAATAATAAATAACATAACTAAGAAGTAAAATTTGTTAGACAATAAAGCCAATACATAGCTCCATAATGAAGTTATGGATTTTTTAAGGTGGATATTGAAAAGTGAGTGAAAAAAGGGCTTAATCAAAGGGCATACCTAAATTTTACTGAAGAAGGAATTTCTCTTTACTAACCAAATCTAACTGAGCTAGGGCTATTTTACAAAAAAGGATGGGCAAAAATTCTACATATGTAAAACTGGTAGCAAAGGTATTGGATCAGGAAGGATGAATGCACACCACACCAAACATTTTCTAATTGACGGATAATATTCTTTATATTTCACAAAAATGTAAGACTTTGAGTTGCCCTATCACGTAAATGTTTTTTTTTTTTTTTTGCAAAGCCACTGTATTTTTTTATTTAATGTCCATGGAGTTTTTTTTTGAGGCTCACGGAATTTTTTTTCAACAAATGTTGAATCCAATTTAAGTTAACACGTCACATCCCTACAGATATTTGAATATATTATATGTATTAAAAGTTAGCTGTGTGTGAGCGCTGTGCATATCAGGCAGTGAGGAAGAGATAATGGTGGCACCCTTTGCCCTGTCCTATGCATACTGGAGTGAGCTGGGAGATAATTCACAGACTTCAAATAAAGAAAGCTCTGTGCCTGCAGCAATAAGCAAAGATATACTTACAATGTAAGCTTTTTGCTATATGCAGTGTATAGGGCTGAGGACAAAACAAAAATCAGAGCAGCCAAACATATAGAATGTAATTATCACTTCAAATAATGTTTACATATTTTATTTGTTCTAAAACCCCTAAAAAAAGTTTAGTTAAATGTCAGTTTTGATATATGTTCTAGAGACAGGACCTTCTCTACCATTCAGTTTATGATGTGTCACTGAGATGTTATAAAACTAGTTATATAAAACCTGGATTTGCTCACAAACATATAAAAAAACTAGATTTATAAAAACTAGTACAATGGGCCTAGTGTTTTCACTTTCTTTGTGCAAGTTACTACACAGTGGGGCACATTTACTTACCTGTCCCTGCGTGATCCCCGAGGTGCGTTCCCCGACGAGAATGCACATCTGCCGCGATTCACTACCAGTGTGCGCCTGATATCCTGCATCTGTCGCTCCTCGCTCAGGTCTGCAGGAGTTCATCTTCTTCTTCCCGGTGCATGTAAGTGCTTGGCTTGCGTCACAATTTAAATGTTAAGTCCCACGCTTAGTCCGAATCAGTCAGATTGTTTGACGGCCCGCCCCCTGATTTGTGTCGGATGAAAGCCAACGCTGATGCGCCAAAATTTGATCGTATGCACCAAAATCCCCCTTTAAATGTGGCGCAAATTGGAAATCAATGGAATATATAGGACGATAGCGCGGTCCGCGGACCCTTAGTAAATGAGCCCAATTTTGAATTAGTGTCACATGCTCTTAGTTGAACAAAACGCAAAGGAGGAACAATATATGCAAAAAATGCTCCATATGGGCACATGAAAAAGCTAATGAATAAAACAAAAAGAAACATGTGCTATACCAAAATACAATCTTTATTAGTACATACACAGATCACACCAAAAATAGAATAAAAACATTTAAAAAGGATCAGAATCCTCTATACAAAAACACAGGGAGGGTAGGGCATATGATAAATACCCATCAAGACAACATCTCCCTGTACAGCCCCCAAGCCTTAAACCTGTCCAGCTATAGCAATACAAAAAAATGTCAGAAGTAACAAAATGTACTACAACAATATGGCAAAAAATAAAGCCAGTGTACAGGACATGGTAAAACAGTATGTGAAAATAGTTACCAATATGACGCTGGGCTGGCAGGCAAAAAGGAAGGGGGGGGGGCTCGAAGAGGCCCCACGCGTATCGCCACTCACAGTGGCTTCCTCAGGGGACCCCCTGTTTTACCATGTCCTGTACACTGGCTTTATTTTTTGCCATATTGTTGTAGTACATTTTGTTACTTCTGACATTTGTTTGTATTGCTATAGCTGGACAGGTTTAAGGCTTGGGGGCTGTACAGGGAGATGTTGTCTTGATGGGTATTTATCATATGCCCTACCCTCCCTGTGTTTTTGTATAGAGGATTCTGATCCTTTTTAAATGTTTTTATTCTATTTTTGGTGTGATCTGTGTATGTACTAATAAAGATTGTATTTTGGTATAGCACATGTTTCTTTTTGTTTTATTCACATGCTCTTAGTTGATCTAGTTAATTTGCAAACAGTTGCACCAATTTTTTCTTGATGTTTCATGCTGTGGGTGGAGTGGGTTCCTCTGTAAGAGGTCTCCAGCAAAGTAAGGTGTGTAAAGCAGCGTTGTAGCTGCAAATGTAATGCCAGTGCCACCACTGTCAGCCATAACCCCCCTGAAATCAAGCCCTGCTACATCTCTTCCATCAGCACTGCTGCTACATCTGGCCCCTTATCCCTGTGACATTTCTCCCACTGAGGTCTCCTACATCTGCCCATAGTGGCCTCAAGTATTCATATTGTCATTCAAGTCAGCTAAGCACCTGCAGTCAAACCCTAGAATAACATAAGCTGATTTTCATACCATACAGTACTATACTGCAGTTTTGTTTAGATGTGGGCCTGTTCCATTTCTATTTAATACTAGTAGTTCATGAACACATGATTTCAGTTCACAAAAGAACAGGAAAAATACTGTACATAAAAAGACCAAATGTTTAAAACATGAAGTGTGTGTAGATCAGTGTAAAGCCAGAAAAGGCATATTCACAGCTGGCTGTAAACGTGAATGCAAAACAGCCCTGAAGCAGCATGATGAATCCACAGAATACTTATTAAAGTCCAAACTAGTATTGGAATACAAATGACCTCATAAGCCTGAAACAACCCAAAGGGTATCTGTTCTCATATAGGAAATAAACACCTCTGTATGTACACTGGACCATTCATTCCTAAGATAATTTGAAGCCAAAGGCAACTTGTAAAGCTACCATAGTCCATCATTTTTATATAATACGGTCAAGTACAGTTGACCTACAAGCGGCATAGTGAAGTAGCAAAAGCTCATAATGAATGTAATTTAAAACAAAGGTTTGATCACAGTGTAATTTAAAAGTAATAACATCTTAAATACTATATAAACCCTCTCTAGAAGACATGCTAAATTGACTCATTCCATTGAACTGTTATTACATACATTTTTATTTGTGCTGGAGCTGTAAATTAGATGTAATAATACACACCCTTCCTGATCCAATTTTTTGAAACCATTAAGATAATTTTACCTTAGAAATGATTTAGTGAAGTCTCACCTTGAGTACTAACTTGTAGGATACCGTAAATATAGTATTGTAAATACAGAATGTTTCGGAATTCAATACGCCTGAAAAATATGCCAGTAAAACATTATTTACAATAGTAATGTGGAAGTTTTAAAAACTGGTTACCTAACAGCCTAACAAGAATTTCCATCTGGGAAATATAATTTTCAAGCTTTGGACTGGACTTCCAAAATCATTGCCACATATTCTTTCAGGACAAAACTATAGTCCTGTGGCAAGGCAATAACTTTCATCATCATAGGTGACTAAAGTGCTGGGAGTGTAAATGATTCTAGAAAAAAATATATATCATAAATAAGCTCCATGTTTTATGGTAATGGGGCTGAATTAAGACCACTGCATCGACATCTGAATGACATCCTTTCTATAAAAAAGGTAGCAGTAGGACAGCATTCTGCCAGCTGTTTCATTCTGCGGGAGGCCAGAATAGCCCAAGCCAGTTGGTAGTGGACATGAGTTCACCAGAAGATAAGTTACATTATTGTTTTGTTAAAGATGGGGTGGGATCACTATATATTATAATCAACCTGAGGGAGATTACTGTATAATATATACTGCAGGGACCGGGGGAAGCAGTGTGTATAATATAAATAACTTGGGGGAGAGCACTGTATTTAGTATAATTAGGGCATGGCTTATATTATAATTATTTAGGAAATGAGTACTGTATACATAGTGTATTTAGGAGGAGGAGTTTTCAGGGAGCCTGGTAAATATTTAGTGGTCACATTGTCATCAGTGGGTTTAGTATGTATCAAATGCAATGGTGCATACATGGTGCAGCAAAAGGAGCAATGCTACATAGCTAGAGTAGTTACTGTGCTAGTTACTGTGACCACAAATATTTGACATATTATCTTTATTTATAACCATATCACATTATTTTTGTCATTCCTGCAAACAAAACAAGATTATTATATTATAATATTATTCTTCTGTTGTGTGAAACAAAAATATCAAGTGTCAAGTTTTAAATGGTTGATAAATCTTCTATGTGTTCTAATGTCTTTGCCCCATTCAATCAGGTTTATGTCTAAACATGCAATAGATTACATTAATAAATCCCCCACATAACATCATACTGTATTGCTGAAGGGTATTCATATTTCTTTCTGGGAAAAAAATACTTATCTGTGATTTATTAAACACTGTAAACAGCCAGAGAAATTGCTGCAGGTTAAAAGTCCTGAATTAGCCATGCACAATGTATCAGTGAGTGTAAAGAAAGAATAATTTTTCTGCACCATTGAGGCAAATTATTACATCCTTAGAAATGGGTAAAGATCACTTTTGTCAAATATGCATAACATGCTATGATGCCTATCCTTCTAGATTTATTAATGGGGAACACTGCTAAGATGCACAAGATCAATGAATCTCTCCACCATGCTGTGTATGTTTTTTAAGTTTTGACTAAATATTTACAATTTAAATAGTTGCCTGTTGCTTAACCCCTTCTTGCATAAGGATGTAAATGCACATCCTAACATCCAATTATGCTATGAAAATGGAGAGGGCTCACAAGCTGTATAATACAGTATAATGCAGCAGACACCTGACGTTGACTGCTGTAATTGGTACTGACACTGAGCTTTGCCATTATCCTGTTAGATACCTCAGTCTCACATGACTGCAACACCAAAACAGTGACAGCAATGGACACTTGCTTGAGACTGGGATTTCTATATACACCTCGTCAGAAGATATCCAATCGGTGTGTAATAGAGGAGAGAAGAAAAAGAGAAAGCGCAACCGTACCGGATGCCTGAAGAAGGCTCCAGTACGGAGCAGAAACGCATAGCATTTTATTGTTTTAACAATCTTTTAAAAGAAATATCTTTTATTTTGTAAAATAAAAAAGTACTCTTTTTGAGCCATTTATACTTGCCTATCGAGGATTTTCTAAGCACCAACACTCCTGCCTCCATTCGGGTTTTTCTACAGCAATGGACACGGCAATATTGGTTCCATTTGGCACCCCCTGTGACGTCATCAAGATGTGCAGATTAGTCTGTGAGTCTGTGAGGCTCCTAACACTGCCATTTGGTGGTCTATACCTCATTCTGCCATAGCTTTTGATTTATCCTGAGATTTTACTCAACTAATATAAAAGTACAATGACTTCCGAAACCAGGTCTCTGCTCTTTCTCGGGCAGTGAGAAAGGAGTAACACACATTTACTCCTCACTGCACGAGCACCTCAGTCCCTGATTTATTATGCTGCCACACTGGAGGAGCAGATAGTGAGCTGTCACTACGCACAGACCCCTCCTCCTGGTCATGACAGACATCAGGGGCCACCAATCAGCTATCAGCAGCTGCTTAAGCGTTATTACTAGAGATGAGCGAGTATACTCGTCCGAGTATACTGCTCGGTCGAGTATTAGCATACTCGGACCGGCTCGTTACTCGGACGAGTATCTCGCCGGCTCGAGATCGAGCAGTAAATTAATAAAATAAATTGAATAAAAGTATTTTTATTGTAAAAAAAAAATATTACACATGTTTGCAGATGTTTTACTTGTAAGAACACATTGAAATAACACTATTCTTCACTTTCCAGGTGTTCGCGCGTGTCTCCCGCTAAGTTAGGAGATGTTCGGAACATCTGGAATGTGAAGAATATTGTTCTTTCAATGTGTTCTGCACTTAAATGGTCCTGTATTCACTGTTTTTAATGTTTTAATTCTATTCTTCACTTTGCAGCTGTGCGCGCGTATATCCGAACCTATCGGGAGACACGCGCGCACACCTGCAAAGTGAAAAATAGAATTAAAACATTAAAAACAGTGAACACAGGAGCATTTAAGTGCAGAACACATTGAAAGAACACTATTCTTCACATTTCAGATGTTCGTGCACATCTCCTAACTTAGCGGGAGACACGCGCGAACACCTGCAAAGTGAAGAATAGTGTTATTTCAATGTGTTCTTACAAGTAAAACATCTGCAAACATCTGGAATTTTTTTTTTGCACTGTTCTTTTACTGTTCAGTTTTATTAAAAAAATGCTCGGGTCTCCCATTGACTTCAATGGGGCTCGTTATTCGAGACGAGCAGTCGAGCATCTGGAAAAGTTCGTCTCGAATAACGAGCACCCGAGCATTTTAGTGCTCGCTCATCTCTAGTTATTACCCTAACATAACACAGGCTACTCTCATGTGAGCGGCGGCGGGAGCTCAGGGTAGATGGAGAGCTTCTGCGCACCCCACGATGGCTTCCAGTACAAGATAAAAGGTACAAAATAAAAATGTATTACATTTACACACACAGTGCACCTCATTACATCACTGCAATGTGTACATACATATAGAATACCACTGGACTGAAGAACTACAAATCCCAGCAGTTAAATGAGATGCTGAAAGTGGTAGTTCTTCGAATGACTGTATTTAGTATTGCTGTAGATTAAGGGTGCTGTCACACTTAATGCTTTGACTCTAGAAACTGTTTAGAAAGGCGGGGCTCAGCCTGATTGCATATGCGCTTCTATGCAAACGCATGCGAACGTTAACCCGTAGCCCGTGTCTTGTATTGTCCAAATGCAAGGGCTGAAGGAATCAAAGTGTTACGTGTGACCACAGCCTCAGTATTAGCAACAGACTGCACGTTGTGTGTGACCGTAGCCTCAGTATTACCAACAAACCCTCCCTCCCATTATGGTGTCTAAATTGCAGATATATCATCACTTCAATGCACATAAACATTTGAATAAAAAGTGATAAAAAGGTTGTACACTTCACAAACTGATATCACTGAAAACGTCAGCTTCTCCAGCTGCGTACATCAAAGTATAAAAAAGTAAGAGCTGTGTGACAATTGTAAAACGCACCTGTAATAAAAATAATGCAACTTTTTTGTCATTTATACAACATTTGGAATTCTGGCTCCAGAATTTTATTAACAATCGGACAACCCCTTTAATAATGAAGACCTTCAGTTTTGCGTTTACTTGCATTGTGTTTGTCTAATATTTACATTTGTTTAATGATCTGAAACATTAATATCTAATATCCAAAATATTTATAAGTCAAGAAGGGGCAAATATTTATTTCACACCACTGTATGTTTATGTTAAATGTATAAATTTCATATATAAATATTATCAAATGTACTGTTCTCCTAATACATTAAGGCATAACAGAATTCATGAATCCCAATAGTGTTAGGTTATTTCATATGTATATTCATTTTATTTGTAGGTTAATTTCATGTATAGGTTTTTCAGTTTGCATTATTAATGTATATCATTTGTAAAGCTTGTTATTGATTATATCAGTTATTATAAGCACACAGTTCCAGGATTATACAAATTCTTATACAGTAAGTACTATTACCAACTTGTTACATAGAGTACTGTAGAACTGTAAAAATGTATTGTCAACTGGTATACCTGAGTACTATCATCTGTAATATAGTGACTGTACCGCCACATGAGCCATTTAGTTCCTATGGTATGCTGGCAACTGTAGTGCTGTCTCTATCTGAGTTTGTTGGATTTCAAGGTAAGTTGAACATAGGCATTCTTGGGCTCCCATGGGAAAACAAATCAATTCACTAACAATTATCTTTAAACGTTTTAGACGATGCATTTTAATAAGTGACTACCATGTAATAGAAACCATTTTTGGAATTTTCCATGTTCCTCCCGCAATAGTAAGGTAAAGGAAGGAACCACATAGTGGTGGGATTTAGCCAATTTGTCTTGCCAAAACAGTGTAAAGGTTTATTCACACATCCTTTTATTTCTTTAGTATGCTTTGCTACTACAGATAGCCTGTCCATTTTTCCACTAATACATTGTCTACAGGGAAAAAAATGATTATTTTTGCCATGATTACAGACCACAGACTTCAATAGACCTCATTGCACACATATAACATTTAGATGAGGGAAAAATATGTTTGTTTGCAAACCATCAGGCTTTTTCTTTGTGTTTCTGAAAAAAATGGAGCAACGGATGCATACAGACATAAAAAAATAGATAGTTTCCAAAATTGATTTGGACAGAATACTATTTTTTTTTTTGCAAAGGACACATCTGTTTGAATGAGCCCTAAAGCTAATGCAGATGCAGTTGCAAATCCACCCCTGCCAATGACACATATGAGGGCTCAATCTACTATACACCAAAGTCTCAGACATAGATTAAAAGTAGAGATGAGTGAGTATACTCGTCCGAGCTTGATGCTCGTTCGAGTATTAAGGTACTCGAAACGGCTCGTTGCTCGGACGAGTATTTCCCCTGCTCGAGATCGAGCATTTAATTAAACAAACACAGTGAAGAACAATGAAGAATAGAATAAAAACAGTGAACACAGGATCATTTAAGTGAAGAACACAGTGAAGAACACAGTGAAGAATAGAGTACAGATGTTCGGCACATCTGCTTACTTGTCGGAAGATACACGCGGAACGGCAGCAGGGAGACATCAAGCAGCACGGGGAGACATCGGGCGCAGCAGAGACACATCGGGCGCAGCAGAGACACATCTGGCGCAGCAGAGACACATCGGGCGCAGCAGGGAGACATCGCGCGCAGCAGGGAGACATCGCGCGCAACAGGGAGACAGCGCGCGCAGCAGGAGACATCGCGCGCAGCAGGAAGACATCGGGCACCAGGGAGACATCGGGCAGCAGGGAGACATCGGGCAGCAGGGAGACATCGCGCGCAGCAGGGAGACATCGGGGAGCAGGGAGACATCGGGCAGCAGGGAGACATCGGGGAGACTTCAGTGGAAGAAGAGGAGCGGATCCCGGGACAGCGTATCTCCCGACAAGTAAGCAGATGTGCCGAACATCTGCAATCTATTCTTCACTGTGTTTTTCACTTAAATGATCCTGTGTTCACTGTTTTTATTCTATTCTTCACTTTTCTTCACATCTGCTAACTTGTCGGGAGATAATATACGCGCGGAACAGTGAAGAATAGATTGCAGATGTTTGCATACATCTGCTAACTTATCAGAAGACATTCTTTTTCAATTAAATAACACATTTTATTCCCGAACCATGGTCCCTTTGAAAAATGCTCGAGTCTCCCATTGACTTCAATGGGGCTCGTTATTCGAGACGAGCACTCGAGCATCTGGAAAAGTTCGTCTCGAATTACGAGCACCCGAGCATTTTAGTGCTCGCTCATCTCTAATTAAAAGTAATCCTGTCACCAGGAATGTAATTCTTTTCTGGTGACAGGTTCCAATAGCCTACAGTGGGTACAGAAAGTATTCAGACCCCTTTACATTTTTCAAGCTTTGCCCCAATGCAGCCAATTGGGAAGTATTTTTTTTGCAATGTACACTCTGCATCATTGTCAGAAAAAATACGGAATGCCTCTGCGTTTGACCACATTAATTGGTTGTACGCCTTCTCGACGCTCCGAGGTATGGGGCTAGAAGGCAGAATTTTAAACGCCATCAGTGCACTATACTCCTCCCCATCAGCTCAGATATTTGCAAATGGTTGATTATCAGATAATTTTTACATTACCAACGGAACACGACAGGGATGCCCCCTTTCCCCTTTATCTTATTGATCGAACCGCTAGCTAGGACTCTACTAGCAACTTCCGGCATATTGGGCATCCAAATAGGGGAGAAAACACATACTACATTCTTATATCCAGACAACATTATGCTTACAATACAAAAATTTAAACCTATCTTGGAAATGCAATGCAGGTCATTGAAAGATTTAGTCAGTTCTTATATTATAAACTCAATATTCAGAAATCTCAAGCTCTTTCCATACACATTCCTTGTGACTCCCTTTACAATTTTAAACAAAAATTCAACTTAAATTGGCAAAAAGAATCAGTCCAATATTTAAGAATCCAGGTTACAAATTCCCCAAATAACTTATATTCACATAACTATGTTCTGCTCCTGAATTCACTCACTAAAGACTGCAGTTCCTTGCCATAGATAGAAACATCATGGCTAGGCTGTATTGCAGCTTTTAAAATGAGCTTATTACCAAAGCTCCTTTATCTCTTTAGGACCCTACCTATACCCCTCCCCAAATCTTATCTCAACAAAATTCAAACTATGATCTCTCAATTTATTTGGGTGGGGAAAGAAACAAGTATTGCAAAAAACATTGATTAAACACAAATTGGCAGGAGGGTTGGGAAACACTGATATCACGGCTATTATTATGTAACTCTTTTATCACCGGCAGCTAAGCAGCATGATGCTTCAGTTTTCACTCCATGGATGCAAATAGAATTTTTTTTCGCTAAGGGATATATGATAGACAACAACAAGATTTATTGATTGGAACGATTATTACTCTTATCTTATTACTCACTTACATATATCCTTCAGTACCCATTAATGCTTGGCTGGCTAAAGGGATGCTATCTCTAGATGCTTTTTTCGAATACAACAAAATATTGGCTCACCAAACATTTAACATTAAACATGGCATTAATATTTCAGATTTTCAATACACTATTATAGAAAGATTTTGTAACAGCATCGGTAATCCTCTTCCATTTTATAACAAAAAGCTCATGGACATTGCGTTCTCTTCAACTAAAAGATTAAAATCACTTTTTCCACCATCACTAATAATCTAATTAATAATCTAATTTTTTCAACATCATATCCCTTAAAAAGTTGGGAAAAAACCCTAGACACTGTCATCTCCCAACAAGACTGGATCACAACTTTTTTGTTAATTCACAAATCTTTAAAAAGTTGCTTACAGTTTGAAGCGGCCATCAAAACTATTCTTAACTGGTATTGTACCCCTGACAAGCATTGCCACATGTGGGTACTTCCCACCTTTGCTGGAGGGGTTGTGGAGCTAGCGGAACCCTGTATCATATTTTATGGTCCTGCCTCTGTATATCTCAGTTTTGGCATAGAGTATTCCAATTATTAAGTGAATTATTTCAATGCAGGCTTTCTGTCAACCCCAAAGGGGCACTGCTATTAATAGATTAGCCACTAAGTTATACCAACAAAATGCTGTCAACTAAAGTTCTTACAATTGGCAAGATCCTGATAACAAAGAGATGGAAAACTTCTTCTATTCCTAAACTCTCATAACTGAAATTAATCAGATATACTCATATGAAGTGGCATTGGCATATGGTTTTTTGAAATCCCACAATCCCTTCAAAACATGGCAGCCCTAGATGTCTTTCACATTGACTGTTGATTTATAGCATCAGATATGCTGTTCAATACTATGTACTTACTAAGTATACTGGATTGCATGCTTTAATTTGTTAAAAATCAATAAAAACTATTGAAACAGAAAAAAAAATGAAATGTACATTTTTGCTAATTTAAACAAGAAAAACTTAAATATCATATGGTCATAATTTTTCAGCCCCTTTGCTCAGTATTGTGTAGAAGCACCTTTTGAGCTAGTATAGCCATAAATCTTCTTGGAAATAATGTATCAAATTTTTCACACTTAGAATTGAGGATCATCTGCCATTCTTCCTTGCAGATGCTCTCCAGTTCCCTTATGTTGGATGGTGAACGTTATTGGGCAGCCATTTACAAGTCTCTCCAAAGGTGCTGAATTGCTTTTAGGTCAGGGCTATGGCTGGGCCAGATTTGTTCTGAAGCCACTGCTTTGTTATTTTAGCTGTGTGCTTAGGGTCATCGTCTTGTTGGAAGGTGAATCTTTGGCCCATTCTGGTGTCCAGAGCACTCTGGAAGAGTTTTTCATCAAGGATATCTCTGTACTTTGCCACTTTCATCTTTCCTTAAATTGCAACCAGTTGTCCTGTCCCTGCAGCTGAAAATGCCCAATAGCATGATGTTTACACCACCATGTTTTACTGTTGGGATTGTATCTGGCAGGTGATGAGCAGTGCCTGGTTTTCTTCTCACATACTGCTTAGATTTAACACCAAAATGTTCAATCTTTGTCTCATCAGAACAGATAATCTTTTTTCTCACAGCTTTCCCCATATGTCCTTCATATGTTTTTCAAACTATATGCAGGCTTTCATATTTCTTGCACTGTGGAGAGGCTTCCACACCACACTCTGCCATAAAACCTGGACTGCTGGAGGGCTGCAGTAACCGTTGACTCTGTGGAACTTTCTCCCATCTCTTTACTTTATCTATGCAGTTTAGCCGCTTCTTATTTACCTTTTCCACTTAGGCTCTTCTCCTACGATTGCTTAGTTTGTATCTCAATCCGAAAAAAACACGAGAGTGAACAATGGTTCTTACACACTGAATCCTACAAAGAGGTTCCTTAAAATATTCCATTCTTTATTAAGAATTAATTAAAAAGAAATATAGACAAACAATTTACAACATTTGTGAATATCTATAAATAGTTTAGATCGTTCTTGAAGGTCCACAAAAAACCATTACTACAATACCAATGTTTATACTTGCGTGAGGCACAAATTATACATACACTGCGATAGCTGCCGGTATTATATCAGGTGCAAAGAGAGATTGCAAATGTAAAAGATCGCTCAACTCAAGAAAGTGCCCGTGCATAAGAGAAGGGGAGTCAAGATATACAAATGGGTATGATGAAAGTGTCCAGTCACAATGATTATATGTCCAAAGGGAAAAAAATTCAAAAGTAAGTTTGCTTACCCATAGTATATAAGGTATGTAGAATGGAAACCCCGACGCGCGTTTCGCGTGCCACCGCTTCCTCAGGGGGCCTGTGTGAGTGTGTGTGTACTCTCTCCTTTTTTATGTGCTGGCCGAGTATCACGTGGGAGAGTGGGAACGCCCACCTTATCGGCCGGAACCAGACACACGGGGACCGTCACGCCCACGACCGCGTCATCGTGGGGGCGGGGCCACCGGTATCACATGATCCAGCCGGGTGCGGACGTCACTCACATCTCCCGGCCTGTCTCCTGGTACCGCCCCCGCATCAGCGGCAAGCGCGATCGCGAGTCTGGGAACATGTTACCCAGGGATCGCGAAGCGCCGCCACGGACCGGTGGGCGGAAGCCCAGGAGACCAGGTGTCAGTGCACTCTGCATGTAAAAGAGTTATGTGTGGGAGAATGAATGTAGGGAGGGGGGGGGGGGGGGAAACATGTGAATAACAGGAAAACGCCAAATCCGCATCCTTTTACAGTTATGGGTATCATAAAGTGACAGTGCATGATTAATCCACAGTGTAATAAAGTGCAATGAGTGTAAATTTATAAACAGTGATTGACGACAACAAATAATAAAATATGAACCTAATATTTACAGCCCTAAGGTGCCTAGTGCACGGTATGCAAGATGTATGATCTGGTGAACATTAAATACAGTAATGACAAAAAATTATTATTTTCGGTGAACAAAAATATATATATTATCGTATTCCATGCTGTGCAGGGTGCCATCGTAAATTGAGATCGGCCACCCGACCCAGCAATGGATATACTCTGAGGTATATGTGTGCAAAAACATTTGTGCAAAGAATCACAGTGAACACATAAAAAAGTGCATGTGCAAAAAAGTGCAATGTGTGCTGCTACATTTTGTATTGAACTACCACTCATACTACCACGCATGCTGCCACTCATACCTTAACAATTTAAAACCGTAGATAATACAACAAAAAAAAAAAAAAAAAAAAAAAAAAAAAAAAAAAAAAAAAATAATATATTGGAAAGGATGTTAGAACCATGAATAATACAAAAAAGATATTAGTGAGTCCCAGGTTATTATACCCAAAGAAGTCCATAACCGTATATAGAAGTTTTTTATTTCTCTTTTCTTCTCCTTTTCTCTTTTTCTTTTCTTCTCTCTCTTTCTCTTTTTCCCCTTTCCCCTTTTCTCTCTCTTTCCTTACTTCCTCCCTCTTTTCCCACTTTTTCTTCTACTCCAACGAAGTTCATCCGGTGTTCATTCTTCCACAACTAGATCGCCACATACACGACACAGGTGAATACATCATAATGGTGTTTTCTTCTATCTACAAAAAAGATTTCCAAATGTTTTTTTTAAAAATTAATAATCATATAAAAAAAACACACACATAACGTTAAAACCAAAACACAAGCGTGGGAAAGATTTCAATGTATAATATATAACAGTTAGAATTCTAAACGGCGAAAGGTGGAACAGGGCAGTCCCAGATAAAGCACCCAAAGCAAGAGGGCAATGTTAGACCCTACGCTCTACAAGAATGGAGAGAATGTCAAGGCCTCATTCAGACCTTTTGGGATCTTAGTATCCAGGAGCACAATCCAGTTGCATTCTCTCTGTGCAAGAAGTTTTTTAATGTCGCCGCCTCTAATACCCATGTGGATCATCTCAATCCCGCGGACTTTGAAGGACTGAGGGTCGCTGTTGTGGTATAATTTAAAATGACGGGGTATTGTTTTGAGTTGACTTACTTCCACTGGGGTCATGGTTTTTTGGGTTTTAATTATGTCCCTCACATGCTCTCGTGTGCGAACCCGTAACTCCCTGGTGGTCAACCCTATGTATATTAACGGGCAGCTGCATGTTGCATAATAGATCACGTTCGTACTGCTACATGAAATGTACTCTCTAATTTTAAAAGTTCTGTTCCCGTCTGAGGTAGTGAACTCCTGTGTTCTGAGGATGTTTCTGCAGGACAAACAATCTCCACAGGGGAAGCACCCCTGTCTCTTATTTCCCTCTCCGAAAGGTTTTTCGATTTTGGGCATATAGTGGCTCCTCACTAGTAAGTCCTTCAGGTTTCTGCTACGTCTGGCAGTCAGGGCTGGTCTATCTTGTAAGACCTCCCTCAGTGTGATATCAGTCTGCAACACCGGCCAGTATTTCGTCAGAATCGATCTGATCTCGGGCCACTTCTCATTATATGTCGCGATAAATCGAACACAGTTGTCTTCACTCGCTTTCTTCTGTTTCTGTGCAGAGCCCGGTATCAACAAGTCACATCTTGATTGTCGTCTTGCCCTATTAAATCCTTCTTTGATACATCTATTGCTGTATCCTCTGTCCCTAAACCTGTCTGTTAAATCACGGGATTGTCGCCTGAAATCTGTCTCTGACGAGCAGAGACGACGGGCCCGTAAAAATTGACCTATCGGAATTGCCCTTATCGTGGATGGGGGGTGAGCAGATGAAGCATGCAACAGCGAGTTCACCGCTGTAGATTTCCTGTACATATCAGTCTGCAAGACATCATCAGGACCCACCTTAATCTGTATGTCCAAGAAGTCCACCTCCGTTCGGCTGTATTTATAGGTAAGTTTGATGTTAAATTTGTTCCGGTTTAATTGCTGCATGAAGCAAGCCAGGTCATCTTCGGTCCCCTGCCATATAAATAAAACATCATCAATATAGCGCAGCCAGCACTGCACATGGTGGGCCAGCTGCACCCCGTCGTCGCCAAAAAGCCCCCTCTCCCAGAAACCGAGAAAGAGGTTGGCGTACGACGGAGCGCACGCCGCCCCCATGGCAGTGCCGCGTTGCTGTAAATAAAATGTGTCTTTAAAGACAAAAAAATTATGCGTCAGGGCAAAGGTCAAGAGTTCCATTAGTAAGTCGGCCAGAGGATGTCCTATTGAGCTGGAATTCAGAAAGAACTGTACGGCATTTAGGCCATCCTCATGGCCAATGCACGTGTACAACGACTCTACGTCGGCCGTGACCAACCACATATCAGGGTCTATTGAGATCCCATTGATCCTTGTCAGGACGTCCATGCTGTCCCGTACATAGGACGTCCTGACAACTACAAACCTGGGATGACGTCGTTTTTAAAGCGGCGGACAAGGGGGGGAATGTGGTAATTTGGCCGAAACCGAAATATGAAAAAGAGGTCTATAGACAATTGAGGGATAAACAGACTTACTCTAAATTGCCCTATAACCCAATACATATATTCAATCGACAACTTATTTCCCTTCTGGATACTGCATTGGAGAACGGAGTGATCCCAAAGAAAGTTTTTAAAGGATTAAAAGTGGACGATCCGAAAGTCCCGACCCTATATTTACTTCCCAAGATACATAAGGATCCTGTTGATCCTCCGGGACGCCCGATTGTCTCGGGTTTGGGCGGTATATGTGACCCTTGTTGCAAATTCATTGATTTTTATTTAAAGCCACTAGTCGAATGTCTCCCCTCCTATGTACGGGACAGCATGGACGTCCTGACAAGGATCAATGGGATCTCAATAGACCCTGATATGTGGTTGGTCACGGCCGACGTAGAGTCGTTGTACACGTGCATTGGCCATGAGGATGGCCTAAATGCCGTACAGTTCTTTCTGAATTCCAGCTCAATAGGACATCCTCTGGCCGACTTACTAATGGAACTCTTGACCTTTGCCCTGACGCATAATTTTTTTGTCTTTAAAGACACATTTTATTTACAGCAACGCGGCACTGCCATGGGGGCGGCGTGCGCTCCGTCGTACGCCAACCTCTTTCTCGGTTTCTGGGAGAGGGGGCTTTTTGGCGACGACGGGGTGCAGCTGGCCCACCATGTGCAGTGCTGGCTGCGCTATATTGATGATGTTTTATTTATATGGCAGGGGACCGAAGATGACCTGGCTTGCTTCATGCAGCAATTAAACCGGAACAAATTTAACATCAAACTTACCTATAAATACAGCCGAACGGAGGTGGACTTCTTGGACATACAGATTAAGGTGGGTCCTGATGATGTCTTGCAGACTGATATGTACAGGAAATCTACAGCGGTGAACTCGCTGTTGCATGCTTCATCTGCTCACCCCCCATCCACGATAAGGGCAATTCCGATAGGTCAATTTTTACGGGCCCGTCGTCTCTGCTCGTCAGAGACAGATTTCAGGCGACAATCCCGTGATTTAACAGACAGGTTTAGGGACAGAGGATACAGCAATAGATGTATCAAAGAAGGATTTAATAGGGCAAGACGACAATCAAGATGTGACTTGTTGATACCGGGCTCTGCACAGAAACAGAAGAAAGCGAGTGAAGACAACTGTGTTCGATTTATCGCGACATATAATGAGAAGTGGCCCGAGATCAGATCGATTCTGACGAAATACTGGCCGGTGTTGCAGACTGATATCACACTGAGGGAGGTCTTACAAGATAGACCAGCCCTGACTGCCAGACGTAGCAGAAACCTGAAGGACTTACTAGTGAGGAGCCACTATATGCCCAAAATCGAAAAACCTTTCGGAGAGGGAAATAAGAGACAGGGGTGCTTCCCCTGTGGAGATTGTTTGTCCTGCAGAAACATCCTCAGAACACAGGAGTTCACTACCTCAGACGGGAACAGAACTTTTAAAATTAGAGAGTACATTTCATGTAGCAGTACGAACGTGATCTATTATGCAACATGCAGCTGCCCGTTAATATACATAGGGTTGACCACCAGGGAGTTACGGGTTCGCACACGAGAGCATGTGAGGGACATAATTAAAACCCAAAAAACCATGACCCCAGTGGAAGTAAGTCAACTCAAAACAATACCCCGTCATTTTAAATTATACCACAACAGCGACCCTCAGTCCTTCAAAGTCCGCGGGATTGAGATGATCCACATGGGTATTAGAGGCGGCGACATTAAAAAACTTCTTGCACAGAGAGAATGCAACTGGATTGTGCTCCTGGATACTAAGATCCCAAAAGGTCTGAATGAGGCCTTGACATTCTCTCCATTCTTGTAGAGCGTAGGGTCTAACATTGCCCTCTTGCTTTGGGTGCTTTATCTGGGACTGCCCTGTTCCACCTTTCGCCGTTTAGAATTCTAACTGTTATATATTATACATTGAAATCTTTCCCACGCTTGTGTTTTGGTTTTAACGTTATGTGTGTGTTTTTTTTATATGATTATTAATTTTTAAAAAAAACATTTGGAAATCTTTTTTGTAGATAGAAGAAAACACCATTATGATGTATTCACCTGTGTCGTGTATGTGGCGATCTAGTTGTGGAAGAATGAACACCGGATGAACTTCGTTGGAGTAGAAGAAAAAGTGGGAAAAGAGGGAGGAAGTAAGGAAAGAGAGAGAAAAGGGGAAAGGGGAAAAAGAGAAAGAGAGAGAAGAAAAGAAAAAGAGAAAAGGAGAAGAAAAGAGAAATAAAAAACTTCTATATACGGTTATGGACTTCTTTGGGTATAATAACCTGGGACTCACTAATATCTTTTTTGTATTATTCATGGTTCTAACATCCTTTCCAATATATTATTTTTTTTTTTTTTTTTTTTTTTTTTTTTTTTTTTTTGTTGTATTATCTACGGTTTTAAATTGTTAAGGTATGAGTGGCAGCATGCGTGGTAGTATGAGTGGTAGTTCAATACAAAATGTAGCAGCACACATTGCACTTTTTTGCACATGCACTTTTTTATGTGTTCACTGTGATTCTTTGCACAAATGTTTTTGCACACATATACCTCAGAGTATATCCATTGCTGGGTCGGGTGGCCGATCTCAATTTACGATGGCACCCTGCACAGCATGGAATACGATAATATATATATTTTTGTTCACCGAAAATAATAATTTTTTGTCATTACTGTATTTAATGTTCACCAGATCATACAT
This sequence comes from Engystomops pustulosus, assembly GCF_040894005.1. NCBI lineage: Eukaryota > Metazoa > Chordata > Amphibia > Anura > Leptodactylidae > Engystomops > Engystomops pustulosus. Next base: position 101,993,746 of record NC_092415.1, on the reverse strand, counting down.
CTTGCATACCGTGCACTAGGCACCTTAGGGCTGTAAATATTAGGTTCATATTTTATTATTTGTTGTCGTCAATCACTGTTTATAAATTTACACTCATTGCACTTTATTACACTGTGGATTAATCATGCACTGTCACTTTATGATACCCATAACTGTAAAAGGATGCGGATTTGGCGTTTTCCTGTTATTCACATGTTTCCCCCCCCCCCCCCCCCCCTACATTCATTCTCCCACACATAACTCTTTTACATGCAGAGTGCACTGACACCTGGTCTCCTGGGCTTCCGCCCACCGGTCCGTGGCGGCGCTTCGCGATCCCTGGGTAACATGTTCCCAGACTCGCGATCGCGCTTGCCGCTGATGCGGGGGCGGTACCAGGAGACAGGCCGGGAGATGTGAGTGACGTCCGCACCCGGCTGGATCATGTGATACCGGTGGCCCCGCCCCCACGATGACGCGGTCGTGGGCGTGACGGTCCCCGTGTGTCTGGTTCCGGCCGATAAGGTGGGCGTTCCCACTCTCCCACGTGATACTCGGCCAGCACATAAAAAAGGAGAGAGTACACACACACTCACACAGGCCCCCTGAGGAAGCGGTGGCACGCGAAACGCGCGTCGGGGTTTCCATTCTACATACCTTATATACTATGGGTAAGCAAACTTACTTTTGAATTTTTTTCCCTTTGGACATATAATCATTGTGACTGGACACTTTCATCATACCCATTTGTATATCTTGACTCCCCTTCTCTTATGCACGGGCACTTTCTTGAGTTGAGCGATCTTTTACATTTGCAATCTCTCTTTGCACCTGATATAATACCGGCAGCTATCGCAGTGTATGTATAATTTGTGCCTCACGCAAGTATAAACATTGGTATTGTAGTAATGGTTTTTTGTGGACCTTCAAGAACGATCTAAACTATTTATAGATATTCACAAATGTTGTAAATTGTTTGTCTATATTTCTTTTTAATTAATTCTTAATAAAGAATGGAATATTTTAAGGAACCTCTTTGTAGGATTCAGTGTGTAAGAACCATTGTTCACTCTCGTGTTTTTTTCGGATTGAGATACAATTTATGGAGTGGGTTCGATTATTGAAAAGCAGTGCGGAATCACTGCTGGACTTGTGTTCTGTGTTGATAATTTGGTTTTGTGATTGCTTAGTTTGGCTGGGTGGCCAGGTAGAGGAAGAATTGTTTTCATCACAAACTTCTTCCATTTAAGGATTATGATGGTCACTTTGCTCTTAGGAACCTTGAGTGCTGCAGAAATTATTTTATACCCTTGGCCAAATATGTGTCTTGCCACATTTCTGTTTTTTAGTTCCTTGGGCAGTTCCTAAGACCCCATGATTCTCTAGTGCTCTGACTCTGTGAGGTGTAAGGTCTATTGGCAGGTGTGTGCTTTTCCCAATCAAGTCTAATCAGTTTAATTAAACACAGCTGGACTTCAATGATGGAGTTGAGCCATCTTAAGGAAGGAAATGGATAGTATGTGAGTTAAATATGGATATTACAACAAAAGGTTTGAATACTTAAGACTATTTCAGTTTTTCAGTTTTTGTCTTATACAAATAAAGGATGACCAAGTAAAAACTGTTTTGATCTTACCAATTAGATGCAATGAAACAAAGAGAAAAATGTAAAGGGCTTTCTGTACCCACTGTCTGCTATGCTGATTTTAACAATGCCTGCAGCATTGTCAGCATTCTTAATCATTACAGTAAATAAAGTTATAAAAGTTAATGTATATCACCTAGCTCCCTGCCATGGGGGATGAGTCCTGGGGGAGGGATAGCTGCAGCCTCTGTGTGCCTGTGTCAGTCTTCTCACACTCATGCAGCTCTCTTCCTCCTCCCCACTGTGCATTGACGCAGCAGTGGAGAGGGATGGTGTGGAAGAGAGAAAAGGTGTGTGAGGAGACTATTATAAACTGCTGAAATGATTCAGAATGCTGACAAAGGCATTTATAGCATAGCATATACTTTCAAAACCTGTCACCAGGTAAAAATTATTTACCTGGTGACAGGTTTCCTTTAAGATTATTGGCTACACAAAAAATTATGCTTCCATCTCAGCATAAGGAATATTCAATTAACTTTTGCATGATATGAAAAATGGAAACAACTATCATAAATATTGCAGCTCACATTTAATCAATTTCCAACTTTCCGAAAACCTTGTGACAAGACTCAGAATAAAAGCCAAACCTATAATATCTCCTTTGCCTTATAATATTGTAACTTGCCACCATTTTGGATTTTGAATTGGCTTTTGACTTGGTTTGACTAATCCATGGTAGGGATTGCCACCTAGTTGTCACCTCCAGTTCAGCACAGTCTCAGCCAGTAGGCAGGGGTAGAGGTTATGGAAAGTGCAGCGCTACAACTTCTTCCCTGTCTTGACATGTCACTCATCACTACAGTTTAGGAAAATAGTTTGGCTAGGTTTGAGAACATAGATAGGGGGCAGGAATTAACGTGATTGTCTCATGGAGGTTGCCGTGGCAGTGTATTAAATGCAATGAAGTCTTGATATGTGCAAATTAGTTTCAGAGTGGAAATAAGTAAAACTAAGCCTCCAGCGCTATCTTTAATAATGTCAGAATTCCCAGAAGTCTTGTGACATACTATGGCATAATAATCAAACCAAAAAGAATAGATAGCCAACCGCACAATGCACTAGTTCTGAATCATTTTGCCTCATCAGTAAAGTGTGGGAATTTGTTATGGCTAAAAGAGAGGTAATTAAGATGGGTCAGAAAGGAAATTAATCTCCATATGGAGATTGACTTTAGAGACCATCGGTACAGAGTCTTTAAAGAGAACCTGCCGTCGAAATTAATTTACCCAAAATAAATTCTTGATTTAAAACTATGATTAAAAAGCATTTCCCTTATCCCTAAATAGTTCCTTTCCATGGCTGCAATGTTAAAAAAAATCAGCTTGTGAACTTGCAACTCACCTAATGTGAGTCCAATGACACTAAGTGAGTAATATGAGACAATGCATATTTAGTGGTTACTGCCCTGCATCCTTGTTCCTGATTAACAGGTCTCAGTGCTTTGATTTCCTGCTGTATGGAGCATTGTAGAGCTCTGTTACATTTTTGGGCACATAAAATCATGTGGCCAGTGTGATGTCATATAAAGTCCTGTTACATCTGCAACATCTACCCAATGTATGTATCTGATCACATCAAATCACAGCATGCCTCCACAGAGTTCTATACTTCTCCATACCCCTATGGAGACATGCTGTGATTTCATGTGATCAGATATACATGGGGTAGACATTACAGATGTAACAGAACCAAAGATGACTGACATCCTCCTGGTCATATGGCATGAAGAGTAGATGGGAGGGGCCAAGAAGGACATACCCCTCTGGTGCTAGGAAATATGAGATGAACTTGATTTATGGGGATGTAAGGCAAACAACTTCAAGCTAAAAGAAGGGTATCCGTTAGTTACTCGGGCTCAATGGGAGCCTGTCACCAGCTGTATTTCTGAAAATGTGGTGACAGGTTCCCTTTAACCCCTTAAGGACTCAGGGTTTTTCGCTCATTTCTCGCTCTCCAACTTCAAGTCCATAACTTGTTCATTTTTCCATGTACAGACTTGTTTGAAAGCTTAATTTGTGCGTCACAAATTTTACTTTCCCGTGGTGTTATTTATTTTTCCATGCCATGTACTGGGATGAAGGAAAAAAATTCCAAATGTGTAAAAGTTGAAAAAACATGCCTGTGTGTCAAATTCTTGTGGGCTCAGTTTTTACGACTTTCACTCTGCACTCCAAATACCACCTCTACTTTATTCTTTGGTTCGGTAGGAATGGGGTGATAACAAATTTATATAGGTTTTATTGCGTTTTAATACATTTTCAAAAATTAAATGAATGTGTACAAAAAAGAAAAAAATGTTTTTGCCATTTTCTGATGCTAGTAACTTTTTCATACTTTGGTGTACGGAGCTGTGTGATATGTCATTTGACATTTTCATTGCTACCATTTTGAGGACTGTGTGACATTTTGATCACTTTTATTACATTTTTTATGTCATGTAAAAAGGTGTAAAAGTCGCATTTAGGACATTTGGGAAACATTTCCCATTTTGGAGGTCACCGTCGACAATAACCGTTTTTATATTTTGATAGATAGGGCATTTTGGGACGTGGCGATACCTGTGGCAGAGAAGAGGTTAACACCCGCAAGCACCGACCACGGGTGATAGCGATGGGTTTTTGCTGCAATATGCAGCAAAGCAGATCTCTGTATGAAGAGGGCTCAGCCCGTGAGCCCTCTTCATACACCCTTCATATCCATGCGGCGGATATATCCCTCGCAGAGCGTGAATGATGACCATATTTTGTACTGGTATTGCAGCTTAGCTGTCATAGCTAAGATGTAATTTCGGTACAAACCATGTGATGATATATTTGGAAGAAAGCAGCAAAATTTTTTTTACCTTTGGACAACCCCTTTAAGGCCGTACATGCTGAAAATACATTTTCCATGGTGCAATAAAAGGAAATCTGAGCCTCCTGTAATGTATGTCTTCAAAGTCAATAAGAAATTAAATAAAATAAATATCAGCTTTCTTTAATATAAAAATCATAAAATAATGCTTATGAATAAGACAAAAGCAGCATCACCATGGCAGGTATTTATCAATTTTGACGCAGGGTGGCGCAGGAAGGGTGCTATAACTTACTCAGTGGGATGTACCAACAAAAGGGTTTAGAATGTCCTCCCTCATTCATTAAGGTGACCCCTTAAAAATGTATATGCGAAACATATATCAGGGTGGACTTAAGATGACATAATCGCTTGGGTATGCATATAATTATATAAATGGGTATAAATATATAATATGAACATGTCAACACTAGACTTTCCAATACAATGCAGTAGCTGTGTTGGTATCCTGACAAGCGGACTCGTTGCTGTGAATTAGAGCTTTGTACAGTTTTATGAGATTTGGAATAGTTAGCACTTCTGATTCAGCAGGATGAAAAGGCTCACACTAACAAGGACCTAATTTTGCTTCTCCATACAAAATAGTGAATAAGTTATAATTCAATCAACTTCATTATTGCTTAACCATTAACACCATGTAAGAGTGAAAAGCATCATATATTTCATTCATGGCTGCATATTATTAGTCAAAAGTAGTTAACAATAAAATCAGTCCTGTTAGAATGTCTCATTGATCATGTGATTCCGAACAAGACTTACTAGCAGAACAAATGAGTTCTACTGACAGCGTAACAAATGGGTAGTAACAAATTTGTAAGGCATGACTGTTTCCCGAAACACTGCAGAAGTAGCAATGTTAGAATAATATCTAACATTAAATAAAACTGACACTTTGGGAACTGTGCTAATGAAGAAAATTTATAGTCAGGATAATGAAAGTTCTTCAGCTATAAATCAGAGAAAAGGAATTTGATTGGGAAATTAACAGATAATGAATATTGATAGAAGCACAATCTTGTTCATTTTTTTTGTCAAACTCATTTGTTTTGTGTTCTTGTTTTCATTCTATAGACCATTTTAATTACATATTATTGGACTGGATTGAAATATAATGCACATCATGTATATTAAATAGGCCATCATTTTGAAAGTGGTGGGTGTGTATGCATTTAAATTATGAAATTATGTTTCTTTTTGTACTAAAAAGAATATTTTCTGTTATGGAAAGAAATTTTTGTGTTTTTGTTCCTAGCATGTGGTTTACAAACACTTGTGTGAGAAATAATGAATCCGTGTATAAATGCTAATCCTATGTTGACAGCTCTGATTTGTAATGCTGAAGATTGCATTTATAAAAGTTTTATTCTGTTTGTGGTGTGCAAAACAGGAACATTTTCAATTTAAAGAAAAGCTACCATAAAAATCATGATAAACCAGGGGCACTTAGTCATAGATCCAGACACAGCCACTTTGCTAATCTTCTTATATTTGTTATCCATGGTCTCCTTCCTTCTGAAATAAACTTTTAAAACCATGCTAATTAGCATGAGGGGTTCTGGAGGTTGTTTTCACTGCCCCACAGGGCTACTGCATCATAGGCTGTTACAATGAGCAGAACATGTCTTTCCCTCCTCCCTTTTTCTGTGTAGCAGCATCAGGAAGTGCAGAGGGAGGGGAGACCTACTCTGCTCATTGTGAAAACTATTGAAAAGACATCACTCAGGGGTTCTGAAAACACCCAATAACCCCTCAGGCTCTTTAGCATAATTTTAAAACTTTATTTTAGAAGGAAGAAAGCTATGGATAACAAATATAAGAAGATATTTTAACCTCTTGGTGCTAACTGGTGCTCCACACTGCACTAGTACGTCATGGAGCTGATGCACCAGAGCTGAATCGGCAACAGTATGTGCTATAATCTACTGATGACATCCCCGTGTAAAAGCCGCGGTCAGAGTGTGCTCCGTTCACAGATGTCAACCATTTAAATCCTGTGGTTAACTTGACTATGGCATTTAAATGTGTATATATATATATACAGAGAGAGAGAAGGCTTGAGAAAATGTGTGTGCACGCGAAACGGCCCGTTGCCCTGGCGTGGCAGCTCCTCACTCTGTCCTGTACCTCTACAATAATAAAGGAAGCATTTTTACATCATTCCGGTGCCAAATTTTCCTCTCCTTTTTTTTTTTTTATTCATTCATTTTTTACAGCCCTGCTCTAATATATTTAAATGTCTCATTATTCACAACCCTTATTATATACAGTTCCCATATACAGATACCCCCCAGCTTAAATAATATCGAGCCCCACACATACAACTTAGTAATATACTTTATCATGTATACAGCTCCACCTAGTTTAATTAAAATCCAGCCCTGTATACAGAGCTTACTAGTTTAAAGTTTCCCATATAGTCCTCTTGAATTAACATCTGACCCCAATATTTAACCCACTGCCTCCATTTTAATTTTATACTGCCTCCAATATAGTCCCCCCAGTTTTATTATTTTGCTCCATATCTAGTACCCCCACCCACCACCCCATCAGTTTGATTACATACAGCTTCCTGTATAGACCTCTCCTGGTTTAGTTATTAACTTGCCCCATAAATAGACTCTCCCTCTCCAGTTAAATAACATTTGAAGCCCCTCACAGTTAACATATATACAGCCTCACATATAGCCACCCCTAGTTTTTTATATTATATACAGCCATATATGTTTAGCTTAGTTACATACAGAGCCCCCCAGTATAACCAGTATCTTGCCCCATATGAACATATATATAACCCATGCAGTATATCAGTGTCTGGTCCGATATAAATATATACAGACCCACCAAATGAATAAACAGTTTCTGGCCCCATATACATATGGACCAGACCACCCCCCCCAATATATCAATATCCAGCCCTATTTAAATATTTACAGACCCCCCTAGTGTATCAGTATCTGGCCCCATATAAATGTATACAGACTCGCCAGTATATCAGTATCTGGCCCCATATAAATATATACAGACACCCCAGTATATCAGTATCCAGCCCCATATAAATACATACAGACCCCCCCAAAGGATAAACAGTATCTGGCCCCATATAAATGTATACACTAAAAACTGGTAATCCGTCCGTAACACATACAGATAGAAAAAGAAGCCAGCTCACCCTACCACGGGATCCCCTCCAGGCACAATGATATCCGGATAACTCCTGGTGCACGGAAAACGACCTCAGCCGTCCTGGGTATAGTCACAAAAACACTTTCCGAACCAGCACTTCAACGGAGCAAATTCCAGAGAGAAGTAGTCAAAAAACGTTCCTTTATTCTTATAAAACATCCATCACAGCATGAGGGAAATACAGACTGTTAATGCTTTTTACGCTGGGCGTCTTACTCATAACCTCATGAGTAAGACGCCCAGTGTCGAAACGTGTTAACTAGAGATGAGCGAACACTAAAATGCTCGGGTACTCGTTATTCGAGACGAACTTTTCCCGATGCTCGAGTGCTCGTCTCGAATAACGAACCCCATTGAAGTCAATGGGAGACTCGAGCATTTTTCAAGGGGACCAAGGCTCTGCACAGGGAAGCTTGGCCAAACACCTGGGAACCTCAGAAAAGGATGGAAACACCACGGAAATGGACAGGAAACAGCAGGGGCAGCATGCATGGATGCCTCTGAGGCTGCCTAATCGCACCATTATGCCAAAATTATGGGCAACAGCATGGCCATGACAGAGTGACAGAATGAAGCTAGATAGCATGTAAAACATCCAATAATTGACCCTGACACTATAGGGGACGGCATGCAGAGGCAGAGGCAGCGGCAGCAGGCTAGAGAGTGGCATGGCGACATACCCTAATTGGACTCAGGCTTCAAACCAATGGGTGTCAGAGAGGAACCAAAGGAGGTGAGCAAGAAGCGCTCAAATAATATCGGTACATGATAAAAGTTTGCCAGTATATTTTGTGGATTACACAGCAGGGTGGCGACAAAGTTAACATGGAAGCCATGAAAACAACCCAAAATTCTGCCTGACACAGCTCGTTTGATAAGGGGACCATGTATGCTTACAGTTCATGCCAGTCGCTGCACTGGCTGCCAGTCTCCTTTCGAATACAGTTTAAAATAATAATAACCCTCATCCATAAAGCTCTGTATAATGCTGCACCCCCCTACCTCTCCTCTCTTATCTCAGTCTATCGCCCAACCCGTGCTCTTAGATCTGCCAGTGATCTTAGATTAACCTCTACCCTAGTGCGGACCTCCCACTCGCGTCTCCAAGACTTCTCTAGAGCTGCACCAATTCTATGGAATGCTCTGCTCCGGACTATCAGACTAATACCTAACCTCCAAAGTTTCAAACGTGCTCTTAAAACCCATTTCTTTAGGCAAGCCTATAACACTCATTAACTGCATGAAGTTTTAACTCTTCTACTAACCCGTCCTGTGTCGTCCTCCCATCTGTTATCCAGCAACCAACAGGCACCAGACTTCTCTGCAGTCCCATTCACCCTGGACCTGGTATATAAGATGACGGCTGAGTGGTTCAAGCGACAGCAATTCCATTTATTATATTTTTTTCTATTCCCTAAGAAGAATGGCTTGACCATTAAATATTCTTTTACCTCGTGTTACCCCATCATCTTCATAAACCGTAAGCTCTGGCGAGCAGGGACCTCACTCCTGTTGTTCCATACAAATGTTGTGCTCTGTTACATTACATTTGTATTTGTTTCCTATGATTTGTAAAGCGCTACAGAATATGATGACGCTATATAAATAAAGATTATTATTATTATTATTATGGAGGCAGTGAACTAGTAGTAGATTAAAGGTGCTGCAACTATGTTAGTTGGATCTTGGGATGGAGCTGGCGCTCTGCAGCCAGGCGAGCTTTTGCCAATCCAAGCCCCTGTCTCTAGGCTACTCCCCAAACAGCACTTCTAAGAACCTTTTGTATAAGATCAAGTGTAGTAGCGTTCTTATAAGTTTAGGATATGGCGGGTGAGGGGAATGTAAACAGATGCGCAAGAAGCGCTGAAATAATATCCCTAAATGGTAAAAGTTTGCAAGTATATTTTGTGGATTACACAGCAGGGTGGCGACAAAGTTAACAACTTTGATGTGGAATGCCCTGTAATAGCTCTTGGGCGGTGTGCCTTTTATCGCCTAGGCTCAGCAGTTTCAGCACCGCCTGCTGTCGCTTAGCGACGGCACTGCTGCTGTGCCTAGAGCTACCGACTGATGGCGCCATGCCCACGGATGGTAATTCGGAGGAGGAGGAGGTGGAGGAGGGGTGGGAGGAGGTATAGTAGGCCTTTGAGACCTGGACCGAGGTAGGCCCCGCAATTCTCTGCGTCGGCAGTATATGACCAGCCCCAGGGTCAGACTCGGTCCCAGCCTGCACCAAGTTAAGTGTAGTAGCGTTCTTATAAGTTTGGGATATGGCGGGTGAGGGGAATGTAAACAGATGCGCAAGAAGCGCATGATGCGCATGGAGCTGGCGCTCCGCTGCCAGGCGAGCTTTCGCCAATTCAAGCCCCTGTCTCTAGGCTACTCCCCAAACAGCACTTCTAAGAACCTTTTGTATAAGATCAAGTGTAGTAGCGTTCTTATAAGTTTAGGATATGCCGGGTGAGGGGAATGTAAACAGATGCGCAAGAAGCGCTGAAATAATATCCCTAAATGGTAAAAGTTTGCCAGTATATTTTGTGGATAACACAGCAGGGTGGCGACAAAGTTAACAACTTTGATGTGGAATCCATGAAAACAACCCAAATTTCTGCCTGACACACCTCGTTTGATAAAGGGACGATGTATGGAGGCAGCTATATGGACGACTTTTGGAGGTAGCAATGGAGACAACGTGTGGAGGCTGCTATGGAGACAATTTAATTTGGATAGTGCCTGTATGTGGCAGTCCCAAACATTTTTCAAACCAGAGGAGCAGGTAGGTGGCCCTGCAGTAAAATGGAATAGATTGAGTGCCTGTATGTGGCAGTCCCAAAAATTTTTCAAACCAGAGGAGCAGGTAGGTGGCCCTCCAGTAAAATGGAATAGATTGAGTGCCTGTATGTGGCAGTCCCAAAAATGTTTCAAACCAGAGGAGCAGGTAGGTGGCCCTGCAGTAAAATGGAATAGATTGAGTGCCTGTATGTGGCAGTCCCAAACATTTTTCAAACCAGAGGAGCAGGTAGGTGGCCCTGCAGTAAAATGGAATAGATTGAGTGCCTGTATGTGGCAGTCCCAAAAATTTTTCAAACCAGAGGAGCAGGTAGGTGGCCCTCCAGTAAAATGGAATAGATTGAGTGCCTGTATGTGGCAGTCCCAAAAATTTTTCAAACCAGAGGAGCAGGTAGGTGGCCCTCCAGTAAAATGGAATAGATTGAGTGCCTGTATGTGGCAGTCCCAAAAATGTTTCAAACCAGAGGAGCAGGTAGGTGGCCCTGCAGTAAAATGGAATAGATTGAGTGCCTGTATGTGGCAGTCCCAAACATTTTTCAAACCAGAGGAGCAGGTAGGTGGCCCTGCAGTAAAATGGAATAGATTGAGTGCCTGTATGTGGCAGTCCCAAAAATTTTTCAAACCAGAGGAGCAGGTAGGTGGCCCTCCAGTAAAATGGAATAGATTGAGTGCCTGTATGTGGCAGTCCCAAAAATGTTTCAAACCAGAGGAGCAGGTAGGTGGCCCTGCAGTAAAATGGAATAGATTGAGTGCCTGTATGTGGCAGTCCCAAACATTTTTCAAACCAGAGGAGCAGGTAGGTGGCCCTGCAGTAAAATGGAATAGATTGAGTGCCTGTATGTGGCAGTCCCAAACATTTTTCAAACCAGAGGAGCAGGTAGGTGGCCCTGCAGTAAAATGGAATAGATTGAGTGCCTGTATGTGGCAGTCCCAAAAATTTTTCAAACCAGAGGAGCAGGTAGGTGGCCCTCCAGTAAAATGGAATAGATTGAGTGCCTGTATGTGGCAGTCCCAAAAATGTTTCAAACCAGAGGAGCAGGTAGGTGGCCCTGCAGTAAAATGGAATAGATTGAGTGCCTGTATGTGGCAGTCCCAAACATTTTTCAAACCAGAGGAGCAGGTAGGTGGCCCTGCAGTAAAATGGAATAGATTGAGTGCCTGTATGTGGCAGTCCCAAACATTTTTCAAACCAGAGGAGCAGGTAGGTGGCCCTCCAGTAAAATGGAATAGATTGAGTGCCTGTATGTGGCAGTCCCAAAAATGTTTCAAACCAGAGGAGCAGGTAGGTGGCCCTGCAGTAAAATGGAATAGATTGAGTGCCTGTATGTGGCACTCACAAAAATTGTTTCAAACAGAGGACCGGGTAGGTGGCCCTCCAGAAAAATTAAATGCATGAAGTACTATAGCAAGAGCCAGTGGGCCCTGTCAAAAAATAGCCATTTTCCTCTGCTTTACTGTACAAAGAGGAGGAGAAGGAGGAAAATGAGGAGGAGGAGGAGTGGATCAATTATTCAGGTTGAGCTTCCTTCACCTGGTGGAGATTGGAAATTCTGAGAAATCCAGCCTTTATTCATTTTAATAAGCGTCAGCCTGTCAGCGCTGTCAGTCGACAGGCGTGTACGCTTATCGGTGATGATGCCACCAGCTGCACTGAAAACCCGCTCGGACAAGACGCTAGCGGCAGGGCAGGCAAGAACCTCCAAGGCGTACAGCGCCAGTTCGTGCCACATGTCCAGCTTTGAAACCCAGTAGTTGTAGGGAGCTGTGTGATCATTTAGGACGATGGTATGGTCAGCTACGTACTCCCTCACCATCTTTCTGTAAAGATCAGCCCTACTCTGCCGAGACTGGGGACAGGTGACAGTGTCTTGCTGGGGTGACATAAAGCTGGCAAAAGCCTTGTAAAGCGTACCCTTGCCAGTGCTGGACAAGCTGCCTGCTCGCCTACTCTCCCTCGCTACTTGTCCCGCAGAACTACGCACTCTGCCGCTAGCGCTGTCAGAAGGGAAATACTGTTTCAGCTTGTGCACCAGGGCCTGCTGGTATTCATGCATTCTCACACTCCTTTCCTCTGCAGGGATGAGAGTGGAAAGATTTTGCTTGTACCGTGGGTCCAGGAGAGTAAACACCCAGTAATCGGTGCTGGAATAAATTCTTTGAACGCGAGGGTCACGGGATAGGCAGCCTAGCATGAAATCTGCCATATGCGCCAGAGTACCAACGCGTAAGAATTCACTCCCCTCACTGGCCTGACTGTCCATTTCCTCCTCCTCCAACTCCTCCAACTCCTCTTCTTCTGCCCATACACGCTGAACAGTAAAGGACTCAACAATGGTCCCCTCTTGTGTCTCGCCAACATTCTCCTCCTCTTCCTCCTCATCCTCCTCCACCTCCACCTCCTCCGATATGCGCTGAGAAACAGACCTGAGGGTGCTTTGGCTATCAACAAGGGAATATTCTTCCCCTGTCTCTTGTGACGAGCGCAAAGCTTCCGACTTCATGCTGACCAGAGAGTTTTTCAACAGGCCAAGCAGCGGGATGGTGAGGCTGATGATGGCGGCATCGCCACTGACCATCTGTGTTGACTCCTCAAAGTTACTCAGCACCTGACAGATATCAGACATCCACGTCCACTCCTCATTGTAGACTTGAGGAAGCTGACTGACCTGACTACCAGTTCTGGTGGAAGTTGACATCTGGCAGTCTACAATCGCTCTGCGCTGCTGGTAAACTCTGGATAACATGGTCAGTGTTGAATTCCACCTCGTGGGCACGTCGCACAACAGTCGGTGAGCGGGCAGTTGGAGGCGGCGCTGCGCTGCCCTGAGAGTGGCAGCATCTGGGCTGGACTTCCTGAAATGCGCACAGATGCGGCGCACCTTCGTGAGCAAATCAGACAGATTGGGGTATGTCTTGAGGAAACGCTGAACTATCAGATTTAACACATGGGCCAGGCATGGCACATGTGTCAGTCTGCCGAGTTGCAGAGCCGCCACCAGGTTACGGCCGTTGTCACACACAACCATTCCCGGCTTGAGGTTCAGCGGTGCCAGCCACAGATCAGTCTGCGCCGTGATGCCCTGTAATAGCTCTTGGGCGGTGTGCCTTTTGTCGCCTAGGCTCAGCAGTTTGAGCACCGCCTGCTGTCGCTTAGCGACGGCACTGCTGCTGTGCCTAGAGCTACCGACTGATGGCGCCGTGCCCACGGATGGTAGTTCGGAGGAGGAGGTGGAGGAGGGGTGGGAGGAGGAGGAGGCATAGTAGGCCTGAAACACCTGGACCGAGGTAGGCCCCGCAATCCTCGGCGTCGGCAGTATATGAGCAGCCCCAGGGTCAGACTCGGTCCCAGCCTCCACCAAGTTAACCCAATGTGCCGTCAGAGATATATAGTGGCCCTGCCCGGCAGCACTCGTCCACGTGTCCGTGGTCAGGTGGACCTTGTCAGAAACGGCGTTGGTCAGGGCACGGATTATGTTGTCTGACACGTGCTGGTGCAGGGCTGGGACGGCACATCGGGAAAAGTAGTGGCGGCTGGGGACCGAATACCGAGGGGCGGCCGCCGCCATGAGGCTGCGAAAGGCCTCGGTCTCTACTAGCCTATAGGGCAGCATCTCCAGGCTTAGCAATCTGGAAATGTGCACATTAAGGGCTTGGGCGTGCGGGTGGGTTGCACTATATTTGCGTTTCCGCTCCAGCGTCTGGGGTATGGAGAGCTGAACGCTGGTGGATGCTGTGGAGGATCGTGGAGGCGACGATGGGGTTTTTGTGGCAGGGTCCTGGGCAGGGGGCTGACTAGCAGCTGACACAGGGGAAGGAGCAGTGGTGTGCACGGCCGGAGGTGAACGGGCTTGTTGCCACTGAGTGGGGTGTTTAGCATTCATATGCCTGCGCATACTGGTGGTAGTTAAGCTAGTAGTGGTGGAACCCCTGCTGAGCCTGGTTTGGCAAATGTTGCACACCACAGTCCGTCGGTCATCCGGTGTTTCCTTAAAGAACCTCCAGACTTCTGAAGATCTAGCCCTCGCCGCAAGAGCCCTCGCCACGGGAGCTTCACTAGTTGACACATTTGGCGCTGATGCACCAGCTCTGGCCCTGCCTCTCCGTCTGGCCCCACCACTGCCTCTTCCAACCTGTTCTGGTCGAGGACTCTCCTCCGTCTCAGAAGCACTGTGTTCACCCGGCCTCTCAACCCAGCTTGGGTCTGTCACCTCATCATCCTCCGATCCCTCAGTCTGCTCCCCCCTCGGACTTCCTGCCCGGACAACAACTTCCCCACTGTCTGACAACCGTGTCTCCTCATCGTCGGACACCTCTTTACACACTTCCACTACGTCAAGAAGGTCATCATCACCCACAGACTGTGACTGGTGGAAAACCTGGGCATCGGAAAATAGCTCAGCAGCAACCGGACAAGTGGTTTGTGACTGTGGGAAGGGTCCAGAAAACAGTTCCTCAGAGTATGCCAAATTTTCCTGGGAGGGGGCAGACTGGGGGGGAGGAGGCTGAGGTGCAGGAGCTGGAGGAGTGGCGATTTCGGTGACATGGGTGGACTGCGTGGAAGACTGACTGGCGGTGGACAAATTGCTCGAAGCATTGTCAGCAATCCACGACATCACCTGTTCGCACTGTTCTGGCCTCAACAGTGCTCTACCACGAGTCCCAGTAACTTCAGACATGAACCTAGGGAGTGTAGCTCTGCGGCGTTCCCCTGCTCCCTCATCAGCGGGTGGTGTCTCACCCCGCCCAGGACCACGGCCTCTGACCCCTGCAGTAGTTGGATGCCCACGTCCCCGCCCTCGTCCTCTACCCCTAGCCCTCGGGTTAAACATTTTTAAAATGAGAGTTATAACTTTATTTTTTTTTTAACTTTTTTTTGTTTTTTTTTGTGTTTTTTGTTTTTTTTTGTGTTTTTTGTTTTTTTTTGAGTTTTTAAAACCAAACAATGCTATCCTATTGCTATGGCTATTTTCTAGCCAAGTATCAAAGCACACTACTATGCCAGATGAGATGACACTGAGTTAGTGCCTAATTGAAATCCAACCCCTACTAAATTTTCCCACTTCGGTCTTTGCTATGGATATGTGCATCACTAAGCGCAGAACACAGCGGTCGCAAGTCTCACTACAAATTGCTCAGAATTGGCTAGTACATGCACTGCAGAAAGTACAGCCACCAGCAGATCAACCAGAAATCAAATATATAGAACGCTACTGTATGCGTAAGTAAGCTCTTTGTATTCTCCTATGGCTATTTTCTAGCCAAGTATCAAAGCACACTACTATGCCAGATGAGATGACACTGAGTTAGTGCCTAATTGAAATCCAACCCCTACTAAATTTTCCCACTTCGGTCTTTGCTATGGATATGTGCGTCACTAAGTGCAGAACACAGCGGTCGCAAGTCTCACTACAAATTGCTCAGAATTGGCTAGTACATGCACTGCAGAAAGTACAGCCACCAGCAGATCAACCAGAAATCAAATATATAGAACGCTACTGTATGCGTAAGTAAGCTCTTTGTATTCTCCTATGGCTATTTTCTAGCCAAGTATCAAAGCACACTACTATGCCAGATGAGATGACACTGAGTTAGTGCCTAATTGAAATCCAACCCCTACTAAATTTTCCCACTTCGGTCTTTGCTATGGATATGTGCGTCACTAAGCGCAGAACACAGCGGTCGCAAGTCTCACTACAAATTGCTCAGAATTGGCTAGTACATGCACTGCAGAAAGTACAGCCACCAGCAGATCAACCAGAAATCAAATATATAGAACGCTACTGTATGCGTAAGTAAGCTCTTTGTATTCTCCTATGGCTATTTTCTAGCCAAGTATCAAAGCACACTACTATGCCAGATGAGATGACACTGAGTTAGTGCCTAATTGAAATCCAACCCCTACTAAATTTTCCCACTTCGGTCTATGCTATGGATATGTGCGTCACTAAGCGCAGAACACAGCGGTCGCAAGTCTCACTACAAATTGCTCAGAATTGGCTAGTACATGCACTGCAGAAAGTACAGCCACCAGCAGATCAACCAGAAATCAAATATATAGAACGCTACTGTATGCGTAAGTAAGCTCTTTGTATTCTCCTATGGCTATTTTCTAGCCAAGTATCAAAGCACACTACTATGCCAGATGAGATGACACTGAGTTAGTGCCTAATTGAAATCCAACCCCTACTAAATTTTCCCACTTCGGTCTATGCTATGGATATGTGCGTCACTAAGCGCAGAACACAGCGGTCGCAAGTCTCACTACAAATTGCTCAGAATTGGCTAGTACATGCACTGCAGAAAGTACAGCCACCAGCAGATCAACCAGAAATCAAATATATAGAACGCTACTGTATGCGTAAGTAAGCTCTTTGTATTCTCCTATGGCTATTTTCTAGCCAAGTATCAAAGCACACTACTATGCCAGATGAGATGACACTGAGTTAGTGCCTAATTGAAATCCAACCCCTACTAAATTTTCCCACTTCGGTCTTTGCTATGGATATGTGCGTCACTAAGCGCAGAACACAGCGGTCGCAAGTCTCACTACAAATTGCTCAGAATTGGCTAGTACATGCACTGCAGAAAGTACAGCCACCAGCAGATCAACCAGAAATCAAATATATAGAACGCTACTGTATGCGTAAGTAAGCTCTTTGTATTCTCCTATGGCTATTTTCTAGCCAAGTATCAAAGCACACTACTATGCCAGATGAGATGACACTGAGTTAGTGCCTAATTGAAATCCAACCCCTACTAAATTTTCCCACTTCGGTCTTTGCTATGGATATGTGCGTCACTAAGCGCAGAACACAGCGGTCGCAAGTCTCACTACAAATTGCTCAGAATTGGCTAGTACATGCACTGCAGAAAGTACAGCCACCAGCAGATCAACCAGAAATCAAATATATAGAACGCTACTGTATGCGTAAGTAAGCTCTTTGTATTCTCCTATGGCTATTTTCTAGCCAAGTATCAAAGCACACTAATATGCCAGATGAGATGACACTGAGTTAGTGCCTAATTGAAATCCAACCCCTACTAAATTTTCCCACTTCGGTCTTTGCTATGGATATGTGCGTCACTAAGCGCAGAACACAGCGGTCGCAAGTCTCACTACAAATTGCTCAGAATTGGCTAGTACATGCACTGCAGAAAGTACAGCCACCAGCAGATCAACCAGAAATCAAATATATAGAACGCTACTGTATGCGTAAGTAAGCTCTTTGTATTCTCCTATGGCTATTTTCTAGCCAAGTATCAAAGCACACTACTATGCCAGATGAGATGACACTGAGTTAGTGCCTAATTGAAATCCAACCCCTACTAAATTTTCCCACTTCGGTCTTTGCTATGGATATGTGCGTCACTAAGCGCAGAACACAGCGGTCGCAAGTCTCACTACAAATTGCTCAGAATTGGCTAGTACATGCACTGCAGAAAGTACAGCCACCAGCAGATCAACCAGAAATCAAATATATAGAACGCTACTGTAGGCGTAAGTAAGCTCTTTGTATTCTCCTATGGCTATTTTCTAGCCAAGTATCAAAGCACACTACTATGCCAGATGAGATGACACTGAGTTAGTGCCTAATTGAAATCCAACCCCTACTAAATTTTCCCACTTCGGTCTTTGCTATGGATATGTGTGCCACTAAGAGCTAAACACAACGGTAGCAAGTCCCCCTGCTAATTCCTCACAAAATGGTACTAGATGCAAATTTCGTCCGAGCAACGAGCAGTTTCGAGTACCCTAATGCTCGACCGAGCATCAAGCTCGGACGAGCATGTTCGCTCATCTCTAGTGTTAACCATTAACCCTCATGCTGTGATGGATGTTTTATAAGAATAAAGTGCTGGTTCGTACTGTGTTGTTGTGCATATAAATGTATAGCCCCTTTTTAATCAATACTTGGCCAGGAAAAATAAAAACCCCAAACCCCAGGGCTGTCTATCGAAAATGCCTGTAAGGTCCTGTCTGTGACAGGACTCTAAAGGCAGTGTGTCAGCCTATGCATCAGCAAAGGCTGACAGTTCTAATACCCTGCAATATATCAGTATTGCAAGGTTTTATAATGAACAAGCAATCAAATGATTGCTTCCTCATGTCCTATAGTGGGACAAGTAAAAATATAAAAAAAGTAAAAAAAAAATTTTTTAAATAAAAATAAACTAACAAATTAATAAAAATGTCCCTTTACATATAACAATTACATTTAAAATAAAAAAGTGAAAATCACCCTACAAATCCCACAAATAAGGTATTGTCATGTTCGTAATGACCAATACAATAAAACAAAATCACTATTAAACTCACATGATAAACAGCATAAAAAATAAATTTAAAAACCCAACAAAAATTGTTCCACATAAAATGCAATAAAAAGGAATCACAAAAACTTAATGGTACTGTTGTAAAGTACAACATATCTGGCAAAAAAAGAACTCAACCAGCTGTACAGACCATTAATTAAAAGAGTTATGCCAGTTGGAAAATGGTGGTAAGTATTAAGTGTTATTCTACAAAATAATTAAAACTCAAGCAAAAACATAGTAATTTGGTATTGCCACAATCGTACTGACCCATAGAATAAATCTAACATGTTACTTTAGGGCAGTGATGACGAACCTTATACAGACCGAGTGCCCAAGCGACAACTAAAATCCACTTATTTACCATGAAGTGCCAGCAGGGCATTTTATGCAGTAACTTATTGCTACCGTTTTTACACATCTTTCAATTGTATCGGCCCCCTGAGGCAACCAATACAGTTGAAAATCAGTCATTGTAGCTTCTCTCCAGGGCCTCTCTGTACAGGAAGAATGGTGGGTCTAGCAGAAGGACCTCCAAAGATAATGCAGTTCTGTCCAAACCTTTTCACTTTTCCTGCAGTTCCAAACAGCCAATGAAGTGTCACTTTAAAATAGCGCTGAGAGCAGCATCTCTTAAGTTGCCTGGGACTGCAGGAAGATTCGGTGGATTTGTTCCTATCTGGTGAACTCTGTCCTGAGTGCCCACAGAAATGGCTCTGAGTGCCATAGGTTCGCCACCACTGCTTTAGGGTGTACGGTAAAAATAAAGTCAAAATTCAATAACAGAAATGATGGGGTTTTTTTTTACAACCCCTGCTCCACAAAAACGTTAATACGTTTTCAGCAATAAGACATGCCACCCCAAAATAGTTTCACTGAAAAATGCATCTAATCCCACAAAAAATGGTCATGTTAATGAAAAAAAGAATATTTTATATCTCATAAAATTGCACCCATGAACCAATTCATAACCACTAAATTTTATAGGACACTAGCTAATGCTAATCCTACCCTTCTATGCCTCGCTGTTTGTCCATCCAACAAGTGTTAATAATTGAAAAGTTGAAAAGCTTTAGAGACACAATGGGATTGACATCTGGGAAGATTACATAGGGATACAATGGAGTTGACATCAAGGGAAAGGTGACAAAAGGAAAACAAGACATCTGAAAAATGTAATGGACTGAATGAGCTAAAATGCAATAAAGCTGACATCATACAAAATTTAATTTGACACATGGGGAGTTATACTCATTGATAGCGATGATATCCAGATTAACACATTACACTGTAAGAAAACATGAATTTTTTAAGTATGCAAACAATAGGTGTGAACCTTTAGCAAAAGTTTTATATGCTATCGTTGCAGTTAGGTACTTTTGGATATAATGCCTGTAGGGTGTGTACCCAATGGGGTACATGTCGTTTTAAAAATGCAAATTGAAGAGGGCAGGTATAGGGAGTAGTATGTTGGAAAGACAAACTGTGGACTTATGATTTGAATTATGGTTACGTACATGCTGTGTTGTTTTCCTTACATAGCCTAAACGCCAAGGAATTTAATCAGGTAGATCACGTAGTCGGAGTCCCATGTTATAGTAGACAAAACATAAAGCATGTATTATTATGTCTCAATAAAAAGACGTTTTTGCCTCTGGTTCACTCAATATCCAAAATGTTTCAGCATGGCTGTGAACTAAAACTATTTGATATTATTCGATATACCTTAAAACATTCCAAAGTCACAAGTTGTAAGTTTTGATGCCTACACCATCAGATAGGGATCAGCGTCTGGGGCTCTACACCAGGGACCCAGTAGATGACCCTACACTTGGGTTCATCAGATCATTTGTTACACCCCAAGGGATGCTCCTTTACATTGGAGGTCCCATGTTTTATTGATTCCACCGCAATCCCTCTGAAGAATCTACAGCAGGAAGAAACACGTCAGGGAAGGGGAATGCAGGGTGTCTTTTTTAACTAGGGCAAGTTATTGGGACTGCCCTTGTTAGGGCGGGAGCTAATTACACCTGGGGACAGGGACAGCTGTAGCCTTGTTACAGTTCCTGACATTCTGGTTCAAACATATACAGGTATGTCCTTTACCATCTTTATGCTCCCGTCAATGCACGTACTTTGGAAACAGCACAGCTGACAACTGAACACAACTGCAGACCATTACCAGTTGTGGTAAGAACCATCCTTTATTTCCTTTTTGCAAGGTGTTAATTTGATGGTATGGTGCATTGCACCTTGATTTACAGGTACGTGGTATCCCCACTGTTTGATCCACAACCATTGGGGGTTGTGGTGATCAGTATAGTCGCCTAGGTTGGCGTCTATAGCACGGATTGTTGTTGTTGTTTTTTAAAAATTTACAACTTGTGACTTTGGAATGTTTTAAGGTATATAGAATAAAAATTATAAGTTTTAGTTCACAGCCATGCTGAAAAACCCATGTATAGTAGCCGCTAATGGGGTATCTTCTGCCTGACATTGGGTAGGTAAAGGAATTCTTTCTTTGGACATTAGTACATTGTGTACAATGAAGGCATGGGAAAGTACCTTTTTGGTATGTAAGAACGTTTATTGCAGTGGTTTCAAAGTTGTGCCAATATTCACTGATGCTCGTTTGTCTTTTAGACTAGGTGCCCTCTTAGAACATGGCAAGAATGGCTCTTCTAATACCATTGGGTGTCCCTTTCAGAGAATTGACCAGTGTTTCCTGATGAACTTGTGAATTCTGTAGGCAAAGGGATGCTAAGAATGTACATTTGAGGAGCAGGTACTATTATCCTATTAGTCTTTTGGTTTGGCCTAGATAGTGTCGGCAGTGTATGGAAGATGCTGGACGTCAACATTTACACTTGTGTTCATTCCATTGTTGAGCAATACCCTTGGAAAGGGCAATTTCCCACGCTATATAATGAGATCACAGGAAGCATATTGACAAGTTGTTTTCTTTTTGTCATCTGTCAATCTTCTCCTTTGATCATCTGCTTGAAATTGTGTGTACATCCTTGATGCTGCAGGACACTCAATTTCCGGATTATTTTTCAGCTACAGAGCGCTTGTTGGAGACATTGCAGTAAGTTTTTATTTGTATGTATTTATGGGTGTTTTATCTTTTTTCTCCAGCTTTCTTGCCACAGTAAATAAATTTGTGTTACTACTAGAGATGAGCGAGCACTAAAATGCTCGAGTGCTCGTTACTCGAGTCAAACTTTTTCCGATGCTCGAGTGCTTGTTTCGAATAACAAACCCCATTGAAGTGAATGGAAGACTCGAGCATTTTTCAAGGTGACCAAAGCTCTGCACAGGGTGGCTTGGCCAAACACCTGGAAACCTCAGAAAATGATGGAAACACCATGGAAATGGACATGAAACAGCAGGGGCAGCATGCATGGATGCCTCTGAGGCTGCTTATCGCACCATTATGCCAAAATTATGGGCAACAGCATCGCGATGACAGAGTGACCGTGCAAGGCGAGATAGCATCTAAAACACCCAATAATAATAGAACAAAACATGCAGAAGAAATCTGACAGCAACCACAGAAGATGATTGCTATGGCTAGTTTCTAATCTACACTGACAGCACACAAAAGGATTTTGTGCTGTGACTGAGTGTGTTACTTTAACTATTGAAAAATGCTAATGTAGCCCTAACAAGGGCTGCTGGGTTCTTGGAGAATCACTCCTGCCTAACAGTAAGGTTCTTGGAGAATCACTCCTGCCTAACAGTAATCTAATAGAACATCCTAACGCTATCCCTGACCAGCAGCAGCTCTCTCCCAAACGGCATACAGACAGAGAATAATCCGTGCAGTGCGGCCAGTGGCTAATATATTCCAGAGTCACCTGATCAGGCCAGCCAACCACTGCTATCGACATGTAAGTGTACCATGTGATGCTGGGTGTACTGCAGAGTCTCCTGGCTTGTGATTGGCTCCGTTTCTGGCCGCCAAAAATCTAAACGCCGCAAGATGACATTTTCTCGAGCGGGTGAAATACTCGTCCGAGCACTGAGCAGTTGCGAGCATCAAGCTCAGACGAATATGCTCGCTCATCTCTAGTTACTACATTTTTAGTTCTTTCTTAGCATATCCAAAAAAGTCGGATTGAGCACAATACCTATAATGCCATCTGGACTCATCTTCATTCCCTGGTGATGAAGCCACCAACAACGGAACAATGGCTTGTGATTGCCTCTCATTTTTTCAAAACAGTTTCAAGACTGTATTGGTGCTTTGGATGGCAAGCGCATCTGTGTGAAGGGACCCGCTACTTAAACTACAAACAATATTGCTGTGTAATCTTGTTGATTTTGATATTAACTACCAATTTGTACTTGTAGATATTGGGGCCTATGGAAGTTCTGTGGATGCTGGCATCTTTTGGGCTTCCAGATTGTGTCTGTGGCCTCAGGCGTGCAGCTTGCACTCCCTGAGCCTCAGCCCCTGCCTTGATATCCTGATCCAGCTCTCCCATTTGTTTTAGATGCAGATGAAGCATTTGTGGTGAGAAACTATGTCTTGTGTCCTTATTCATGTTGTGGCCTTGACAATGGGAGATGCATATTCAACTACTCTCTTTCCCTTGTCCAGTGGTATGTTGGTGTGTTTTCGGTATGTTGTCAAATAAATGGCAGATCTTTCACACTAGCATCCAAATGAAGCCGGATAATTTGTTGGTAGTGATGAAAACAACTGCCGTTCTTCATATTGTTTGTCAAATATATGATGGCAGCAATGATCTTAAGATTGTGTACCTTTTATAATCTCTGCTCCTTTGGCAATCCAAACTGGGATACCTCACGCTTTGGGCTTTCAAACTCAGCCCTATTTTTGTAATTTTCTTTTTTTTTCTCCTGAGGAATCTGTTTCATGGCAGGCAGATAGTTCTCATTAATTTCTTGGGCACAATATTTTTTTCAGTTGAAATGTATGTGATTGTATTTTTTTCAAGTAATTTTTTGTCCTAAGTGGATGTTTTTAATAGTGCATTATGATTATGATATTCAGGTCAAGTGTAACAAATAGTTACAATATACTTAGCAGGTGGAATACCCAGATGAGAAACTGACAGCAAATACTGTATGTCTAAACTGAAAATATATGACACATTATCTTTTTTTCAACTCTTTTGGAAAAGACTTGGGTTAATTTGTGAAAGAATGATGCAGACACTTGTTCAACAATCACAATTGCAGCCCATTTGATTTCCGATTGATTTGATATCTACAAGAGACAAGAATGCATGAAAATGAAATATGAGTTTAACAATTTTTAATGTTTATTAAAAGTCTAAACTTGATTAATTAATTTCTTTTGAGATTTCAGATTCCAATGTTGCTTTTATTGTATTCATTATGTAAATGCTGAAATTAGAGCTTCCTCTAATTATTTAGCACTTAAAACAACAACATATAAATAACAATTAGCCGGCTCCACCATACTAACTTTTTTTTTTTTTAGGTTTTGTTATTTAGTTGTATACTAATATAAATCAGAACTATTAATTAATTCCAATGTTATAAACCTATGAAAATAAACTAACAATAACCATTCAGTTCATTCCAGATGTTTTCAGATACTTTTATTTGTAATGAAAGGATCAAAGTGTGTGGTTGCTAACTGTAGATTTACCGTTGAGATTTAACCTAGTTGTAATAACTCTCTACAGTCAAATATTTTCTTTTAGAGCATTTTATTTGTAAAGGACGAGAGATCTCCTCTAAATTGGGGTTTTTGGAAAGTTGCTGTAATGAAAGTAAAAATGTGGGTTGCTTTTATTTTGTCTTATGCTTTGCTTTCTTTAGTAGTAGAGTAGACTAATTTGGGTGTTCTGCAAAAAGGATACAATTTTCTCCATTTTAACCACACATTAAAAAAGTTGCAGTTTCAACTTTTCTTGGAAACACTGGACTGTCTCCAGTGGCAACACATGAAAATATCAATTCAAATTGGTTGAGGCATTCAACACCTAAAAACGGTTAAACACTTGAAAAATGGCATAGTTGAAAATTTATATGGGTGCAAATAACAACGAAAAATATTGTGAAAATATGTATTAAATATCTTTTTTCTATTAAGCAACTTTAATATTACACAATTTTTACTGACAAAACATGGATAGTAAAATATACATTCATGATATAAAAATACATTAATCCCATATAAAAATGCACTTACTCCATATTCTTTAATCAGCCAATGATCAAACAATAATCCTTAGCCTCATGGCTAACAGACATTGAGTAATCGGCATAACACCCAACGAGAAAAAAAAAACTTACCTACCCATTTCCTGACCACAATCAGTCTCCCCAAAAACAGAATTTTATTAAGCCTATCTCTTTTAACCCTAGAATGCTTCTCTAAGTTGGTAACCCCAAATAGGGCTTCCATTTTTTACACCCTTCTATTCCCTAAACACCTCTGTTTCACTACATCTATCACTTTTTTTTCGGAAAATATCAAAATTTTTGAACACTCCCATATTTTATGCAAAGAGCCTTCATCTGGCTTTAGACATTTCTCACAGTTAGTATTTTCCCTCAACTTCATCCCACACATTTTTTTTAGGTGTAGTGTAATCTTTGGATGATATTAAATTGGACCATTCTATAAATTCCACTCAATGACGAGTGCTTTATATTCCTGTACATCTCTACCCACATTTTTTTTCTTTTATATTGCCTTACTATTTTACCCATTTTCTTGGTGGCTAGTGTTGATAATTACATTTCTTCTTCATGATACCTTTATTTAACAATGACCTAACACCTTTGTGTCTAACTCCTAATCTTAGAATTTCCACACTATCGAAACCAATTCTGTCACTCTCTCTCTCTATTTTGTGAGCCACATGATATACTTGAAAAACCCTAAGTGACCCTATCCTTCTTAGGTCTGGAGCTTCTCTCAAAAAATCCCCCTCTGGCATTCATGTAGATTGATTTCTTTCCCCAATGGAAGCACTGCCAATTTTTCCCAATTTATTAACAGCCCAGAGAATCTCCCAAATTCTTCCACTACTTTTATCAGTTTTGGAATTACTTCCTCTGAGTAACTTACTTACTCAATGTAAACACAATGTCATCCATTTACAAGAATATCTTATTCCTCCCCCACCACTCACACAACCATGGATGTTATCTTTTTCTCTCACCTGAATACCCAAAGTCTCAATATACGGAGCAAAGAGGAATGGGGAGAGGGGACATTCCTGCTGCATACCCTAGTCAGTACAAAAGGGGATGAGCTATTTCTCCTCACTCTTCACTCACTCCTCAACCCTGGCCTTCAGGGACTGGTACATTGCCCTAACCCCTTCAATAAACCCTGGACCGAATCTGAATCTCTGCAAAACAGCCCATAGGAAGTGCCCCTCCACCCTGTCAAAAACCTTTACAACGGCATCCAGTGACAGGACTGAGGGGCAACCCCTCCCCTCACATCCAGCTGAATATCAGCAAAAATGTAAGTTATAACTTGTACTCCTGCTGGGAATAAACCATTCTGATCTGGATGCACAAGAGAGGCAATCACTGTTTTTAACCTATTTGCAACAACATTTGCATATATTTTCACATCTCAATTTGCTAAACATATAGGCCTGTACAATCCTACATCTTTTGGATCTTTATCCTTTTTTGGGATTACCACGATGACTGCCTCCTCCATGGAATGGGAAATAGGACCTACTTTCCTCATCTCAACAGTAAAAATCATAAACACATTAGGTATCGCCGCGTCCGAAAATGTCTGATCTATCAAAATATAATAACGTTTTTTCACTGCATTAACCCCGTAACGGAAAATAGTATCCAAAGTCGAAATTTTTTTTGCCATTTTGAAAAATATAAAAAAATTTAGAAAAAGTGATCAAAAGGTTGCACAGTCCCAAAAATTCTAGCATTGAAAACGCCATCAAAATTTGCAAAAAATGACACTACGCAGAGCTTCATACACCAAAGTATGGAAAAGTTATTGGTCCCAGAAATGGCAAAATCAAAAAAAAAAAAATTAGTACAGGAGGTTTTCATTTTTTTAAATGTATGTAAACATTATAAAACCTATACAAATTTGGTATCGACGTGATCGTACCGACCCAAAGAATAAAGTAGACATATCATTTGGGACGCAGAGTGAAAGCTGTAAAATCCAAGTCCACAAGAAGACGTTTCAAATGTGTTTTTTCACCATTTTCACTGCATTTGGAATTTTTTTCCCGCTTCCCAGTACAAGCCATGGAATATTAAATACCGTCAATATGAAGTGCAATTTGTTACGCAGAAAATAAGCCATGACACAGCTCTTTATGTGGAAAAATAAAAAAGTTATAGATTTTTGAAGGTGGTGAGTGAAAAATGGAAGTGAGGGGTTAAGTGACATAAGGGACATGTACTGTATTTAGAAAAAAGTAAGCTGCCAGTGAAACCTGATATACTCAATTTACTCAAACAATTAGGAACTCTTAGATTATCAATAGAGATGAGCGAACATGCTCGTCCGAGCTTGATGCTCGTTCGAGCATTAGCGTACTCGAAACTGCTCGTTGCTCGGACGAATACTTCGCCCGCTCGAGAAAATGGCAGCTCCCGCCGTTTTGCTTTTTGGCGGCCAGAAACAGAGCCAATCACAAGCCAGGAGACTCTGCACTCCACCCAGCATGACGTGGTACCCTTACACGTCGATAGCAGTGGTTGGCTGGCCAGATCAGGTGACCCTGGGATAGACTAGCCGCTGCCCGCGCTGCTCGGATCATTCTGTGTCTGGATGCCGCTAGGGAGAGAGCTGCTGCTGGTCAGGGAAAGCGTTAGGGTGTTCTATTAGCTTACTGTTAGGCAGGAGTGATTCTCCAAGAACCCAACAGCCCTTCTTAGGGCTACAATAACGTTCTACTTTTTTTTTTTTTTATTTGCATCTAGTACCATTTTGTGAGGAATTAGCAGGGGGACTTGCTACCGTTGTGTTTAGCTCTTAGTGGCACACATATCCACCTCAAACACCAAAGTGGGAAAATTTAGTAGGGGTTGGATTTCAATTAGGCACAGTCTGCCATTTTTCCTTTTTTATTTTACGTTTATTTTGTTTAATAACTCAGTGTCATCTCATCTGGCATAGTAGTGTGCTTTCATACTTGGCTAGAAAATAGCCATAGGAGAATCCAAACGGCTTACGCCTACAGTAGCGTTATATATTTGATTTCTGGTTGATCTGCTGGTGGCTGTACTTGCTGCAGTGCATCTACTAGCCAATTGTGAGCAATTTGTAGTGAGACTTGCGACCGCTGTGTTTTGCGCTTAGTGACGCACATATCCATTGCAAAGACCGAAGTGGGAAAATTTAGTAGGGGTTGGATTTCAATTAGGCACAGTCTGCCATTTGTCCTTTTTTATTTTACGTTTATTTTGTTTAATAACTCAGCGTCATCTCATCTGGCATAGTAGTGTGCTTTCATACTTGGCTAGAAAATAGCCATAGGAGAATCCAAACGGCTTACGCCTACAGTAGCGTTATATATTTGATTTCTGGTTGATCTGCTGGTGGCTGTACTTGCTGCAGTGCATCTACTAGCCAATTGTGAGCAATTTGTAGTGAGACTTGCGACCGCTGTGTTTTGCGCTTAGTGACGCACATATCCATTGCAAAGACCGAAGTGGGAAAATTTAGTAGGGGTTGGATTTCAATTAGGCACAGTCTGCCATTTGTCCTTTTTTATTTTACGTTTATTTTGTTTAATAACTCAGCGTCATCTCATCTGGCATAGTAGTGTGCTTTCATACTTGGCTAGAAAATAGCCATAGGAGAATCCAAACGGCTTACGCCTACAGTAGCGTTATATATTTGATTTCTGGTTGATCTGCTGGTGGCTGTACTTGCTGCAGTGCATCTACTAGCCAATTGTGAGCAATTTGTAGTGAGACTTGCGACCGCTGTGTTTTGCGCTTAGTGACGCACATATCCATTGCAAAGACCGAAGTGGGAAAATTTAGTAGGGGTTGGATTTCAATTAGGCACAGTCTGCCATTTGTCCTTTTTTATTTTACGTTTATTTTGTTTAATAACTCGGTGTCATCTCATCTGGCATAGTAGTGTGCTTTCATACTTGGCTAGAAAATAGCCATAGCAAAAGGATAGCATTGTTTGGTTTTAAAAACTCAAAAACACAAAAAAAAAAAAAAAACACAAAAAAAAGTAAAAAAAAAATTAAAGCTATAACTCTCATTTTAAAAATGTTTAACCCGAGGGCTAGGGGTAGAGGACGAGGGCGGGGACGTGGGCGTCCAACTACTGCAGGGGTCAGAGGCCGTGGTCCTGGCCGGGGTGAGACACCACCTGCTTATGAGGGAGCAGGGGAACGCCGCAGAGCTACACTCCCTAGGTTCATGTCTGAAGTTACTGGGACTCGTGGTAGAGCACTGTTGAGGCCAGAACAGTGCGAACAGGTGATGTCGTGGATTGCTGACAATGCTTCGAGCAATTTGTCCACCAGTCAGTCTTCCACGCAGTCCACCCATGTCACCGAAATCGCCACTCCTCCAGCTCCTGCACCTCAGCCTCCTCCCCCCCAGTCTGCCCCCTCCCAGGAAAATTTGGCATTTGAACCGGCATACTCTGAGGAACTGTTTTCTGGACCCTTCCCACAGTCACAAACCACTTGTCCGGTTGCTGCTGAGCAATTTTCCGATGCCCAGGTTTTCCACCAGTCACAGTCTGTGGGTGATGATGACCTTCTTGACGTAGTGGAAGTGTGTAAAGAGGTGTCCGACGATGAGGAGACACGGTTGTCAGACAGTGGGGAAGTTGTTGTCAGGGCAGGAAGTCCGAGGGGGGAGCAGACTGAGGGATCGGAGGATGATGAGGTGACAGACCCAAGCTGGGTTGAGAGGCCGGGTGAACACAGTGCTTCTGAGACGGAGGAGAGTCCTCGACCAGAACAGGTTGGAAGAGGCAGTGGTGGGGCCAGACGGAGAGGCAGGGCCAGAGCTGGTGCATCAGCGCCAAATGTGTCAACTAGTGAAGCTCCCGTGGCGAGGGCTCTTGCGGCGAGGGCTAGATCTTCAGAAGTCTGGAGGTTCTTTAAGGAAACACCGGATGACCGACGGACTGTGGTGTGCAACATTTGCCAAACCAGGCTCAGCAGGGGTTCCACCACTACTAGCTTAACTACCACCAGTATGCGCAGGCATATGAATGCTAAACACCCCACTCAGTGGCAACAAGCCCGTTCACCTCCGGCCGTGCACACCACTGCTCCTTCCCCTGTGTCAGCTGATAGTCAGCCCCCTGCCCAGGACCCTGCCACAAAAACCCCATCGTCGCCTCCACGATCCTCCACAGCATCCACCAGCGTTCAGCTCTCCATACCCCAGACGCTGGAGCGGAAACGCAAATATAGTGCAACCCACCCGCACGCCCAAGCCCTTAATGTGCACATCTCCAGATTGCTTAGCCTGGAGATGCTGCCCTATAGGCTAGTAGAGACCGAGGCCTTTCGCAACCTCATGGCGGCGGCCGCCCCTCGGTATTCGGTCCCCAGCCGCCACTACTTTTCCCGATGTGCCGTCCCAGCCCTGCACCAGCACGTGTCAGACAACATCACCCGTGCCCTGACCAACGCCGTTTCTGACAAGGTCCACCTGACCACGGACACGTGGACGAGTGCTGCCGGGCAGGGCCACTATATATCGCTGACGGCACATTGGGTTAACTTGGTGGAGGCTGGGACCGAGTCTGACCCTGGGGCTGGTCATATACTGCCGACGCCGAGGATTGCGGGGCCTACCTCGGTCCAGGTGTTTCAGGCCTACTATGCCTCCTCCTCCTCCCACCCCTCCTCCACCTCCTCCTCCGAACTACCATCCGTGGGCACGGCGCCATCAGTCGGTAGCTCTAGGCACAGCAGCAGTGCCGTTGCTAAGCGACAGCAGGCGGTGCTCAAACTGCTGAGCCTAGGCGATAAAAGGCACACCGCCCAAGAGCTATTACAGGGCATCACGGCGCAGACTGATCTGTGGCTGGCACCGCTGAACCTGAAGCCAGGCCTGGTTGTGTGTGACAACGGCCGTAACCTGGTGGCGGCTCTGCAACTCGGCAGACTGACACATGTGCCATGCCTGGCCCATGTGTTAAATCTGATAGTTCAGCGTTTCCTCAAGACATACCCCAATCTGTCAGATTTGCTCACGAAGGTGCGCCGCATCTGTGCGCATTTCAGGAAGTCCAGCACAGATGCTGCCACTCTCAGGGCAGCGCAGCG
Organism: Engystomops pustulosus; assembly: GCF_040894005.1. Taxonomy (NCBI): domain Eukaryota; kingdom Metazoa; phylum Chordata; class Amphibia; order Anura; family Leptodactylidae; genus Engystomops; species Engystomops pustulosus. The sequence continues at coordinate 101,962,711 of NC_092415.1, read as the reverse complement.
CCGCCTCCAACTGCCTGCTCACCGACTGTTGTGCGACGTGCCCACGAGGTGGAATTCAACACTGACCATGTTATCCAGAGTTTACCAGCAGCGCCGAGCCATTGTAGACTGCCAGATGTCAACTTCCACCAGAACTGGTAGTCAGGTCAGTCAGCTTCCTCAAGTCTACAATGAGGAGTGGACGTGGATGTCTGATATCTGTCAGGTGCTGAGTAACTTTGAGGAGTCAACACAGATGGTCAGTGGCGATGCCGCCATCATCAGCCTCACCATCCCGCTGCTTGGCCTGTTGAAAAACTCTCTGATCAGCATGAAGTCGGAAGCTTTGCGCTCGTCACAAGAGACGGGGGAAGAAGATTCCCTTGTTGATAGCCAAAGCACCCTTAGGTCTGTTTCTCAGCGCATATCGGAGGAGGTGGAGGTGGAGGAGGATGAGGAGGAAGAGGAGGAGAATGTTGGCGAGACACAAGAGGGGACCATTGTTGAGTCCTTTACTGTTCAGCGTGTATGGGCAGAAGAAGAGGAGTTGGAGGAGTTGGAGGAGGAGGAAATGGACAGTCAGGCCAGTGAGGGGAGTGAATTCTTACGCGTTGGTACTCTGGCGCATATTGCAGATTTCATGCTAGGCTGCCTATCCCGTGACCCTCGCGTTCAAAGAATTTATTCCAGCACCGATTACTGGGTGTTCACTCTCCTGGACCCACGGTACAAGCAAAATCTTTCCACTCTCATCCCTGCAGAGGAAAGGAGTGTGAGAATGCATGAATACCAGCAGGCCCTGGTGCACAAGCTGAAACAGTATTTCCCTTCTGACAGCGCTAGCGGCAGAGTGCGTAGTTCTGCGGGACAAGTAGCGAGGGAGAGTAGGCGAGCAGGCAGCTTGTCCAGCACTGGCAAGGGTACGCTTTACAAGGCTTTTGCCAGCTTTATGTCACCCCAGCAAGACACTGTCACCTGTCCCCAGTCTCGGCAGAGTAGGGCTGATCTTTACAGAAAGATGGTGAGGGAGTACGTAGCTGACCATACCATCGTCCTAAATGATCACACAGCTCCCTACAACTACTGGGTTTCAAAGCTGGACATGTGGCACGAACTGGCGCTGTACGCCTTGGAGGTTCTTGCCTGCCCTGCCGCTAGCGTCTTGTCCGAGCGGGTTTTCAGTGCAGCTGGTGGCATCATCACCGATAAGCGTACACGCCTGTCGACTGACAGCGCTGACAGGCTGACGCTTATTAAGATGAATAAAGCCTGGATTTCTCATAATTTCCAATCTCCACCAGGTGAAGGAAGCTCAACCTGAATAATTGATCCACTCCTCCTCCTCCTCATTTTCCTCCTTCTCCTCCTCTTTGTACAGTAAAGCAGAGGAAACTGGCTATTTTTTGACAGGGCCCACTGGCTCTTGCTATAGTACTTTATGCATTTAATTTTTCTGGAGGGCCACCGACCCGGTCCTCTGTTTTAAACAATTTTTGGGAGTGCCACATACAGGCACTCAATCTATTCAATTTTTCTGGAGGGCCACCGACCCGTTCCTCTGTTTTAAACAATTTTTGGGAGTGCCACATACAGGCACTCAATCTATTCTATTTTTCTGGAGGGCCACCTACCTGCTCCTCTGGTTTGAAAACTTTTTGGGACTGCCACATACAGGCACTCAATCGATTCCATTTTTCTGGAGGGCCACCTACCTGCTCCTCTGGTTTGAAAACTTTTTGGGACTGCCTCATACAGGCACTCAATCTATTCTATTTTTCTGGAGGGCCACCTACCTGCTCCTCTGGTTTGAAAACTTTTTGGGACTGCCACATACAGGCACTCAATCTATTAAATTTTTCTGGAGGGCCACCTACCTACTCCTCTGGTTTGAAAACTTTTTGGGACTGCCACATACAGGCACTCAATCTATTCAATTTTTCTGGAGGGCCACCTACCTGCTCCTCTGGTTTGAAAACTTTTTGGGACTGCCACATACAGGCACTCAATCTATTCAATTTTTCTGGAGGGCCACCTACCTGCTCCTCTGGTTTGAAAACTTTTTGGGACTGCCACATACAGGCACTCAATCTATTCAATTTTTCTGGAGGGCCACCTACCTGCTCCTCTGGTTTGAAAACTTTTTGGGACTGCCACATACAGGCACTCAATCTATTCAATTTTTCTGGAGGGCCACCTACCTGCTACTCTGGTTTGAAAACTTTTTGGGACTGCCACATACAGGCACTCAATCTATTCTATTTTTCTGGAGGGCCACCTACCTGCTCCTCTGGTTTGAAAAATTTTTGGGACTGCCACATACAGGCACTATCCAAATTAAATTGTCTCCATAGCAGCCTCCACACGTTGTCTCCATTGCTACCTCCAAAAGTCGTCCATATAGCTGCCTCCATACATCGTCCCTTTATCAAACGAGGTGTGTCAGGCAGAAATTTGGGTTGTTTTCATGGATTCCACATCAAAGTTGTTAACTTTGTCGCCACCCAGCTGTGTTATCCACAAAATATACTAATAAACTTTTATCATTTACCAATATTATTTCAGCGCTTCATTCCCCTCACCCGCCATATCCTAAACTTATAAGAACGCTACTACACTTGATCTTATACAAAAGGTTCTTAGAAGTGCTGTTTGGGGAGTAGCCTAGAGACAGGGGCTTGGATTGGCGAAAGCTCGCCTGGCAGCGGAGCGCCAACTCCATGCCAAGATCCAACTAACATAGTTTTAACTGCAGAACCTTTAATCTACTACTAGTTCACTGCCTCCATACATGGTCCCCTTATCAAACGAGCTGTGTCAGGCAGAATTTTGGGTTGTTTTCATGGCTTCCATGTTAACTTAGTCGCCACCCTGCTGTGTAATCCACAAAATATACTGGCAAACTTTTATCATGTACCGATATTATTTGAGCGCTTCTTGCTCACCTCCTTTGGTTCCTCTCTGCCACCCATTGGTTTGAAGCCTGAGTCCATTTAGGGTATGTCGCCATGCCACCCTCTAGCCTGCTGCCGCTGCCTCTGCATGCCGTCCCCTATAGTGTCAGGGTCAATTATTGCATGTTTTAGATGCTATCTAGCTTCATTCTGTCACTCTGTCATGGCCATGCTGTTGCCCATAATTTTGGCATAATGGTGCGATTAAGCAGCCTCAGAGGCATCCATGCATGCTGCCCCTGCTGTTTCCTGTCAATTTCCGTGGTGTTTCCATCCTTTTCTGAGGTTCCCAGGTGTTTGGCCAAGCTTCCCTGTGCAGAGCCTTGGTCCCCTTGAAAAATGCTCGAGTCTCCCATTGACTTCAATGGGGTTCGTTATTCGAGACGAGCACTCGAGCATCGGGAAAAGTTCGTCTCGAATAACGAGTACCCGAGCATTTTAGTGCTCGCTCATCTCTAATTATGAATAGAGATGAGCGAGCACTAAAATTCTCGGGTGCTCGTAATTCGAGACGAACTTTTCCCGATGCTCGAGTGCTCGTCTCAAATAACGAACCCCATTGAAGTCAATGGGAGACTCAAGCATTTTTCAAGGGGACCAAGGATCTGCACAGGGAAGCTTGGCCAAACACCTGGAAACCTCAGAAAATGATGGAAACACCATGGAAATGGACAGGAAACAGCAGGGGCAGCATGCATGGATGCCTCTGAGGCTGCTTAATCGCACCATTATGCCAAAATTATGGGCAACAGCATGGCGATGACAGAGTGACCGAATGAGGCGAGATAGCATCTAAAACATCCAATAATTGACCCTGACACTATAGAAGACGGCATGCAGAGGCAGCGGCAGCAGCGGCAGGCTAGAGAGTGGCATGGCGACATACCCCAAATGGACTCAGACTTAAAACCAATGGGTGGCAGAGAGGAACCAAAGGAGGTGATCAAGAAGCACTGAAATGATTTCCTATGTGAACAAAAGGTTGACGGTATATTTAGTCGATAACACAGCATGGGGGCGACATAGTGACCAAGTTCCATAATGTATCTGGTGAAACACCCGAAAAATGAGCGTGACACAGCTCGTTTGATAAGGGGACGACATGTGGAGGCAGCCATGGAGACGACTTCCATGATTAAGAGTGACAGTATGGGGCATCATATTGCGCTGCTATGATTGAAACTTCAGGTCTCCAGCATGGCGGCGACAGATGCGCCGAGTTCCATTATGTATCTGGTGAAACACCTGAAAATGCCTGACACAGTTCGTTTGATAGAGGGATGATGTGCTGTATTTCCTCTCGCGCTCCAGCGTCTGGGGTATAGACAGTTGAAAGTTGCGCATGGAGACATTGGTGGACGCTGTGGAGGATCGTGGAGGCGAAATGGACAGGAAACAGCAGGGGGCAGTATGCATGGATGCCTCTGAGGCTGCCTAATCTTGGGATGGAGCTGGCGGCCCGCTGCCAGGCGAGCTTTCGCCTGTCCAAGCCCCTGTCTCTCGGCTCCTCCAAACCAAAATGGACCTGGGGGCCAGAAGCGTTTCCTTTGAAAAAAGTATCATTTTCAAAGCAGGCGGGGGCTACTAACCGCACTTCTAAGAACCTTTTGGATAAGATCAAGTGTAGTACTGTTCTTATAAGTTTTGGTTATGGCGGGTGAGGGGAATGTAAACAGATGCGCAAGAAGCGCTGAAATAATGTCGGTAAATGATAAAAGTTTGCCAGTATATTTTGTGGATAACACAGCAGGGTGGCGACAAAGTTAACAAGTTTGATGTGGAAGCCATGAAAACAACACAAAATTCTGCCTGACACAGCTCGTTTGCTAAGGGGACGATGTATCGAGGCAGCTATATAGACGACTTTGGGAGGCAGCTATGGAGATGATGTGTGGAGGTAGCAATGGAGACAACGTGTGGAGGCAGCTATAAAGACGACGTGTGGAGGCTGCTATGGAGACAATGAAATTTGGATAGTGCCTGTATGTGGCAGTCCAAAAAAGTTTTCAAACCAGAGGAGCAGGTAGGTGGTCCTCCAGAAAAATTAAATAGATTGAGTGCCTGTATGTGGCAGTCCAAAAAAGTTTTCAAAATAGAGGACCGGGGGGTGGCCCTCCAGAACAATTAAATACATGGAGTACCTGTATGTGGCACTCCCAAAAATTGTTTAAAACAGAGGACCAGGTAGGTGGCCAGCCAGAAAAATTAAATACATAGATTACTATAGCTAGAGCCAGTTGGCTCTGCTTTAGTGTACAAAGAGGAGGAGAAGGAGGAAAATGAGGAGGAGTGCATACATTATTCAGGTTGAGCTTCTTTCACCTGGTGGAGAATGGAAATCCTGAGAAATCCAGGCTTTATTCATTTTGATAGGCGTCAGCCTGTCAGTGCTGTCAGTCGACAGGCGTGTACGCTTATCGGTGATGATGCCACCAGCTGCACTGAAAACCTGCTCAGACAACACGCTAGCGGCAGGGCAGGCAAGAACCTCCAAGGCGTACAGCGCCAGTTCGTGCCACATGTCCAGCTTTGAAACCCAGTAGTTGTAGGGAGCTGTGTGATCATTTAGGACGATGGTATGGTCAGCTACGTACTCCCTCACCATCTTTCTGTAAAGATCAGCCCTACTCTGCCGAGACTGGGGACAGGTGACAGTGTCTTGCTGGGGTGACATAAAACTGGCAAAGTACCCCTGCCTGCTCGCCTACTCTCCCTCGCTACTTGTCCCGCAGAAGTACGCCCTCTGCCGCTAGCGCTGTCAGAAGGGAAATACTGTTTCAGCTTGTGCACCAGGGCCTGCTGGTATTCATGTATTCTCACACTCCTTTCCTCTCCAGGGATGAGAGTGGAAAGATTTTGCTTGTACCGTGGGTCCAGGAGAGTGAATACCCAGTAATCGGTGCTGGAATAAATTCTTTGAACGTGAGGGTCACGGGATAGGCAGCCTAGCATGAAATCTGCCATATGCGCCAGAGTACCAACGCGCAAGAATTCACTCCCCTCACTGGCCTGACTCTCCATTTCCTCCTCCTCCAACTCCTCTTCTTCTGCCCATACACGCTGAACAGGGAAGGACTGAGCAATGCTCCCCTCTTCTGTCTCGCCAACATTCTCCTCCTCTTCCTCCTCATCTTCCTCCACCTCCTCCGATATGCGCTGAGAAACAGACCTGAGGGTGCTTTGGCTATCAACAAGGGAATCTTCTTCCCCTGTCTCTTGTGACGAGCGCAAAGCTTCTGACTTCATGCTGACCAGAGAGTTTTCAACAGGCCAAGCAGCGGGATGGTGAAGCTGATGATGGCGGCATCGCCACTGACCATCTGTGTTGACTCCTCAAAGTTACTCAGCACCTGACAGATATCAGACATCGACGTTGACAGATATCAGACATTAACTCCTCATTGTAGACTTGAGGAAGCTGACTGACCTGACTACCAGTTCTGGTGGAAGTTGACATCTGGCAGTCTACAATCGCTCTGCGCTGCTGGTAAACTCTGGATAACATGGTTAATGTTGAATTCCACCTCGTGGGCACGTCGCACAACAGTCAGTGAGTGGGCAGTTGGAGGCGGCGCTGTGCTGGACTTCCTGAAAAGCGCACAGATGCGGTGCACCCTAGTGAGCAAATCAGACAGATTAGGGTATGTCTTGAGGAACCGCTGAACTATGAGATTGAACACATGGGCCGTCACCAGGTTACGGCCATTGTCATACACAACCATGCCTGGCTTCAGGTTCAGCGGTGCCAGCCACAGATCAGTCTGCGCCGTGATGCCCTGTAATAGCTCTTGGGCGGTGTGCCTTTTATCGCCTAGGCTCAGCAGTTCGAGCACCGCCTGCTGTCGCTTAGCGACGGCACTGCTGCTGTGCCTAGAGCTACCGACTGATGGCGCCACGACCACGGATGGTAATTCGGAGGAAGGGTGAGAGGAGGAGGAGGCATAGTAGGCCTGAGAGACCTGGACCGAGGTAGGCCCCGCAATCCTCAGCGTCGGCAGTATATGACCAGCCCCAGGTCATATACAAGTTAACCCAATGTGCCGTCAGCGACATATAGTGGCCCTGCCTGGCAGCACTCGTCCACGTGTACGTGGTCGGGTGGACCTTGTCAGAAACAGCGTTGGTCAGTGCACGGATGATGTTGTCTGACACGTGCTGGTGCAGGGCTGGGACGCCACATCAGGAAAAGTAGTGGCGGCTGGGGACCGAATACCAAGGGGCGGCTGCCGCCATGAGGTTGCGAAAGGCCTCGGTCTCTACCAGCCTATAGGGCAGCATCTCCAGGCTAAGCAGTTTGGGGATGTGGACGTTGAGGGCTTGGGCGTGTTGGTGGGTTGCACTGTACTTCCTCTTGCGCTTCAGCGTCTGGGGTATGGAGAGCTGAACGCTGCGCATGAAGACATTGGTGGATGCTGTGGAGGATCGTGGAGGCGAAGGGATGGTTTTCGCACGGGAGGTGTTTGGGCCGGGGTCCTGACTAGCAGAGGCGGCAGGTGACACAGGGGAAGGAGCAGTGGTGTGCCCGGCCCGAGGTGAACGGCCTTGGTTCCATTGAGTGGGGTGTTTAGCATTCATATGCCTGCGCATACTGGTGGTGGTTAAGATGGTAGTGGTGGAACTCCTGCTGATCCTGGTGTGGCACAGGTTGCACACCACAGTCCGTCGGTCATCCGGTGTTTCTTTAAAGAACCTCCAGACTTCCGAAAATCTAGCCCTCGCCACGGGAGCTTCACTACGTGAAACATTTGGTGCTGATGCACCAGCTCTGGCCCTGCCTCTCCATCTGGCTCCACCACTGCCTCTTCCAACCTGTTCTCGTTGAGGACTCGCCTCCGTCTCAGAAGCACTGTGTTCACCCGGCCTATCAACCCAGCTTGGGTCTGTCACCTCATCATCCTCCGACCCCTCAGTCTGCTCCCCCCTCGGACTTCCTGCCCTGACAACAACTTCACCACTGTCTGACAACCGTGTCTCCTCATCGTCCGACACCTCTTTACACACTTCTTACACTACGTCAACAATGTCATCATCAACCACAGACTGCGATCGGTGGAAATCCTGGGCATCGGAAAAGAGATCAGCAGCAACCGGACAAGTGGTTTGTGACTCTGGGAAGGGTCCAGAAAACAGCTCCTCAGAGTATGCCGGTTCAAATTTTCCTGGGAGGGGGCATACTGGGGGGAAGGAGGCTGAGGTGGAGGAGCTGGAGGAGTGCTGATTTCGGTGACATGGGTGGACTGCGTGGAAGACTGACTGGTGGACAAATGGCTAGAGGCATTGTCCGCAATCCACGACATCACCTGTTCGCACTGTTCTGGCCTCAACAGTGCTCTTCCACGAGTCCCAGTTACTTGAGACATGAACCTAGGCAGTGCAGCTCTGCGGCATCCCCCTGCTCCCTCATCAGCAGGTGGTGTCTCACCCCGCTCAGGACCACGGCCTCTGATCCCTGCAGTAGTTGGACGCCCAAGCCCACGCCCTCGTCCTCTACCCCTAGCCCTCGGGTTCAACATTTTCAAAATTAAAGTGTAAACTGTAAAAATTTTTTTGAGTTTTTTTGGTGTTTTTTTGTGTTTTTGTTTTTTTAACAAAACTATGCTATCCTATTGCTATGGCTAGTTTCTAGCCTACACTGACAGCACACAACTGGATTTTGTGCTGTGCTTGATGACTTTGAGTTATAAAAAATAAGAAAAGAAAAAAAAAAAGAAAAAGCAGACTGTGCCTAATTCAATCAAACCCCAAATAAATTGTCCCACTTAGGTGTTTGAGATGGATATGTGCGTCACTATATGCTAAATAGAATGTTCGCAAGTCTCCCTGCAAATTCATCACAATATGGTACTAGCTGCACTACTAGTGCCAGCAAGGCCAGCCACAAGCAAATCAACAAAATATATATATAACGCTATTGTAGCCCTAAGAAAGCCGGTTGTGGTGTTGTATGCCTAGTTTCTAACCTACACTGACAGAACACAACTGGATTTTAAGTCACTTTAAGTTTTGAAAAAAAAAATAAATTGTCAGACTGTGCCTAATTCAATCAAACCCCTAATAAATTGTCCCACTTAGGTGTTTGAAATGGATATGTTTGTCACTAAGAGCTAAAAATAACGTTCGCAAGTCTCCCTGCAAATTCATCACCATATGGTACTAGCTGCACTACTGGTGCGAGCAAGGCCAGCCACAAGCAAACAAAAAAAAATATATAACGCTGTTCTAGCCCTACAAGGGCTGTTGGGTTCTTGTAGACTCACTCCTGCCTAACAGTAAGCTAATATAACAGCCTAACGCTATCCCTGCAGCAGCAGCAGCTCTCTCCCTAATGGCAAACAGATAGAGAATGATGCGAGCAGCGCGGGCAGGGGCTAGTCTATTCCAGGGTCACCTGATCAGGCCAACCAGCCAACCACTGCTATCGACGTGTAAGGGTACCACGTCATGCTGGGTGGAGTGCAGAGTCTCCTGGCTTGTGATTGGCTCTGTTTCTGGCCACCAAAATTCAAAACCGCGGGAGATGCCATTTTCTCGAGCTGGCGAAGTATTTGTCCGAGCAACGAGCAGTTACAAGTACGCTACTGCTCGAACGAGCATCAAGCTCGGACAAGTGTGTTCGCTCCTCTCTAATTATGAATTGTATTCTGCACTAAGTGAGGCTAAGGTGAACTCTATTATACTTAATTTCCAAAAACAATAAGGAATTGTAAAAATAAGAGTATGGTGAATTCCACCCTGCATAAACCCAAAGTGCTTCGACTAAGTGCACCGTTTTTTTTCTGCTTCACTGTCTAACCGTTGTACCCCACAATAATGTCGCACTTGCTATACATGAGGTGCACATACCTACTTTACGTTCATAGCATTATATTGCATTAGACATAGTGCAGCCCCAAACAATATTGGTGCAAACACTACATATGTTTTTATGTGCAAAGACTGCCAGAATACTGGTGCAGAGTATTGATAAATGGCCCAATATATGTGCAGTCACCAAAAATTCCACAACAGCATCTAGCAGCAGCAGTATCGGCTTCTTCAGCAGCAGTCAGAATGAGGTTTCTGTGAGCGATCACACCCCAATTAGATCAGCAGCAAGACTATCCCCTTTTGTTCTTCTTCTCACCTGTTCCACCTTGGCCAATCACAGCCATGGCTAGTAACTAGGGGTGTTAATTTGCCAGATTGACTGTTCGGCAGCTAATCCGGCAATATGTACGGGAACCCTGAATCTTAACTGGACAGCTCATCTCTAATTCGGACACCTCCCAACTAAGAGATGAATGAAGAAACAAACACAAAACACAACTGTAATTGTACACATGTATGTAATAATTTTCATTTTTTATTGCTAATGTTATATTTGTATTTCTATGTTATTCTTTGTATGTTCTTTATCAATATAGTTCCTGCTTCTGTTCCTTGTTTTCTAGATCTTTGCTTGCTGTCATTCATTATTTACATCCAATTGATGGAAAGCAATCCTTACGATGTCACAGTGGTGCATGGCTTGTTATATCCCTGGGCATGTGATGTCACATATGTGCACGGCCAGTTTTATCCCAGAGAGAAATCAGAGAAGTCTGTTATAACGAACCATGTACCTGTGTGACATCACATTACCAGAGACAGATTTCCATTCACTGGAAATAAATAATGAATGACAGCAAATGAATAGAAACAATTTCATTTGCTGAAAGGAGGATTATCACCATTTTAGGAAAACTTAGTTTACATGAATTGTGAGGAAATTCCAGGACAATTTTTTCCAAATTGCTTTGCTCATCTCCAAATGAAATCAAACAATAAGCATTTGGCAAACATATGATATATGAAAACTGAGATTATGCAGTATGTACCCAGAACAATTTACTGAAACTTTTGACTCTCAATGGAACTTTAGGCATCTGACTTTTTTTGGGTAATTATGTCAGTCATAAGCCTAATTAGAAGCTCTCTCATTTACATGATCCTTAAAGATTTAGGTATGAAAATCCTGGAGTACTAGCATAGGAAATTCCCTGTAGTCCTAGTTAATCATGTGGAACAGCAAAAAAAAATAGCTCATTTAAGAATTACAAACAGAGAGCAAAATCAAATACAGGTATTAATTATACCCAATTTCAATCCATTTTATGAATGTCAGACAGGATATGCCAGACACTGTATGTGTAAGCGTTTGAGAGCAAGAAAATTATTTGCTTTCTGCCTACTTAAAATAAGTTAAATAAGTTTTAACTAGAGATGAGCGAACACTAAAATGCTCGGGTACTCGTTATTCGAGACGAACTTTTCCCGATGCTCGAGTGCTCGTCTCGAATAACGAACCCCATTGAAGTCAATGGGAGACTCGAGCATTTTTCAAGGGGACCAAGGCTCTGCACAGGGAAGCTTGGCCAAACACCTGGGAACCTCAGAAAAGGATGGAAACACCACGGAAATGGACAGGAAACAGCAGGGGCAGCATGCATGGATGCCTCTGAGGCTGCTTAAACGCACCATTATGCCAAAATTATGGGCAACAGCATGGCCATGACAGAGTGACAGAATGAAGCTAGATAGTATCTAAAACATGCAATAATTGACCCTGACACTATAGGGGACGGCATGCAGAGGCAGCGGCAGCAGGCTAGAGAGTGTCATGGCGACATACCCTAAATGGACTCAGGCTTCAAACCAATGGGTGGCAGAGAGGAACCAAAGGAGGTGAGCAAGAAGTGCTCAAATAATATCGGTACATGATAAAAGTTTGCCAGTATATTTTGTGGATTACACAGCAGGGTGGCGACAAAGTTAACATGGAAGCCATGAAAACAACCCAAAATTCTGCCTGACACAGCTCGTTTGATAAGGGGACCATGTATGGAGGCAGTGAACTAGTAGTAGATTAAAGGTGCTGCAGTTAAAACTATGTTAGTTGGATCTTGGCATGGAGCTGGCGCTCCGCTGCCAGACGAGCTTTCGCCAATCCAAGCCCCTGTCTCTAGGCTACTCCCCAAACAGCACTTTTGTATAAGATCAAGTGTAGTAGCGTTCTTATAAGTTTAGGATATGCCGGGTGAGGGGAATGTAAACAGATGCGCAAGAAGCGCATGATGCGCATGGAGCTGGCGCTCCGCTGCCAGGCGAGCTTTCGCAAATCCAAGCCCCTGTCTCTAGGCTACTCCCCAAACAGCACTTTTGTATAAGATCAAGTGTAGTAGCGTTCTTATAAGTTTAGGATATGGCGGGTGAGGGGAATGTAAACAGATGCGCAAGAAGCGCTGAAATAATATCCCTAAATGGTAAAAGTTTGCAAGTATATTTTGTGGATTACACAGCAGGGTGGCGACAAAGTTAACAACTTTGATGTGGAATGCCCTGTAATAGCTCTTGGGCGGTGTGCCTTTTATCGCCTAGGCTCAGCAGTTTCAGCACCGCCTGCTGTCGCTTAGCGACGGCACTGCTGCTGTGCCTAGAGCTACCGACTGATGGCGCCATGCCCACGGATGGTAATTCGGAGGAGGAGGAGGTGGAGGAGGGGTGGGAGGAGGTATAGTAGGCCTTTGAGACCTGGACCGAGGTAGGCCCCGCAATTCTCTGCGTCGGCAGTATATGACCAGCCCCAGGGTCAGACTCGGTCCCAGCCTGCACCAAGTTAAGTGTAGTAGCGTTCTTATAAGTTTGGGATATGGCGGGTTAGGGGAATGTAAACAGATGCGCAAGAAGCGCATGATGCGCATGGAGCTGGCGTTCCGCTGCCAGGCGAGCTTTCGCCAATCCAAGCCCCTGTCTCTAGGCTACTCCCCAAACAGCACTTCTAAGAACCTTTTGTATAAGATCAAGTGTAGTAGCGTTCTTATAAGTTTAGGATATGCCGGGTGAGGGGAATGTAAACAGATGCGCAAGAAGCGCTGAAATAATATCCCTAAATGGTAAAAGTTTGCCAGTATATTTTGTGGATAACACAGCAGGGTGGCGACAAAGTTAACAACTTTGATGTGGAATCCATGAAAACAACCCAAATTTCTGCCTGACACACCTCGTTTGATAAAGGGACGATGTATGGAGGCAGCTATATGGACGACTTTTGGAGGTAGCAATGGAGACAACGTGTGGAGGCTGCTATGGAGACAATTTAATTTGGATAGTGCCTGTATGTGGCAGTCCCAAAAATTCTTCAAACCAGAGGAGCAGGTAGGTGGCCCTCCAGTAAAATGGAATAGATTGAGTGCCTGTATGTGGCAGTCCCAAAAATTGTTCAAACCAGAGGAGCAGGTAGGTGGCCCTCCAGTAAAATGGAATAGATTGAGTGCCTGTATGTGGCAGTCCCAAAAATTCTTCAAACCAGAGGAGCAGGTAGGTGGCCCTCCAGTAAAATGGAATAGATTGAGTGCCTGTATGTGGCAGTCCCAAAAATTCTTCAAACCAGAGGAGCAGGTAGGTGGCCCTCCAGTAAAATGGAATAGATTGAGTGCCTGTATGTGGCAGTCCCAAAAATTGTTCAAACCAGAGGACCGGGTAGGTGGCCCTCCAGAAAAATGGAATAGATTGAGTGCCTGTATGTGGCACTCACAAAAATTGTTTCAAACAGAGGACCGGGTAGGTGGCCCTCCAGAAAAATTAAATGCATGAAGTATAGCAAGAGCCAGTGGGCCCTGTCAAAAAATAGCCATTTTCCTCTGCTTTACTGTACAAAGAGGAGGAGAAGGAGGAAAATGAGGAGGAGGAGGAGGAGTGGATCAATTATTCAGGTTGAGCTTCCTTCACCTGGTGGAGATTGGAAATTCTGAGAAATCCAGCCTTTATTCATTTTAATAAGCGTCAGCCTGTCAGCGCTGTCAGTCGACAGGCGTGTACGCTTATCGGTGATGATGCCACCAGCTGCACTGAAAACCCGCTCGGACAAGACGCTAGCGGCAGGGCAGGCAAGAACCTCCAAGGCGTACAGCGCCAGTTCGTGCCACATGTCCAGCTTTGAAACCCAGTAGTTGTAGGGAGCTGTGTGATCATTTAGGACGATGGTATGGTCAGCTACGTACTCCCTCACCATCTTTCTGTAAAGATCAGCCCTACTCTGCCGAGACTGGGGACAGGTGACAGTGTCTTGCTGGGGTGACATAAAGCTGGCAAAAGCCTTGTAAAGCGTACCCTTGCCAGTGCTGGACAAGCTGCCTGCTCGCCTACTCTCCCTCGCTACTTGTCCCGCAGAACTACGCACTCTGCCGCTAGCACTGTCAGAAGGGAAATACTGTTTCAGCTTGTGCACCAGGGCCTGCTGGTATTCATGCATTCTCACACTCCTTTCCTCTGCAGGGATGAGAGTGGCAAGATTTTGCTTGTACCGTGGGTCCAGGAGAGTGAACACCCAGTAATCGGTGCTGGAATAAATTCTTTGAACGCGAGGGTCACGGGATAGGCAGCCTAGCATGAAATCTGCCATATGCGCCAGAGTACCAACGCGTAAGAATTCACTCCCCTCACTGGCCTGACTGTCCATTTCCTCCTCCTCCAACTCCTCCAACTCCTCTTCTTCTGCCCATACACGCTGAACAGTGAAGGACTCAACAATGGTCCCCTCTTGTGTCTCGCCAACATTCTCCTCCTCTTCCTCCTCATCCTCCTCCACCTCCACCTCCTCCGATATGCGCTGAGAAACAGACCTCAGGGTGCTTTGGCTATCAACAAGGGAATATTCTTCCCCCGTCTCTTGTGACGAGCGCAAAGCTTCCGACTTCATGCTGACCAGAGAGTTTTTCAACAGGCCAAGCAGCGGGATGGTGAGGCTGATGATGGCGGCATCGCCACTGACCATCTGTGTTGACTCCTCAAAGTTACTCAGCACCTGACAGATATCAGACATCCACGTCCACTCCTCATTGTAGACTTGAGGAAGCTGACTGACCTGACTACCAGTTCTGGTGGAAGTTGACATCTGGCAGTCTACAATCGCTCTGCGCTGCTGGTAAACTCTGGATAACATGGTCAGTGTTGAATTCCACCTCGTGGGCACGTCGCACAACAGTCGGTGAGCGGGCAGTTGGAGGCGGCGCTGCGCTGCCCTGAGAGTGGCAGCATCTGGGCTGGACTTCCTGAAATGCGCACAGATGCGGCGCACCTTCGTGAGCAAATCAGACAGATTGGGGTATGTCTTGAGGAAACGCTGCACTATCAGATTTAACACATGGGCCAGGCATGGCACATGTGTCAGTCTGCCGAGTTGCAGAGCCGCCACCAGGTTACGGCCGTTGTCACACACAACCATTCCCGGCTTGAGGTTCAGCGGTGCCAGCCACAGATCAGTCTGCGCCGTGATGCCCTGTAATAGCTCTTGGGCGGTGTGCCTTTTGTCGCCTAGGCTCAGCAGTTTGAGCACCGCCTGCTGTCGCTTAGCGACGGCACTGCTGCTGTGCCTAGAGCTACCGACTGATGGCGCCGTGCCCACGGATGGTAGTTCGGAGGAGGAGGTGGAGGAGGGGTGGGAGGAGGAGGAGGCATAGTAGGCCTGAAACACCTGGACCGAGGTAGGCCCCGCAATCCTCGGCGTCGGCAGTATATGAGCAGCCCCAGGGTCAGTCTCGGTCCCAGCCTCCACCAAGTTAACCCAATGTGCCGTCAGCGATATATAGTGGCCCTGCCCGGCAGCACTCGTCCACGTGTCCGTGGTCAGGTGGACCTTGTCAGAAACGGCGTTGGTCAGGGCACGGATGATGTTGTCTGACAAGTGCTGGTGCAGGGCTGGGACGGCACATCGGGAAAAGTAGTGGCGGCTGGGGACCGAATACCGAGGGGCGGCCGCCGCCATGAGGTTGCGAAAGGCCTCGGTCTCTACTAGCCTATAGGGCAGCATCTCCAGGCTAAGCAATCTGGAGATGTGCACATTAAGGGCTTGGGCGTGCGGGTGGGTTGCACTATATTTGCGTTTCCGCTCCAGCGTCTGGGGTATGGAGAGCTGAACGCTGGTGGATGCTGTGGAGGATCGTGGAGGCGACGATGGGGTTTTTGGGCCAGGGTCCTGGGCAGGGGGCTGACTAGCAGCTGACACAGGGGAAGGAGCAGTGGTGTGCACGGCCGGAGGTGAACGGGCTTGTTGCCACTGAGTGGGGTGCTTAGCATTCATATGCCTGCGCATACTGGTGGTAGTTAAGCTAGTAGTGGTGGAACCCCTGCTGAGCCTGGTTTGGCAAATGTTGCACACCACAGTCCGTCGGTCATCCGGTGTTTCCTTAAAGAACCTCCACACTTCTGAAGATCTAGCCCTCGCCGCAAGAGCCCTCACCACGGGAGCTTCACTAGTTGACAGTGGCGCTGATGCACCAGCTCTGGCCCTGCCTCTCCGTCTGGCCCCACCACTGCCTCTTCCAACCTGTTCAGGTCGAGGACTCTCCTCCGTCTCAGAAGCACTGTGTTCACCCGGCCTCTCAACCCAGCTTGGGTCTGTCACCTCATCATCCTCCGATCCCTCAGTCTGCTCCCCCCTCGGACTTCCTGCCCTGACAACAACTTCCCCACTGTCTGACAACCGTGTCTCCTCATCGTCGGACACCTCTTTACACACTTCCACTACGTCAAGAAGGTCATCATCACCCACAGACTGTGACTGGTGGAAAACCTGGGCATCGGAAAATTGCTCAGCAGCAACCGGACAAGTGGTTTGTGACTGTGGGAAGGGTCCAGAAAACAGTTCCTCAGAGTATGCCGGTTCAAATGGCAAATTTTCCTGGGAGGGGGCAGACTGGGGGGGAGGAGGCTGAGGTGCAGGAGCTGGAGGAGTGGGGATTTCGGTGACATGGGTGGACTGCGTGGAAGACTGACTGGTGGTGGACAAATTGCTCGAAGCATTGTCAGCAATCCACGACATCACCTGTTCGCACTGTTCTGGCCTCAACAGTGCTCTACCACGAGTCCCAGTAACTTCAGACATGAACCTAGGGAGTGTAGCTCTGCGGCGTTCCCCTGCTCCCTCATCAGCAGGTGGTGTCTCACCCCGCCCAGGACCACGGCCTCTGACCCCTGCAGTAGTTGGACGCCCACGTCCCCGCCCTCGTCCTCTACCCCTAGCCCTGGGGTTAAACATTTTTAAAATGAGAGTTATAACTTTTTTTTTTTTTTTACTTTTTTTTGTTTTTTTTTGTGTTTTTTTGTGTTTTTTGTTTTTTTTTGTGTTTTTTGTTTTTTTTTGAGTTTTTAGAACCAAACAATCCTATCCTATTGCTATGGCTATTTTCTAGCCAAGTATCAAAGGAAGCACACTACTATGCCAGATGAGATGACACTGAGTTAGTGCCTAATAGAAATCCAACCCCTACTGAATTTTCCCACTTCAGCCTTTGCTATGGATATGTGCGCCACTAAGCGCAGAACACAGCGGTCGCAAGTCTCACTACAAATTGCTCAGAATTGGCAAGTACATGCACTGCAGAAACTACAGCCACCAGCAGATCAACCAGAAATCAAATATATAGAACGCTACTGTAGGCTTCAAGAAGCTATTTGTATTCTCCTATGGCTATTTTCTAGCCAAGTATCAAAGGAAGCACACTACTATGCCAGATGAGATGACACTGAGTTAGTGCCTAATAGAAATCCAACCCCTACTGAATTTTGCCACTTCAGCCTTTGCTATGGATATGTGCGCCACTAAGCGCAGAACACAGCGGTCGCAAGTCTCACTACAAATTGCTCAGAATTGGCAAGTACATGCACTGCAGAAACTAAAGCCACCAGCAGATCAACCAGAAATCAAATATATAGAACGCTACTGTAGGCTTCAAGAAGCTGTTTGTATTCTCCTATGGCTATTTTCTAGCCAAGTATCAAAGGAAGCACACTACTATGCCAGATGAGATGACACTGAGTTATTGCCTAATAGAAATCCAACCCCTACTGAATTTTGCCACTTCAGCCTTTGCTATGGATATGTGCGCCACTAAGCGCAGAACACAGCGGTCGCAAGTCTCACTACAAATTGCTCAGAATTGGCAAGTACATGCACTGCAGAAACTAAAGCCACCAGCAGATCAACCAGAAATCAAATATATAGAACGCTACTGTAGGCTTCAAGAAGCTGTTTGTATTCTCCTATGGCTATTTTCTAGCCAAGTATCAAAGGAAGCACACTACTATGCCAGATGAGATGACACTGAGTTAGTGCCTAATAGAAATCCAACCCCTACTGAATTTTCCCACTTCAGCCTTTGCTATGGATATGTGCGCCACTAAGCGCAGAACACAGCGGTCGCAAGTCTCACTACAAATTGCTCAGAATTGGCAAGTACATGCACTGCAGAAACTAAAGCCACCAGCAGATCAACCAGAAATCAAATATATAGAACGCTACTGTAGGCTTCAAGAAGCTGTTTGTATTCTCCTATGGCTATTTTCTAGCCAAGTATCAAAGGAAGCACACTACTATGCCAGATGAGATGACACTGAGTTATTGCCTAATAGAAATCCAACCCCTACTGAATTTTGCCACTTCAGCCTTTGCTATGGATATGTGCGCCACTAAGCGCAGAACACAGCGGTCGCAAGTCTCACTACAAATTGCTCAGAATTGGCAAGTACATGCACTGCAGAAACTAAAGCCACCAGCAGATCAACCAGAAATCAAATATATAGAACGCTACTGTAGGCTTCAAGAAGCTGTTTGTATTCTCCTATGGCTATTTTCTAGCCAAGTATCAAAGGAAGCACACTACTATGCCAGATGAGATGACACTGAGTTAGTGCCTAATAGAAATCCAACCCCTACTGAATTTTCCCACTTCAGCCTTTGCTATGGATATGTGCGCCACTAAGCGCAGAACACAGCGGTCGCAAGTCTCACTACAAATTGCTCAGAATTGGCAAGTACATGCACTGCAGAAACTAAAGCCACCAGCAGATCAACCAGAAATCAAATATATAGAACGCTACTGTAGGCTTCAAGAAGCTGTTTGTATTCTCCTATGGCTATTTTCTAGCCAAGTATCAAAGGAAGCACACTACTATGCCAGATGAGATGACACTGAGTTAGTGCCTAATAGAAATCCAACCCCTACTGAATTTTCCCACTTCAGCCTTTGCTATGGATATGTGCGCCACTAAGCGCAGAACACAGCGGTCGCAAGTCTCACTACAAATTGCTCAGAATTGGCAAGTACATGCACTGCAGAAACTAAAGCCACCAGCAGATCAACCAGAAATCAAATATATAGAACGCTACTGTAGGCTTCAAGAAGCTGTTTGTATTCTCCTATGGCTATTTTCTAGCCAAGTATCAAAGGAAGCACACTACTATGCCAGATGAGATGACACTGAGTTATTGCCTAATAGAAATCCAACCCCTACTGAATTTTCCCACTTCGGTCTTTGCTATGGATATGTGTGCCACTAAGAGCTAAACACAACGGTAGCAAGTCCCCCTGCTAATTCCTCACAAAATGGTAAAAGATGCAAATTAAAATAAAAAAAGTAGAACGTTATTGTAGCCCTAAGAAGGGCTGTTGGGTTCTTTGAGAATCACTCCTGCCTAACAGTAAGCTAATAGAACACCCTAACGCTTTCCCTGACCAGCAGCAGCTCTCTCCCTAGCGGCATCCAGAGACAGAATGATCCGAGCAGCGCGGCCAGCGGCTAGTCTATCCCAGGGTCACCTGATCTGGCCAGCCAACCACTGCTATCGACGTGTAAGGGTACCACGTCATGCTGGGTGGAGTGCAGAGTCTCCTGGCTTGTGATTGGCTCTGTTTCTGGCCGCCAAAAAGCAAAACGGCGGGAGCTGCCATTTTCTCGAGCGGGCGAAGTATTCGTCCGAGTAACGAGCAGTTTCGAGTACCCTAATGCTCGACCGAGCATCAAGCTCGGACGAGCATGTTCGCTCATCTCTAGTTTTAACACATCATAGTCAAAGTAGGAATATATATTTTTGTCAAATAGAACAAATGAAACACAGTCAGGCCATTGCATTTATCATAACACACTAACGTATAAGACACACTATGAGTTGGAATGATTTGATTGCCTAAGCTATTATTAATATTTATAACTATCATATATATATATATATATATATATATATATATATATATATATATATATATAGATATTTATTATTATTATTATTATTATTATTAGTATTATTTATTTTATTTTTTTTGTACATACCAGACCATCCTCACAAATGATTACTGTTCAGAGACATAGCAAAAGTCATCATGTAAATAACAGGTTATATTTTTATACTGTATATTGCATGTATGACAAGATGAATTACATTTTAAGCATTTACAGGCAGTCACCTACTGAAGAATAACCGACTTACAGACAACCTCAAATGGACCACTGGATTTTGGTAATTTACTGTACTTTAGCCTTAGGTTACAGTAAACAGCTGTAACAGTTATCACAGGTGTCTGCAATGAAGCATTATTGTTAATCTTGGTTCTTATGAGATTCCAACATTTTTGAAATCCAATTGTCACAACCAATTTGGCTGGGGTAACAATGATAAAGTATACAGTCCCGACATACGTACAAATACAAATTAAGAACAAACTGCCTGTATATAATGTGCTTTATGCAATGGATATCACTGTAAATTGGGATAATTGAGATTTAATTGATGCAAAATATGCTGTTATAAAACATTGCACTATTGCTTGAGACGGGCTGTATAGAACAGATGCAGGGTTGCTTCTGTTTGGGTGAGTAAATCCACTTCACCTATATTTCTAGTGTGACATCACATTTTTTCTATTTACATATATGTACAGAATATAAGCACTAAGCATGCTTCTAATATACACTGAATTTGGAGCAATTCCTGACCAGAGACCCACAATCTCACTAAAGATAATCCATTACATTTTCATTATTGTACATAAATAGTAAGGCTGTTAACCTCCCTATATTTTGAAAACTATATAACCAGTTTTAATTTACTGACATAATGAAGCAATGTCCAAAGTTGTAAAATGAAACCTGACATTAAGACGCTGATTTTAATTATTTTCCAAAAAGCAGTAGGACTTCACTGATAGCTTTGCTAATAGTCCAGACATTCCATAGCTAATGGACCAGATAATTTAAAGATTTAAAAAAAAAATGTAATGCATTAACTTTGACACTCGCAAGAACTCACTAAATCTATTTAATTTAGAGGAGTTCATAGAGCGTAATGTGTCACCCTGGCTTGGAATAAGCAGTGGGTACAAGAGAGAATGCCAGGGGCCACCACCACCCGAACATTCATGGGTGTTGATTAGAGATGAGCGAACATACTCGCCCGCTCGAGAAAATGGCATCTCCCGCCGTTGTGATTTTTGGCGGCCAGAAACAGAGCCAATCACAAGCCAGGAGACTCTGCACTCCACCCAGCATGACATGGTACCCTTACACGTCGATAGCAGTGGTTGGCTGGCCTGATCAGGTGACCCTGGAATAGACTAGCCCCTGCCCGCGCTGCTCGGATCATTCTCTGTCTGGATGCCGCTAGGGAGATAGCTGCTGCTGGTCAGGGAAAGCCTTAGGGTGTTCTATTAGAATAGTGTTAGGCAGGAGTGATTCTACAAGAACCCAACAGCCCTTCTTAGGGCTACAATAACGTTTTATTTTACTTTTTTTTGGTTTGCCTGTGGCTGGGCTTGCTGCCATTAGTAGTGCAGCTAGTACCATATTGTGAGTAATTTGCAGGGAGACTTGTGTTTAGCTCTTAGTGACACACATATCCACCTTAAACACCGAAGTGGGACAATTTATTAGGGGTTTGATTTGAATAAGGCACAGTCTTCTGATTTATTTTTTTTTACGTTTATTTCTTTTTATAACTCAAAGTAATCTGGCAAAGCAGTGTACTTTCAGTGTAGGCTAGAAAATAGCCACAGGAGAACCCCAACGGCTTACTTAGGCCTACAATAGCGTTATATTTTACTTTTTTTTGTTTGCTTGTGGCTGGGCTTGTTGCCACTAGTAGTGCAGCTAGTACCATATTGTGAGGAATTTGCTGGGAGACTTGCGACCGTTGTGTTTAGCTCTTAGTGATACACATATCCACCTCAAACACCACAGTGGGACAATTTGTTAGGGGTTAGATTTGAATTAGGCACAGTCTTCTGATTTATTAAATTTTTTTACGTTTATTTCTTTTTATAACTCAAAGTCATCAGGCACAGCACAAAATCCAGTTGTGTGCTGTCAGTGTAGGTTAGAAACTATCCATAGCAATAGGATAGCATCGTTTTGTTTAAAAAAAATAAAAAAAAAAATAAACACAAAATTTTTTTTTTTAAAGTTTACACTTTAATGTGGAAAATGTTTAACCCGAGGGCTAGGGGTAGAGGACGAGGGCATGGACGTGGGCGTCCAACTACTGCAGGGGTCAGAGGCTGTGGTCCTGGGCGGGGTGAGACATCACCTGCTGATGAGGGAGCAGGGGAACGCCGCAGAGCTACACTCCCTAGTTTCATCATGTCTCAAGTTACTGGGACTCGTGGTAGAGCACTGTTGAGGCCAGAACAGTGCGAACAGGTGATGTTGTGGATTGCGTACAATGCTTCTAGCCATTTGTCCACCAGTCAGTCTTCCACGCAGTCCACCCATGTCACCGAAACCAGCACTCCTCCACCTCAGCCTCCTTCCCCCCAGTCTGCCCCCTCCCAGGAAAATTTGGCATTTGAACCGGCATACTCTGAGGAACTGTTTTCTGGACCCTTCCCACAGTCACAAACCACTTGTCCGGTTGCTGCTGAGCTATTTTCCGATGCCCAGGTTTTCCACCGGTCGCAGTCTGTGGGTGATGATGACATTATTGACGTAGTGGAAGAAGTGTGTAAAGAGGTGTCGGACGATGAGGAGACACGGTTGTCAGACAGTGGTGAAGTTGTTGTCAGGGCAGGAAGTCCGAGGGGGGAGCAGACTGAGGGATCGGAGGATGATGAGGTGACAGACCCAAGCTGGGTTGATAGGCCGGGTGAACACAGTGTTTCTGAGACGGAGGCGAGTCCTATAGCAGAACAGGTTGGAAGAGGCAGTGGTGGGGCCAGACGGAGAGGCAGGGCCAGAGCTGGTGCATCAGCGCCAAATGTTTCCCGTACTCAAGCTCCCGTAGCGAGGGCTAGATTTTCAGAAGTCTGGAGGTTCTTTAAAGAAACACTGGATGACCGACGGACTGTGGTGTGCAACCTGTGCCAAACCAGGATCAGCAGGGGTTCCACCACTACCAGCTTAACCACCACCAGTATGCGCAGGCATATGAATGCTAAACACCCCGATTAATGACACCAAGCCCGTTCACCTCCGGCCGGGCACACCACTGCTCCTTCCCCTGTGTCATCTGCTAGTCAGCCCCCTGCCCAGGACCCCGGCCCAAACACCTCCCGTGCGAAAACCCCATCTTCGCCTCCACGATCCTCCACAGCATCCACCAGCGTTCAGCTCCCCATACCCCAGACGCTGGAGCGAAAAAGGAAGTATAGTGCAACCCACCCACACGCCCAAGCCCTCAACGTCCACATCTCCAAACTGCTTAGCCTGGAGATGCTTCCCTATAGGCTGGTAGAGACCGAGGCCTTTCGAAACCTCATGGCGGCGGCCGCCCCTCGGTATTCGGTCCCCAGCCGCCACTACTTTTCCCGATGTGCCGTCCCAGCCCTGCACAAGCGCGTGTCAGAGAACATCATCCGTGCTCTGACCAACGCCATTTCTGACAAGGCCCACCTGACCACGGACACGTGGACGAGTGCTGCCGGGCAGGGCCACTGTATATCGCTGATGGCACATTGGGTTAAATTGGTGGAGGCTGGGACCGAGTCTGACCCTGGGGCTGGTCATATACTGCCGACGCCGAGGATTGCGGGGGCCTACCTCGGTCCAGGTCTCAAAGGCCTACTATGCCTCCTCCTCCTCCCACCCCTCCTCCACCTCCTTCTCCGAATTACCATCTGTGGGCATGGCTCCATCATTCGGTAGCTCTAGGCACAGCAGCAGTGCCATCGCTAGGCGACAGCAGGCGGTGCTCAAACTGCTGAGCCTAGGCGATAAAAGGCACACCGCCCAAGAGCTATTACAGGGCATCACGGCGCTGACTGATCTGTGGCTGGCACCGCTGAACCTGAAGCCAGGCATGGTTGTGTGTGACAACGGCCGTAACCTGGTGGCGGCTCTGCAACTCGGCAGACTGACACATGTGCCATGCCTGGCCCATATGTTAAATCTCATAGTTCAGCGTTTCCTCAAGACATACCCCAATCTGTCTGATTTGCTCACGAAGGTGCGCCGCATCTGTGCGCATTTCAGGAAGTCCAGCACAGATGCTGCCACTCTCAGGGCAGCGCAGCGCCGCCTCCAACTGCCCGCTCACCGACTTTTGTGCGACGTGCCCACAAGGTGGAATTCAACATTAACCATGTTATCCAGAGATTACCAGCAGCGCAGAGCGATTGTAGACTGCCAGATGTCAACTTCCACCAGAACTGGTAGTCAGGTCAGTCAGCTTCCTCAAGTCTACAATGAGGAGTGGACGTGGATGTCTGATATCTGTCAGGTGCTGAGTAACTTTGAGGAGTCAACACAGATGGTCAGTGGCGATGCCGCCATCATCAGCCTCACCATCCCGCTGCTTGGCCTGTTGAAAAACTCTCTGGTCAGCATGAAGTCAGAAGCTTTGCGCTCGTCACAAGAGACAGGGGAAGAAGATTGCCTTGTTGATAGCCGAAGCACCCTACGGTCTGTTTCTCAGCGCATATCGGAGGAGGTGGAGGAGGATGAGGAGGAGAATGTTGGCGAGACAGAAGAGGGGACCGTTGTTCAGTCCTTCACTGTTCAGCGTGTATGGGCAGAAGAAGAGGAATTGGAGGAGTTGGAGGGGGAAATAGAGAGTCAGGCCAGTGAGGGGAGTGAATTCTTGAGCGTTGGGACTCTGGCGCATATGGCAGATTTCATGCTAGGCTGCCTATCCCGTGACCCTCGCATTCAAAGAATTTATTCCAGCACCGATTACTGGGTATTCACTCTCCTTGACCCTCGGTAGAAGCAAAATCTTTCCACTCTCATCCCTGGAGAGGAAAGGAGTGCGAGAATGCATGAATACCAGCAGGCCCTGGTGCACAAGCTGAAACAGTATTTCCCTTCTGACAGCGCTAGCGGCAGAGGGCGTACTTCTGCGGGACAAGTAGCGAGGGAGAGTAGGCGAGCAGGCAGCTTGTCCAGCACTGGCAGGTGTACGCTTTACAAGGCCTTTGCCAGTTTTATTTCACCCCGGCAAGACACTGTCACCTGTCCCCAGTCTCGGCAGAGTAGGGCTGATCTTTACAGAAAGATGGTGAGGGAGTACGTAGCTGACCATACCATCGTCCTAAATGATCACACAGCTCCCTACAACTACTGGGCTTCAAAGCTGGACATGTGGCACGAACTGGCACTGTACGCCTTGGAGGTTCTTGCCTGCCCTGCCGCTAGCGTGTTGTCTGAGCGGGTTTTCA
The DNA here is from genome assembly GCF_040894005.1 of Engystomops pustulosus. NCBI lineage: Eukaryota > Metazoa > Chordata > Amphibia > Anura > Leptodactylidae > Engystomops > Engystomops pustulosus. Next base: position 101,937,345 of record NC_092415.1, on the reverse strand, counting down.
GTGCAGCTGGTGGCATCATCACCGATAAGCGTACACGCCTGTCGACTGACAGCGCTGACTTGGATTGGCGAAAGCTCGCCTGGCAGCGGAGCGCCATCTCCATCTCAAGATCCAACTAACATAGTTTTAACTGCAGCACCTTTAATCTACTACTAGTTCACTGCCTCCATACATCGTCCCCTTATCAAACGAGCTGTGTCAGGCAGAATTTTTAGGTGTTTCACCAGATACATAGTGGAACTCGGCCCATCTGTCGCCGCCATGCTGGAGACCTGAAGTTGCAATCATAGCAGCGCAATATGGATGCCCCATACTGTCGCTCTTAACCCCTTAACGCTCTGCGCCGTAGCTCTACGGCGCAGAGGTATAAGGGATGTATGAAGAGGGCTCGCGGGCTGAGTCCTCTTCATACAGAGGTGGGGGTTTTTGCATTTTGCACAAAACCCCCACCGCTAATAACCGCGGTCGGTGCTTGCACCGATCGCGGCTATTAACCCTCTAAACGCCGCCCGCAAAGTCGTGGGCGGCGTTTAAAAGACGGCGGCGCGCGGGCGCCGCCATCTTTTTTTCGATCGCCACGCCCCCGAACGTCATCGGGGGGCGGCGATCGGTTACCATGGTAGCCTCGGGTCTTCTTTTGACACGAGGCTACATGGTTTATGCAGGTTCGTTACAATGAGCCAGTGGCTCATTGTAATGTATGACCTGCAAAAACGCCATATATTGCAATACTGTAGTATTGCAGTATATGGTAGGAGCGATCTGACCATCTAGGGTTAATGTACCCTAGATGGTCTAAAAAATAGTGAAAAAAAAAAGAAAAAAAAAAGTTTAAAAAATAAAAAAAATTAATAAAATATTAAAAGTTCAAATCACCCCCCTTTCCCTAGAACGGATATAAAACATAACAAACAGTAAAAATCACAGACATATTAGGTATCGCCGCGTCCCAAAATGCCCGATCTATCAAAATATAAAAACGGTTACGGCCGGCGGTGACCTCCGAGGCGGGAAATGGCGCCCAAATGTCCGAAATGCGACTTTTACACCTTTTTACATAACATAAAAAATGAAATAAAAAATGATCAAAATGTCGCACAGACCTCAAAATGGTAGCAATGAAAACGTCGCCTCATTTCACAAAAAATGACCCCTCACACATTTCTGTGCGCCAAAGTATGAAAAAGTTATTAGCGTCAGAAGATGGCAAATTTTTTTTTTTCTTTTTTGTACACATTCGTTTAATTTTTGAAAATGTATTAAAACACAATAAAACCTATATAAATTTGGTATCACCGCGATCGCACCGAACGAAAGAATAAAGTAGGCGTGTTATTTGGAGCGAAGAGTGAAAGTCGTAAAAACTGAGCCCACAAGAACGTGACGCACGTGCGTTTTTTTTTCAATTTTTCCACATTTGGAATTTTTTTTCAGCTTCGCAGTACACGGCATGTTAAAATAAATAACATGACGGGAAAGTAAAATTTGTTTCGCACAAAATAAGCCCTCACACAGGTCTGTACACGTAAAAATGAAAAAGTTATGGATTTTTGAAGTTGGAGAGCGAGAAATTAGCCGAAAAACCCGACGTCCTTAAGGGGTTAATCATGGAACCATTTCCGTAAAAACAATTAAAAATAGAACCACTATGCTATTCTGCTTATAAAAATTATAATTTTTTCAAAGTAAACGCTTCTGGCCCCCAGGCCCATTTTGGGTGGGGAGGAGCCGAGAGGCAGGGGCTTGGACAGGCGAAAGCTCGCCTGGCAGTGGACCGCCAGCTCCATCCCAAGATTAGGCAGCCTCAGAGGCATCCATGCATACTGCCCCTGCTGTTTCCTGTCCATTTTGCCTCCACGATCCTCCACAGCCTCCACCAATGTCTCATTTCAACTCTCTATACCCCAGACGCTGGAGCACGAGAGGATATGCAGCACATCATCCCCTTATCAAACGAGCTGTGTCAGGCAGAATTTTCTGGTGTTTCACCAGATATATAGTGGAACTTGGCCCATCTGTCGCCGCCATGCTGGAGACCTGAAGTTGCAATCATAGCAGCGCGATATGAATGCCCCATACTGTCGCTCTTAATCATGGAAGTCGTCTCCATGGCTGCCTCCACATGTCGTTCCCTTATCCAAAGAGCTGTGTCAGGCTCATTTTTCGGGTGTTATGCGTTATGGAACTTGGTCACTATGTCGCCACCATGCTGTGTTATCGACTAAATATACCATCAACCTTTTGTTCACATAGGAAATCATTTCAGCGCTTCTTGCTCACCTCCTTTGGTTCCTCTCTGCCACCCATTGGTTTGGGTCCATTTAGGGTATGTCGCCATGACACTCTATAGCCTGCCGCTGCCTCTGCATGCCGTCCCCTATAGTGTCAGGGTCAATTATTGCATGTTTTAGATGCTATCTAGCCTCATTCGGTCAACCTGTCATGGCAATGCTGTTGCCCATAATTTTGGCATAATGGTGCGATTAAGCAGCCTCAGACGCATCCATGCATGCTGCCCCTGCTGTTTCCTGTCCATTTCCGTGGTGTTTCCATCCTTTTCTGAGGTTCCCAGGTGTTTGGCCAAGCTTCCCTGTGCAGATCCTTGGTCCCCTTGAAAAATGCTCGAGTCTCCCATTGACTTCAATGGGGCTCATTATTCGAGATGAGCACTCGAGCATCGGGAAAAGTTTGTCTCGAATAACGAGTACCCGAGCATTTTAGTGCTCGCTCATCTCTAAAAAGAATCACTTCCCAGTCCACATTTTGCCCCAAATTTATCCAGAAATGTTTATGGATAAATGAGCACTGGGTAAGAACTTATATGGACTGTGTTAGTGTGCCCTCTACCTTCACACCATTTCATATGCGAGACCAAGCTCCTGGTGGGTTTGGTAGCCTGTTTGTCATCCATACATAATAATTTGCTTCTCTCTGTTTTGTTTTGGGGGAACTATGTAATTTTTGGGTTTTAACTGGTCCCCATCCATCCACTGATGAAAGATGCCAGCAGGCGCAGATTCCAAGTCTGCAACATTGTCGTTAGGCTACATTTACACAAACATATGCAAACGTGGGCATACGTCCGCTGCATTCCCTTTTTCCTGTGTGTGGAGCTGTACGCTGCCACATGTGTGTGGCACCGTATAGCTCTGTGCGTCCATTGCTGTCTATGGGGGACGTGTTTATGGCAGCATTCGTGTGAATGCAGTCTTAGACTTTAAAAGCGGGAGTAGGATCATATCTCCGGCTATCATATCAAAACAACCGTTACACAATAGGAAATTCATTTATAATGGTAATTTTGTGCTAATTTGAAAGCTGAGAAAATATACTGTATACGTTATTAAAAAATATCTTTTTATCCAGTTTTTACAACTTTAACTTCAAATAAAATTAAAAATGATGAAAAGGTCATTTCAATTATTTTTATTTTTAACTAGCATTATGTGTAACAAAATAAATGCCACCAAAAGTTTTAAGGTATAGCACAAAAAATAGAAATTATGGCCCTTAGACCAATCAGCATGAAAACTCACTAAAAATGCCCTAGTCATTAATGCTTTTTCTCGCATAAGGGGCATATTATCTGATGACCAACAACAACAAGTCAGACTCTATGAAATGTAATAAAAGTTTTTAAGACGAGCACTAAGAAACTACATAAGATGATACATACATAAACACTGGTCAATTCTCCAAAAGGCCCATCTGGAAATCTTGAAGTTTGCACAACCATTTAGACCGTGTTTTAAAAGGCCACCGAACTTGGAGAGAGAAAATAGACAAAACAGATAAAGGCCCGATATAGCAAACACACCAACGTTTTGTAGGGACTCCTAACCATGGCAAATTCTTGTGTCTTAACTGCGCACAATGTTGCAACGTGCAGAAAGGATTTACCATCCAGAAACAGAGAAAGTAATCCTCTTTACTGGCTGTTTTACCTGTGACTCCACATTTGTGGTGTACTTTATTAACTGTCTATGTCGCCTCAAGTATGCTGGCAAACAAAACTGACACAAACATGATCATATCTCGAAACAGATGTCAGACAATAGGTGCAGCAAATTACTACTACCATTACCACTTCACTTCAAACAGGGTAGTCATCTGATAGTCCAACTCAAATTTCATGTTGTGGAACCAATCAGTATCCTGAGAAGAGGTGGGGGATAGGATCAAAAACTCAAAAAATGAGAACCCATTTGGATTCATAAACTATCAACACTGGCATCATTAAGGAATATCAGATACAGTACTTGATCTGATTATTAACTGTTTACTTTGCAGATTTGAGAATAATTTGCTGGATTGTTGAGGTACTTTCCTTTTCTAATTTTTGATTTTTGATTTCAATCATTTTCTCATTTTTTATTCATTTTCATCTTTACTTTAATTATATATATTATATATATATATATATATATATATATATATATATATATATATATATATATATATACATTGTGACAGGACCAGGGGAAAAGTGTTAAATGGTGTGTATGTTTCCCCTAGGTTTCTGTCCTACACTATCTAGCGAGCCAAAACCTGGTCTGGAAGACCTGGCTGCTGCAGTTTGGAGTGTAGGGCTTGGTCCCTACTCTGCTCAGCCACTCCAGGTGTTTGAGGTGATTGGGGCTAATCACCAGCAGCTCTGAGATGTTCCTTTAAAAAGTCAGAAGCTGCACAAGAGGAGCCGCTCTCTCTGCTCCTGGGAAAAATCCTATGTGTGAGTTGCCAATTGCTGTATGCTGTGGTTGGAAAGCTGTACAGTAGGTACAGTTTCTTGGTAGTGAGGAAACTACTGTATTGTATAGTTAGTGGCCAGACGGCCTAGGATTTTATTTCTGTATTGTTTTTGTTTTGCCATTTTTCCTGCTTGAAGTTAATAAAACTGGTTGAGGCCAGTTGCACCCAACTTGTCTGGAGTGGACTGTGACTGCGTTGTGCCAAAAAGTGCTCGTCTATCCCAGGAGACAGCAATCCCAGAGCTAATCCCGTTACAATATATATATCTTTTTATAAAGATTCCGCTTATTTTTACATCTGTCTTTACACTTCTTCTTCCCAATCCGGTAGGTACCACTGACAACCTGTATTGCATATATGTATATATGTACATTCACTATTGTATTTATGACATTTCACAACATTTAGGTTCCATACATCTGCAATGTGTTCTTCACGCATATTGTTCTTCATATACTACCATTCGGCACGCTTGTCTTCGGATAAGTTAGCAGATGTACGGAACATCTGCAAGGTGTTCTTTAGTGTTCTTTCAATGTGTTCTTTCAGTGAAAAATGCTTGAGTCTCCCATTGACTTCAATGGGGTTCGTTATTCGATACGAGCACTTGAGCATCGGGAAAAGTTTGACTCGAATAACTAGCACTTGAGCATTTTAGTGCTCGCTCATCTCTAGTCACCACGATTATGGTAACACCACATTTATATAGCTTTTTAATGGTTGACTTGTTTTTTTAAAATATATAGAGATTTTATTTTATTGTAGGGGTTGTTACGGACATGCAATACCAATTATGGAATGCTTTCGCAGTGATTTTCAATTTTTTATATTATATGTGTTTTAAGATTGGATTACAGAATTTAGAGACTTTTATTCTTTTATTTTGTTCAATTTAATATTCAGCAATAATAATGTATAGCAGCAAATTACCTTAGTCAGCCTTGTAATGCCTTATAGGGTTAAACAGCCAAAATCACAAGTATCACGATCCCGGCTATCATACACAGTCAGGCACCTGCAGTGATTGCACAGGTTCTGCTTCTGAACATGTGCGATCTCTAAGACGTACATGCACATACATCAATACATCGTATACATCAATAGACCGTATTTCCCCATGTGCATGTACATCTTAATACATTAATGGAATGCCCACATATTAATTGTATATGTCATTGTGATTATTTTTATTGGAGAGATTTGGAGTTTGTCTTTTCTCTCTTGTTGTTTGCACAGCTCTGAGCAGTGAGTGTAAATAGTTTCTGCACTCTCCCCAGGAATAGTGTGTTATGAACATTATTTACAAATAGTATCAAGCTGAAAGTGAGAGACTTAATGCTTACTGCTCAGAAATGATTTTTTACAAACTATGGAGGATATTTTAATAAAGTATATTAAAACAATGCTTACAACACTCCTTTCTCAAAATCTGAAACATTTTCTTTAATGGCAGTTACATTCATAAGATTGGAGATGGAAATTTCTCCTAAATCCTGGCACCATCATTTTGTTGACCTTTGCTGAATCTTGCTCAATAAGGTCCAATAGTAACCAGAAATAAAACAATTACATTTCAAGGGTTTAATAAGTCTTATGTAATGTTACTGCACAAAGAAAAAAAAATGAAATAGAAAATAATAAAACCACTGTGTGGGGGGATTCATGTAAATGGAATTTAAAGAAACTCATGCTCAATTTAGTTTTGTTTTATTTCATTTTTATTCAAAAGCTTTAACCATAAACTTCAGAAATGAGAAGTAAATATAATCGGTCACGTGTCCGTCGGGTCTAAAGGGGTTAATCAGATATGCTGAGTCTAATTATTAACCTATTCACGCTCCGCATCTGATATATCAGACACTGAGCGCAGTGACATGACGCTCAGCGTTTGATATATCGGACGCGAGCGCGAGCGCTGTTGCTGTACTCAGAAACAAGTAGGGCAAAAATATTCGGATGTATATTTACCTCTAATTCCTTATGAATGTATCCATTTTAGAAATATTTATGAAAGAATGCTCCGGCATTTTTAGAGAGTGTGAACGCTGGTCTAATATACCAAGCCTCTCACGCTTGGGGTTAATACAGACTTCGAAAAATATCACTTAGACCAGTAATGGCAAACCTTTTACAGACCGAGTGCCCAAACTACAACCAAAATCCACATATTTACCATGAAGTGCCAACATGGCATTTCAAGCAGTAACTTATTCTTACCTGTTCTTCAACACCATTCAATTGTATTGCTCTCCTAAGGCCACCAATACAGTTAAAAGAAGGTGGGAAAATTCAGACCATCATTGTAGCTTCTCTCCAGGAACAATGGTGTGTCCAACAGGATGACCTCCAAAGACAATGCAGTTCAGTCAACAACTTCTTACTTCTCCTGCGGTTTAAAACAGCCAGTAAAGTGTTGCTTTAAAATAGCACTGAGAGCAGCATTCTTTTAAGTTGCTTGGGACTGCAGGAAGATTTGATGGATTTGGTCCTGTTTGGTGAAATTGTGGCAATGGCCTGAGTGCCCACAGAAAGGGCTCTGAGTGCCACCTCTGGCACCCATGCTATAGGTTTGCCACCACTGACTTAGACCATATATAGCAGCAATAATTTTTTATATATTTTACTTATAGCATTGATATAAGGCATTAGTACATCACATTTTTCGGCTAGCATGCCGTAGTCCATTGTAGTACAAGTCCACACTCAAACTTTACTGATTCACCGAATGACTGGACTGTGTTCGGTGAATCAGTAAAGCCATGAAAGTTTGAGCGTGGGCTTGTACTACAATGGACTACGGCATGCTAGCCGAAAAATGGTGATGTACTAATGCCTTATGTCAATGCTATAAGTAAAATATATAAAGAATTATTGCTGCTATATATGGTCTAAGTGATATTCTTCAAAGTCTGTATCCATTTTAGAGCTAAATGAGAATAATCTTATTCAAATATTTAAATTTCAAAATTTGCAATCCATTTTTGTTTGCTTCCAGAGAAAGTATTAAAGGATTAACAGGCTTCTCAAATGCTGATTTGAATATTTTGAGATGTTAGGTTTATAACATGGTGCTTCTTGTGGGGGGTATATAGTACATAAGCCTTTATAGGGCACTTCCAAACTGAATTGGTAACCAAAAATTTGGCATTTTTTCAATCTTTTGAAAATCTGAGAAGTTGCAACTAAAAATTGAAAACTTCTCACATCCGTAAAAAAAATGGAAACGTAAAACAAATTATAAAAAAATATATAGAAAGAATACTAATGGCAAAAGGTTTCTACAAAAATAGATTGTGGTATTACTTTTTGTCTAAAAAGTAGAACATTTGAAACTTTGAAAATTGTCATTTTTTCAAATTTTTCCTAAATTATTGATTTTTACCCCAAAAAATAAACTGATCACCGAAACTACTACTAATAATATAACACCCTTGGTCCTGCATACTTCTGGTGAATCAAGGAGGCCATGCAGCCATTACTGTATGCATGCCCCCTCTTTATACATCAGTTCTATGTCCGTTTTTGGAAGTCCATGCTGTGCATACAGCCATGACTGAACAGCCCCCTTTATTTGGGGACAGTTGGACGTCACTGGTCTAGAGTTCTGTTGCTGGTTGAACTAAGGATAAACGTTACTAAGGTACATGCATTCTACTTTCTTACTAGTGGAACATAGTTCCCTGTTTCACTGTTTCAATACAGTGAACTACGTCTTTTTTAAAATGCAACGCCCACAACAGTTTATTTTTCTTGCAAATTGGTTTAGCTTGTTTTCAACTAAAATGGTGCATTTTGTTTACTACTTTGTGTTTTAATGCATCATACTTTTGTCTACCATTTCTTCTCAACTATACTGTAAGCATTAAAATTAATAAATCTTCAGAAATACTAAGAATTAATTCAGGTTTGCTATTGTATCATAAATTTCTTCAGCTGTACGGAATAACCTCACTCATCTCTGAACTGAAGTAGAAGACAAAAGAGAAAAAAAAAGAGCAAAGATCTTTGGCATACATAGTTGCATATCAAGTGGATGCTGCTTTGTCAGATCTTTCCTGGAAGCTAGTTTTAGCTTTGTTCAACTATATCATGTGAAAACACATAATGATTGTTCTGCCATATGATTAATTCATTGGCAAATTCTGTTATGATTCTGTAATACATTGCTCAGCATCAGTATTCAAAATCCATTGCAAGTTATTGAATACTTATAGAAAATAAAGTTGTAATAAGAGGAAAATGGCACTGTACAATACTATTTAACAAAATATAGAATACTTTTTTATGCATCTAACAGGCTGCAATAGGTCTGCAAGAAGGAAATTTTCAGGCCTCTTTGCACAGACAACCGGATCCAATTACTGTATCCATCTGTGCCGGGTTCCTGGCTTCACTTGGGCCAGAAAAGGCCATGCTCTGTGATGTGTGTGTTGCAGGGGAGGTAGTCTTGGTGACATCAGTTGTACTGACCACAGTAGATGCATTGTTACTATATTGGCTACTGTGTGAACACTGTTGGCTTACTTTACACTGTGTTGACACTGACTGTATTGGCTACTGTCGGGACACTGTTACTATATTGGCTTCTGTGGACCATTACTTTATAAGATACCGTGGGTATGCAACTCCTATCTAAAGGGCTGTCCCATCTAAGCAAGTTAGGCCCTATCCACGGGATATTATGGGAATTTCTCTGCATAATTTGGGTTTGGAGAGCTGAATAGATGGTTTGGAGTGGTGTCACATCTTCCCTCAGCAGAAAGAGAGGTGGCCTTGTGATGATGAAACAGTGCTATATTAAACAAAGAGCTAAACATCATCAACTAATATAAATATTCCACAACTTTTTGAAATGGAAATAAACTTAGGTGTGAACACCTTTTGCAACTAGGTATTATAAGAATTGCACTACAATTAAACAAGGAAGCACCTCTGCAAATAGTATTTGTGAATAGAGAAATTATCTAAAGTATGATATAATGGACTGATAAATAGTAAGAACAAAATCGATTTTTATGCATTTTTTAAGCAAGTGATAAATAAAGTGTCTTCGTTTTAATTGATCTAGAGGATAGGTGTGGGTGGTATATTATCTGTTTATAGCTATATAGGAGTAGGAAGTCAATTGAACACTGACTACTCGTTCCACCTGGGAAACCAGTGAAAATGTTGCAAACTAGTTAAGCCACTGGTTCCATCTGCCAAAGAGAGGGCACAATTCAGGTTTGTGAGCCAGGATGATTAGACAGTATGGCCCACATTTATTAAAGTGAGTGAACCAGTTTTATGTGCACCAAAAGGGGCATGTTAGTGCCTAGTCGTACGGTGCACCACAATTCTGTCGGGCATGTGCCAGAATTCTGCAGCATAAACAAAGCGCACCAAAAAAAGAACATAGTGCATTCTGCCGTAGTAGTGTAGGGTGTACCAGATTCATGAATAGTGTGCACAAAATTTAGAATGGGTGCCATGTGTTAGATTACAGTGTAGTTCTGAGAGAGCTGACAACTGTTCTAGATAATTTATAATGCTCCCCTTGTTTTGAAGGTAGCAACAGGATGCAAACTCAACCAGCTGCTTCATTCAATCCATGAGAACAGGGCCCCCATTATCATGATCATTGGTGGTCCATACTGCTGGGGTGATCGGTGGAAGCTCCAACATTCAGACCTCAAACAATCTGAACTTGCTAAAGCCACTTTAAAGCTTAGTTTTATATGTATGGAAAAGCTTAAAGTTCATAAAACAAATAATCAACCTACATTATTTCAGACTAAATGTTAAATAATTTAACAAAATGCCTAAACATAAATTCTTAAAGTTTCATAATGCAATTTTAAAAGTGATACTTTTTATTAACTATATGAATTTTGAAAAACAGCAAACATTTAACTGTGCTGTAAGCAAGTTATGCATGACAGATTCTGAAGCTACATGTACGGAACCTCTGGCATGTAGAAACATATTGCAGTCTGTTAATGACATTTCCTTTTTGCTAAATTCACTGGTAGTGCCAGCGACGACAGCAGAATTTTTTATTCTTTGGCTCATTTCATTTTCCTTTGCAGGTGGTGGGAAGTGTTTGTTGTTTCATGAGTGAGATGAAAGTTCTTGATTTGTTTTTTTCTATTGATTTGCTAGTTCATTTTTGCCAACTCTTTCATAATGCTGAAAAATAGAAAAGCAATTGATTTCTGAGAATCCTTTTCATCTGACACTTTAGTAGAGAAAAATGACCTGTATTTGCTATATGGCAGAAATGTTATAAATGATCGGAAATACTAAAAAATGAATTTCCCTTTGCCCTTAAATCATTGTAATATATTATGAAGATATTTGATTATATTTGATGATATTTCATCCATGTACAACTACAGAGAGTTGATTTAATTGCAAGTTCTCATTTAGAATACAAAGTGGGAATCGCTACATGCTGCAATGGAAGTGACAGATTTGGACTTGCCAGCATTGCCACGAAATGGATTTGGAACCTTTTATGTACAACTAGCACACATAAATTTAACAGCTTATTTTCTAATAAAAAGATATGATCCACGCCAGGATGTAAAATCCATTCTTGCACCATGTTACATTCAGGGGTTGCATGAAGTGTTACAATCTGTAATAAAGTGCAAAAGGACCAAGTAATATGGTAAAGTATCCAAAACGGCTGACATAAAATATATTGACTGTGAAATATGAGGCCTGTAAACAGCTGCAATTCTTTATCTTCCTGGAATACTGATTGTTGGATTAATGGAATTTTACAGCAAATTGCTAAAATTATAATTACGCATTAAAAAAAAAAATTGCCTTCATGGCACATACAGTATATTAAGTTTAACATAAAGTTGAGAATGTGGTATTTGACCAATCTGTAGGAAAATACTTTCTGTATTATTTAATCACAAAATAAAGGAGCAGGCTCAGTGGTCTAACACCCTGGTGGAGATTCTCTGCAAGTTTTCTGTAAGGTACATAAATATAATAATATCTTTCCCTGGAGCATTTTTCTCCTGGACCAATCTTCCCATGGAGCCTCTTATTAGATACGGGTGCCTCAGGCGCACCTGGCATTTAAAAAATCCCCCCTAAATTGGCTAAAATAGTATTTTATACCTAGAATCTGGGCATAGAATTGGAATATCATTTTCAAAGATTGATAAAAATTACTAGACAAAACCTTTTAACTGCCTACTAGTAAAAAAATCAAGATAATCTCATGTATTTTAAATATTATTTCATTGCTTCTTTAGATATCCAGGGCTAAAAGAGAACACCAGATTCAAAATTCTGAACGGTATTACAACACAGTATAAAATGTTTCCTCTAAAGACTTTGGTGGGCTATCTTGTAATGGATATACAAGTTTAAAAAAAAATAAAACCATATTTGTGGAGGGCAAAGCAGCAATGAAATGAGGTATGTCATTCAGTATGTTGTACAGGCAGTCCCCGGGTTACGTACAAGATAGGGTCTGGAGGTTTGTACTTAAGTTGAATTTGTATGTAAGTCGAAACTGTATATTTTATCATTGTAGATCCAGACTAAAAAATTCTGTCCCCAGTGACAATTGGAGTTTAAACATTTTTTGCTGTAATGGGACCAAGGATTATCAATAAATCTTCATTACAGACACCTTACAGCTGATTATTGCAGTCTGGGACTATAGTAAAGCATTCAGAAAGGTTCACCAGAGGTCAGAGGGGTCTGTCTGTAACTATGGGTTGTCTGTAAGTCGGGTGTCCTTAAGTAGGGGACCGCCTGTACTTGGGTGACAGGTGCTCTTTAAAATTTACTTGAATTTAAACTATTTTACATGACTCAGTAGTGTGCAAACAAAAAATACACTCTATTAAAAAGTTTCTCTTTATCCGTACTTGACTGAGAACTACTACCTAGTTATTTACATTTACTCTTTTGCTGCTGTATGTGTGGGGGAAGAAGGTCTGCAGAGTTGTTGCTGGTTCCCATGTCCTATGGAGGAGCAGATGGTTAAGCACAGTATTGAGGTTACGAGGACATACTGTAAGGAGCGCACCCAGGCTACTCATCAGAACCTTTTGTTTAAGGTCAATGTAAGCTGTTCATATTTTTTCTATCCATTTTATCATATTTTTCCAATCTGTGTCTGTGGGTCAATCTCATTCCTATGTTGTGAGATACCAGATTTTATATATGTTTTAATTAGTAAAGTAAGAATCCATATGAAAACAATCGTTTTTTTTCCATTTGAAGTCAACAATATTCTGCATATTCAAAGTCTTCTCAAGTTCTAATTTTACTTGTTGCTTATTTTCTTTACTGGCTTTAAACTTTTCTTAAATACAGTAATACACATAGGTCAGCATTGTGTATTGTCAGTCATTGCCGTGCCTTAAAATATAATTCTCTCTCCCTAAGTGCATAGCTTTACTCTTAGCAATATTAAATTACAGCTTTCATTGTTTTGACCTTCTTTTTCATTCTGTTAACTCATTAATTGAACACTCCTTCAAACAGGAACAAAGAATTTCCACTTTATAAAATGTTATACATAATTCTAATAACCAACTTATGCAACATATTCTGCAAACATACACATATAGAATTATTTGTTGTGTTGTGATATGTAGGAATTTGTTTCATTGTTTTTTAACTGGGAGATGATTATAGCATACTTTTTAAAGCCAGTTAATGCAGGTTCTGAGAACAGACTAAAGACACATAAAGAGACATTGGGCCCTGAGCCTTATCCTCTTCTCAACTGTCCCTACCTACTCACCTAGTGGGTAAGAGAAAATTAGGAGGTGCTACCTCTTTGTAAAAGTTCAAAATGCAGAAACAAAAACAAGACCAGGTCACAATAACGAGGGGGCACACTGTACAAAAGACCTTGTTTGAATACAGGCAGAAGTATAAGATGCCAGAATACAGAGATTAGAAATAACATAATACATAGATGCCAGGAGCTTATTACTCACTAGTGTTAAATGATTGAAACAGTCATCTATGCCAAAGAGAACACCAAGGGAGTGATGTGAATGAATGGGGAGCCTGTTAGTAATAGCAAGTTAACTGTTGATTAACCGGAACAGAGCTAAGGGAGAGTGGTGCAAATTATCCAAGGTATTCAGCAAACATAAATTACTGTTTACATGATCAATGTGAAATTAAAACATAACTCAATAATTTGATCAGTACAGAGAGAGGATTATGCTTGTACAGATGTAACGGACAACTTTTCTACACTTTTTCTTAATGATTCTTGTGTTTACTGCAACCAAGTGTCACAAACTATTTCATAAATTTAGGGCAGAATTAGACCAACTGGAGTAAGAATACTACATTTTCCAAACATCTTCCTAAAACTAGCTGATGTATATGATTGCTGGAAAAACTTTTATTAGCTTTTCCTATCTCCTGAATTCATGATATATCGTTTATACATGGTAGCTGCGAGAGGCACTTATCTCTAGATTGAGGATCTGTGTACTCCCTTCTTTTGCCAAGTAGAAACGACAGTTTGCCACACACGCTATTTTATCCTATGTCATGAATATAGAAGAAATTAATACAATTTTAATTACGTTTTGATCAATGTCAGGGCTTTGAGTCTGTGGACCCTCTGGACCACTGTGGGAGATGGTATGAGCCAACACCTGAGAACGGAGTCTAAGTGGCACCTGGTCTTCACCAGAGCCCGTTGCAAAGCGGGATGGTCTTGCTGCAGCGGGGTACCACCAAGTCGTTCCATAGATGCAACTAGCCAGCGGTGGCAGCCAAGGTAGCAATGCAGGAAACAGTCTGTACCCGGGGTGACAGCAGGAGAACAGCACAGAAAGGCACATTAGGACTCGCGTCAGGAATCGCAGGAGCTGACACATGGATCAGGAACACAGGAACGGACTGGCACACTGGACAGGAACTCAGGATACACAGGAACGCAGGATACACAGGAACGCAGGATACACAGAAGGGCTTTCTCTTCAGGGAAATAGCTTGAAGATCAGGCGAGGAATGATGGGAGCCGGCAAGTGCATTCCCGGAAGTGGCCAGCGCCAATCACCTGTCGCTGGCCCTTTAAATCTTGAAGTACAGGTGCATGCATGCGGCCCTAGAGAGCAGGGCCGCGCGTGGAGCCTAGTTGGGATGGGAGCGTGAAAAGGTAAGTCTACGGCAATTGGATGGATCGTGGGGGTGCCCGTGACTGTGACAGTCAATAAACACAATACTATAACACAGTAAAGTAATGGAACAAACATAAGTCTATTTACAATAATAATCTTCCATAAGTATAAGCCTAACTCAAGTACCAACCCAAGCCAATGTTATGTATACAAAACTTTGTTCCCTGGAATAAAGCCCAAAAGGTTCTGTTCCATCACTTTCCTTGTGCCCTCAAGCAACATTAACATTAACATACCCACAGCAGCTAACCCTACAAGACCAACATAGAGGAGATTACTAAAACACATTGTAAAAATCAAACGGCATTGCAGGTTTTTAATGTATGGCTTGTCGTTACATACCACAGGTTAATCTTTACCTTACTGGAATGCCAACTTAAAAACTGCTCTAGTTCAGGCATTTATCTGCTAATGTTATATTCATGTGGCCAGCCATCCGAAAAAAACAATACAAGGATTAAATTGAAACATATTTATACAAATCCCTGTAAAAATTACCGTGACTTAATATAATGTACACATTTTTGTGTCAAAGATTTTCATATATTCTTGCCATATGTTATTAAATGTAAAGGTGAATCCATTAACATAAAACCAAGAAATTATAGAAATGCCCTTTCCTCACATATTCTTTGATGTTACTTTCTATACTTTCCTATTCAACTCAGAAGGGTGGAAAGACACAAGAACTGAACATATGTCTACGATCAAAAACAAGAAATTCTATCATCTGTCATGATCCTTACTAAATTAGACCTTTCAAAGAGCAAGATAAAATCTTTTATGAATAATTTTACTACATTTCAAATATATTACAAATGAGGGCAAATTACAAAATAGATCTTGTGCACATCCTACCACTTGCAGAATATATTTATATATCAATTCAACTACTAGATACAAATATTAGAAATAACTCAAGTAAATAAAAGACAAATCAATATGTAATACTGTAATAATGAAAGCAAAATACATACATGAATCTACCATTTAAACGTTTTTTTCATTGTTATTTCAGGGATATTAACATTTTGAAACTACCTAAAATAAGTGCTTTACTGAAAAACATTTTAGAAAATGGTCTAGTTAAAAAAATAATCTAATAGCCATTTTTCTGTGTAGTTCATTATAAATCTCCCTTTAGATTACAGTTCATTTTACCAGGTGTGACATGCTTTGGTAAAACAGAGTGGCTGGCATAGCAGATGCTTTGGGACTCATTAATAATGAGGGTCCAGTTCAACTCTGACATACAGTAACATTGGAGGACTGGGAAAAAAAAGTGGCCCTGGAAATTTTTTTAAAAGAGGCTATTTAATTTAGGCGGGGCCAGCCTAGATGGGTGTGGTCAACACAGGTGGGCGGGGTCAATAAGTTATTGAGTGGAAGATTAGCAAAATAGCAGTAAGTGAAGAATCCCTCAGTTATGATAAAAACTGGATGACAACATCATGGATTAGACAACATCACCTTAATGAGATAATGGGAATTATTCTCACCGTTAATTCAGTTTCCATTAGTCCACCATGACGGCCCACCTGGAGGATGACCCTTTGACCTCTGTAGGGACAGGAAGCAGAGAGGTTACATTCCCCCCCCCCCCTTGCACTCACATACCAGTGTCTACCAAATAATTACACCGGCAGTGGATGCAACCCCTTTTATTGCATGTTAATTTCACATACACTATAATACTACAATATACTATCATAGTATAACTATATATATATATATATATATATATATATATATTTTTAGGGGTGGGAAAAAATACATGGGCCATCATGGTGGACTAATGGAAACCGAATTAACAGTGAGAATAATTCCCATTTTCCATATCGTCCCCCATGACGGCCCACCTGGACATTTATCAAATAATTCCTTAGGGAGGGACTACAGCTTGCAAGACTACCAAAGGCTAATTCTTTGGTATTCTGGACATTCAGTCTGTAATGTTTGGCAAAGGTTAATTGGCTCGACCAGGTGGCAGCCCTGCATATTTCTTCGATGGAAGCGCCCCTGCCCATGTGGCAGCCAAAGCTCTGGTTGAATGGGCTCTGACCCGCCCAGGAATAGTCAGATTATGGGACGCATATGCTCCTTTGATGACCAGCTGAATCCATATGGCGATAGAGGCTTTGGATGCTTTCTTTCCTTTGTTCTTGTTGCCGAACTGAAGGAGAATATTGGAATCTTGGCGCCATGATTCCGTGCTTTTTATATAATGTAGCAAGATTCTTCTCACATCCAAGGAATGCCAAGTAGTTTCTTTTGGAGATTTTGGATCCTGAAAAAATGATGGTAGGAAAATTTCTTGATGAAACTCTGAAGAAACTTTAGGAACAAAGGTTTTATTAAGTCTTAAAGTAACTCTATCATCAGAGATTCTCAAGTATGGCTCTCTAATTGACAATGCCTGAATCTCTCCCAACCTTCTAGCGGATGTTATAGCTATTAAGAAGGTCAATTTTTGGGTCAAGTCCTTTATGTTAGCATCTTCCATTGGCTCAAATGGTGGCCCAGTAAGGTAATTAAGCACTAAAGAAAGGTCCCATGATGGGATCTTCTGTATATAATTTGGTCTCAGTCTGGATGTGGCTTTCACAAACCTGCTGATCCATCTGTTATTGGCCAAGGGTTGATCAAAGAAAGCGCTTAGTGCTGAAATCTGGACTTTGAGGGTACTGGTCTTCAACCCTTTGTCAAATCCGGACTGCAGGAAGTCTAGGATCTGGGAAATATTTGGAGATGTTTGGTTAGGTTGACTTGAACCACAAAATGACATAAACTTTTTCCATATTTTATTATAAATTGCAAAGGTGACTGGTTTACGACTTGCTTTCATAGTGGTTATTACCTTGTCTAAAAGACCTCGTAACTTTAGTAATTACCTTTCAGGATCCAATCTGAGAGACTGAGAGACCGCGGGTTTGGGTGATAGATGGGGCCTTGGGACAGGAGATCCTCTGACAGGCAGAAGTATCGGTTCCGCTAGGGCCATTTCTTTTAAGGCTGGGAACCAGTTCTTTTTCGGCCAGTATGGCACTATTAGGATTACAGTAGCCTTGTCTGCCCGAATATTTTGTATGACTCTGGAAATCACTGGAATAGGAGGAAAGGCATACATAAGAGGAGCATACATAAACCTGATTGAATGCGTCCATCTGAAGGCCTGACCCGGTGCTGTCCAGTGAGTAGAAATTCTTTACTCTGGAATTGGTTTTGGTAGCAAACAAATCTATCGTCGGATGACCCCAAACCTTGGTTATCTCTTGGAATACATTGTCGTTCAGACACCACTCGTTTTGATCCAGGCGATTCCGGCTCAGAAAATCCGCCACCTTGTTGTCTTCTCCTCTTAGATGGATCACTTTCAATGAGAGGATATGTTTTTCTGCCCCGGAAAAATTTTTTTCTGATAAATCTAGGAGTTCTTTGTTCCTTGTGCCCCCTTCATGCTTCAAGTAGGCCACTGTTGTTATATTGTCTGAATAGACTTTTACATGATGTTCTCTGAGTTCTGAGGCACTGTTCTTCAAAGTCTCCCATACCGCTCTTAGTTCTCGGTAATTCGAGGACCGATTTTGGATGGAAACAGTCCACTGACGCTGAAGAAGTTTGTCTCCTAAATTTGCACCCCAACCTGGCATCTGTTTGGATTACTTTGATTGGCCATGGATGCCAGGGTATTCCTTTCATTAAATGTGACATTTCTGTCCACCAACTCAGGAACATTCTGACTCTTGGAGGTAGTTGGATATTCTGATCTAGATGGTGGGGGTTCTTGTCCCAAACCTCTAAAATCCAGCACTGGAACCTTCGAGTATGACTCTGACTCCATTGAACAAATTGAATGCAAGCCGTCATCTGCCCCAACATTCTCATGGCTTCTCTTATTGTGCAACAGTTTTGTTGTTGGAAGTGATGTATCTTCTGAATGAGTCTGTCCCTTTTTTCGGGAGGAAGAAACGACATCTGTAAGGATGTGTTCAGAAGTGTGCCTAGGAATATTGTGTTTTTGCTGGGTGTCAGTTTTGATTTCTCCCAGTTTCAGGGTTGCAGGGTAATAATCGTCAGATTCCTGTGTTGTATAAGTTCCTGTTCTGTCTGACCAATCAGTAGGTCGTCCAGGTACGGAATCTCCGCCACTTCCTTGGATCTCAAAAATGCCACTACTTCTATCATGATTTTTGAAAAAGGTTCTTGGGGCAGACGAGATCCCGAACGGGAGAGCTTTGTACTGAAAACAAGCTGTGTTTCCCTCCGGGGTAACTAATGCAAATCTGAGGAATTTCTGGGATGGTGGATAGATTGGTACGTGGTAGGTTGCGTCTTTTAGGTCAATGGTACATAAAAACGCATTTGGCGGAATTAATGGGGTGGCTGAGCATATAGTTTCCATCTTGAATCTCCTGTAAAGAATATGCTTGTTCAGATTTTTCAGATTGAAGATTAGACGGAATGTTCCATTTGGTTTTGTTATGAGAAATAAAAGGAGAATAATGACATTTCCCCTGTGATTGTCTGGGAACTGGAGATATCACATCCATGGCCTTCAGCTTCAGAACCTCCTGCCATAAGCTGGTGGTTAGTGACTGCGATGGTTGCTTTGTTATCATGAAGTTGTTGGGAAGAAGAAGTCAGTTCTAACTTGTATCCGTCTAGTAGAATCCCTAAGACCCATGGATTAGAGGTTATTTGGGTCCAATGGTGACGGAAATGGAGCAGTCTTCCTCCCACTCTGGCGTCATTGTTTTCTAAAGTTGGATGTTGAGTTACTGGAGCTAAGTAGGAATCCTCTTCCTCTACCACCTTTGGAATAACTCCATCTACCTTGTTTGCCTTTACCTCTGTATGGAAACTTCTTCTCTTTTGGGTCATGAAAGGATTGTTTCCTTTGACCTGTTCTTGTTTCAGGAAACCCTTTTTTACGATCCGCAGCTCTCTCCAGAATGGCATCTAATTCTGCACCAAACACATATTCACCCTGGAAGGGAAGACTACATAATTTGGCTTTAGATCTACAATCGCCACTCCACTGTCTTAACCAAATGGCACATCTAACAGAATTTGACAAGGCACTTTCTTTTGCGTTGAATCTTACTCCCTCAGCCGAGGCATCCGCAATAAAGGCTGTAGCAGACTTTAACATAGGAATAGTATCCAGCAGCATCTCCCTTGAGGTGCCACTTTTTATGTGGTTCTCTAATTCTGATAGCCAGAAAAAGACAGTACGGGAAACAGAAGTCGTGGCTATATTCACCTTTAAATTAAGCATGGCGGCTTACCATGCTTTTTTTTTAATAAACTATCAGCTTTTCTATCCATCGGGTCTTTAAGCTGTATGGCGTCCTCTAATGGGAGATCAGTCTTTTTCGTGATTTTGGTCACCTGGACATCTACTTTGGGTGTAGCATTCCAGTTTTTTACTTCTTCCTCATCAAATATCAAACGATTTTTGAATTCTTTGGAAACAGAAATTCTATTTTCAGGCTCTCTCCATTCCTCCAATATCAATTCCTTAAGTGTATTGTTTATTGGAAACACTCTTTTCTTTTTCGCCTTAAGTATGCCAAATAGTTCATCCTGTACAGATTTTGCCTCTTCAATGTCTTCAATTTTTAAAGTATCTCTGACTGCCTTAAGTAACGCGTCAAGATTTTCTGATGCGAATAGGTATTTTGACTCCATCTTAGTAGCCGCTATAGACTGGGAAATATCCATATCTATGGAAAAGGATGTACTAGCTTCTTCTGATTCAGCTTCAGGTTCAGAATAAGACTCCATTACCCTGGGCCTTTTAGGTGGTACTATTTGGGGAATAATGGAGGCCACAGAAGCCGCCACAGATGTCTGGACTTCTCCTTTAATGAATGACCTCATCTCCTCCATAAAGGAGTATTTCTCTTCTTTGAGCAGATTGTCCAAACATTCTTTGCATACAGGTTACTTGTAGTTACTTAAGAGATTATTGAAACACATATTACATCTGCGTGACTGTGCCTTCTTTTTCTCTAGTTCTTTTGACTTCTCCTTCTCCAAAAAGAAGGAGAACAATACCAGATTTTGTAGAATAGGCTCCATGCAATGTGGAATTTAAAAAAATCCCAAACATACTAGACACCCCGAAACCACTCACAGGAGCTATAGGCGGGGGGCCTGATACAATGATGTCCATAGTTGAGGACTCGGAGCTGCCAATTGTAATCTATGCATAAACATAACAATTGTTAGAATGTGCATTTACATAGCCGCAATATCATATATGCTCACATATGGCTGACCTTATTAGCGCACATAAACCCGAAGGCTCAGTAAGCTAGAAATCCAGGCACAAGATCTATATAAAAAAAATGATTTTCCATTAAATTCACTGAAGGAAAAGAATACTCAATTCAAAGACAATGTACCTGTTCCACGTAGCGTGCACAGCTGATGGCGAAAGAAGCATAGACCTCAGATCAACGTGAGAGCCCGCTTGATATTTCAAACATACTCACGCCGGCTTCTCGTGTTCGCGACACGTCACTTCCGGTGCGACACTCATTGGCCGGAAGTCGCCATCTTGGAACACCCGGAAGTGTTCCATTGCATATGCACGTGCCCGGGTGATGTTGGCTTCGCGGAGCCATCAACAGAGCCGGTCGGAGGTCCCATTCAAGGCAGGGGAAGGATGCACCATGCACCGCTCGCGGCCCGGGACCAGGTAGGATGTAGGGACGTGTCCCGCACCTATACTCCCCCCTGACTGTCCCCTTGGAGGAGATGGGGAGAGCTCTCTCCGCTCCCTGCCCTGTGTAGGGACAGGAAGACACTGGTATGTGAATGCAAGGGGGGGGGGGGGATTTAACCTCTCTGCTTCCTGTCCCTACAGAGGTCAAGGGGTCATCCTCCAGATGGGCCATCATGGGGGACGATATGGAAAATGGGGGTCATTTACTAAGGGCCCAATTCGCGGTTTCCCGACGTGTTACCCAAATTTTTCCGATTTGCGCCGATTTCCTCCGAATTGCCCCGGGATTTTGGCGCACCCGATCGAATTGTGGCGCATGGGCGCTGGCATTCACGAGACGGAAATCGGGGGGCGTGGTCGAATGAAAACCCGACGGATTCCGAAAAACCGCCACATTTAAAAAAAAATCTGTTGCGGAGCTTGCACTTACCTTCACTCAGCCCAGCTCGGTGTATTCCAGTGCGTTCCGATGCTTTTCAGCGCAGCAGTGCCACCTGGTGGACGGCGGAGGAACTACCTTAATGAATCCAGGCCAGACCCGAATGGACCGGGTAAGTAAATCTGCCCCATTATGTTGATGTGTCTCAAAATCCTAAGAAATCTTGTCACTTTTTATACTTCTTATGTACCTTTAGGAGTTACAATATTATGTGTGTTTTAGGAGACTGAGTAATATATTTTAATTCTCATTTGTCAGTTAGGTATGTTTTATCAGCTACTAATGTATTTTTGTGTCATAACTCTTAGATCTCTAAATAGCAGCTTCTAAGGCTTCACAATCAGAGACTCACATTACATTCAATTAAAACAAAAAAACTTTACTGCAAACTTGGACAAACATTGTGAAGTACAGTGCTTACCATTAACATTGTAAACTTCTTAAAGTCACAGGAACTTTTTAAATTAAATTATTAAATGAAAGCAATAAATTATAAAGTGGCCAAAAACATGGATGTCTGGATAACTGATTATTATACACAGTTTACACCTAAATTAAGAAAACACATATACTGGGGTTGCACCAATACCAGAAATTTAAGTGAACACCAAAAGGAAAACGGGGGTGAGATCAAAGGACCACTGACCCCAAACCACCCAAAAGAGCAATACACATACAGGAACAAAGAAAAAAATAAATGAATATAGATGAACTAGTGGTTAAAAAATCAATTTCATTTTATTATTGTATATATATTAAATGACAAACATAAATAGGGCAACACACAGAAAACATTGCACAACACCCGATGTAAACTTAAATATGTAGCAGCAAAGGGTTCCCTAGAATGCCAAGGTAAGGCAGCTAATACAAAAAAACATTATACTGATAGAAATTATAAAAAATATTACAGTAAATGAAGGGAGAACCACATATTATGCATATAGATAAATAGATCACATACAGACCAGTGGTAGTGTGCAATGACCCCGACACGTGTTTCGCCAGGAAACGGCTTCATCTGGGGGACTACTAATCAAGGGGAGGATACAGATTAAAAGCACAGGCCGTCAAATCAGAAATTGTAACTGGATTATAATGTAAATCACCTGGGCAGCAAAGAACCGAGTGAGGACGTACTCGGCTTGCCGCAGGAAAGACCCGTGACGTCATGGTCTCGCGAGACGCGATAATACCGGGCTAAACCCACGGCATCCCTGATGGACCGCAGATCTCGCGGGATTACGGAACTTAGTGAATATCGGGACACGGGGAAGGGAAAAATTAGTTAAGTATGTTAAAAGTATTAAAGGAAGCCTACTGTAAAGGCATATTTCGAAGTTAAAACGAAGGGACACATAATGTATGTAGTGGTAATGCACAAGATGCAGATCAGTGGAAAATGTGTAATGTGATCATGAATACATAGGTGAAAATAAATGCAAGGAGAGCAACAGTGTATACAAAATAAATGTGGGAATATGAGTGTTAAAACACATGAGTGAAGAGCGCAATACATATGACTATAAGACACATGGACAACATGCATATATACAAATAAATAACAACATAACGTGTTCATATCATAAAAATCCATAAAAATATATAAGTACCAATATTATATAGGCAAAGTATGAAAATGTGCAAAAGGGGTGCCAAACACACACGTGCAAGTGCAAAGTGCAAGTGAAAAAAAAGCGTGACAAAACATACGAATGAAGTATAAATATATTTATATATATAGAAATGCAAAATGAGATCACAAAGACCTAGGGGGGGAGGGGGTTGTTGTAGATGGAAGAAAATGTAGAATGTCCTGGATCAAGACAACAGGGCCAATGACGTGGATGGAAAGGCATACAGGGATGAGAGCACCGGAAAATCCAGATGGGCGGCCACTAGAAAAATATATTAAAAAACATTAAACAACAAGAAAGCAAGATAAAAACAAGATAAAAACAAGTAGTAACGGAAAAACTACTATCTCCAATTACTCAGCAACCGATCCAAACCTCTAAAAATATGAAAAAAGGAAAAGAAAAATAGAAAATAACTAGAGATGAGCGAACATGCTCGTCCGAGCTTGATGCTCGTTCGAGCATTAGCGTACTCGAAACTGCTCGTTGCTCGGACGAATACTTCGCCCGCTCGAGAAAATGGCAGCTCCCGCCGTTTTGCTTTTTGGCGGCCAGAAACAGAGCCAATCACAAGCCAGGAGACTCTGCACTCCACCCAGCATGACGTGGTACCCTTACACGTCGATAGCAGTGGTTGGCTGGCCAGATCAGGTGACCCTGGGATAGACTAGCCGCTGCCCGCGCTGCTCGGATCATTCTGTGTCTGGATGCCGCTAGGGAGAGAGCTGCTGCTGGTCAGGGAAAGCGTTAGGGTGTTCTATTAGCTTACTGTTAGGCAGGAGTGATTCTCCAAGAACCCAACAGCCCTTCTTAGGGCTACAATAACGTTCTACTTTTTTTATTTTTTATTTGCATCTAGTACCATTTTGTGAGGAATTAGCAGGGGGACTTGCTACCGTTGTGTTTAGCTCTTAGTGGCACACATATCCACCTCAAACACCAAAGTGGGAAAATTTAGTAGGGGTTGGATTTCAATTAGGCACAGTCTGCCATTTTTCCTTTTTTATTTTACGTTTATTTTGTTTAATAACTCAGTGTCATCTCATCTGGCATAGTAGTGTGCTTTCATACTTGGCTAGAAAATAGCCATAGGAGAATCCAAACGGCTTACGCCTACAGTAGCGTTATATATTTGATTTCTGGTTGATCTGCTGGTGGCTGTACTTGCTGCAGTGCATCTACTAGCCAATTGTGAGCAATTTGTAGTGAGACTTGCGACCGCTGTGTTTTGCGCTTAGTGACGCACATATCCATTGCAAAGACCGAAGTGGGAAAATTTAGTAGGGGTTGGATTTCAATTAGGCACAGTCTGCCATTTGTCCTTTTTTATTTTACGTTTATTTTGTTTAATAACTCAGCGTCATCTCATCTGGCATAGTAGTGTGCTTTCATACTTGGCTAGAAAATAGCCATAGGAGAATCCAAACGGCTTACGCCTACAGTAGCGTTATATATTTGATTTCTGGTTGATCTGCTGGTGGCTGTACTTGCTGCAGTGCATCTACTAGCCAATTGTGAGCAATTTGTAGTGAGACTTGCGACCGCTGTGTTTTGCGCTTAGTGACGCACATATCCATTGCAAAGACCGAAGTGGGAAAATTTAGTAGGGGTTGGATTTCAATTAGGCACAGTCTGCCATTTGTCCTTTTTTATTTTACGTTTATTTTGTTTAATAACTCAGCGTCATCTCATCTGGCATAGTAGTGTGCTTTCATACTTGGCTAGAAAATAGCCATAGGAGAATCCAAACGGCTTACGCCTACAGTAGCGTTATATATTTGATTTCTGGTTGATCTGCTGGTGGCTGTACTTGCTGCAGTGCATCTACTAGCCAATTGTCAGCAATTTGTAGTGAGACTTGCGACCGCTGTGTTTTGCGCTTAGTGACGCACATATCCATTGCAAAGACCGAAGTGGGAAAATTTAGTAGGGGTTGGATTTCAATTAGGCACAGTCTGCCATTTGTCCTTTTTTATTTTACGTTTATTTTGTTTAATAACTCGGTGTCATCTCATCTGGCATAGTAGTGTGCTTTCATACTTGGCTAGAAAATAGCCATAGCAATAGGATAGCATTGTTTGGTTTTAAAAACTCAAAAACACAAAAAAACACAAAAAAAAGTTTAAAAAAAATTAAAGCTATAACTCTCATTTTAAAAATGTTTAACCCGAGGGCTAGGGGTAGAGGACGAGGGCGGGGACGTGGGCGTCCAACTACTGCAGGGGTCAGAGGCCGTGGTCCTGGCCGGGGTGAGACACCACCTGCTTATGAGGGAGCAGGGGAACACCGCAGAGCTACACTCCCTAGGTTCATGTCTGAAGTTACTGGGACTCGTGGTAGAGCACTGTTGAGGCCAGAACAGTGCGAACAGGTGATGTCGTGGATTGCTGACAATGCTTCGAGCAATTTGTCCACCAGTCAGTCTTCCACGCAGTCCACCCATGTCACCGAAATCGCCACTCCTCCAGCTCCTGCACCTCAGCCTCCTCCCCCCCAGTCTGCCCCCTCCCAGGAAAATTTGGCATTTGAACCGGCATACTCTGAGGAACTGTTTTCTGGACCCTTCCCACAGTCACAAACCACTTGTCCGGTTGCTGCTGAGCAATTTTCCGATGCCCAGGTTTTCCACCAGTCACAGTCTGTGGGTGATGATGACCTTCTTGACGTAGTGGAAGTGTGTAAAGAGGTGTCCGACGATGAGGAGACACGGTTGTCAGACAGTGGGGAAGTTGTTGTCAGGGCAGGAAGTCCGAGGGGGGAGCAGACTGAGGGATCGGAGGATGATGAGGTGACAGACCCAAGCTGGGTTGAGAGGCCGGGTGAACACAGTGCTTCTGAGACGGAGGAGAGTCCTCGACCAGAACAGGTTGGAAGAGGCAGTGGTGGGGCCAGACGGAGAGGCAGGGCCAGAGCTGGTGCATCAGCGCCAAATGTGTCAACTAGTGAAGCTCCCGTGGCGAGGGCTCTTGCGGCGAGGGCTAGATTTTCAGAAGTCTGGAGGTTCTTTAAGGAAACACCGGATGACCGACGGACTGTGGTGTGCAACATTTGCCAAACCAGGCTCAGCAGGGGTTCCACCACTACTAGCTTAACTACCACCAGTATGCGCAGGCATATGAATGCTAAACACCCCACTCAGTGGCAACAAGCCCGTTCACCTCCGGCCGTGCACACCACTGCTCCTTCCCCTGTGTCAGCTGATAGTCAGCCCCCTGCCCAGGACCCTGCCACAAAAACCCCATCGTCGCCTCCACGATCCTCCACAGCATCCACCAGCGTTCAGCTCTCCATACCCCAGACGCTGGAGCGGAAACGCAAATATAGTGCAACCCACCCGCACGCCCAAGCCCTTAATGTGCACATCTCCAGATTGCTTAGCCTGGAGATGCTGCCCTATAGGCTAGTAGAGACCGAGGCCTTTCGCAACCTTATGGCGGCGGCCGCCCCTCGGTATTCGGTCCCCAGCCGCCACTACTTTTCCCGATGTGCCGTCCCAGCCCTGCACCAGCACGTGTCAGACAACATCACCCGTGCCCTGACCAACGCCGTTTCTGACAAGGTCCACCTGACCACGGACACGTGGACGAGTGCTGCCGGGCAGGGCCACGATATATCGCTGACGGCTCATTGGGTTAACTTGGTGGAGGCTGGGACCGAGTCTGACCCTGGGGCTGGTCATATACTGCCGACGCCGAGGATTGCGGGGCCTACCTCGGTCCAGGTGTTTCAGGCCTACTATGCCTCCTCCTCCTCCCACCCCTCCTCCACCTCCTCCTCCGAACTACCATCCGTGGGCACGGTGCCATCAGTCGGTAGCTCTAGGCACAGCAGCAGTGCCGTTGCTAAGCGACAGCAGGCGGTGCTCAAACTGCTGAGCCTAGGCGATAAAAGGCACACCGCCCAAGAGCTATTACAGGGCATCACGGCGCAGACTGATCTGTGGCTGGCACCGCTGAACCTGAAGCCAGGCATGGTTGTGTGTGACAACGGCCGTAACCTGGTGGCGGCTCTGCAACTCGGCAGACTGACACATGTGCCATGCCTGGCCCATGTGTTAAATCTGATAGTTCAGCGTTTCCTCAAGACATACCCCAATCTGTCAGATTTGCTCACGAAGGTGCGCCGCATCTGTGCGCATTTCAGGAAGTCCAGCACAGATGCTGCCACTCTCAGGGCAGCGCAGCGCCGCCTCCAACTGCCCGCTCACCGACTGTTGTGCGACGTGCCCACGAGGTGGAATTCAACACTGACCATGTTATCCAGAGTTTACCAGCAGCGCCGAGCCATTGTAGACTGCCAGATGTCAACTTCCACCAGAACTGGTAGTCAGGTCAGTCAGCTTCCTCAAGTCTACAATGAGGAGTGGACGTGGATGTCTGATATCTGTCAGGTGCTGAGTAACTTTGAGGAGTCAACACAGATGGTCAGTGGCGATGCCGCCATCATCAGCCTCACCATCCCGCTGCTTGGCCTGTTGAAAAACTCTCTGATCAGCATGAAGTCGGAAGCTTTGCGCTCGTCACAAGAGACGGGGGAAGAAGATTCCCTTGTTGATAGCCAAAGCACCCTTAGGTCTGTTTCTCAGCGCATATCGGAGGAGGTGGAGGTGGAGGAGGATGAGGAGGAAGAGGAGGAGAATGTTGGCGAGACACAAGAGGGGACCATTGTTGAGTCCTTTACTGTTCAGCGTGTATGGGCAGAAGAAGAGGAGTTGGAGGAGTTGGAGGAGGAGGAAATGGACAGTCAGGCCAGTGAGGGGAGTGAATTCTTACGCGTTGGTACTCTGGCGCATATGGCAGATTTCATGCTAGGCTGCCTATCCCGTGACCCTCGCGTTCAAAGAATTTATTCCAGCACCGATTACTGGGTGTTCACTCTCCTGGACCCACGGTACAAGCAAAATCTTTCCACTCTCATCCCTGCAGAGGAAAGGAGTGTGAGAATGCATGAATACCAGCAGGCCCTGGTGCACAAGCTGAAACAGTATTTCCCTTCTGACAGCGCTAGCGGCAGAGTGCGTAGTTCTGCGGGACAAGTAGCGAGGGAGATTAGGCGAGCAGGCAGCTTGTCCAGCACTGGCAAGGGTACGCTTTACAAGGCTTTTGCCAGCTTTATGTCACCCCAGCAAGACACTGTCACCTGTCCCCAGTCTCGGCAGAGTAGGGCTGATCTTTACAGAAAGATGGTGAGGGAGTACGTAGCTGACCATACCATCGTCCTAAATGATCACACAGCTCCCTACAACTACTGGGTTTCAAAGCTGGACATGTGGCACGAACTGGCGCTGTACGCCTTGGAGGTTCTTGCCTGCCCTGCCGCTAGCGTCTTGTCCGAGCGGGTTTTTCAGTGCAGCTGGTGGCATCATCACCGATAAGCGTACACGCCTGTCGACTGAACGCGCTGACAGGCTGACGCTTATTAAGATGAATAAAGCCTGGATTTCTCATAATTTCCAATCTCCACCAGGTGAAGGAAGCTCAACCTGAATAATTGATCCACTCCTCCTCCTCCTCATTTTCCTCCTTCTCCTCCTCTTTGTACAGTAAAGCAGAGGAAACTGGCTATTTTTTGACAGGGCCCACTGGCTCTTGCTATAGTACTTTATGCATTTAATTTTTCTGGAGGGCCACCGACCCGGTCCTCTGTTTTAAACAATTTTCAATCGATTCCATTTTTCTGGAGGGCCACCTACCTGCTCCTCTGGTTTGAAAACTTTTTGGGACTGCCACATACAGGCACTCAATCTATTCTATTTTTCTGGAGGGCCACCTACCTGCTCCTCTGGTTTGAAAACTTTTTGGGACTGCCACATACAGGCACTCAATCTATTCAATTTTTCTGGAGGGCCACCTACCTGCTCCTCTGGTTTGAAAACTTTTTGGGAGTGCCACATACAGGCACTCAATCTATTCAATTTTTCTGGAGGGCCACCTACCTGCTCCTCTGGTTTGAAAACTTTTTGGGACTGCCACATACAGGCACTCAATCTATTCTATTTTTCTGGAGGGCCACCTACCTGCTCCTCTGGTTTGAAAACTTTTTGGGACTGCCACATACAGGCACTCAATCTATTCAATTTTTCTGGAGGGCCACCTACCTGCTCCTCTGGTTTGAAAACTTTTTGGGACTGCCACATACAGGCACTCAATCTATTAAATTTTTCTGGAGGGCCACCTACCTGCTCCTCTGGTTTGAAAACTTTTTGGGACTGCCACATACAGGCACTCAATCTATTCTATTTTTCTGGAGGGCCACCTACCTGCTCCTCTGGTTTGAAAAATTTTTGGGACTGCCACATACAGGCACTATCCAAATTAAATTGTCTCCATAGCAGCCTCCACACGTTGTCTCCATTGCTACCTCCAAAAGTCGTCCATATAGCTGCCTCCATACATCGTCCCTTTATCAAACGAGGTGTGTCAGGCAGAAATTTGGGTTGTTTTCATGGATTCCACATCAAAGTTGTTAACTTTGTCGCCACCCAGCTGTGTTATCCACAAAATATACTAATAAACTTTTATCATTTACCAATATTATTTCAGCGCTTCTTGCGCATCTGTTTACATTCCCCTCACCCGCCATATCCTAAACTTATAAGAACGCTACTACACTTGATTTTATACAAAAGGTTCTTAGAAGTGCTGTTTGGGGAGTAGCCTAGAGACAGGGGCTTGGATTGGCGAAAGCTCGCCTGGCAGCGGAGCGCCAACTCCATGCCAAGATCCAACTAACATAGTTTTAACTGCAGAACCTTTAATCTACTACTAGTTCACTGCCTCCATACATGGTCCCCTTATCAAACGAGCTGTGTCAGGCAGAATTTTGGGTTGTTTTCATGGCTTCCATGTTAACTTTGTCGCCACCCTGCTGTGTAATCCACAAAATATACTGGCAAACTTTTATCATGTACCGATATTATTTGAGCGCTTCTTGCTCACCTCCTTTGGTTCCTCTCTGCCACCCATTGGTTTGAAGCCTGAGTCCATTTAGGGTATGTCGCCATGCCACTCTCTAGCCTGCTGCTGCTGCCTCTGCATGCCGTCCCCTATAGTGTCAGGGTCAATTATTGCATGTTTTAGATGCTATCTAGCTTCATTCTGTCACTCTGTCATGGCCATGCTGTTGCCCATAATTTTGGCATAATGGTGCGATTAAGCAGCCTCAGAGGCATCCATGCATGCTGCCCCTGCTGTTTCCTGTCCATTTCCGTGGTGTTTCCATCCTTTTCTGAGGTTCCCAGGTGTTTGGCCAAGCTTCCCTGTGCAGAGCCTTGGTCCCCTTGAAAAATGCTCGAGTCTCCCATTGACTTCAATGGGGTTCGTTATTCGAGACGAGCACTCGAGCATCGGGAAAAGTTCGTCTCGAATAACGAGTACCCGAGCATTTTAGTGCTCGCTCATCTCTAAAAATAACCTAACATTTATAAAAATGGCGCAAAACTAAGGTTTTCTTTCAACCCATAGGGGGAAATGGTATTCAGTATGAAAATCCATCTAGCCTCTTTCTGTGCTAGAATGCGTCTCCAATTCCCCCCTCTGCCATCCAAGAGGACCCTATCAATAATCCTTACCTTCAGGAGGGAGCCGTCACAATCATGATATTGCTTGAAGTGTCGTGGAAGTTCCATGCTGCGTTTGGATCATTTTTATAAATGCCAGGATTACTAAGTCATTATGTTACCCCAAAAGAATAGCAAGAGGATAGAAAAAGAAAACTGACTTACAAGACATAATAAATACCTTGCTTTAAGTGCAATTATACTGACACTTATGTATGTGCAATTAAATGAGTGCAACTATAAACTGACCAAAAACATAGTTGTAGCCATGCTGCAATACATTTGTTAAATCCCTAAGATCACATGGCTATACATCTTTACAAATTTGGCAAATGAGGTAAACATACAGATTTAAAAAAGTTCTACTGCACATGCAGTTCCTTACGCAGCAGTGTACTTGTTGATGCTACATTATCAATAATTACATCTGACTCTAACTGCTGTGAAATGTCTTTCTCAACAGACATGGGGAGAAATGTTTCTAAATGTTCAGTACCGAGTGCTCTTCAACCTGTTTTTGATAAATTTTAATGTTGAAAAACTTCTTTCACATGCCACTTGAGTTATTGAAAGGGTTAGAAGGTATTTGTATGCTAGACCTATGCTTGCATAGGCCTCAGTAAACAAGTTGTAGCGTTCCAGCGTAAGATAAACACACATGGCACAGTTCTGACATTGCTTGCACACAGACTTCTTCTTGCTATACTCCACCTCACAATTTTCTTTGATTGTAAGGTCAACATCTCCTGACGTCTCCTCTTCTTTCCCTAATATGTATTCCTTAGGTAGCGAGGCTTTCAAACGGTCCCAATTATTTGCATAAGTCACAAGTTATATTATTATCAATTTTTTTGTACTTTACTAAGCTTTTCAAGAGCATCATGAGGGAATGAGATTTTTATATTTTCAAACTGACAGGAGGCAGACAAGTCAGATTCCAAAACAACTCCCCATTTTTTTTACAAATCTTGTCCTCAGACTTTGTATGGTTGTGTTGAATATCTTGTTATGGACACCAACTTCAAACTCTTTAAAAGCATCAGTTATTGGTTCTTCGGATACCGATTCTCCTGGCAATCTTTTTCTTTTCCGTACTACTTTTGCAGGGAAGAAATCTTCTATAACAATATCCTGTGTGGGACTTCGCTGATCAAGTTCCTCTGTTGCCCACACAATGAAACCAGAAACTGTCATTTTTATTTCTTCAATGTATTTTTTTCAACTAGTCCAGAGTACCCATCACCATTTGATGTGCCTTTAGCAGATCAATTCCAACTGTTTGCAGGTATTTGGATAAGGGTGTTGTCAGTTGAAAGATGTGCAAATATATGAATCCTGTCATGACCATTTCATACCGCGAAAGTGCTTCTTTAAAATTTCTTGCTTTTGCCCTCATTTCAGATGAGTTGTGTTCACTTTTTTCAATGATGTATAGTGACAGATTTACATCAACATACATTGAACTCTTTGGGTTTCCAAATGAACCAAATATTTTGGTCACTATTGGATCCTTTGCCCACCAGCATGTTTCACTAATGCTTTGCAACCTCCGGTGATGACCAGTGTCACTCTTTCCACTAATCTGATCCCATACATCCATTCTTTTAAAAGATTTCTTAAAAAAACAGCAATCAAATTCAAAAGAAAAAAGAGTGATGTAGCAGCAATAGGTGATCGGGTTGCATCACCAATCACAAGATTTAATATATGGCTATAACACCAGACATGAATTTGTCCTGGTGACTCCACGTTTAGGCATGTTGAAAAGACACTGTATGTGCCTTGCATATTTGCAGCACCATCAGTTGCATTACCAACACACTGCTTTATATCCAAACCATTTGCCTTCAGTGCATTCTTGTTTTGTGTATCTGCTGGCTTTTCTTGACGACTTTGTCTATATGTCTCTTCAACAGTGGATCATATTTACTAAGCAGTATTATTAGCAGTTATTAATTCTAAAAAGTTCCCATGGTCTAGGAGTGAATCAAACAAGGAATGTGCAGCTTCAGATGTACTTCCCCTGTAGCTTAATCCTCGCTTACCAATGAATTTAATGACTTCAATCACTCTTTCCATCACTTGTCTGTTATTTTTAATTTCCTCTCTTCTCTGAAGATTGGTAATTCACCAATGTCCTTATGTGGTGCTTACTGTTTTCATGCTCCAGAATGTGTTGGTATGAATGCATCAAGTCTCTCATTCCATCTATAAATACACTCTTTTCACTTCATTTGCTATATGCCAGGCAAATTGTGCAGTAGAGTGCATTTGCTGAGCTGCTGTAAGATGGCCACTGACGCTGGGAACCATTTCCCCTTAAAAATGACAACACCGGAGCCATAGGCGGAGCAGGAACATGATGGTGCTAAGGGGGGACCTTTAACGCCTGTATTGATGTAAGATGATGGTCCTTGTTAAAAGAACAGAGTAGGTGGGATAGTGTAGTAATGTAAGAAGGAAGGGGCTCAGGAGTAGATGTCACTTCCTGTCCTATATCTCTCTTTCTCTCCCTAGAAGAACAGAAAGAAACATGTCCCTCCCACCCAACCCTGTTCTTTCAGTAATTTACAGCTGGTTATTTACCAATTACATGTATAATGCTATTAAAATGTTTGTCTGTTATTTGTTAAACTTTGACACTGTTTATCTTGTATTATGTAACATTTTTAATTGAACATTGATGAGATGAAGTTGATGTTATCCTCCTAAGGGAAGGGCAATTCTTCAGCCATGTTTCCCTAGTGATTTCCTCCACTGGGGGTTTTTCCTCTCCTGAGTGCTGTGGGATGACTCTATGTGAGTCGGAGGTTGCCCATAGTTAAAGTTTCCGCCTTGGGATTAAAATTTCTCTATGTTATGTTCCTGGCTTTGGCAGAAAAAAGAAAAAAAGAAGAAATAAATATCTAAATAGAAAAATAAAGATATAAAATGGAAAATAAATAAATAAAAGAATATGGATATGAAGAAAATTGAATGAATGGGAGTCAAAGTTTGGTATTTTGTTATCTGTCGCAGCTTTTATTTTGCAGTAGAGGAGTCAGGTGGAAGGTGCAGGCAAGTTATTGGTGGACTAATTTAACTTATAGAGGATGTAAAACCTCATGGGGGTCAACATGCTGAGCTTTGGAAGTGACCAGACTCAAAAGTCTGGTAATGGTAAAAAGCAGCCAGGGGCGGGCACGTTGGTGAAGCACACAATGGATAATCTTCACTAGGGTCATTGGTGCCCTTAAAGTGTACTGGCTCTGCTAGAATGGCAAGCCAGAGCGTGCCACCCCCTTACGTGATGTCTGGCCGCTTGCTGTATGTCAAGCATCTGTAGATTGGGGTATTGGTCAATCCTAGCATGTCACCTGACTGGTTTTACTTTTCACATTATTTTTCGGCCCCACCTTCAGGTTTTCTTTTTCGCTCCATCTATTAAATTAAATACATTTAACTACTACATATTGTGCAGTAGGGTTTGTTTTATATAGGCATATTTTGCCATATATTTATCTTACCAATAGCTGTCTTGAATCCTACTGGCTGTTTCTCTCTGGTGAACTTTCTTGTAGGCTGTATTTGTCAAAGATGGTTTAGAAAATATGTCACTGTATTGCTCCCTGTGGATAAAAATAACTACTATAATACTGCCTCCTATGTACAAGAATATAACTACTATAATACTGCCTCCTATGTACAAGAATATAACTACTAAAATACTGCCCCCTATGTACAGGAATATAACTACTATAATACTGCTCCCTATGTACAAGAATATAACTACTATAATATTGCCCCCTATGTACAAGAATATAACTACTATAACACTGCCTCATATGTACAAGAATATAACTTCTATAATACTGCCCCCATGTACAAGAATATAACTACTATAATACTCCCCCTATGTACAGGAATATAACTACTATAATACTGCCCCCATGTACAAGAATATAACTACTATAATACTGCCACCTATGTACAAGAATAAATATACTTCAATACTGCCGCCTATGTGTAGCAGTTGTTTTAGAGTAATGATGGGGTAATAAGATGGCAGCAGCGCTATTTTTACAATATGGAGCTACCCAAAGGAATGCTGCAACCTGTAGCCCCATGTTTTACATTAGGGCAGCTACATTTCTTTCTTTTCATATAGGACTGCTGCCACTCCATTTATAACATGTAAAAAGTCCCGATTGAATACTTTAAATAAAACGATTGATACTTTACATCTGATTCCTTTACCAAAAGGGAGTGGGAGAAGTCCTGTGTCAATTAAAGGACACCTTTAAGAATCTCCCTAATCCTCGCCCACTTATTGCACAATTTCTAGCTTTATCGAAACATACCGAAAAGCTGTCCCACAATGAGGCACGTAGCAGTTCGATTGATAGACCTAGATTACAGCGGTCCAGCGTATGCATAAGGGGGCCATCCAAGGACCTCCCATCCTTTCAGATTTTCTCCTGGACTGCCACTCCCACACCAGATGCCGGTGGGGAATGTTAGGCTTGATGCTGCCTCCTGAGACAGCTTTAGACTGTCCCAATAAATAGACTGCTGTCCGCTATGTTCCTCAGTGTGGCAAAGCTTTTCAGTATTTTCCAAGAAAGCTAGAAATTGATTGCAATAATTGGGGGAGGGCTAGGGATATTCTTACATTAATATGTGCAGCTATTCTGCTATAGTGAGACAAGTGTCCTTTAAGAAAGGGAGCACTCTGCATCAGAGCAATGTAAAATATAGAGATATGGAGTGCAGCAGTCTTGTGTAATTTATCCACAGGGATAATGCACTTCATTACCCCATATTTAATGAAGAAATACTGCAGCATACGCCCTCAGATGTTGTCGGCTCCTTGCATCACATCTCCAGAAAGCAATCCTAAAGATACCACAGTCACTTTCACTATAGTGTCACTATTCAGTTACCTCCTAAATAATCATACCCCTTGTACCACAACTGAGCACACCCTGAATAAATATTTAATTATGTGTAATATACAGAGGCCCGTTTAATTTACTATTATACATTTACCAGGGTAAGCACAAGACCCTAATTTGGTCACCCATATTGTACTTATCCATTTCTCTGTAGTTTGCAGAATCTCCAGATCAAATTGTACACTAGCAGCAGAACTCTGGACTTCCTTTCATTACTGGATGCACAATAAATGTTCTGGTTACACCCCTCCAACCACTGATATGGGAGTGGTTATATTGTAAGGGTTAACATACATTATTGACTGCATGACCCTACTAGTCCATCCACTGAAAGACAGGAGACTGCTTGTAGTGAATCACGTGACTGTTACTTTTGCACTTGACTTGGTAAACTTACTCATTATCAGTCATTAAGCCAAGGGGGCTGCTTATACTATAAATTATGAGGGGATGTAACTAGTAAAATATTATGTACACCACCCATTTGTTATTTATATAAGCAATAAATTGTCCAGAGCCCCCTCTGCATTAAAGGAAATCTACAGTCAGGAATTTACTGTGCTATGTACAGGATCGGTTCTTTAGGTTTGTACTTAGGTTGAATTTATTTGTAAGTTGGAACTGCTATATTTTATTATTGTAGCTCCAGGGGAAAAAAATTGTCCCAGTGATTATGCTGTCATGGGAACAAGGATTATCAATAAAGCTTCATTAGAGACACTTTACAGCTGATCATTGCAGCCTGGGGCTAAAGTAACATCCAGAGAGCTTCACCAGAGGTCACAGGGGGCAGAGGGGTCCGTCTGTAACTAGGGGTTGTCTGTAAATTAGGTGTTCTCAAGTAGAGGATGGCCAGTATACTTATAATCTATGCAGTGCCCATCCGTCCCAATCCCCCCGCCGCAATATACTCATAACTTGTGCAGTGCCCATCCATCCCAATCCCCCCCCTCCCCGGAATATACTCATAACCTGTACAGTGCCTATCCATCCCAATCCCCCCCCACCCCGCAATATACTCATAATCTGTGCAGTGCCCATCCATCCCAATCTCCCCCAATATACTTATAATCTGTACAGTGGCTGTGGCACAGTGCCCATCAGTCCCAAGCCCCCCACACATACATATTATACTCCTATCTAGCTCTGATACCCCTGCCCCTCAAGCAGTAAGTAAATAATCACCTCACAATTCATTTTATAAGTAGTGGTGGAACTGTGGCAGTAATTATCCAGATTTGACAACCCCCTGAGGCTGCGAGTACTAGTGGCTTAGCGCTTATAAAAAAACAAAAAAAAGTTAAGTTACCTAGCTGACACTGGCACAAGGTCCCACTCCATTTTTTCAGGCCGCTCCTTGTGAGGACGGAGCTCTCAGCGCGCAGCACAGCACAGGATGACGTCTGTGCGTGCCAGAACGGGACTGCTTCACAGTCCGCACGCCGTAGAGCAACCTGCCTGCGCCTTAGAGAAGCGTTCAGTCAGTGTGCTGTGTACACTTGTCGGCCCGGCACCGATCTCTAAAGAGTTTTAATGTGAAGCTGTGAGCATCAGTTATGTATTCACTGCAGCATTATTTTTTTGTATTTTCACTGAGTCATGATATGACATGATATATATCAGGGCTTTTGCGCCACACAAGTGACACTTGCAATTATTTGCCCCTACTTACCAATAAGCACCATTTTTGATAGAACATTGCTACATTCAATAACTAATCCCCGCAGTGACTTCTATACACATAAATACTGATGATTGGGTTTGTTGAAATTTGGGTCTGGATGAATTCCAGTGAAGTTTGGTTTGTATACTGAGGACTGAGGAAACAAAAGATGGCCCAGAGTATCTCTGTGATAAACCCCCACTCCCAGGTCACGGGATGCACCTATGGTAGAGAGCCTCACAATCTAGCACATAAATTTCCTTATGAGTTTACTCATTAACTTATAATAAGAAGTCAGCTAGGTGCCCGTCTACATAAATCCCCCAACAGTTTAGAAACACTAATATATATATATATATATATATATATATATATATATATATATATATATATTAGGGGTTAAGCTCACTGGTGCAAAGACAGTTCACAGAGACACAGAGGCAGACTTGTAGATCCAAACTGGTGTATTTTCCAGACTTTATTAAAAGATTAGTCACAGAACGAGTATATACAGGCTCATCAAGTAAAATAAAAACAAAATACAACCAAAAGACCTAGCTAACTTAGTAGCTTTTCCCTCTCTAGCTACCACACACAAAACAAACGCTAAGGCAATCTGTACTTTCAAACTTGCTTCAATTAGCTCAACCTCTAACTCTGGTAGAGAGACCCTTTGTAATGATCTGCGTCTAATTCTGCTGCCCCAGAATCTGGATTTATCATCAATCGCCATCCCTTTACCAAGCATAGGTAAAAAAACCTAGCTGGGACTTAGATACCATTAATGACCTTTCCAGCCACTGCCTTACAATATAGAACTGTTACACAATTCCCTAAAATTAACCTATTCACGCTCCCGCAGGTGTTAGTTTTGGTATGGACAAGTGCTGCATGTATACCGGACGTCACCATGTCACAAGAAATGGTGATATCACAAAACTTGTGTGATGGAGGCATGAGAACCTCCTTCCAATGTCACCTGGTCAAGTGGATCAGTACTGCCCCGGCAATTGCTAGGACTGGTCAGTCAAATCTGACTGGCCAATTGCAGCATTTTTACAGTAAAATAGCCTTGTTCCCGCTCTCCAGTGGTACCATTTTACTTTGGTATTGCTGGAGAGAGGGTCTGAGCATTAATGTGTGACAAACACAAAACCTTCACTACATTACTACTACTAATATTTTTTGATGAGGAGCTAATAAATTTAATTGTAGTCCAGACAAATCTATATGCTGCCCAAAACCCCTCTTCTTTTTATACATAACCATATTGGGGGACCCCTGTCAGTGCAGCAGAAAAATAGTATTTTCTGTACTATTGGGGTATTGGCGGCATAATACTGATTATGGGACTAGTAAAGAAGCCATCAATCAGGGACTACTGGAGCACAGACATTCTGTATCATACCCCAATGTTCCACATGGCCATGAGTAGGATATGCTTTAAAGCCATCCATAAGTTTTTGCATTATGCCAACAACATTTGCTAAGGGTAAAGCCCACATCAGGTCATTCTAGTGCCAAGTTTGTACAGGCATATACCCCCCAAAAAATTTGTCCATAGACCTGTCCCTGGTACAATTTAACGCCGAGGCACTTTTTTCATTTTTGCGTTTTAATTTTTCCCTCCCCACCTTCAAAAATCTATAACTTTTTTTCTTCCTTGTAAAGAGCTGTGTGAAGACTTGTTTTCTGTGTAAAAAAATTGCACTTCCTAGTGATGGTATTTAATATTCCATCCTGTGTACTGGAAAGTGGAAAAAAAAATTCCAAATGCAGTGAAATTGGTGAAAAAACACATTTGCATTGTCTTCTTGTAGGCTTGGATTTTACGGCTTTCACTGTGCACCCCAAATGACAGTATACTTCATTCTTTGGGAATGGTGAGTTCATGGTTTATTAATTTAATGTGCTGGACTGGCTGGCTGTATACAGTGAGGGGGGGTGGCGGTGGCGGCTGGCTGTATACTGAGGGGCAGTACAAGCTGGCTATTTGCTGGGGAGAGGCTGGCTATAAACTGGGGGTGCTGGCTGACCATTTACTGTGGGGGAGGGGGCATTCTGGCTATTTACAGGGGGCAGGCAATATACTGGGGGGCTGTTTGGCTATATACAGGGGGCTATATGTATACTGGGGAGCTGGCTATATACAGGGTGGGCAGGCTGTATACTGGCAGGGCTGTTTGGCTATATACTGTACAGGGGGGGCTGGCTGGCAATATACAGGGGGACTGGTTGGCTGTATACTGGGGGGTAGCTATATACTGGGGAGGCTGGCTGTCAGTGTTATATGGCATAGTAGTTATATTTCTATACAAAGGGACAGTATTATAGTAGTTATATTCTTGTACATAGGGAGCAGAGATTTAAAGGGCCGGTGCGCTAATAATTGGCCTGATTTAAATTCCAGCCTCTTCCTTTTGCCCTTGCTGGATCTTCAAGTCTTCCCATGTAGTGAAAGCTCCCCTGTGTTTCCTGCGTCCCTGTGATTCCTGCGTCCCTGTGATTCCTGCGTTCCTGTGATTCCTGCGTTCCTGCGTTCCTGTGATTCCTGTGATTCCTGTGTCCTGCGTTCCTGTGTGCCAGCTCCTGCGATTCCTGACGTGAGTGGTGTCTCCTGTATTAGTACCTTGGCAGCCACCGCGGGCTAGTCGCACCTGTGGAACGACCTGGTGGAATCCCGCCGCAGCAAGTCCATCCCGCTTTGCGGCGGGCTCTGGTGAATACCCCCCAAAAAATTTGTCCATAGACCTGTCCCTGGTACAATTTAACGCCGAGGCACTTTTTTCATTTTTGCGTTTTAATTTTTCCCTCCCCACCTTCAAAAATCTATAACTTTTTTTCTTCCTTGTAAAGAGCTGTGTGAAGACTTGTTTTCTGTGTAAAAAAATTGCACTTCCTAGTGATGGTATTTAATATTCCATCCTGTGTACTGGAAAGTGGAAAAAAAAATTCCAAATGCAGTGAAATTGGTGAAAAAACACATTTGCATTGTCTTCTTGTAGGCTTGGATTTTACGGCTTTCACTGTGCACCCCAAATGACAGTATACTTCATTCTTTGGGAATGGTGAGTTCATGGTTTATTAATTTAATGTGCTGGACTGGCTGGCTGTATACAGTGAGGGGGGGTGGCGGTGGCGGCTGGCTGTATACTGAGGGGCAGTACAAGCTGGCTATTTGCTGGGGAGAGGCTGGCTATAAACTGGGGGTGCTGGCTGACCATTTACTGTGGGGGAGGGGGCATTCTGGCTATTTACAGGGGGCAGGCAATATACTGGGGGGCTGTTTGGCTATATACAGGGGGCTATATGTATACTGGGGAGCTGGCTATATACAGGGTGGGCAGGCTGTATACTGGCAGGGCTGTTTGGCTATATACTGTACAGGGGGGGCTGGCTGGCAATATACAGGGGGACTGGTTGGCTGTATACTGGGGGGTAGCTATATACTGGGGAGGCTGGCTGTCAGTGTTATATGGCATAGTAGTTATATTTCTATACAAAGGGACAGTATTATAGTAGTTATATTCTTGTACATAGGGAGCAGAGATTTAAAGGGCCGGTGCGCTAATAATTGGCCTGATTTAAATTCCAGCCTCTTCCTTTTGCCCTTGCTGGATCTTCAAGTCTTCCCATGTAGTGAAAGCTCCCCTGTGTTTCCTGCGTCCCTGTGATTCCTGCGTCCCTGTGATTCCTGCGTTCCTGTGATTCCTGCGTTCCTGCGTTCCTGTGATTCCTGTGATTCCTGTGTCCTGCGTTCCTGTGTGCCAGCTCCTGCGATTCCTGACGTGAGTGGTGTCTCCTGTATTAGTACCTTGGCAGCCACCGCGGGCTAGTCGCACCTGTGGAACGACCTGGTGGAATCCCGCCGCAGCAAGTCCATCCCGCTTTGCGGCGGGCTCTGGTGAATACCCCCCAAAAAATTTGTCCATAGACCTGTCCCTGGTACAATTTAACGCCGAGGCACTTTTTTCATTTTTGCGTTTTAATTTTTCCCTCCCCACCTTCAAAAATCTATAACTTTTTTTCTTCCTTGTAAAGAGCTGTGTGAAGACTTGTTTTCTGTGTAAAAAAATTGCACTTCCTAGTGATGGTATTTAATATTCCATCCTGTGTACTGGAAAGTGGAAAAAAAAATTCCAAATGCAGTGAAATTGGTGAAAAAACACATTTGCATTGTCTTCTTGTAGGCTTGGATTTTACGGCTTTCACTGTGCACCCCAAATGACAGTATACTTCATTCTTTGGGAATGGTGAGTTCATGGTTTATTAATTTAATGTGCTGGACTGGCTGGCTGTATACAGTGAGGGGGGGTGGCGGTGGCGGCTGGCTGTATACTGAGGGGCAGTACAAGCTGGCTATTTGCTGGGGAGAGGCTGGCTATAAACTGGGGGTGCTGGCTGACCATTTACTGTGGGGGAGGGGGCATTCTGGCTATTTACAGGGGGCAGGCAATATACTGGGGGGCTGTTTGGCTATATACAGGGGGCTATATGTATACTGGGGAGCTGGCTATATACAGGGTGGGCAGGCTGTATACTGGCAGGGCTGTTTGGCTATATACTGTACAGGGGGGGCTGGCTGGCAATATACAGGGGGACTGGTTGGCTGTATACTGGGGGGTAGCTATATACTGGGGAGGCTGGCTGTCAGTGTTATATGGCATAGTAGTTATATTTCTATACAAAGGGACAGTATTATAGTAGTTATATTCTTGTACATAGGGAGCAGAGATTTAAAGGGCCGGTGCGCTAATAATTGGCCTGATTTAAATTCCAGCCTCTTCCTTTTGCCCTTGCTGGATCTTCAAGTCTTCCCATGTAGTGAAAGCTCCCCTGTGTTTCCTGCGTCCCTGTGATTCCTGCGTCCCTGTGATTCCTGCGTTCCTGTGATTCCTGCGTTCCTGCGTTCCTGTGATTCCTGTGATTCCTGTGTCCTGCGTTCCTGTGTGCCAGCTCCTGCGATTCCTGACGTGAGTGGTGTCTCCTGTATTAGTACCTTGGCAGCCACCGCGGGCTAGTCGCACCTGTGGAACGACCTGGTGGAATCCCGCCGCAGCAAGTCCATCCCGCTTTGCGGCGGGCTCTGGTGAACACCGGGGTTCCACTTAGACTCCGGTCCCAGGTCGGCTAGTACCACCTCCCGCGGTGGTCCAGAGGGTCCACAGACTTCCGGCCTTGACAGTAGTTATATTCTTGCACATAGGGGGCAGTATTATAGTAGTTATATTCTTGCACACAGGGGGCAGTATTATAATAGTTATATTCCTGTACATAGGGGCAGTATTATAGCTGTTATATTCCTGTACATGGGGGGCAGTATTATAGGAGTTGTATTCTTGTTTAACAGAAGGTATTGTATTAAGTTGTGTTTTTAAAAAAGAGGCTTTATTCCTGTATAAGGGAGGTAGTACGAGTCTCTTTCGCTTTGCTGTACATGTTGATTTAGACAATCTAAAAACAGTTTGTGTGGAGTTTAGTAGCTCCACCCACATCACATGATCACGCCTACTTGTTTTGACCCCACCCACAGAATGGGGCCACTTACATTTTTTTCCAGGGCCACTTTAAATTCCCAGTCTGCCCCTGATTCCATCCCAACTTTTATCTAGTTAATTGACACGTCATTCTAAAATCTTCATTTTCTTTATTATATTAATGAGCCTGGGCACATGGAGAGAGAAAGTGATGTCATCCCTGTCACCCCTCCCCTGCTCATGTGTGTGTGTAATGTGTAGTAAAGCATTGCTAGTTCTTGTGCTTTATCTGCTGCCTGTGAGAGACAGTTGCAAGAGCTGCATGTTAGGCTCTTACAACTACTACAGGCTGTCAGTATCGGAGTATCTCATACACACAGGCTGCAGGGGTTGTGGCCGCCAGAAGCACATAGAAGCAACCATCCCCAGGAGATACACATCATTATATAGGCATTATATAGCCTGTTAGTCAAGCACTGGGGGTATGGCTGTGCCTCACACTCATGAATAAGTTGGACTGCTGATTATGGTAATGACTAGAGATGAGCAAACACTAAAATTCTTGAGTGCTCATTACTCGAGTCAATCTTTTTCCGATGCTCGAGTGCTCTTTTCGAATAACGAACCCCATTGAAGTCAATGGGAGACTCAAGCATTTTTCAAGGGGACCAAGGTTCTGCACAGGGAAGCTTGGCAAAAAACCTGGAAACCTCAGAAAATTATGGAAACACCACGGAAATGGACAGGAAACAGCAGGGGCACCATGCATGGATGCCTCTGAGGCTGCCTAATCGTACCATTATGCCAAAATCCTGGGCAACAGCATGGCGATG
The DNA here is from genome assembly GCF_040894005.1 of Engystomops pustulosus. Lineage (NCBI taxonomy): Eukaryota > Metazoa > Chordata > Amphibia > Anura > Leptodactylidae > Engystomops > Engystomops pustulosus. Next base: position 101,893,153 of record NC_092415.1, on the reverse strand, counting down.
ACAGAGTGACCGAGTGAGGGTGCTATGGAGACAATTACATTTGGATAGTGCCTGTATGTGGCAGTCTCAAAAAGTTTTCAAAACAGAGGACGGGGTAGGTGGCCCTCCAGAAAAATTAAATAGATACAGTACCGGTATGTGGCAGTCCAAAATAGTTTTCAAAACAGTGGACCAGGTAGGTGACCAGCCAGAAAAATTAAATAGATAGAGTATTATAGCTAGAGCCAGTTGGCCCTGGCAAAAAATAACCAATTGCCTCTGCTTTAGTGTACAAAGAGGAGGAGAAGGAGGAGAATGAGGAGGAGGAGTGAAATCCATGCTTGCTTCATCTTGATAAGCGTCAGCTAGAGCCAGTTGGCCCTGGCAAAGATAACCAATTGCCTCTGCTTTAGTGTACAAAGAGGAGGAGAAGGAGGAGAATGAGGAGTGAAATCCATGCTTGATTCATCTTGATAAGCGTCAGCCTGTCAGTCGACAGGCGTGTACGCTTATCGGTGATGATGCCACCAGCTGCACTGAAAACCCGCTCTGACAACATGCTAGCTAGCGGCAGGGCAGGCAAGAACCTCCAAGGCGTATAGCGCCAGTTCGGGCCAGATGTCCGGCTTTGAAACCCAGTAGTTGTAGGGAGCTGTGTAATTATTTAGGATGAAGGTATGGTCATCTACGTACTCCCTCACCATCTTTCTGTAAAGATCAGCCCTACTCTGCCGAGACTGGGGACAGGTGACAGTGTCTTGCTGGGGTGACATAAAACTGGCAAAGGCCTTGTAAAGCGTACCCCTGCCAGTGCTGGACAAGCTGCCTGCTCACCTACTCTCCCTCGCTACTTGTCCCGTAGAAATATGCCCTCTGCCGCTAGCGGTGTCAGATGGGAAAGACTTTCAGCTTGTGCACCAGGGCCTGCTGGTATTCATGCACTCTCACACTCCTTTCCTCTACAGGGATGAGAGTGGAAAGATTTTGCTTATACCGTGCGTCCAGGAGAGTGAATACCCAATAATCGGTGCTGGAAAAAATTCTTTGAAAGCGAGGGTCACGGGATAGCATGAAATCTACCATATGCGCCAGAGTCCCAACGCGCAAGAATTCACTCCCCTCACTGGCCTGACTCTCCATTTCCTCCTCCTCATCTTCTGCCTCGCCAACATTCTACTCCTCCGATACGCGCTGAGAAACAGACCGGAGGGTGCTCTGGCTATCAATAAGGGAATCTTCTTCCCCTGTCTCTTGTGACGAGCCCAAAGCTTCCGACTTCATGCTGACCACAGAGTTTTTCAACAGGCCAAGCAGCGGGATGGTCAGGCTGATGATGGCGGCATTGCCACTGATCATCTGTGTTGACTCCTCAAAGTTACTCAGCACCTGACAGATATCAGACATCCACGTCCACTCCTCATTGTAGACTTGAGGAAGCTGACTGGAAACTGGAAACCTAACTACCAGTTCTGGTGAAAGTTGAAATCTGGCAGTCTACAATTGCTCTGTGCTGTTGGTAAGCTCTGGATAAGGAGGAGGAGGCATAGTAGGCCTGAGAGACCGTGACCGAGGTAGGCTCCGCAATTCTCGGCATAGGCAGTATATGAGTCACCCCAGGGTCAGACTCGGTCCCAGCCTCCACCAAGTTAACCCAATGTGCTGTCAGCAATATATAGTGGCCCTGCCCGGCAGCACTCGTCCACGTGTCCGTGGTTAGGAGGACCTTGTCAGAAACAGCGTTGGTCATGACACGGATAATGTTGTCTGACACGTGCTTGTGCAGGGCTGGGACTGCACATCGGGAAATGTAGTGGCGGCTGGGGACCGAATACCGAGGGGCAGTCGCTGACATGAGGTTGTGAAAGGCTTCGGTCTCTACCAGCCTATAAGGCAGCATTGCCAGGCTCAGTAATTTGGAGATATGGACATTGAGGGCTTGGTCGTGTGGGTGGGTGGAACTGTATTTCCTCTTGCGCTCCAGCGTCTGGGGTATAGACAGCTGAACGCTGCGCATGGAGACATTGGTGGACGCGGTGGAGGCGAAGATGTGGTTTTTGAGCGGGAGGTGTTTGTGCCGGTGTCCTTGGCAGGGAGCTGACTAGTAGAGGCAGCAAATGACACAGGGGAAGGAGCAGTGGTGGGCCGGAGGTGAATGGCCTTGGTTCCATTAAGTGGAGTGTTTAGCACTCATATGCCTGCGCATACTGGTGGTGGTTAAGCTAGTAGTGGTGGAACCCCAGCTAGAGATGAGCGAACATACTCGTCCGAGCTTGATGCTCGTTCGAGCATTAGCGTACTCGAAACTGCTCGTTGCTCGGACGAATACTTCGCCCGCTCGAGAAAATGGCAGCTCCCGCCGTTTTGCTTTTTGGCGGCCAGAAACAGAGCCAATCACAAGCCAGGAGACTCTGCACTCCACCCAGCATGACGTGGTACCCTTACACGTCGATAGCAGTGGTTGGCTGGCCAGATCAGGTGACCCTGGGATAGACTAGCCGCTGCCCGCGCTGCTCGGATCATTCTGTGTCTGGATGCCGCTAGGGAGAGAGCTGCTGCTGGTCAGGGAAAGCGTTCGGGTGTTCTATTAGCTTACTGTTAGGCAGGAGTGATTCTCCAAGAACCCAACAGCCCTTCTTAGGGCTACAATAACGTTATACTTTTTTTTTTTATTTGCAGCTAGTACCATATTGTGAGGAATTTGCAGGGGGACTTGCTACCGTTGTGTTTAGCTCTTAGTGACACACATATCCACCTCAAACACCAAAGTGGGAAAATGTATTAGGGGTTGGATTTCAATTAGGCACAGTCTGCCATTTACTTTTTATTTTACGTTTATTTTTTTAATAACTCAGTGTCATCTCATCTTGCATAGTAGTGTGCTTTCATACTTGGCTAGAAAATAGCCATAGGAGAATCCAAACGGCTTACTTACGCCTACAGTAGCGTTATATATATTTGATTTCTGGTTGATCTGCTGGTGGCTGTACTTGCTGCAGTGCATCTACTAGCAAATTGTGAGCAATTTGTAGTGAGACTTGCGACCGCTGTGTTTTGCGCTTAGTGACGCACATATCCATTGCAAAGACCGAAGTGGGAAAATTTATTAGGGGTTGGATTTCAATTAGGCACAGTCTGCCATTTCCTTTTTTATTTTACGTTTATTTTGTTTAATAACTCAGCGTCATCTCATCTGGCATAGTAGTGTGCTTTCATACTTGGCTAGAAAATAGCCATAGGAGAATCCAAACGGCTTACTTACGCCTACAGTAGCGTTATATATATTTGATTTCTGGTTGATCTGCTGGTGGCTGTACTTGCTGCAGTGCATCTACTAGCAAATTGTGAGCAATTTGTAGTGAGACTTGCGACCGCTGTGTTTTGCGCTTAGTGACGCACATATCCATCGCAAAGACCGAAGTGGGAAAATTTATTAAGGGTTGGATTTCAATTAGGCACAGTCTGCCATTTCCTTTTTTATTTTACGTTTATTTTTTTAATAACTCAGCGTCATCTCATCTGGCATAGTAGTGTGCTTTCATACTTGGCTAGAAAATAGCCATAGCAATAGGATAGCATCGTTTGGTTTTAAAAACTAAAAAACACAAAAAAAAACAAAAAACACAAAAAAAAGTAAAAAAAAAATTAAAGTTATAACTCTCATTTTCAAAATGTTTAACCCGAGGGCTAGGGGTAGAGGACGAGGGCGGGGACTTGGACGTCCAACTACTGCAGGGGTCAGAGGCCGTGGTCCTGGGCGGGGTGAGACACCACCTGCTTATGAGGGAGCAGGGGAACGCCGCAGAGCTACACTCCCTAGGTTCATGTCTGAAGTTACTGGGACTCGTGGTAGAGCACTGTTGAGGCCAGAACAGTGCGAACAGGTGATGTCGTGGATTGCCGACAATGCTTCGAGCAATTTGTCCACCAGTCAGTCTTCCACGCAGTCCACCCATGTCACCGAAATCGCCACTCCTCCAGCTCCTGCACCTCAGCCTCCTCCCCCCCAGTCTGCCCCTTCCCAGGAAAATTTGGCCTTTGAACCGGCATACTCTGAGGAACTGTTTTCTGGACCCTTCCCACACTCACAAACCACTTGTCCGGTTGCTGCTGAGCAATTTTCCGATGCCCAGGTTTTCCACCAGTCACAGTCTGTGGGTGGTGATGACCTTCTTGACGTAGTGGAAGAAGTGTGTAAAGAGATGTCCGACGATGAGGAGACACGGTTGTCAGACAGTGGGGAAGTTGTTGTCAGGGCACGAAGTCCGAGGGGGGAGCAGACTGAGGGATCGGAGGATGATGAGGTGACAGACCCAAGCTGGGTTGATCGGCCGGGTGAACACAGTGCTTCTGAGACGGAGGAGAGTCCTCGACCAGAACAGGTTGGAAGAGGCAGTGGTGGGGCCAGACGGAGAGGCAGGGCCAGAGCTGGTGCATCAGCGCCAAATGTGTCAACTAGTGAAGCTCCCGTGGCGAGGGCTCTTGCGGCGAGGGCTAGATTTTCAGAAGTCTGGAGGTTCTTTAAGAAAACACCGGATGACCGACGGACTGTGATGTGCAACATTTGCCAAACCAGGCTCAGCAGGGGTTCCACCACTACTAGCTTAACTACCACCAGTATGCGCAGGCATATGAATGCTAAACACCCCACTCAGTGGCAACAAGCCCGTTCACCTCCGGCCGTGCACACCACTGCTCCTTCCCCTGTGTCAGCTGATAGTCAGCCCCCTGCCCAGGACCCTGCCACAAAAACCCCATCGTCGCCTCCACGATCCTCCACAGCATCCACCAGCGTTCAGCTCTCCATACCCCAGACGCTGGAGCGGAAACGCAAATATAGTGCAACCCACCCGCACGCCCAAGCCCTTAATGTCCACATCTCCAGATTGCTTAGCCTGGAGATGCTGCCCTATAGGCTAGTAGAGACCGAGGCCTTTCGCAACCTCATGGCGGCGGCCGCCCCTCGGTATTCGGTCCCCAGCCGCCACTACTTTTCCCGATGTGCCGTCCCAGCCCTGCACCAGCACGTGTCAGACAACATCATCCGTGCCCTGACCAACGCCGTTTCTGACAAGGTCCACTTGACCACGGACACGTGGACGAGTGCTGCCGGGCAGGGCCACTATATATCGCTGACGGCACATTGGGTTAACTTGGTGGAGGCTGGGACCGAGTCTGACCCTGCGGCTGGTCATATACTGCCGACGCCGAGGATTGCGGGGCCTACCTCGGTCCAGGTGTTTCAGGCCTACTATGCCTCCTCCTCCTCCCACCCCTCCTCCACCTCTTCCTCCGAACTACCATCCGTGGGCATGGCGCCATCAGTCGGTAGCTCTAGGCACAGCAGCAGTGCCGTCGCTAAGCGACAGCAGGCGGTGCTCAAACTGCTGAGCCTAGGCGATAAAAGGCACACCACCCAAGAGCTATTACAGGGCATCACGGCGCAGACTGATCTGTGGCTGGCACCGCTGAACCTGAAGCCAGGCATGGTTGTGTGTGACAACGGCCGTAACCTGGTGGCGGCTCTGCAACTCGGCAGACTGACACATGTGCCATGCCTGGCCCATGTGTTAAATCTGATAGTTCAGCGTTTCCTCAAGACGTACCCCAATCTGTCTGATTTGCTCACGAAGGTGCGCCGCATCTGTGCGCATTTCAGGAAGTCCAGCACAGATGCTGACACTCTCAGGGCAGCGCAGCGCCGCCTCCAACTGCCCGCTCACCGACTGTTGTGCGACGTGCCCACGAGGTGGAATTCAACACTGACCATGTTATCCAGAGTTTACCAGCAGCGCAGAGCGATTGTAGACTGCCAGATGTCAACTTCCACCAGAACTGGTAGTCAGGTCAGTCAGCTTCCTCAAGTCTACAATGAGGAGTGGACGTGGATGTCTGATATCTGTCAGGTGCTGAGTAACTTTGAGGAGTCAACACAGATGGTCAGTGGCGATGCCGCCATCATCAGCCTCACCATCCCGCTGCTTGGCCTGTTGAAAAACTCTCTGATCAGCATGAAGTCGGAAGCTTTGCGCTCGTCACAAGAGACGGGGGAAGAAGATTCCCTTGTTGATGGCCAAAGCACCCTTAGGTCTGTTTCTCAGCGCATATCGGAGGAGGTGGAGGTGGAGGAGGATGAGGAGGAAGAGGAGGAGAATGTTGGCGAGACACAAGAGGGGACCATTGTTGAGTCCTTTACTGTTCAGCGTGTATGGGCAGAAGAAGAGGAGTTGGAGGAGTTGGAGGAGGAGGAAATGGACAGTCAGGCCAGTGAGGGGAGTGAATTCTTACGCGTTGGTACTCTGGCGCATATGGCAGATTTCATGCTAGGCTGCCTATCCCGTGACCCTCGCGTTCAAAGAATTTATTCCAGCACCGATTACTGGGTGTTCACTCTCCTGGACCCACGGTACAAGCAAAATCTTTCCACTCTCATCCCTGGAGAGGAAAGGAGTGTGAGAATGCATGAATACCAGCAGGCCCTGGTGCACAAGCTGAAACAGTATTTTCCTTCTGAGAGCGCTAGCGGCAGAGTGCGTAGTTCTGCGGGACAAGTAGCGAGGGAGAGTAGGCGAGCAGGCAGCTTGTCCAGCACTGGCAAGGGTACGCTTTACAAGGCTTTTGCCAGCTTTATGTCACCCCAGCAAGACACTGTCACCTGTCCCCAGTCTCGGCAGAGTAGGGCTGATCTTTACAGAAAGATGGTGAGGGAGTACGTAGCTGACCATACCATCGTCCTAAATGATCACACAGCTCCCTACAACTACTGGGTTTCAAAGCTGGACATGTGGCACGAACTGGCGCTGTACGCCTTGGAGGTTCTTGCCTGCCCTGCCGCTAGCGTCTTGTCCGAGCGGGTTTTCAGTGCAGCTGGTGGCATCATCACCGATAAGCGTACACGCCTGTCGACTGACAGCGCTGACAGGCTGACGCTTATTAAGATGAATAAAGCCTGGATTTCTCATAATTTCCAATCTCCACCAGGTGAAGGAAGCTCAACCTGAATAATTGATCCACTCCTCCTCCTCCTCATTTTCCTCCTTCTCCTCCTCTTTGTACAGTAAAGCAGAGGAAACTGGCTATTTTTTGACAGGGCCCACTGGCTCTAGCTATAGTACTTTATGCATTTAATTTTTCTGGAGGGCCACCGACCCGGTCCTCTGTTTTAAACAATTTTTGGGAGTGCCACATACAGGCACTCAATCTATTCAATTTTTCTGGAGGGCCACCTACCTGCTCCTCTGGTTTGAAAACTTTTTTGGACTGCCACATACAGGCACTCAATCTATTCCATTTTTCTGGAGGGCCACCTACCTGCTCCTCTGGTTTGAAAACTTTTTTGGGCTGCCACATACAGGCACTCAATCTATTCCATTTTTCTGGAGGGCCACCTACCTGCTCCTCTGGTTTGAAAACTTTTTTGGACTGCCACATACAGGCACTCAATCTATTCCATTTTCTGGAGGGCCACCTACCTGCTCCTCTGGTTTGAAAACTTTTTTGGACTGCCACATACAGGCACTCAATCTATTCCATTTTCTGGAGGGCCACCTACCTGCTCCTCTGGTTTGAAAACTTTTTTGGACTGCCACATACAGGCACTCAATCTATTCCATTTTTCTGGAGGGCCACCTACCTGCTCCTCTGGTTTGAAAACTTTTTTGGACTGCCACATACAGGCACTCAATCTATTCCATTTTTCTGGAGGGCCAACTACCTGCTCCTCTGGTTTGAAAACTTTTTTGGACTGCCACATACAGGCACTCAATCTATTTCATTTTTCTGGAGGGCCACCTACCTGCTCCTCTGGTTTGAAAACTTTTTTGGACTGCCACATACAGGCACTATCCAAATTAAATTGTCTCCATAGCAGCCTCCACACGTTGTCTCCATTGCTACCTCCAAAAGTCGTCCATATAGCTGCCTCCATACATCGTCCCTTTATCAAACGAGGTGTGTCAGGCAGAAATTTGGGTTGTTTTCATGGATTCCACATCAAAGTTGTAAACTTTGTCGCCACCCAGCTGTGTTATCCACAAAATATACTGGCAAACTTTTATCATTTACCAATATTATTTCAGCACTTCTTGCGCTTCTGTTTACATTCCCCTCACCCGCCATATCCTATACTTATAAGAACGCTACTACACTTGATCTTATACAAAATGTTCTTAGAAGTGCTGTTTGGGGAGTAGCCTAGAGACAGGGGCTTGGATTGGCGAAAGCTCGCCTGGCAGCGGAGCGCCAGCTCCATGCCAAGATCCAACTAACATAGTTTTAACTGCAGCACCTTTAATCTACTACTAGTTCACTGCCTCCATACATGGTCCCCTTATCAAACGAGCTGTGTCAGGCAGAATTTTGGGTTGTTTTCATGGCTTCCATGTTAACTTTGTCGCCACCCTGCTGTGTAATCCACAAAATATACTGGCAAACTTGTGTACCTCATGTACCGATATTATTTGAGCGCTTCTTGCTCACCTCCTTTGGTTCCTCTCTGCCACCCATTGGTTTGAAGCCTGACTCCATTTAGGGTATGTCGCCATGCCACTCTCTAGCCTGCCGCTGCTGCCGCTGCCTCTGCATGCCGTCCCCTATAGTGTCAGGGTCAATTATTGCATGTTTTAGATGCTATCTAGCTTCATTCTGTCACTCTGTCATGGCCATGCTGTTGCCCATGATTTTGGCATAATGGTGCGATTAAGCAGCCTCAGAGGCATCCATGCATGCTGCCCCTGCTGTTTCCTGTCCATTTCCGTGGTGTTTCCATCCTTTTCTGAGGTTCCCAGGTGTTTGGCCAAGCTTCCCTGTGCAGAGCCTTGGTCCCCTTGAAAAATGCTCGAGTCTCCCATTGACTTCAATGGGGCTCGTTATTCGAGACGAGCACTCGAGCATCGGGAAAAGTTCATCTCGAATAACGAGTACCCGAGCATTTTAGTGCTCACTCATCTCTAACCCCAGCTTATCCTGGTGTGGCACAGGTTGCACACCACAGTCCGTCGGTCATCCGTTGTTTCTTTAACCGGTTAAGGACCGGGCCCTTTCCCGTTTTTTTATTTCCATTTTTCACTCCCCACCTTCAAAAATCTATAACTTTTTTATTTTTACACGTAAAAAGCTATGTGACGGCTTGTTTTTTGCGTAACAAATTGCACTTCATAGTGATTGCATTGAATATTCCATGCCCGGTACTGGGAAGCGGGAAAAAAATTCCAAATGCAGTGAAAATGGTTAAAAAACGCATTTGTGTTGTATTCTTGTGGGCTTGGATATTACGGCTTTCCCTTCACGCCACAAATGACGCATGTAATTTATTCTTTGGGTCAATACGATTACAGGGATTCCAAATTTGTCTAGGTTTTATGTTTTCATACATTTACAAAAACTAAAACCTCATGTACAAATTTTTTTTTTTTTTTTTGCCGTCTTCTTGTGCTTATAACTTTTTTATACTTCGTTGTATGGAGTTGAGGGTGGTGTCCTCTTTTGCGACTTTTGATGATGTTTTCAATGATATTATTTTTAATACTGTACGACCTTTTGATCACTTTTTATAGAATTTTAAATTTTTTTTAAATGGCAAAAAAGTGCCAGTTTTGACTTTGGACGCGATTTTCCGTTACGGGGTCAAACGCAGTGAAAAACTGTTATTATATTTAGATCAGGCATTTTCGGACGCGGCGATACCTAATGTGTTTATGATTTTTACTGTTTATTTATATCAGTTCTAGGGAAAGGGGGTGATTAGAATTTTTAGGTTTTTTATTATAATTTTTTTTTTAACTTTTTTTTTATTTTTACTATTTTTCAGACTCCCTAGGGCAGTGATGGCTAACCTATGGCACTGGTGCCAGAGGTGGCACTCAGAGCCCTTTCTGTGGGCACTCAGGCCATCACCAGAGATGACTCCAGGTATCTTCCTGCAGTCCCAGACAGCCCAGGACTTGCTGTGCACAGAGCTATTTTAAAGTGACAGTGCTACCTGGGACTATTTTCTGCTTTGTTGGTGTCCTTAGGGTGCTGGTATCAATGAAAACTGTGACAGAGAAGGGAGTATAAATCACAAATTAAATTTCTGTGTTGGCACTTTGCGATAAATAAGTGGCTCTTTGTTGTAGTTTGGGCACTCGGCCTCTAAAAGGTTCGCCATCACTGCCCTAGGGTATTTTAACCCTAGGTTGTCTGATCGATCCTACCATATACTGCCATACTACAGTATGGCAGTATATGGGGATTTTACTCCTCATACATTACAATGTGCTGACAGCACATTGTAATGAATGGGTTAACCCGAAGTAGCTTCGGGTCTTTGTGAGACCCGAAGCTACCATGGGGTCACGGTGAGCGGCGATCCTCAGAAAGATGGCGGCGCATGGGCCCCACGATCGGCAAGAAAACACCCGCGATCGGTGCCAGCACCGATCGCGGGTGTTACCGGTAAGCCTTTGCTGCAATATGCAGCAGAGACTTACCGGCTATGGAGAGGGCTCGGCCCGCGAGCCCTCTCCATGCATCGGAACGCGATGGCCGCCGTGAATACACGGCGGGCGGGCGAGAACCGGTTAAAGAACTTCCAGACTTCAGAAAATCTAGCCCTCGCCACGGGAGCTTCACTACGTGAAACATTTGCCGCTGATGCACCAGCTCTGGCCCTGCCTCTCCATCTGGCCCCACCACTGCCTCTTCCAACCTGTTCTAGTCGAGGACTCGCCTCAGAAGCACTGTGTTCACCCGGCCTATCAACCCAGCTTGGGTCTGTTACCTCATCATCCTCCGATCCCTCAGTCTGCTCCCCCCTCGGACTTCCTGCCCTGACAACAACTTCACCACTGTCTGACAACCGTGTCTCCTCATCGTCCGACACCTCTTTACACACTTCTTCTACTACAGCAACAATGTCATCATCACCCACAGACTGCGACCAGTGGAAAACCTGGGCATAGGGAAAGAGCTCAGAAGCAACCGGACAAGTGGTTTGTGGCTCTTGGAAGGGTCCAGAAAACAGTTCCTCAGAGTATGCCGATGAAATTCCACATTTTCCTGGGAGGGGGCAGACTGGGGGGAAGGAGGTTGAGGTGCAGAAGCTGGAGGAGTGCTCACTTGGGTAACATGGGTGGACTGCGTGGAAGACTGACTGGTGGACAATTGGCTTGAAGCATTGTCCGCAATCCACGACATCACCTGTTCGCACTGTTGTGGCCTCAACAGTGCTCCACCAAGAGTCCCAGTAAGTTGAGACATGAAGCTAGGGAGTGTAGCTCTGCGGCGTTCCACTGCTCCCTCATCAGCAGGTAGTGTCTCACCCAGGACCACGGCCTCTGACCCCTGCAGTAATTGGATGCCCACACACTCGTCCTCTATCCCTAGCCCTTGGGTTTGACGTTTTCCAAATTAATGTCTATTTTATAGACAAAACAGAAATATAAACTGTAATTTTTTTTCTTTTTTATAGAACAAAATGTGCAGAAGAAATCAGACAGTAACCTCAGAAGATGAATGCTACGGCTAGTTTCTAACTAACACTGACAGCACACAAAAGGATTTTGTGCTGTGACTGTCAATTTAACTTTTGAAAAATGCTAATGTAGCCCTAACAAGGGCTGTTGGGTTCTTGGAGAATCACTCCTGCCTAACAGTAATCTACTAGAACACCCTAACGCTATCCCTGACCAGCAGCAGCTCTATCCCTAACGGCATCCAGACAGAGAATGATCTGAGCAGCGCGGGCAGGGGCTAGTATATTCCAGGGTCACCTGATAAGGCCAGCCAACCACTGCTATTGACATGTAATTGTACCACGTGATGCTGGGTGTACTGCAGAGTCTCCTTTTTCTTGAGCTGGCAAAATACTCTTCCGAGCAATGAGCATTTGCGAGTACGCTAATGCTTGAACGAGCATCAAGCTTGGACGAGTATGCTCGCTCATCTTTAGTAATGACTCATTGGACCCATCTGAGGTAATTTGCATACAGGTTTAGGACCTGATAGTTTAAGTTTACAGGAATGTAGATGGGCAATGTAGGGATAGGGGCAATGTTTTCCAATGGGAATTTATGAAAATATATTTAGTTTTGGGTGGTTAATTTCCCTGACTGGTTTGAGAGTTGGAAATATATCAAACACATTAAAAGTATAATTTTGTAGGATCTGCTTTTTTTAGATCCACTATTGTTGACTATGCTAGTAAATGTTTTCCTAAGCATAGTTAATTAATATCAGCAACACACTGGGGCAGATTTACTTACCCGGTCCATTCGTGATCCAGTGGCGCGATCTCTGCGGTGGATTCGGGTCTGGCTGGGATTCACTAAGGCAGTTCCTCCGACATCCACCAGGTGGCGCTGCTTTGCTGAAGTTCCCCGAGGCCCGCCGGAATGCACTGAAGTTCACCGGCCTATACCTAGTGAAGGTAATTGCGTGTCCCGCGACCCTTTTTTTTTGTAAATGCGGCGGTTTTTCCGAATCCGTTGGGTTTTTGTTCAGCCACGCCCATCGATTTCCATCGTGTGCATGCCAGCGCCGATGCGCCACAATCCGATTGCGTGCGCCAAAATCCTGGGGCAATATCGGTGCAAATAGGAAATATTCAGGTAACATGTCGGGAAAACGCGAATCGGGCCCTTACTAAATGACCACCATTGTGTTGCCCACTTCATACCAAGCTGCCGTTTACAGCAAGTTCCCAAGAGCCTAAGGCATGCAGAGGGAATGCTTGTGCAGCAAATGCAGCTCTATGCAGGGAAGCTGCATCCACTGGGCAGTGATATTTCAAATTACATAACGTTGAACTCTTTGATGCTATATATAATATGACTCCCATTGGTGCCAGAATGCCAGAACTGGTGTCAGAGGATGGGGGTGTGCATGATAAATAAAGAAACACAAGTTTGTAATGTGCCAAAACTGAGCTACTAGAGCTGGTGGACCTGAAACAGATACACAGTAAAATTCTTATCCTGCATTACCTTGAAGGTGCTCATACATGGAGTAGATGGAGAGAAACAGACAGTGTGATATATGGTTAAGAAAAATGAGATGAGAAGGAGTAGATGAAGTATATACCAATTAACAGCTATTATGCTGAATTTAAGGGACAATAAAATAGGCACATTCTGAAACCTTTGTCTTGTGTACAAATAAAGTTTGTCCTATGAATGGGGTAATTTCTGCCCACTTTCCCTGTTTTAAAATCTTTACCATTTTAATTCAAACATTGTATTCTTATACAAAGTCAATTTGAATATCTGATTGTAAATATGTTTTCATAAAAGTATTTAGGTAAGCAGACAGAGCTTTATTTTCAGTATAACATTCATTGAGGGAGACAGTAATTATGATATATTTAGCATTGTCTAAATCTACTAGAGTATGGAACAATTGCTGGCAGACAAGCATTCATTTAGAAATTGCTGTGTTCATACAAAGAATAAAAATCACCACATAGAGAATAAAATAATAACTGTAAACTCCGGATTGCAATAATAAATTTGTGCAAGAAAAATGTCATGTGCGGTAGAAAAAAGCCGATCTCCAAATAATTGAGAAGCATGTACTTTTCAGTGAAGCAAAATAAATCCTAATTTTTTGCTTCTGTCACCTGATATACTCCATATGGCTACAATTATAGATTATGCTAGTTTCCTCATTTGTAGAGTCAGCAGTTTTTTTACTAATTTTCACCCTCCGGAGAAAGACTGACATCTGGCTAAATAAGAAGAGTGGTTATAATAACATTGGTTAAGAACTGTGTGCTTCATCTAACTTTCTAATATCTAGAAGTAATGTTATTTATCAGATTTATAATAGTTTACAAAGATGTTATTTCTTTTTAACTAAATATAATTGTAGTTTTTTTGCAGTAAATATTTTGCATGTTGATGGAAAGACAAAGACATACTTATTAAAGGGGTATTTCAGCTTCTAAAAAAATTAAAAGTGCTATAATATGTATTAAATAAGACCAGCCATGTTAGTACAGTTATTCATTCCCATGCCCCTACCTGACTGTGTATGATGCTGTGCACTTCTTGGTTACTTTGTGCTGTGCTGATCCCATAACTATTCTTACTCCATTGCTCCTGAATTTCCTTCTCCTTTGGTTTTCTATTAATACTATGATGCACTAGCACAACATTACATGAGTAGATATATGGAAGAAGATTGCGGCACTCACCAAGAAAGCTTCAGTGTTTATTGAGAACAACACAGGTGATACAGGACGCCGACATGCGGCAAGGCGACGGGCCGTTTCGCGCTGAACAGCGCTTCCTCTAGCCTCTGACCTTACATGAGCAGCCAGATACTATGTATAGTCGCTTGGGATGCATTGAATATCCTCTCCATCTATATTCTTTTTAATAAGCTGAGATGTCATAAGTCAATGGTCTGGAAATCTGAAGTGTGAGCTCTTGATTATAACTGTGTGCACTTAAGTAATCATTTGTGACTGTTAGGAGTTTATGTCCTCTGTGCCCGAGGAAGTGTGGTATAGTCCATCGTACAGGAAGATTTAGAGCTTGTGGTGGGTATAGATATTCATTAAAGTATAGAAACCATGTCACCAAAGGAAGATTCACACTGCTGAAAAGCAAAAATCCACTGGGAGATTTACCAAGTGCTGGTCCATTGTGCATCAGTGCTTAATGTTAACCCTGCCCCATAGGTGCCTTAGATTTATCAAAAGGTTCCAGCCTCTTAGATCCACTGCCAGACGCCAGCTGTTGTGTGGGATGTCCCCACTCCATGACAGCCCACTCCATTGCTCCTTTGTGAAAAGATGGCATTAAATGGTAAAGTTACAATTGTTTGAAATGCTCCAGGAACTGTGACTTTTTCAAGGCTTGTAAATTTAAAGTGTAACCTTCATTTCAAAAAAACTTTTGATATGTTGTAGGGCAGGTAATTTTAAGTCCTTTTGCAATTGGATTAGTTACCTGAATCTTGCTCTTTCCTCTTATATTCTGCAGACTTTCCCTAGATGGCAGTGACTGCTCAGATAGCTGTTACTATGGACATTCCGCCTTCATAAAGAAGCAGAGACTACGGAGGGAGAGACACTTCCCCATCCCCCTCCCTGCACACAGCTGATTACCTCTTGTCTCACTACCCCAGCCCTCACTAATGTAGTGAACAAACAACTACACTTATCTCTCGTCAGCTTTCCCTACACTTGTGTATAAACACATAATCCACACAGACACAAGCTGCAGCCCCCCCCCCTACTCTATGGGCTATTACATAGATAGATAGATAGATAGATAGATAGAGAGACATAGATAGATATGAGATAGAATATACATACATAGATATGGGATAAATAGATAGATATGATATAGATAGGATAAAGATAGATAGATAGATAGGATATACATAGATAACTATGATCCCATTGGTCAGCAGCAGGCGCTTGTGATGAGGTGACAGGAGGCAGGCCCCGCCCTTCCATCTTGCTGATTGTAGTTTTTTTGAGAGCTTGGGACCATGGTTGCTACGGGCCAAAAGAAGAACTAAATAAGGACTGAGAGGCAAAACACTTTGAGGAATGATTCCCAGGGACACCTGGAGCAGAATTATGTATTTTAGTTTTTTTTTGCTCATAATGATGGTTACAATTTAAATCCTATCATGCCACTTTTATATATCAAAAACCCATAAGAATATAGTGCCACCTCATATGCGATCAGTCATTTGGGGTATATGATCGATTAATTCATGTCTATGTGAGTTGCTTGACCATTATCACCAACCATTAGAGCAAAGAGTCACTGGTTACCTAGGGAATTAGATAACATTATGAGACACTAGGGATGTTTTATCTGCGATGCGGGACAGAACATGGAACAAAGAGTTTGTTTGGGTTAGTTGCAATATTGTTGCACTATTTACTTCCATTCCACATGATGCGGCATTAACTGTGTTGAAACTTCATATGAATCGTTAAAGTACTTACAGCACAAACCCTCAGAAGTATATTTTGAGGGTTATCACTATCTAAAAAAAACACAATTTTTCTTCAAACAAATTGGCAAACCTGGTGATGTCATGTTGGGAGAAGGAAGCCACACCACATATAGCAAGATGCTCCAGCTTCTTTAGATATCTGGTAAGGTGGGCACCTGTCTGGCATAGAATTTAACTAAAGCCTGTGCCTGGTGCAGGGCGGCTTGGCACCACTCCTTCCTCACTTATGAGGCAAAGAGGCAACAGTCTCAATGCCTGTATCTGTGCCTACTTCCTCCTCAACATTGCGTCTTTCTAACATTTGACTTGTGGATGATATCTTCCCTGTGCTCAGTAACAGGGTCTTGCTTGGTCATGGGCAGCTTTTCCTTTTTTTTCCTCTCTTATTTGGTTCTATATTTTCATATTTTAGGCTATTCACTGGTTTTCACCAAAATTGCTGTCTTGCTATACATTTACACTTGTATCTATATATCAGTATTTAGGTATTTACTTCTTTGTATAACAATTTTACACTAACTTACCTATATGTGGTCTTTTGGTCTGTGTAGCCACCTATATTATTATACACATCCCAATCTTGCATATTTTTGGTGATACATTTAAGGTAGTGGATCTGTGTAGGTGGACTGTTCATGCATTATTGGGTTCTATGGTCTATCTTTGGTTGTTCCTGGGTACATTATGCCTATCCTGGTGTTGGGTCTCTATGTATATGTCTTTATGAATTAATAAATTCTCCCTTCTCTATCCTTAACCACTCTGCTGCCTAAGTCCCATGTATAAAAATCCAGAACCTTGATATTCCCCTTTCCCTTTTCTGTCTCCAGCCTTCCCCTTTCTTTATCCTTGACAGACCCTGCACCTCTCTCTTTAGCTCTCTAACTACTTGTAGATGCAATTTACTGGGTTAGTTCACCATCTGCTTTGCAGTGGTTAGTAGTTAACACCTATCCATCCATTTGATGTATCGCTCTTCATTTTTTCCCCAATCTTTACTACTATACACTATATATAATTGTGCACATGTTCAGGGTCTGTATGTTTTATTGGTCATTGCCTCCCTTTTTCCCTTTTTCACGTGCTGGTATTTAAAGGTTACCCTTATTTGTTATGGGGTCTTTTGTGCCTGTAACTTGTACCCTACCATGAGCTTTACTGCTGCAGAACTTATGACAGCATGGGTGTAATCTCCCTCTTGTGTATTTATTCTTGTGGGTATGTCAGGGATAACCGCTTTATATAATCACACCTGATTCAGTGTGTACTGTTGTCTGTCTCTTTGTTGGTCCTGTTTTAAACTGCCACTTTTTTACCCCTTTGTGTGAACTTGACAATTTTGTATGTATAGCACTCAATAAAGTATTTGTACATTTTTACATTCGTGCCGTCTGTAGTGTTTTTAGCACTAAGTTAGTGTCAATGTCATTATATAGTAAAATACCTTACAATAATTTTCACCACCAATATTTACATTTACTAGAGATAATAATAATGCTTTTATGAATGTATCTACCTTCAAGTTCTTTGGTAGGTGTGTAATGGGTTAATTTGCCAGGTGTGTCTACACACATCTATAATGGTAATCAGAGGCAGATATCATTATAGCATATGTCACAATTATTGGTTTGTGAGTATAGATGGGCAAATTTGTTGAAATTCAGTTCGACCCGATTCACCAAATTATTTTAAAAAATTAGTTTCGACCCGAATCGAATCATGACAAATCACATTAAAAACAGGTATTTCCTGGGTGCAGAGAGCCTGCAGGGTGTTTTAGAATGTTGAGCCATGCTCAAATATGCATAGGGAGCATGGTTTAGTCTTCAAACAATGCTGTGTCTGACATGCACATGACAGTCACCGCTCTTAGAATCGCTTCACTCTTCAATTCCATGGGCACTTACATGGGCCAAGTTCACCAAATAAGTGAAGCGGGAATGCAGCTTAACAAGGTAACGTATGTGCCAGCTCGAAAGGACTGAGCTGAAGGCCAAGATCCCACTATAACGTCAAAGAGTGCACTCTTTTTACAATGACATCAGATGATTCCATAGATTATGACAGACCCTGTTCTGTTAAACACAGATACATTTAAAACCCCCCAAAAGATTGGAGAGGGTGTCGGCAGTAATTGCATTGACGTCACTGATCATTTAGCCCTTCACTTCATCAGTCAGTGTCCGCTTTCAGTCATCAATAATCCATCAGTATTGCTAAAGCCAAAATCAAACAGGAGTGGATCGAAACAGAGATGAACAATAAATGGGATATTTGCATGTCCTTTGTGTTCTGTAACCACTCCTGCTTTTTGGCTATCAATCCTGAGGCTTTTCTTTCCTTCCCAATGAAGGGGAAAACCAAACATAGTGGCAACGTCATAGAGTGGTGGAGGATGAAAAGAGCATTATGAAAATCACAGGGTGTTCCAGGGAGATAGCGGTGAGTTGGCAGCAGCATGAGTAGGCCGCACAGTGGCACAATGACAAATTATGGAGGTGGCAGAAACATAGTAGGCCACAGAGTGGCACAATGACAAAGTTTGTTGGTGGCAGCAACATGGTAGGCCACAGAGTGGCACAATGATAAAGTGTTGAGATGGTAGAAGCAGCATGAGGTCAAAGAGTGGCATGATGACAAATTCTTTAGGTGGCAGCAACATGGTAAGCCACAGAGTGGCACAGTGGGGGTGGCACAATGACAGGTTGTGGAGGTGGGTGACAATTCCAGTCCCTGGTAAAGATGGTGGGAGGCAGATGGAGCAACTGGCAGCAGATGTGTGGCATCAGGCAGGTGGCAGCATCAGAATAGTGGCTGAGGCAGGTAGTTAGAATCCATACTAATTTCTCAACATTTGGGGAGGCGTCATGGCTGATCTAATCTGATGCATAGGGCATTGGTGTGTTGAGTTCCTAGCCGATCCATGGGTAGGCAGGACAGCTTCTCTACTGCAAACTGTGCAAGTCGAGGCCATGCATCAAATTTGGCTGCCCAGTAGTCCACGGGATCCTCTACCTAGTCAGCGGCCATCTGTCTTTTCAGTATTTCTCTATAGTATGCCAGTTGTTCCTGCCTCAATGCGTAGCGAGGATCAGAAGCATATGGACTGGGAGATGATGTCAAAGACAAATAGCTCCCTTCGGCAGAGGTGCTGGAGCCTTGATTAGCTGAAATGGCATGTGTGCCACTAGGTGCTGCTGCTGTTGCTTCAGCGGCAGCATGGACCTCCACATCTGTACCATGTTTCTCCAAGGCCATTGGATGATGACGCTGCATGTGTTCACACACGGACGTGGTACCAACGTTAGCTCCCTGGCCATGCTTCACTTTCTGACCTCAGATTCGACATATACACACGCTCAGCTTCTCTGGTGTCTTAACAAATAACTGCCAACACTCTGCACTGAATGACTACTAATGTCGCTGCCTCGCTGAGTCTCTGTGCCACTGCATACTTGGACCTGCGAAGCGGGGTTTGTACCCAGCAACCGTTTGGCTTCAGTCCTCGCACTGCTGCCACCCTGCTTACTCACGGCCACAATAGTGACTTGCTGCCTGCTTCGCTTCCTGACGCGCAAGCTGACATCCTCTTCTCCTGATGATGATAAATCCGTGTCTTAACCCGGCTCCCAAGTGCAATCGGCTACATCATCATCGATTTGTGTTTCCCTGTCACTGCTTATCTCCTCAACGGTTTCAGTATGCACAGCCCGACTACTTGCAGGTGCAACATAACCTACCGTGCCACTCTCCACAAATCTACTTTCCTGGCTACTGCACAAAGCAGCAGATGTTTGCCCCACCTCTTCCCTGCCAAGCAGCTGCTGACTTTTCTCGAGGAGTTCATCCTCACTGTCTAGTGGCGCTGACCCCAGAGCACCTAGTATATCTCTTGCTGAGGGAAATGAACAGGACATAGGCTGGTTCAGGACAGGTAAATGCCGCTGACCTGCTGCTGGGCCATGCCAACTAAGAGTTTTATCTGAGGAACCCACAGACTTTTGGCTGGGGTTGTCAGATATCATTTGGGAGGAAGTGGATGACCGAGTCAACCAATCAACAACCTTTGGGTTGTTTATCAACACACTGCCGCTAGATGACAACACTGCCGCTAGATCAACACCACTGCCGCGACGTCCCCTTACTGTGCTGCGACCTGTGCCAGCTCCACCTGCCACCTCTCTGTGTGCCATATTGGTTAATCAACTATGTTGATTTAAAACTTTATCTAAAACTTGATTTAAAACTTGAAATTTTAGAACTGACACCTGACATACAAGCAGAAATCACAACAGAAAGTATGTGCATTTTGCACAAATTTCTTCCTCTCTCTTCAGCAACAAAAAAGTGCTTCTATTTGTGTATACAGATCCCGCAAAACGGACACCCTGTGATATGTGCAGAAATCACTACAGAAAGTATGTGGATTTTACACAGACTTCTTCCTATTTACTTTAGCAACAAAAGAAGAACTACTATTTGGGGTATACAGATCCCCTCAAAACGGACACACCCTGAGATACGAGCAGACATCACTACAGAAACGATGTGGATTTTACAAAGATTTCTTCCTATTCACTTCAGCAACAAAATAGAACAGATTTTTAGGGTATGCAGATCCCCAAACGGACACCCTTGGAGCAAAAATCACTACAGCACAGTACAGTACAAGCAACTGGACGCTTCGGACCGAATTCCACTTCGTTAGAATCAATTCCCCCATCTCTATTTGTGAGTGATTTTGGACTGATCTCATCTTTGTGGCTATTATTTCAATAATTCCAGACATATTGTTTATTTTTTGAGCATATTATAGATGCAGAAACAAATATTGCATCTCTTAGTCTGTAAATGTATTTATCAAAGAATAAAATTACTTTTAATCAAACTAAACTTTTTGGTGAAGCTTGGCATGGCCGAATTTCTATTTTTGTAATAAATATATAACACATTTTAAAAGGTAGAAGTACACCCACACATTGAAGCACATGCAATATATGTATTTTAGAAAAGAAGCATTGACATTTTCAAATTTTTTTTCTAGTATTTGCCAAAATATACTAGAAGAAACTGAATTTTGAGAACACTGTTAATGCAAAACAAACAGAAAATGCTTAATCTTTCAGTACTCCTAAAGATATGTATAAATACCAATATAAATTCAGTTTCTTAGCACTTATGAATGTAATGTCCAATATTTTGTTTATCCAGAAAAAAAGTGTTTATTTTTTTTTTACAAGCTGTGTTGAAGGAGATGGCATTATTGGCTATTTATGTCCACCAATCCCCATATTTCCACTCTGTATTG
Source organism: Engystomops pustulosus (assembly GCF_040894005.1). NCBI lineage: Eukaryota > Metazoa > Chordata > Amphibia > Anura > Leptodactylidae > Engystomops > Engystomops pustulosus. Next base: position 101,871,912 of record NC_092415.1, on the reverse strand, counting down.
CGTTTAGATATGTGGACGGGTGGGCATGGTTGGCCACCTCAGGTGACCGGAAGCTAAAATCAGGACATGGACCAGAAAATGGCGTTGTGGGACACTGGGACAGACCACAAAGTTAAGTAATTTTTTTTTGTTTTTTAATGCAACCACCTTCCGGCCACATATAATTTTTTTGCGCTCTCAGGCAACACCTTTAATAAAAAAAATATAATAAACTTTTTTTTTTTCAACTTATGCATTTAATTTTTGCTCAAACTGTAAAAAATAGTATATGGTTAAAAGGGTGGGCTGTCAGTACCTGTCCAGCAACCGCACAACCACAACCAGGCTTGGCACTAGCTGTCAGACTAGGTAAGTGGTGGGGAACTCACCCTGTGACTTCCCTGCGGGCTAATGACCTGCCTTCAACAGATAAACTGCCCTAACAAGGGCGAACCCACTATCAGGAACCTAACTGACGGTCCCTGAGTGACCCTACAAGATGATAGGGAAGACTTACTTTGTCTGGCAGCTGCTGGATGGTGGAGCAGACAGGCAACCAGAATACAGATATAGGTCACACAGGTACACACTGGAAAGTGGGGTCAAACTAGGAGATAAATGATACTGAGGGGCAAACAACAGATACAGACAGACAAGCGGAGTCAAACAAACCAGGTCAAAACCAAGATGGCAGCAAATGTACATAATCACAAATAGAATGGTCAGTAGGCAAAGCAGAAGTCAATACACAGAATAACAAGAAACGCAATGGCATGAGATCTAGATACACAGATTAGACTGAATAACCAGCAAGGTCTGATGGGAGTAGGCAGGTAAATAAGACAGTTCCCGGAACTGTCAATCAGGCTAGTAACCCTTTCTGGGCAGGGCTGAAATGCAAGGAGCAGGGTGTATGCTGGTGTATGCTGTAAACTTCTGGGGGCAGGCTGTATACTACTAGGGCAGGCTGTATACTACGGGGGCAGGCTGTATACTACTGGGGGAAAGCTGTAAACTACTGGGGGCAGGCTGTAAACTACTGGGGGCAGGCTGTATACTACTGGGGCAGGCTGTATACTACTGGGGGCAGGCTGGCTATATACTGGGGGGGGCTGTGACCAATGCATTTCCCACCCTCAGCTTATACTCGAGTCAATAGGTTTTCCCAGTTTTTGATGGTAAAATTAGGGGTCTCGGCTTATACTCGGGTCGGCTTATACTCGAGTATATACGGTAAGTTTCCTAAGCAGTTTAAAGGGGTTTTTTCATGAATCCTGATTTGCATTCTGAAGCACTGATTTTTTTTTTGTCACTTGTCACATATGAGGATGTGACATTCCATGATCAATGAAGGCCATTGTTTGACCAAAGCCAGTATCATGATTCTCAGTGTTTCCAGTAAAGCCGTATGTACTGAAGAACCTAAAACCACAAGCATGTACAGTATTTGTAATGAAGAATATATATTGAAATCAATGATTCATAGCCGGGCTATACAATGTATGTTTCAGCGATAATTTTTTAAATCTTTTTTTATGGAGAGCGCTGAATAATAAACACAGATAACTGATAAACTTTTTGTAGAAGAGTTGAAACAAACTGCATTCAATTTAATGTCAAATATGCTTATTAATTTATATTCAATTATGCCACAATCCCAATTATTTAAAATTTTAATATTGAAACAGTTGTGATCACTGCAATGTTTGTCTAAATTTTAATTAATACTTTATTTCAAAGGTAGGAAAATAATCAAGGCAGTGTAAGTATATATGTGTTATATAATATTATAATATTGCTATTTTAGTTTTCTATATGGTTGCAGCTACCAAAATGCTAAATGATGTACAAAATTGGTTTGCTGGGTGGATTTAAAAAAGAAACATCATTTGATCAGGGACACAGCAGCAAGCATATTAGCTATATCACAAGGAATATTCTTGGTCCTTTATGGCTTCCTGTTGAATAAACACTTACTATTAAATGACTTGAAACATGCTTTCATTTACTCTTTAGGTTCTCTCGCACGCATTCAATTGTCCCTCGGCTAATGGACAAAGATGATCTGATGTCTCCCATACACTGCACAGTGTTAGGATTGGGTAAAACAAAAGACAGGGGATAGTGTGCCCTGAGCTTGCCCCAACCTCTGTCCCTTCCTATAGCCCCCCCACGCTAAACCGTGGGGCGACTACTTGAAGACTCGGAATACACTGGATAAGTGTGGGAAGGGAAACACAAACAGACTGACAAACATAAAACACAAAAGAATAGTGAACTAGCCGGATTCACAACGAGAGGGTACGTCAATAGCAAAATCAGAAGGCAAAGAGTCAATGTCAAAAAACGAGCCGGGGTCACAACGATACAGATACAGAGCAAGTCAAACCTAATGCTGAGAGCGAGTGGAGAAGGGATTTCAAACACTGGCACAGGTGACTAGTGAAGCTGCAATTTATGCAGCCAGAACTCCACCTCCAGAACCTGATAGGAGCTGGACAGCTTCTGGGAATTAACCCCTCATGGTGCAGAACAACCAGGCATCATGCAGAGGTACACAAGTCCCAGCAGTTCCGAAAACAACTCCTAGACAGCGCGAGATCTTAGCAGCCGCTGCCCGGGACGGGGGTCGGAGAACGCTGCTGGCACCAGCAGAAGAACCTGAAGTCCCAGCATTCTCCCTAGCGACCCTGACACACAGAGAAAGCAGAGGAGGAAATGGGGGTATGATTTGGCCTCGTAAGTGTTGAGAAGCTCCTGAAAGACACATTTTTTTGCAGCATAGATGACTTTTAGTGACTTATTTTCAGCATTTCTTTCCAAACAAGCAAGCAACAAGTCAAGCCACTTTTTATGACAAAACTGAACTAGCATTAAGATGGTTTCAGTAAGTTCCAAGGCAACTCTAGATTATTGATATTCCTTGCATTTGTCAATGCAGAGAAGGCATTGGACAGAGTGAATTGGTTATAAGTAGTGATGAGCAAGTATACTCGTCCGAGCTTGGTGCTCGGTCGAGTATTAGCATACTCGGACCAGCTCGTTGCTCAGAAGAGTATTTGCCCTGCTCAATAACGAGCATTTAATTAAAAAAAAAAGTGAAAAACAGTAAAAAAAATACAATTAAAACATTTAATTTAATCTTTTAATTGAAGAACACAGTGCAGAATAGATTGCAGATGTTCGCGAACATCTGCGATCTGCTCTGGAGACACGCGTGCAGAACGGTGTTCTCCGCAATAGTATTTGAAGAACGATATGTGTGAAGAACAACTTGCAAATGTTTGGAAATATCTGCAAGTTGTTCTCTACACATATTGTTCTTCAAATACTATTGCGGAGAACATCGTTCTGCACGCGTTTCTCCGAAGCAGATCGCAGATGTTCGCGAACATCTGCAATCTATTCTGCACTGTGTTCTTTCAGTGAAAAATGCTCGGGTCTCCCATTGATTTCAATGGGGCTCTTTACTCAAAACGAACACTCGAGCATCGGGAAATGTTCGGCTCGAGTAACGAGCACCCGAGCATTTTAGTGCTCGCTCATCTCTAGTTATAAGCCTTTTGGGTTTTTGTAAGTTTAGACTTGACAACCTCATTCTGTCTACAATTTGCACATTTTACTGAAATCTGACAGGACAAGTATTAGTCAATAGCAGACTTTAACAAGTAATAACCCTTTCTAATGTGACTAAGGTTTCTACTGTCTCCTAAATGTTTTCCCTCTCTAAATTTCCATTGTAAGCACACTCTGGTACCAGGGATAACGCCATCCTCGACATGTGATGTGTTGTGTGCGCTATATAAATAAAGGAATTATTATTATTATGTGTTTCAGCTTTGATTAGCCTTCACCAGGAACGAAGGTTTATCAAAGCCGAAAAAAAATTCAGGGATCCCTGCTACCGGAGTGTGCTTTGGATTTAATATGGGTAAGATATAAGATTTCTCTTGACATACCATTGTTGTGAGCATCATGGGGAACTCCTCTTCTGTGTTCTACTGCCTTCCATTTTTTACCCATCGAGTAATATTAATAAAGATTGATTGATTCACTATTTTTGTAGTTATTCTATAATATATCCCCAGTTTTGGGGTACAATAGGTAGTATGCCATTTATGTGAACCAAAGAAGTTTGGTGTTAAGACTAATGTGGATTTACTGAGCAGTCATGGCCGCAATTAATTTTCTGAATAGTAACATATTGCAGGAGTAAATATTGCTTTCCTTATTTTTTTTGGTTTGCTTACAAATTTTGGTATTATGTTATTGTTAGTGCAAAGTATGACACAACGCTGACAAGGGATCTGCCTCTTTTTAGTGATAACAAATTGAGTTAAAGGAAACCTACCAGTACAAATGGTCGGTGTAAGCTGTAAATACCGAGCACCAGCTCAGGGTGAGCTGGTGCCGGAGCTTACTTTCGTTAGCGTTCTAAACCGCTGCATCCAGGTTTAAACACTTTTTAATGTTTATAGCTGTAGCTGCTTCGGTGCTTGGTGCGCACGACCGGTTGTACGCAGCGCCGAAGCAGCTACAGCTATAAACATTAAAAAGTTTTTAAACCGGGATGCAGTAGTTTATAACACTTACGAAAGTAAGCTCCGGCACCAGCTCACCCTGAGCTGGTGCTCGGTATTTACAGCTTACACCGACCATTTGTACTGGTAGGTTTCCTTTAACTCACTTTCAGTCATGGTAACCAGGATGTCATCTCTACTAATATGGTAATTACTTACTTATTTATTATATTAAATAACTCCTTGTGTTATTTTATTCCTGATTTCAGCAATTTGTATAAATTGGCTTCCTGATCTGTATTTAACTAAGAGAGAAAAGGAACCTAACAATGGGGATATTTATCTATCTTTTTCTTCTTTTTCTTTATCAGTTTTAATCAATTTTGAATTTTCGCATTCATCTGCAACTTTTCCATATTTGCACATCTCTTGGTGCACAGCTTTTAGACGTATTCATTGTAATTATTTAATAAATCCAGTTGTTTAGACTGTTAGTTGTACTGATCATCTGAGTCTTTTTAAACAGTTGCAAAAAAAAGTCTGCAAAAGCTTGCCTGAGATGGAAAATTTGCCAGGAAGAAGTAGAAGAACAAAATTTGCAACTTTAATACAAAAATGTTGCACACCAGGTAGCAATGTTAGACTAACAGGCACAGCTCCAATTTAAAGGACATCTATCACCAGACCAAGGATTATAAACCAAGCAGACCGCATACTGATGTGCACCCCACTGGCAGGATTTGCTCTTCTTTTAGCTTATGCCCTGCAAATGAGCCTTAGGGGCTCCAGGCTCCTTAGGAGTTAATGGAGCCTGGAGGGCCTAAGGCTCATTTGGATACTTTTTAAAACACTTTTTTTCTTAAAAACAAGGGTATAAGGAGGAAATGAACAGCAGATCTTGCCAAAGGGAACACATACCAGTATGTTTGTATGTTTGGTTTACAATCCTTGATCTGGTGATATATGTCCTTTAACAAAGAAAGATTAGACTAAGAAACAAGAAAAAAAATGGAATTAGACTGACAGGAAAACTAGAAAGAGAAAACATAAATCTCCACGTATGTTTCTAATAACCTAACTTTTTACAGAAAATCACTGGACAGTATAATCTCCTTGGAGAGTTGAACCATAAAGTGAAATTTGCCCTTGGTATGGAAAGTATAAGTACTTCTTCTTGAGGATAAAGAAACAGAGGTGGCACTCACCCAGTAAATATCCAAATAGTCTTTTTTAAATTGCAACCGGAGGTTCATTTGGCGCTATAGAGCGTTTTTTTGGGTGAGTGTCACCTCTGTTTTTAATCCTTGTGATTGCTTTGCTTAACCTGGTTGAAGCCCCTTTTTTTCCTGTTGCCGATTCAGCCTACCTATCCTCAGGGTAGTGGAGATCTGGAGTTTGGTGTTGTCATGTGGATGGTACCCATCCTTTTGTCTTTCTTCTCTCGATAAGTACTTCTTCTACTGAATACAGGACAAAGCATAAGCAGAAAAAAACAAAAAAGAAGCTGTTTTGAATTATATTACAAAGTTAACTTTTATCACCGGTACTATTCATTTCTGGAGACAAAAACGTGCTTCAAATTTTAAGTTATGTGTTAATTGGCTATAGATAGTCAATGGCTTTGGTTTCTTCTGGTACTTTGTTACAGGGGAACATTATTCATAACTGGACCTTCTGCTCTATTATATATATATATATATATATATATATATATATATATATATATATTACATATAGTGTAAATGGATACAGTATATACTGATAGCAATCACTGATATTCTGTGGTGAGATGTGTGCGTACTGAAGCCATTGGGTCATTAACATATCAGAAGGCTTTGAACAGTAAGAAGCCACCATGAACCAGGTGTAAGATTCCCTGTACCCACTGGGGTGTTTCCTAAGACGGTCTTGGGATGAAGTTATAGGGTGGTGGGCAGGGACTACACACAGGGATATTTAAAGCAGGTAAAACCAGAATTCAGTCTCTCTTTCTCTCCTGGCTTCCTGACCATCCCCCCCCCCCCCCCCCCCGGACGGCTAGCACTTAAGAAACATAAGGAACAGGTTATATTGCGTGTGCTTTCTGTGTATGTATATCATTTTATAACAGTAATTATAACATAGTACTTATTATAATATAGTAGACTTTATACGTGTACCTATAGATATCCCAGGTGTTCTGTGTTTTACCACATATATATATATATATATATATATATATATATATATATATATATATATATATATAGCTAAGTGTCTGCAGTGAGTGTGTATATATTAGTGTAACCACATGTACAACCTGTATGCTATTGTGCATACGTCTCTATATGTACTTGTATATGGTCAGGTACTGGGTGTGACTCCTGATTGAGGATATATACAGGAGCTGCTGTAGTGTTAGAATATATTGTATATACATACACATTACTGGGTGTCCATGAGGGGTCAGGAAAAGGAGGTTTGTGTGTAGTTGTGTTCTCTATGTATTTTGTATTGTATTTTATGTAGTTACTTTGTCACATGTATGTTGTTAGTAAAGTCTTTTTGTATATAAGTATCTGCGAGGGTTGTATGTTATTCCTGTGATATATGAAGGACTGGAGTGGGTGCTTATGGTAAATAGCACAGACTAAGGGGCTGGACAGAACCACTGAAACGTATAGGAACTGAGGAAAAACCCCAATCCCCAAATCCCCTTTATCATACTTTATACATTAGAAAGTAACTATATGTTGTTGTTATTGAATATTAAAAGAGAATGACCAGCAGAAACAGAAAGAGTGAAAAGATTCTATAATTATATATTGACAGTGTTATATAATAAATTTCAGATTATTGATTTGTGCCCTAACATGTAGATTATAACTTTTGGCTGCTATATAATGCTAGTTGCATCTCAAATTTATTTTGCGGTATATACTGTGTGAAGCTTTGATGTGCTTAACAATACAAATGGCTTCTGAAATTGCAATTTGTAACATGCAGTAACAGATAATTCACTTAAATTCTTTGGTTGGACTTAAGAGAGAAAACAGATAAGAAACTGCAAGTGCCATCTCCAGAGATCCAGCTAATTTTCACACTGATCTCCACAGTATTTCAAACCTCAAGGAAGTACATTGAATGGATGAGATCTTGTTAAAGAGTTTATTTTCAACATGTTTAAAAGTGAAGTAGAAGGATTAAAGACATTTTTCTGTTTTAGCCATTTTGAGTTTTTCTACGTTTGCACTGTTTTTTTAATTAGATATCTGTGTATTATATTTTAATAGCAATCTGATTTATAGTCAATCATATCTTTTGTTTGAAATAAATAGTAATTAAAAGGGAACTTGTCACCACAGTTTCACAAATAAAGCTAGTGACAGATTCACATAGAGCGTATGACACCCTTCTTTCAGCTAAAAATTGTTTCCCTTACATTCCCATAAAATCAACTTTATAATCTTGCCTGGCATACAGCCAGGTCTAGCATGAGTCAAGCTTAATCCAGCAGCTCCTTTCCTTGCCTCCTCAGCATTCAGCAAATAATGTCATGTGACCAGGGTGACACCATCTAAAGTCCCTTTGTCTCCTAACATTTTCAAACCATACCCCATGCATGTAACTGAACATATGAAACCACAGCATGCCTCCATGGAGGCATGTGTAGGAGTAGAAGCTCTACCAGTGGTCAGCTTTAACACTGACCATGGTCATTTAACCATTTACGTACTATTTTCAAAATTAAATGGATAGGAGCGGAGGAGGAGATAGGAGTTTCCAATGAGTTGGTATTCTGAGTATGAACAATTACGAGAGGAGGTTGAGACAGGAATTTCTAATGAGATGATATTCTGAGTATGAACAATGCATTATTGGAGCAATGAAATGATGGCTGTCAATACCTGTCCAGCAACTGCGCAACCACAACCAGGCTTGGCGCTATCTGTCAGACTAGGTAAGTAGTGGCAAACTCCCCCTGCGACATCCCTGCATGCTAAAGCTCTGCCTAAAGCAGATAAACCGCCCTGGTAAGGGCAAACCCACTATCAGGAACCTAACTGATGGTCCCTTAGCAACCCTACAAGATCAGGGAAAACTTACTTAGTCTGGCAGCTGCTGGATGGTGGAGCGGACAGGTAACCGGAATACAGGTATAACCAGTGTTCACACTGGTAACAGAAACCGACACTAGACAGACAGGAAGGTGGGGTCACACTAGGAGATAAACGATACTGAGGGACAAACAACAAATACAGACAGACAAGCGAAGTCAAACAAACCGGGTCAAAACTAAGATGGCGGCAAAGGTACAGAATCGTATAGCAAATAGAATGGTCAGAAGGCAAAGGGGAACTCAATACACCGAATAGCAAGAACCGCAAGAGCACTAGATACAGAGAAAAGAATGAATAACCAGCAGCCAATGAAGGGCTGGGCAGAATATAAGGCAGTAATGGACACTACATCCAGCACTGACTGGCTCAGCCGCCCATCATTCAAACCGCAGCGGTAGACAAAACGAGTACAAAGACATACTCAGATTTCCCAGGATCAGAAATGGAGCTGTCAATCACAAGCAGCACTGGGTGGGGTTTTCCAGCAAGAAGCCTGAAACCTGATCCTATCAGAACAATTTGCGAGTTCTGACAATGGCATTGTGATGTAGAGGGGCCAAAGAAACAAATAGTTTAAATTAAGTTTATTTAAAATGTAAAAAGCACAAATTAGAAACAAAAAAAATAGCTTAATTGAAAAATGGTTTTATTTTGTGAATTGAAAAAAACATACACATATTTGGAATCCACAGAAACTCAGTGATCACCAAAATAAAATGTCACGTAACCTGTAAATTAAACACTATAAAAAAATAAAACCCACCAAAAATATAAGATTTACATTTTTTCTACCTCTAGTAAGAAAATATAAAAATAAAATCAATAATTCCAAGATATGTAAATGCAATATAAATAAAAAGCCTTCTTATCCCTCTAAAATTAAGCACAATTTAGGTACATATACAAAAAAAACAACACTAATTATTTATTTTAAAAAATCATCACAACATGTAGAATAAATGTAAAATGTTATCTTATTTATGCAGTGGGGGACATGAATCACTCCTATTGCTTGCTCTTTTTTTGTGCAACTTTTTGTGTGACTTTTTGCAATTTAAGACGTTTTAGATGCAGAATCAAGCAGCGTACCAAAGTTAGCTGCCTCAAAGATTAAATGCAGTGTACCACATTTATCTTTGTAGTCCAGATGTTTGACTTACTTTTGGTAAACTACTATTTGGGACTAAAATGTCACAAACAACAAAAGTCACAAACAGACAACTCATCACATGTATCACAAAGGGAAAATGTAAGATACATTGCAATGAGTAGGCCAACTTCAGGAAACTTTAAAAAAGTGGCAGACAAAAAAACTATGATAGATGTGCCCCAGTGACTTACACAATGGGGCAGATTTATCAAGCAGTCTGAAAGTCAGAATATTTCCAGTTGCCCATGGCAACCAATCACAGCTCAGCTTTCATTTCACTAGTGCTCATGAATATCTTAAAGGGGAGCTGTGATTGGTTGCCATGGGCAATTGGAAATATTCTGACTTTCAGACACTTGATAAATCTGCCCCAATGTTTAAGCCTTAGAGGGCTCAGTTTTTTTAGCTTTTGCATTTCTGTTTTTTACTCCCTCATTCCAAAAGCAATAACTTTTTAATTTTTACGTTAACAGAGATGTATAAGGCCTTGTTATCTGCATGACTAAATGTACTTTTTAGTGGCTCCATTTAATATTCCATGCAATTTACTAGAAATCTGGAAAGAAATTCCATGTTTGGTGAAATCGACAAAAAAACACATTTGCTGCTTTTTCTTGTGGGCTCTGTTTTTACAGCTTTTATTTTGTGCTCCAGATTACAATAGCTTTTTATTCTTTGAGTAGGTATATTAACAGGGACACCAAATTTATGTAGGTTTTATTAGGTTTTAATAGATTTTTAAAAATTTAAAATCTTTTGTACAAAAATTTTTTTGCCATTTTTCCAATTCCAAAAAGACCAATAAATTTTTCATACTTTCATGTATGGACCCATGTATGTTTATTTTTTTTTTTTGGTACATTCTGGCATTTTAATTTATATCAATTTAGAAACTATATAAGTGTTTGATTTTTTTTTATTCAAATATTCGTATATATGCTCTATTTTCTTTTATTTTAACGGTTTATTAATTTTTATATGTATTCTAGGGAAAGAGGGTCGATTTAAACTTTTACCTTTTTTTAAATTATTATTTCTCCACCCTCCGATTATATATCACCACAACGGTGTCAAGAGGCTATTTAAGATGGTGGTGCCCACCGGTAGCTCTGTTAGGTACCATGGCAGTTACAGGCGAGTATCAAATGTATTATACAGCTGACACCCACTGTGTATGGAGAAAGTGGAGCTCTCCTCATACACGCCTGCAGCACCAAGTTGTAATAGTATATCCTGGTGCACAAGGCGGTTAAAACAGCAGCAGCTGATACACAGAGAATAAAATTACAACAGAGAGCAAACAGCTCAATTGTAGTGGTGATGCCAAGGCATCAACTCCTATTCATTCCAATGGAAGCTAAACTGCAGTGTATTGTTTAAGCCCCTAGAAAGAGAACAAAGCTCTCCGTTTACTGTTCTATTCTCTTTTAATCAGCATTTTGCATAACAGCAAATTTAAATTTTTTTCAATATGTATTTATTCATTTTAGCTGTCCGTGACTTAACATGCCTTAGTTTAACATAAAGTAATTAAAGCTGTGTGACATCTGTGTGGCTATCCCCTGTAAGCTAGTAATGAAGCTTCCTGTGGAATGCTAGAGTTTAGAAATCTAGAAATACACAAACAATGACATTAATAGGTTGAAATTGGACAACCCTTTAAATGGAACCTGTCAGCAGAAGCTAACCTAATAAATTACTTCCAGTATATTCTCAATCGGATTAACACTTTCCATGTGTTAAATCATGTTTATTTCATGGCCCATTATGGTGCCATTACCGAGAAAATCAACTTTGAAGTGAGATGTAAATTTATAATATAAGGTCACAAAGACAGAGTCGCAAAGTCAAGATCTACCCATCACAGAATTGCTTTCTCTGCTATGATTAAAATAATGAACCAGACTTCACGAGAGATAACTTTTATGTGCCTGAATACTGGACCAGTTACAGTGAAGAGAACATTTTATTGAATGGAGAGATAGATTTTATTGCTGAGCTCTCTGCTTTCATGACTTATACAGCCATATTTTCATTCTTTAAAGTAAAACTTCTGTATTATGCAAACCACAATGGACCATAAAAGAAACATGATCTGGAAGAAGTTAAGCTGTATGTTGTTTATTTGCTGCTGACAGGTTCCCTTGAAGAAGAATTTTGCATCAAAAGTCAAATGGGATATATCAGTTAACTGTTTGCCAAGTATTTGGGCATAAATAATCAAAATGTCTAACACTCATGTATACAGAAATTCCACTGCTCTAGTTTCTGCAACGCACTAGAAAAAAATGCACAAAATCTTCTCACTTATGTGTACCAGAACTCCTCTACCCTTCTGCCCGGTTGTTATCCCAAGAACCATTATAACAGCATAGTTAAAGTTGTATGGATTGTCAGTTTCGTGCCCATTGATGGCATTATTATTATTTATATTATTATTATCAAATTGTTTTGTCAGTTGCCATGAGTGCCCCATGTAATGTAAATAATATTATGTGCATAACGTTAGTTTCATTAACATAGTATTTGAATTGTAAATGATTAAAATGATCTGAAATAAAACTATTTTACATGTCATTTTCAGAATTTACCATTCTTCAGAAAATGTCTCCCTACAGATTTTCACACAAACTAGTATGATTTCACTGAAGCTAAATGAACTGGATTTATATCAATCTAAATTATTTACCTCAAGGACATCATTACTAATTAGGTTTACATGTGATTTTTAATTAAAAATATGCAATACATTTATGTCTAATTATGTAGAGAAATGTCTAGTTGGAAATATATGTACTAATTAGGATCATTTCTATAATTTGTAGGTTGACAGTGGTTCATCTTCTTAGGTACATTTATTTGTGATGGAGATAGTATTAAAATGCTCAGATCAGCAATATGCCACAGACCATCGGTAACAGACAGTCGGGGCTTCACAGTTTGGCACCATGCTGGACATCTGTATACCAATCATGCGTCTGATATATACCGTATATGTCCTACTCACTCAAATAGGTAAGGTCTGTAAGAGATGTAATACCAGGCACTGCCATAAATAACAGTATAGACCTGTGTCTGGTGTCGAGATTAAAAAAAAAAAAGATTTTGTTACTATAAAGGCTACATATCAGCTACAGTGTTGCATCTATTTTTGAGAATTTTTATGTTATTACTTAAAAACATCATACTGTGACAATCTCTGGTTTTCTTCTCTGTACTTGAGGCTTTTACGTTAACACTAGAGATGAGCGAACATGCTCGTCCGAGCTTGATGCTCGGTCGAGCATTAGGGTACTCGAAACTGCTCGTTGCTCGGACGAATACTTCGCCCGCTCGAGAAAATGGCAGCTCCCGCCGTTTTGCTTTTTGGCGGCCAGAAACAGAGCCAATCACAAGCCAGGAGACTCTGCACTCCACCCAGCATGACGTGGTACCCTTACACGTCGATAGCAGTGGTTGGCTGGCCAGATCAGGTGACCCTGGGATAGACTAGCCGCTGCCCGCGCTGCTCGGATCATTCTGTGTCTGGATGCCGCTAGGGAGAGAGCTGCTGCTGGTCAGGGAAAGCGTTAGGGTGTTCTATTAGCTTACTGTTAGGCAGGAGTGATTCTCAAAGAACCCAACAGCCCTTCTTAGGGCTACAATAACGTTCTACTTTTTTTATTTTAATTTGCATCTAGTACCATTTTGTGAGGAATTAGCAGGGGGACTTGCTACCGTTGTGTTTAGCTCTTAGTGGCACACATATCCATAGCAAAGACCGAAGTGGGAAAATTTAGTAGGGGTTGGATTTCAATTAGGCACTAACTCAGTGTCATCTCATCTGGCATAGTAGTGTGCTTTGATACTTGGCTAGAAAATAGCCATAGGAGAATACAAAGAGCTTACTTACGCCTACAGTAGCGTTCTATATATTTGATTTCTGGTTGATCTGCTGGTGGCTGTACTTTCTGCAGTGCATGTACTAGCCAATTCTGAGCAATTTGTAGTGAGACTTGCGACCGCTGTGTTCTGCGCTTAGTGACGCACATATCCATAGCAAAGACCGAAGTGGGAAAATTTAGTAGGGGTTGGATTTCAATTAGGCACTAACTCAGTGTCATCTCATCTGGCATAGTAGTGTGCTTTGATACTTGGCTAGAAAATAGCCATAGGAGAATACAAAGAGCTTACTTACGCCTACAGTAGCGTTCTATATATTTGATTTCTGGTTGATCTGCTGGTGGCTGTACTTTCTGCAGTGCATGTACTAGCCAATTCTGAGCAATTTGTAGTGAGACTTGCGACCGCTGTGTTCTGCGCTTAGTGACGCACATATCCATAGCAAAGACCGAAGTGGGAAAATTTAGTAGGGGTTGGATTTCAATTAGGCACTAACTCAGTGTCATCTCATCTGGCATAGTAGTGTGCTTTGATACTTGGCTAGAAAATAGCCATAGGAGAATACAAAGAGCTTACTTACGCCTACAGTAGCGTTCTATATATTTGATTTCTGGTTGATCTGCTGGTGGCTGTACTTTCTGCAGTGCATGTACTAGCCAATTCTGAGCAATTTGTAGTGAGACTTGCGACCGCTGTGTTCTGCGCTTAGTGACGCACATATCCATAGCAAAGACCGAAGTGGGAAAATTTAGTAGGGGTTGGATTTCAATTAGGCACTAACTCAGTGTCATCTCATCTGGCATAGTAGTGTGCTTTGATACTTGGCTAGAAAATAGCCATAGGAGAATACAAAGAGCTTACTTACGCCTACAGTAGCGTTCTATATATTTGATTTCTGGTTGATCTGCTGGTGGCTGTACTTTCTGCAGTGCATGTACTAGCCAATTCTGAGCAATTTGTAGTGAGACTTGCGACCGCTGTGTTCTGCGCTTAGTGACGCACATATCCATAGCAAAGACCGAAGTGGGAAAATTTAGTAGGGGTTGGATTTCAATTAGGCACTAACTCAGTGTCATCTCATCTGGCATAGTAGTGTGCTTTGATACTTGGCTAGAAAATAGCCATAGGAGAATACAAAGAGCTTACTTACGCCTACAGTAGCGTTCTATATATTTGATTTCTGGTTGATCTGCTGGTGGCTGTACTTTCTGCAGTGCATGTACTAGCCAATTCTGAGCAATTTGTAGTGAGACTTGCGACCGCTGTGTTCTGCGCTTAGTGACGCACATATCCATAGCAAAGACCGAAGTGGGAAAATTTAGTAGGGGTTGGATTTCAATTAGGCACTAACTCAGTGTCATCTCATCTGGCATAGTAGTGTGCTTTGATACTTGGCTAGAAAATAGCCATAGCAATAGGATAGCATTGTTTGGTTTTAAAAACTCAAAAAAAAACAAAAAACACAAAAAAAAACAAAAAACACAAAAATAAACAAAAAACACAAAAAAAAACCAAAAAAAGTTAAAAAAAAAAAAAAAGTTATAACTCTCATTTTAAAAATGTTTAACCCGAGGGCTAGGGGTAGAGGACGAGGGCGGGGACGTGGGCGTCCAACTACTGCAGGGGTCAGAGGCCGTGGTCCTGGGCGGGGTGAGACACCACCTGCTGATGAGGGAGCAGGGGAACGCCGCAGAGCTACACTCCCTAGGTTCATGTCTGAAGTTACTGGGACTCGTGGTAGAGCACTGTTGAGGCCAGAACAGTGCGAACAGGTGATGTCGTGGATTGCTGACAATGCTTCGAGCAATTTGTCCACCACCAGTCAGTCTTCCACGCAGTCCACCCATGTCACCGAAATCGCCACTCCTCCAGCTCCTGCACCTCAGCCTCCTCCCCCCCAGTCTGCCCCCTCCCAGGAAAATTTGGCATTTGAACCGGCATACTCTGAGGAACTGTTTTCTGGACCCTTCCCACAGTCACAAACCACTTGTCCGGTTGCTGCTGAGCAATTTTCCGATGCCCAGGTTTTCCACCAGTCACAGTCTGTGGGTGATGATGACCTTCTTGACGTAGTGGAAGTGTGTAAAGAGGTGTCCGACGATGAGGAGACACGGTTGTCAGACAGTGGGGAAGTTGTTGTCAGGGCAGGAAGTCCGAGGGGGGAGCAGACTGAGGGCTCGGAGGATGATGAGGTGACAGACCCAAGCTGGGTTGAGAGGCCGGGTGAACACAGTGCTTCTGAGACGGAGGAGAGTCCTCGACCAGAACAGGTTGGAAGAGGCAGTGGTGGGGCCAGACGGAGAGGCAGGGCCAGAGCTGGTGCATCAGCGCCAAATGTGTCAACTAGTGAAGCTCCCGTGGCGAGGGCTCTTGCGGCGAGGGCTAGATCTTCAGAAGTCTGGAGGTTCTTTAAGGAAACACCGGATGACCGACGGACTGTGGTGTGCAACATTTGCCAAACCAGGCTCAGCAGGGGTTCCACCACTACTGGCTTAACTACCACCAGTATGCGCAGGCATATGAATGCTAAACACCCCACTCAGTGGCAACAAGCCCGTTCACCTCCGGCCGTGCACACCACTGCTCCTTCCCCTGTGTCAGCTGCTAGTCAGCCCCCTGCCCAGGACCCTGCCACAAAAACCCCATCGTCGCCTCCACGATCCTCCACAGCATCCACCAGCGTTCAGCTCTCCATACCCCAGACGCTGGAGCGGAAACGCAAATATAGTGCAACCCACCCGCACGCCCAAGCCCTTAATGTGCACATCTCCAGATTGCTTAGCCTGGAGATGCTGCCCTATAGGCTAGTAGAGACCGAGGCCTTTCGCAACCTCATGGCGGCGGCCGCCCCTCGGTATTCAGTCCCCAGCCGCCACTACTTTTCCCGATGTGCCGTCCCAGCCCTGCACCAGCACGTGTCAGACAACATCATCCGTGCCCTGACCAACGCCGTTTCTGACAAGGTCCACCTGACCACGGACACGTGGACGAGTGCTGCCGGGCAGGGCCACTATATATCGCTGACGGCACATTGGGTTAACTTGGTGGAGGCTGGGACCGAGTCTGACCCTGGGGCTGCTCATATACTGCCGACGCCGAGGATTGCGGGGCCTACCTCGGTCCAGGTGTTTCAGGCCTACTATGCCTCCTCCTCCTCCCACCCCTCCTCCACCTCCTCCTCTGAACTACCATCCGTGGGCACGGCGCCATCAGTCGGTAGCTCTAGGCACAGCAGCAGTGCCGTCGCTAAGCGACAGCAGGCGGTGCTCAAACTGCTGAGCCTAGGCGACAAAAGGCACACCGCCCAAGAGCTATTACAGGGCATCACGGCGCAGACTGATCTGTGGCTGGCACCGCTGAACCTCAAGCCGGGAATGGTTGTGTGTGACAACGGCCGTAACCTGGTGGCGGCTCTGCAACTCGGCAGACTGACACATGTGCCATGCCTGGCCCATGTGTTAAATCTGATAGTTCAGCGTTTCCTCAAGACATACCCCAATCTGTCTGATTTGCTCACGAAGGTGCGCCGCATCTGTGCGCATTTCAGGAAGTCCAGCCCAGATGCTGCCACTCTCAGGGCAGCGCAGCGCCGCCTCCAACTGCCCGCTCACCGACTGTTGTGCGACGTGCCCACGAGGTGGAATTCAACACTGACCATGTTATCCAGAGTTTACCAGCAGCGCAGAGCGATTGTAGACTGCCAGATGTCAACTTCCACCAGAACTGGTAGTCAGGTCAGTCAGCTTCCTCAAGTCTACAATGAGGAGTGGACGTGGATGTCTGATATCTGTCAGGTGCTGAGTAACTTTGAGGAGTCAACACAGATGGTCAGTGGAGATGCCGCCATCATCAGCCTCACCATCCCGCTGCTTGGCCTGTTGAAAAACTCTCTGGTCAGCATGAAGTCGGAAGCTTTGCGCTCGTCACAAGAGACAGGGGAAGAATATTCCCTTGTTGATAGCCAAAGCACCCTCAGGTCTGTTTCTCAGCGCATATCGGAGGAGGTGGAGGTGGAGGAGGATGAGGAGGAAGAGGAGGAGAATGTTGGCGAGACACAAGAGGGGACCATTGTTGAGTCCTTCACTGTTCAGCGTGTATGGGCAGAAGAAGAGGAGTTGGAGGAGTTGGAGGAGGAGGAAATGGACAGTCAGGCCAGTGAGGGGAGTGAATTCTTACGCGTTGGTACTCTGGCGCATATGGCAGATTTCATGCTAGGCTGCCTATCCCGTGACCCTCGCGTTCAAAGAATTTATTCCAGCACCGATTACTGGGTGTTCACTCTCCTGGACCCACGGTACAAGCAAAATCTTCCCACTCTCATCCCTGCAGAGGAAAGGAGTGTGAGAATGCATGAATACCAGCAGGCCCTGGTGCACAAGCTGAAACAGTATTTCCCTTCTGACAGCGCTAGCGGCAGAGTGCGTAGTTCTGCGGGACAAGTAGCGAGGGAGAGTAGGCGAGCAGGCAGCTTGTCCAGCACTGGCAAGGGTACGCTTTACAAGGCTTTTGCCAGCTTTATGTCACCCCAGCAAGACACTGTCACCTGTCCCCAGTCTCGACAGAGTAGGGCTGATCTTTACAGAAAGATGGTGAGGGAGTACGTAGCTGACCATACCATCGTCCTAAATGATCACACAGCTCCCTACAACTACTGGGTTTCAAAGCTGGACATGTGGCACGAACTGGCGCTGTACGCCTTGGAGGTTCTTGCCTGCCCTGCCGCTAGCGTCTTGTCCGAGCGGGTTTTCAGTGCAGCTGGTGGCATCATCACCGATAAGCGTACACGCCTGTCGACTGACAGCGCTGACAGGCTGACGCTTATTAAAATGAATAAAGGCTGGATTTCTCAGAATTTCCAATCTCCACCAGGTGAAGGAAGCTCAACCTGAATAATTGATCCACTCCTCCTCCTCCTCATTTTCCTCCTTCTCCTCCTCTTTGTACAGTAAAGCAGAGGAAAATGGCTATTTTTTGACAGGGCCCACTGGCTCTTGCTATAGTACTTCATGCATTTAATTTTTCTGGAGGGCCACCTACCCGGTCCTCTGTTTTAAAAAATTTTTGGGACTGCCACATACAGGCACTCAATCTATTCCATTTTACTGGAGGGCCACCTACCTGCTCCTCTGGTTTGAAAAATGTTTGGGACTGCCACATACAGGCACTCAATCTATTCCATTTTACTGGAGGGCCACCTACCTGCTCCTCTGGTTTGAAAAATGTTTGGGACTGCCACATACAGGCACTCAATCTATTCCATTTTACTGCAGGGCCACCTACCTGCTCCTCTGGTTTGAAACATTTTTGGGACTGCCACATACAGGCACTCAATCTATTCCATTTTACTGGAGGGCCACCTACCTGCTCCTCTGGTTTGAAAAATGTTTGGGACTGCCACATACAGGCACTCAATCTATTCCATTTTACTGCAGGGCCACCTACCTGCTCCTCTGGTTTGAAACATTTTTGGGACTGCCACATACAGGCACTCAATCTATTCCATTTTACTGGAGGGCCACCTACCTTCTCCTCTGGTTTGAAAAATGTTTGGGACTGCCACATACAGGCACTCAATCTATTCCATTTTACTGGAGGGCCACCTACCTGCTCCTCTGGTTTGAAAAATGTTTGGGACTGCCACATACAGGCACTCAATCTATTCCATTTTACTGCAGGGCCACCTACCTGCTCCTCTGGTTTGAAACATTTTTGGGACTGCCACATACAGGCACTCAATCTATTCCATTTTACTGGAGGGCCACCTACCTGCTCCTCTGGTTTGAAAAATGTTTGGGACTGCCACATACAGGCACTCAATCTATTCCATTTTACTGCAGGGCCACCTACCTGCTCCTCTGGTTTGAAACATTTTTGGGACTGCCACATACAGGCACTCAATCTATTCCATTTTACTGGAGGGCCACCTACCTGCTCCTCTGGTTTGAAAAATGTTTGGGACTGCCACATACAGGCACTATCCAAATTAAATTGTCTCCATAGCAGCCTCCACACGTTGTCTCCATTGCTACCTCCAAAAGTCGTCCATATAGCTGCCTCCATACATCGTCCCTTTATCAAACGAGGTGTGTCAGGCAGAAATTTGGGTTGTTTTCATGGATTCCACATCAAAGTTGTTAACTTTGTCGCCACCCTGCTGTGTTATCCACAAAATATACTGGCAAACTTTTACCATTTAGGGATATTATTTCAGCGCTTCTTGCGCATCTGTTTACATTCCCCTCACCCGGCATATCCTAAACTTATAAGAACGCTACTACACTTGATCTTATACAAAAGGTTCTTAGAAGTGCTGTTTGGGGAGTAGCCTAGAGACAGGGGCTTGGATTGGCGAAAGATCGCCTGGCAGCGGAGCGCCAGCTCCATGCGCATCATGCGCTTCTTGCGCATCTGTTTACATTCCCCTCACCCGCCATATCCCAAACTTATAAGAACGCTACTACACTTAACTTGGTGCAGGCTGGGACCGAGTCTGACCCTGGGGCTGGTCATATACTGCCGACGCAGAGAATTGCGGGGCCTACCTCGGTCCAGGTCTCAAAGGCCTACTATACCTCCTCCCACCCCTCCTCCACCTCCTCCTCCTCCGAATTACCATCCGTGGGCATGGCGCCATCAGTCGGTAGCTCTAGGCACAGCAGCAGTGCCGTCGCTAAGCGACAGCAGGCGGTGCTGAAACTGCTGAGCCTAGGCGATAAAAGGCACACCGCCCAAGAGCTATTACAGGGCATTCCACATCAAAGTTGTTAACTTTGTCGCCACCCTGCTGTGTAATCCACAAAATATACTTGCAAACTTTTACCATTTAGGGATATTATTTCAGCGCTTCTTGCGCATCTGTTTACATTCCCCTCACCCGCCATATCCTAAACTTATAAGAACGCTACTACACTTGATCTTATACAAAAGGTTCTTAGAAGTGCTGTTTGGGGAGTAGCCTAGAGACAGGGGCTTGGATTGGCGAAAGCTCGCCTGGCTGCAGAGCGCCAGCTCCATCCCAAGATCCAACTAACATAGTTGCAGCACCTTTAATCTACTACTAGTTCACTGCCTCCATAATAATAATAATAATAATCTTTATTTATATAGCGTCATCATATTCTGTAGCGCTTTACAAATCATAGGAAACAAATACAAATGTAATGTAACAGAGCACAACATTTGTATGGAACAACAGGAGTGAGGTCCCTGCTCGCCAGAGCTTACGGTTTATGAAGATGATGGGGTAACACGAGGTAAAAGAATATTTAATGGTCAAGCCATTCTTCTTAGGGAATAGAAAAAAATATAATAAATGGAATTGCTGTCGCTTGAACCACTCAGCCGTCATCTTATATACCAGGTCCAGGGTGAATGGGACTGCAGAGAAGTCTGGTGCCTGTTGGTTGCTGGATAACAGATGGGAGGACGACACAGGACGGGTTAGTAGAAGAGTTAAAACTTCATGCAGTTAATGAGTGTTATAGGCTTGCCTAAAGAAATGGGTTTTAAGAGCACGTTTGAAACTTTGGAGGTTAGGTATTAGTCTGATAGTCCGGGGCAGAGCATTCCATAGAATTGGTGCAGCTCTAGAGAAGTCTTGGAGACGCGAGTGGGAGGTCCGCACTAGGGTAGAGGTTAATCTAAGATCACTGGCGGATCTAAGAGCACGGGTTGGGCGATAGACTGAGATAAGAGAGGAGAGGTAGGGGGGTGCAGCATTATACAGAGCTTTATGGATGAGGGTTATTATTATTTTAAACTGTATTCGAAAGGAGACTGGCAGCCAGTGCAGCGACTGGCATGAACTGTAAGCATACATGGTCCCCTTATCAAACGAGCTGTGTCAGGCAGAATTTTGGGTTGTTTTCATGGCTTCCATGTTAACTTTGTCGCCACCCTGCTGTGTAATCCACAAAATATACTAGCAAACTTTTATCATGTACCGATATTATTTGAGCGCTTCTTGCTCACCTCCTTTGGTTCCTCTCTGACACCCATTGGTTTGAAGCCTGAGTCCAATTAGGGTATGTCGCCATGCCACTCTCTAGCCTGCTGCCGCTGCCTCTGCATGCCGTCCCCTATAGTGTCAGGGTCAATTATTGGATGTTTTAGATGCTATCTAGCTTCATTCTGTCACTCTGTCATGGCCATGCTGTTGCCCATAATTTTGGCATAATGGTGCGATTAGGCAGCCTCAGAGGCATCCATGCATGCTGCCCCTGCTGTTTCCTGTCCATTTCCGTGGTGTTTCCATCCTTTTCTGAGGTTCCCAGGTGTTTGGCCAAGCTTCCCTGTGCAGAGCCTTGGTCCCCTTGAAAAATGCTCGAGTCTCCCATTGACTTCAATGGGGTTCGTTATTCGAGACGAGCACTCGAGCATCGGGAAAAGTTCGTCTCGAATAACGAGTACCCGAGCATTTTAGTGTTCGCTCATCTCTAGTTAACACCTGACTACCTGATTTCTTGACCTCTCTGATAACACCAAGGGCCAGGTGAAGTTCTCATACCGTATTTCTCTATAGAAAACTAAATATAGTCTCCATGGATTGCACAAATACTGTTAAATGCACATGCCATCTTTTTTTTTCTAAATTTGAATAATTTTGTTCAGAGAGCACTTACAGTTTAAGTGCCATTCTTGAAAATATATTTTGATTTTAAACACTACAGTACTTTATTCTCAAGAATTTCCATTTTATATCAGTATGCCTTGCAATGAGGAGAAGTAACCTTCCTCTTACTTATATCTTGCTTACCAAACAAGTCCTTCCCTGTTCAAACATTAAAAGTAAGCTGTTATCTATCTAAATCTATTCTGAAATGTAAGCTGCTTGTTACAGAACAGATTGATTTATAGTTTTGTGTGAAACGTTTCAGAATAACTTTATATTTTTCCATGTATATCATAAATATAATTATGCTTAAAAACAATAATCGATTTAGGATTCCAGAGTGAGGGGTGGTTCAACATAATTTCTTCCTCTTTAGTTTATGTGTAAGGAAAAGTGTAGAGGTATGAATTACATCATTGTTAACTGGTTCGCTACCGCCCGCCGTGTATTAACGGCGGCGGTTGGGTCCTGCTGCATGGAGAGGGCTCACAGGCTGAGCCCTCTCCATAGCCGGTAAGTCTTTTCTGCATATTGCAGCAAAGACTTACCGGTAAAACCCATGATCGCTGCTAGCACCGATCGCGGGTGTCATCACAGCGATGGCTGCCGGCAAAGCTGCCGGCAGCCTCAAAAAGATAGCGGCGCATGGGCGCCGCCATCTTGCCTAGAATCGTCGCTCCCCGTGACATCATCGGGGAGCGGCGATTCATCTCCATGGTAGCCTCGGGTCTTCCGAACACCCGAGGCTATTTCGTTTTAGCCCTTTTCATTACAATGTGCTGATAGCACATTGTAATGAATGAGGAGGAAAATCCCCATATACTGCCATACTATAGTATGGCAGTATATGATAGGACTCCCTAGGGAGTCTGAAAAATAGTAAAAATAAAAATAAAAAAAAGTTTAAAAAAAAAAATTATAATAAAAAAAACCTAAAAATTCAAATCACCCCCCTTTCCCTAGAACTGATATAAATATAAATAAACAGTAAAAATTATAAACATATTAGGTATCGACGTGTCCGAAAATGCCGATCTATCAAAATATATTAACGTTTTTTCACTGCGTTTAACCCCGTAACGGAAAATAGTGCCCAAAGTCGAAAATGGCAATTTTTTTTTCCATTTTGAAAAATATAAACAAAAAAATCTATTAAAATTGTGTACAGTCCTAAAAATGATATAATTGAAAATATTATCAAATGTCGCAAACAATGACATCACCCACAGCTCCGTACAACAAAGTATAAAAAAGTTATAAGCACCAGAAGATGGCAAAATAAAAAGCTCAGTGTAAGCTGTAATATCCAAGCCCACAAGAAAATGGCGTTTTTTTAACCATTTTCACTGCATTTGGAATTTTTTTCCCACTTCCCAGTACACGGCATGGATTATTCAATACCATCGTCATGAAGTGCAATTTTTTACGCAGAAACCAAGCCATCACACAGCTCTTTACGTGTAAAAATAAAAAGTTATAGATTTTTGAAGGTGGGGAGTAAAAAATGGAAATGAAAAAACAGGAAAGGGCTCTTTAACCCGATTTTACCCAATTAAAAACTACTAGCCCTCTCAGATATAGTATCATTTGTGGAATTCCCTCTTTTATGTTAAATCTCACGTCTTACCTGTAAATAATCTGAAAGATGAGATGCATATCTTTAACACCTTCCAAAACCTTTTGGATTAAGATTTGGCTGCCCACCTTCAAAAATCTATAACTTTTTCATTTTTCCATGTGCTTTTTGATGGCATCATTGTGTATTAAATTGATGGTTTTTGTTACTCCATGCCATGTAATTGGAAGCGGGACAAAATTCCAAGTGTGGTGAGTTTGGTGCGCTCTAAAGGATACATCTCTTTTATTCTGTAGTTCAGTACAGTCATGGAGACACAAAATGTATACCGGTTTTAAGTTGTTTGAATACATTTTTTTAAAAAATTAAAACCTTGTGTACAAATATATGTTCTGCTATATTCTGAATCTAACAACTTTTCCATACTTCAGTGTACTGAGCTGTGTAAGGTGTCATTTTTGTGGGATGTGATTTTGCTTTCATTGCTATTATTTTGAGGACTGTATAACCTTTGATCACTTTTATTATATTTTTATATGATACAAAATGGCAGCGTTTCAGACATTTTTCTGCTATTTTCCATTACAGGGTTCCCCGCTGGGAATAATCATTTGTATATTTTGATAGACTGGGCATTGTGGGAGACAGCAATACCTTACAGGTTTAAGTTTATTTCTAAGAAAAAGGGGTGATTTGAACTTTTAGATTTGTTTATTTATTTATTTTTTTACTGTATTTTTACATCTCAAAGGATACTTTAATCAGATTAAATCAGATTGTTACTGCTACCTACTGCAATATCTGACAGATCACTTCCAATACTGCCGTCTACTGCAATACAGTAATATTGCAGTAGACGGCAGTATTGGAAGTGATCTGCCTGTAATACAAAGGCAGTATAAGATCTCCCCTAATGACATGTCCTTAAGTCTGATATAGACTCCAGGCTATCATGGAAATACATTGTTGCTCCTCTAAGACATAAAAGGTCTGCTGATTTTCCCAAGATGGTGAAATGCCAGCTGCATTTAAAAGCTTAACACCTGGGATTGGTGCCAGCACTGATCATAAATGTTACTTACCGCTGAGTGTTTGCTGCATATTGCAGCAAACCCCTGGCCTGTATTCATATGGATTACCCAGAAAGCCCTCTTCATACATCTTTAACAGCTCCATCATGTACATATATATCATGAAGCATTAAGAAGTTAATATGACACCATATACATATTTCTAGGTACTATAGAACCAAAAGAGAGGGGTGATCTGAAGTGACATCCCCCTGTAAGGTTTTGAAACATGGCTCATCTTAAAGGGAACCTGTCACCAGTGACTTCATTTTCACTTAAGACAGGTTGCAGAAGCTCTTTACACCTGCAGTGCAAAAATGCCTTTTTACCTTTTATAAGTATTTGCATTACAATATAATTGTGTGTTATAACTTACCTTGCACCCTGTCAAAATCCAGGGGTAGTCACAGGGGCTGGGCTTTGTTTTGGATGCATTTCAAAAAACAACATGTGACTTGTCTGTGTTACTCACTCCTCAGATCCTAGCCCCCTCTTTGTGTTCCTGTACAGATCCACCCTCCCCCACTGATGTCAGTTCACCAGGCTGTGACCTCTGTCAAGGAGCAGGAGGGATGAGCTGTAACATCAATACACAACATGTTACACACTCCTGAATGTAGTCTTTAAGCAACCCTTCCAATATTTTTCCTACAATGGAAGTTAAATATTGGCACAACATTTGCCTTGCGTCAGTCACTTGGCACCCAACCAGACATTAGGGAATTCCTGAAGACTTTAGATAGCAGTACAGCAATAACAGAACAGTTCTTTAAGAACTCTGGGGTGTAATCCATCTAGTCCAGGAGCCTTGTACACATTGATTGTATTGAGCCTTTAATGGATCATGTCTACATTCAGCCAGTCTAATATATTACAGGATGCGTGACCCACACTGGCACCACCCACCGCAGAGGTTCATTCTTCTATAGTATAAGTAGAGCTAAAAAACCCATTTAGTATCTCTGCCTGCTCTTGGTCTCCACCCCTCAATTCCCCATTTTCAGAACATAGAGGTCCTACTTGTTCTGATCCATTTTTTCACATTGATATACTTAAATAATTTCTTAAGATTTGTTTTTCTATCTTTGCTTAACTATTGTAAAACACTGGAAGTGTTTCCATCAATGTACTTTTGGTAAAAGTCACAGAGCACCAAGTAGTCAATAATCACATTTTCTCCAATAGCCAACTGTCAGCCCCTGTAGTCAATCGTTTTTTGGGGGTAGATTTATTAATGTGCCGCTGTCTGCAACAGTGCAGAGCAGGACAAAACTAGTATTTGTGCCAGCTGTGCCAGATTTATAATTGTGATGAATTTGGCGCAGTTTAAGACTGTTGGTTTCTATTTTAGAAATGCATTTATCTGCTCTAAACTGTACTCTACAATGTGAGGCACAAGCTTTTCTTTTTAGTTTTGGCACATTCACTATTTCCCATCTAACCATGCCCTCTTTTCCAAAAACAAGCCCCTATTCTGAGATATTTAGGAAAAAAAGCCTTCATAAATGGGTGGGGAGGTATATGTCATGCAATTTCAGCTATAATTTCAGCTTCAATTTGAGTTTACAAAAGTAAATTCAGTATTCTTATTGCAAGACATCAAAAAATCAATTGCTCAATAGTGGCTTGTGAGCATAAGTGAAGAGTTGAAAAAAGATGGTTTTTGTTTGTGTTAAGAGTGAATCTGTTGTTTGGGTGATTGTGGACTGAGTATATAGGTTATAGCAAGGCACTTTTTTTAGTGTCATAATTGAAATAGCTTTTTTTCCTTTCTTTGCTTGGTCTGCTAATTGAGAGGAGGGATTAGTGTTCACACCTGATAAATTAAGTGGGAGTTACTCAGTTTTAAGCTTGCTCATTTTGGCTTGTGGTTCTAAGTGGCTTGTGAGCATAAGTGTAGAATTGAAAAAAGCGGAGTTTGAAAAAGAGAAGTCCACAGAACTGTAAGTAATCTACATTTTATATCTCTTAGTCTATATACTCATCACAGTTTTGTCTCTAGGATATGGCTTGCAAGATTGGTGGTATGCTCCAGTGCACACTCTGCCATATGTATACACTGCTGGAGCAGGAATTCCATGGTTAATACCGCTGCAACATATGTGCCCATATTTTTCTTCTGGAAGCTTGTGTTAGAGATCTGGAGGAATATATTGTACGGCTGCGAGGAGTGGAGAAGTGGAGGGTGGAGAGGAAAGCCAGCAGGGCCAGGTGGGTAGCTGGGTTACTGTAAATAGAGGGGGGTAGAAAGGAGTCAAAAAAAGGAAGGCCAATTCTGACTCTGAACATCCAAGCAAAATTGCAAAATTGTGCAATGATGTAAGGACATCAGTGTCTAAATGGCAGCCTAGCGGATCCTACTCTCCCTAACAGCGGGGGGAGCAGACCAGCTAGTAGTAGGGTGGATGGGAGTGCAGGTAAGTGTGGTTGTAGGGGACTCTATAATCAGTCCGACGGATAGAATAATTTATCGCCAAGACCGCCTCAACCAAATGGTTTGCGGTCTCCCTGGTGCCAGGGTTCGGCATGTGGTGGAAAGGGTGGATCCTAGCAGGGGTGGTGGAGTATTTAAACTAGGATCGGGGCAGGAGGAAAAGGAAGACACTGAAGGGGTAGACAGGTCAGAGAGAGGGCAGGTTATGTTGGTGGGTGGTGAGGTGGACGGTGTATGTGGGACCAAGGCAGTGGATAAGGAGATCGACCAGTTGCAAAACAGTAGTGAGGATATATGTGCCGGTAAAATTACTTTAAATCAGATAAATAAATGTGGAAAATTAAACTGTATGTTTACAAATGCCAGAAGTATCACAGGCAAAAAGGGCAAGCTTGATGCTCTGGTATTGGAAAAACAGTTAGATGTTGTTGGTGTAGCAGAGACATGGCTCAAGGCATCACATGATTGGGGTGTTAATATTCAAGGTTTTACACTCTTTCGGAAAGACAGGGCAAAATGGAGGGGAGGTGGTGTATATCTGTATGTCAGAAGAGACTTAAAAGCGATTGTGAAAGAGACACTGGTCTCAGAAGAGTGTGAGGAGGCTGAAACTTTGTGGGTTGAAATTCAAAGCCAAGAGAGCTTTGAGAAAAATTATTTTTGGTGTAATATATAGACCCCCTAACATCTCTGAGGAAATAGAGGGTCACCTATATAAACAGATGGAGCGGGCCGCACAGGAGGGGACCGTCGTGATGATGGGAGACCTTAACTTTCCAAATATAAATTGGTGTCAGGGCTCTTTCTGCAGGATACTTTTATGGTGTAGCTTGTAGAAGATCCCACAAGAGGTGATGCATTGTTGGACCTTGTGATTTCTAACAATGAGGAGATTATCCAAAATGTCTGTGTCTGGGAACTCCTTGGGAACAGCGATCATAATATAATTCTTTTCCTCTTAAACTGTAAAAAGCAGAAACAGATGGGAAAATCAAAAACTTTCCAGAAATTCAGGGCTGAACTACAGGATATAGACTGGGATTAGATTCTGTCAAATGATGATACTAATGTTAAATGGCTATCCAAAAGAGTGTAACAGGGTGGTATAGGCAAGAAATAAACAAGTTTACCCCCAGTTAAACTAATAATGATAACCAAAAGTTTGTAAGTCAGAAAAAAATTACACCAAAAAGCATAATTCAACTTTAAATATTTATTCAGTTCACAAAACATGATTAAAATTTAGCCATTGGCAAAGAAAGCCAACAAAATTAAAAAGGTGTGTGTTATAATCCATATCACTAATTAACCCGAAGTATAAATATGGTACAAAGCATATTCCAACAGAACAGACCTAATCACTCTAAATTTAATTGTATTATACTAATAACAACAGAATTCATACATAGAAAACAATGGGATAAATCATACCAGTAAATAGGACACCACACCAGCCAGCACCGACACGTGTTTCGCAATAAGCTTCCTCTGGGGGGAGTGTCTGGTCTCTAGTATTCTCCTCCTATTTAAACCACCTACAGCCAATCAGTATGTAAGAAAATTTACCTACGTCAGATGCTTTGTCAGTCAGGAAATGACGAAGACCGGAAGTAAAAGAAACCACTTGCGCCAGAAGCAAAGTTACGCGGGACCCGATCAGAACAATTGTGGCGCATGTGCACAATAGAGCCGAATGTGCCGTGCGACACAAAAATGCGACGTAAAAATGTGGCGCGCGTTATGAACATCAGGTGGCGCTAAAGGCACAAAGGATGAAATACCACCCAATAGGAATACCTAAAAATGACATATTGCAAAAAAAGTCTATAAAAGTGATGTGTTTATGTGTAAACAACTGGGACATAATCAATCAAGTCTATTGCACAATTCCCATGTGTAAACCATTAAAACTGCCTAGAGATATTGCATAAATCCCAAAAATAGCAGCATTTATAAATAAATAAATACATATCATAAGTGACAAGTGACAACAAGTGCAAGCGAGAGTGCAACAAACGTGAAATAGTGAGGTGAAACATAAAAAATTTTAGTGATGAAAATAATGTACAACGTAGTAATGGCCAAAGAAAATGGTGGCCCTTCATGTGCAAGTAGATATAGGTTCGCCTGGAATATGTCCTAGGAATTGAAGAGATGGCTGGGAAAATTTTTTGGGGGGGGAAGTGGAGGTGGAAAAAAAAAAAGATTAAAACAACAAAAACAACAAAAGAACATAGTTAATAAATACCAAACACTGTAACAAAAAAGTTAAAACATTTATAAAAGATCCGATTTTTATATAACAAGCTATTTATAGGAATGGAGCATAACTTATTTGCTCATTAAGTCCCTTAGGGGCCACCGTATCCAGTATGTATATCCATCTGGCCTCCCTCTGGGCCAAATTCTTTTTCCAATTTCCCCCTCTAGTGGAACCCTATCTATTCCCCTTACCTTTAATTTGGACCTATCACAGTTGTGGTGCTCTTTGAAATGACGTGGAATTGTCTTCAAGGTGCTTGTGTCATGCTCGTTTTTGGCTGCCTCAATACCCAAAACATGCTCTCTCACTCTGCGGCGAAGCTCTGTGGAGGTAAGTCCGATGTAAATCAAATCACATGGGCATGTCGCAAAGTAGATTACTCCTATCATAGTACATGTGATGGTATGAGTGATGTTATACTGTCGTTGCATGTTGGAGTTAAAAAAAATAGTAGTATTCTCGACATTGGGGCAGGCGACGCAGTTGCCACATGGACGACTGCCCCATCTCAGACCTCGAGATCCAAAAGTCTCTTGTGGTGTTTTGCCATTGTAAAGGCTTCTAACCAGATGATCTTTCAGATTTTTAGATTTACGGTATGTAATGGATGGATTTTTGGGTAAGTATTGTTGTAATGTGTGGTCACTTGTCAACAGTGGCCAATATCTAGCCAGAATTTCTTTCACTTTATCCCACTGGGGATTATAGGTAGTTATAAACCTTACCATCTCTTGCTTCTTACCTTTGTCATGTTTTGGGGTGAGTAGATCCTCCCTTTTGCTTCTTTTTGCTCTAAGATATCGATTTTTGATAGAGCGGTTAGAATAACCTCTTTCTCGAAAGCGTTGTTGTAAATCAGCAGCCTGTCTTTCGAAATCTGTCTCGTTGGAACAAATCCGCCGGATTCTGAGGAACTGGCCTGTCGGAATACTATCAATAAGTTTTCGTGGGTGTGAAGAGCTGGCATGAAGAAGTGTGTTACTTGAGGTCTTCTTCCTAAAAACATCAGATGACACTGTACCATCGTCCTCAACATTAAAGAGAACGTCTAGGAACTCCATGTCTTGTCGTCCCATTTTGTAAGTTAAAGTCACATTGATTGTGTTGTTATTCAGGTCCTGTATGAATTCGTGAAGTTCGGTCTCTTGTCCCTGCCAAATCATAACAATATCATCAATATAACGTGCAAAAAGATGAACTTTGTCGATGTGGCAAGGGGGGTTAGTCAAAAATATCTCCCTCTCCCACAGCCCCAGGAATAAGTTAGCATATGAGGGTGCACAAGGCGCCCCTATAGCTGTACCCTGGAGCTGTAGGTAAAAATTCCCTTTGTAAGTAAATAAATTATGTGAGAGGGCAAATTCCAAAAGTTTTACCAAGAACTTCACTAAATCAGGGTCAAGGTCTGAGGACTCAAGGAAGAATTTAGTGGCTGATATACCGTTACTGTGGCGAATCGAGGTAAATAATGACTCGACATCACATGTGACGATATACATATCAGGATTAGAGATGAGCGAGCACTAAAATGCTCGGGTGCTCGTTATTCGAGACGAACTTTTCCAGATGCTCGAGTGCTCGTCTCGAATAACGAGCCCCATTGAAGTCAATGGGAGACCCGAGCATTTTTTTAATAAATCTGAACAGTAAAAGAACAGTGCAAAAAAAAAAATTTCAGATGTTTGCAGATGTTTTACTTGTAAGAACACATTGAAATAACACTATTCTTCACTTTGCAGGTGTTCGCGCGTGTCTCCCGCTAAGTTAGGAGATGTGCACGAACATCTGGAATGTGAACCAGGTGTGCGCGCGTATCTCCCGATAGGTTCGGAGATAAGCGCGCATAGCTGCAAAGTGAAGAATAGAATTAAAACATTAAAAACAGGGAATACAGGACCATTTAAGTGCAGAACACATTGAAAGAACAATATTCTTCACATTCCAGATGTTCTGAACATCTCCGAACCTAGCGGGAGACACGCGCGAACACCTGGAAAGTGAAGAATAGTGTTATTTCAATGTGTTCTTACAAGTAAAACATCTGCAAACATGTGTAATATTTTTTTTTTACAATAAAAATACTTTTATTCAATTTATTTTATTAATTTACTGCTCGATCTCGAGCCGGCGAGATACTCGTCCGAGTAACGAGCCGGTCCGAGTATGCTAATACTCGACTGAGCAGTATACTCGGACGAGTATACTCGCTCATCTCTAATCAGGATCTAATTGAAGGCCATTGAACTTCCTCAACACATCCGTGGTGTCTTTCAGATATGAGGGTAGTGTTTCTACCAATGGGCGAAGATGATGATCGATAAATTTACAAATAGGTTCACAAAGGCTCCCCATGCCCGAGACAATTGTGCAGCCAGGTAGATTTTGGGGGCGTTTATGAACCTTGGGGAGTAAGTAGAAACACGGAACCTTAGGGTACTGAGGTATTAAACCTGTAATTTGTTTCTCCGACAGGATGTTGTTTTCCACAGCATCTCTTAATGTGGCACTCAATTCATCCTTAAATATTAGGAGAGGATTATAAGTGAGTTTTTTGTAGCATGTGGCATCACGTAATTGGCGAAAGACCTTTTTTTCAAAATCCCTAGTGGGCCACACTACTACATTTCCCCTTTTGTCAGAGTGTTTAATCACTGCATCCCAGATCATGCAAGTTTCCGGTACTATCCAATCATCCTAATATTGAGTTATTTGTGTACCTCGTAGGTTTAGTAGAGACAGTAACTGCACTATGGTGCAGAGAAGAGCTATTTTTGAACTCAGCAGAATTAAGGATGTAGTGATTAAACCCTCTGACAAAGGGGGATATGTAGTAGTGTGGCCCACTAGGGATTTTGAAAAAGAGGCCTTTCGCCAATTACGTGATGCCACATGCTACAAAAACTCACTTATAATCCTCTCCTAAAATTTAAGGATGAATTGAGTGCCATATTAAGAGATGCTGTGGAAAACAACATCCTGTCGGAGAAACAAATTACAGGTTTAATACCTCAGTACCCTAAAGTTCCGTGTTTCTACTTACTCCCCAAGGTACATAAACGCCCCCAAAATCCACCTGGTCGCCCAATTGTCTCGGGCATGGGGAGCCTTTGTGAACCTATTTGTAAATTTATCGATCATCATCTTCGCCCATTGGTAGAAACACTACCCTCATATCTGAAAGACACCACGGATGTGTTGAGGAAGTTCAATGGCCTTCAATTAGATCCTGATATGTATATCGTCACATGTGATGTCGAGTCATTATATACCTCGATTCGCCACAGTGACGGTATATCAGCCACTAAATTCTTCCTTGAGTCCTCAGACCTTGACCCTGATTTAGTGAAGTTCTTGGTAAAACTTTTGGAATTTGCCCTCTCACATAATTTATTTACTTTCAAAGGGAATTTTTACCTACAGCTTCCTGGGGCTGTGGGAGAGGGAGATATTTTTGACTAACCCCCCCTTGCCACATTGACAAAGTTCATCTTTTTGCACGTTATATTGATGATATTGTTATGATTTGGCAGGGACAAGAGACCGAACTTCACGAATTCATACAGGACCTGAATAACAACACAATCAATGTGACTTTAACTTACAAAATGGGACGACGAGACATGGAGTTCCTAGACGTTCTCTTTAATGTTGAGGACGATGGTACAGTGTCATCTGATGTTTTTAGGAAGAAGACCTCAAGTAACACACTTCTTCATGCCAGCTCTTCACACCCACGAAAACTTATTGATAGTATTCCGACAGGCCAGTTCCTCAGAATCCGGCGGATTTGTTCCAACGAGACAGATTTCAAAAGACAGGCTGCTGATTCCTCATTCTCCTGGATCTATCGGCAGCGTTCGATACTGTGGACCACCAGCTCCTCCTCAGGATGCTTCACTCCATTGGCCTAAAGGACACTGCACTCTCTTGGTTTTCTTCCTATCTCTCTGACCGCACTTTCAGTGTCTCCTTTTCTGGCTCTTTCTCTTCTCATCTTCCTCTCAGTGTTCCTCAGGGATCAGTCCTAGGTCCTCTTCTCTCTCTATACTGCCCCCATTGGACAAACCATCAGCAGATTTGGTTCCAGTATCATCTTTATGCTGATGACACCCAGCTGTATACCTCAGCACATAACATCACCCCTGCCTTAATCCAGAACACTAGTGATTGTCTCTCTGCTGTCTCTTACATCATGTCCTCTCTCTTCTTGAAACTTAATCTTTCTAAGACTGAACTTCTTGTCTTTCCACCATCTACTAACCAAACCACCCCTGACCTCTCCTTCTCGATCTGTGGGATCACTATAGCACCGAGGCAGCAGGCCTGCTGTCTTGGGGTTGTGCTGGACTCTGACCTCTCCTTTTTACCATATATTCAATCTCTTGCTCGCTCTTGCCGTATGCATCTCAGAAACATCTTCAGAATCCGTCCGTTTCTGACATTTGAAACTTCTAAAATGCTAATTGTTGCACTTATTCACTCTCGACTAGACTACTGTAACTCCCTACTAATTGGTCTTCCACTCTCTAAACTCTCTCTTCTTCAATCTATTCTTAATGCAGCAGCCAGGCTCGTCTTTCAGGCCAAACGCTACACGGATGCCTCCAGTTTGTGCCAATCACTGCACTGGCTACCTGTCTCTTTCCGTATTCACTTTAAAATAATAACCCTCATCCACAAAGCTCTGAATAATGCTGCACCTCCCTATCTCTCTTCTCTCATCTCAGTCTATCGCCCTTCCCGTGCTCTTCGATCTGCCAGTGACATTAGATTAATCTCTACCTTAATTCGAACCTCCAATGCACGTCTCCAGGAATTCTCCCGAGTTGCACCAATTCTCTGGAATGCCCTTCCCCAGACTCTGAGACTAATACTCACCCTCCAAAGCTTCAAACGTGCTCTTAAAACCCATCTCTTTAGGCAAGCCTATCACACTCGCTAACTGCATGAAATGTCAACTCTCCCTTTACTAATCCATCCTATGTACTATCCTATCTGTTATCTGGCAAACAGCTGATATATACCAAGCTCCAGGCTTCTCTGCAGTCTTTTTCACCTAGGACCCTGTAAATAAGATGGTGGCTGATGGCTGGTTCAAGCAGCAACATCGTTGTTTAGTAAATTATTTATTAAATGATTTTATATTGTTCCCTTATAAAGAATGGCTGGACCATTATACAACCTCTTGTGTCACCCCCTCATCCTCATAGTCTGTAAGCTCTTGTGAGCAGGGCCCTCACTCCTAATGTTCCATATGACTGTTTGTTCTTTGTAATGTAATATAGTTGTATATGTCCCCTATGATTTGTAAGCGCTACCTAATTTGATGGCGCTATATAAATAAAGATTATTATTATTATTATTATTATATATTATTATTACAACAACGCTTTCGATAAAGAGGTTATTCTAACCGCTCTATCAAAAATGGATATCTTAGAGCAAAAAGAAGCAAAAGGGAGGATCTACTTACCCCAAAACATGACAAAGGTAAGAAGCAAGAGATGGTAAGGTTTATAACTACCTATAATCCCCAGTGGGATAAAGTGAGAAATTCTGGCTAGATATTGGCCACTGTTGACAAGTGACCACACATTACAACAATACTTACCCAAAAATCCATCCATTACATACCGTAGATCTAAAAATCTGAAAGATCATCTGGTTAGAAGCCTTTACAATGGCAAAACACCACAAGAGACTTTTGGATCTCGAGGTCCGAGATAGGGCAGTCGTCCATGTGGCAACTGCGTCGCCTGCCCCAATGTCGAGAATACTACTACTTTTTTTAACTCCAACAGGCAACAACAGTATAACATCACTCATACCATCACATGTACTACGATAGGAGTAATCTACTTTGCGACATGCCCATGTGATTTGATTTACATCGGACTTACCTCCACAGAGCTTCGCCGCAGAGTGAGAGAGCATGTTTTGGGTATTGAGGCAGCCAAAAACGAGCATGACACAAGCATATTCCAGGCGAACCTATATCTACTTGCACATGAAGGGCCACCATTTTCTTTGGCCATTACTACGTTGTACATTATTTTCATCACTAAAATTTTTTATGTTTCACCTCACTATTTCACGTTTGTTGCACTCTCACTTGCACTTGTTGTCACTTGTCACTTATGATATGTATTTATTTATTTATAAATGATGCTATTTTTGGGATTTATGCAATATCTCTAGGCAGTTTTAATGGTTTACACATGGGAATTGTGCAATAGACTTGATTGATTATGTCCCAGTTGTTTACACATAAACACATCACTTTTATAGACTTTTTCTGCAATATGTCATTTTTAGGTATTCCTATTGGGTGGTATTTCATCCTTTGTGCCTTTAGCGCCACCTGATGTTCATAACGCGCGCCACATTTTTACGTCGCATTTTTGTGTCGCACGGCACATTCGGCTCTATTGTGCACATGCGCCACAATTGTTCTGATCGGGTCCCGCGTAACTTTGCTTCTGGCGCAAGTGGTTTCTTTTACTTCCGGTCTTCGTCATTTCCTGACTGACAAAGCATCTGACGTAGGTAAATTTTCTTACATACTGATTGGCTGTAGGTGGTTTAAATAGGAGGAGAATACTAGAGACCAGACACTCCCCCCAGAGGAAGCTTATTGCGAAAAACGTGTCGGGGCTGGCTGGTGTGGTGTCCTATTTACTGGTATGATTTATCCCATTGTTTTCTATGTATGAATTCTGTTGTTATTAGTATAATACAATTAAATTTAGAGTGATTAGGTCTGTTCTGTTGGAATATGCTCTGTACCGTATTTATACTGTGGGTTAAATAGTGATATGGATTATAACACACACCTTTCTAATTTTGTTGGCTTTCTTTGCCAATGGCTACATTTTAATCATGTTTTGTGAACTAAATAAAGATTTAAAGTTGAATTATGCTTTTTGGTGTAATTTTTTTTCTGACTTACAAACTTTTGGTTATCATTAATGTTAAATGGCAGAAATTTGAATCTATCCTGGGTTTTTATACTTCTGAATTTATTCCAATAGGTAACAAGTATAGTCGGGCTGGATCACACCCTGCGTGGCTTACGGCTAGAGGTAAAAGGGCAATTATTGAGAAAAAGAGGGCATTCAAAAATTATAAATCTCACGGGTCACCTGAGGCTTTCAATACTTACAAAAAACTTTCCAAGATCTGTAAAAAGGAAATCAAATCAGGCAAAATACAAAATGAAAGACAGGTGGCTAAAGATAGCAAAACAAATCCCAATAATTTTTTTAAGCATATGTAAGCCAAAAAAAGATGGGTCAGAACAGGTTGGGCCTTTTATTCAGAAAATGGGGCATCAGTGACTGGAGACCAAGAAAAGGCCTAAATAGTTAATAGGTTTTTTAGCTCCGTTTATACGATAGAAGAAAAAACTTCTGACGTGGGTGGCGCAAATGCGGGTCATGCATCCTGTAATATACTAGACTGGCTGAATGTAGACAAGATCCAATCTAAGCTCAATAAAATTAATGTGTACAAGGCTCCTGGACCAGATGGCTTACACCCCAGAGTTCTTAAAGAACTCAGTTCTGTTATTGCTCTACCGCTGTCTAAAATCTTTAGGGATTCCGTAATGTCTGGTGTGGTGCCAAGTGACTGGCACAAGGCAAATGTGATGCCAATATATAAAAAGGGCTCTAGAACTGCGCCAGGCAATTACAGGCCTGTAAGATTAACTTCTGTTGTGGGGAAAATATTGGAAGGGTTAGTAAAAGACTATATACTGGAGTATGTTACATCAAATAGTATAATAAGTGACAGCCAGCATGGGTTTACTAAGAATAGAAGTTGTCAAACTAACCTGACCTGCTGCTGGACCTGCTGCTGGATGCCTGGATAGAGGAGCTTCTGTGGATATTGTGTTCTTGGACTTTGCAAAGGCATTTGACACTGTACCTCATAGATGCCTGATGGGTAAAATTAGGGCTATTGGTTTGGCAGAAATCATTTGCAATTGGATTGAGAACTGGCTGAAGGATCGTATCCAGAGAGTTCTGGTCAATGATTCCTACTCGGAATGGTCACCAGTTATGAGTGGTGTACGACAGGGTTCTGTGCTTGGCCCACTACTATTTAATATATTTATTAGTGATATAGAGGTAGGAATTAATAGCACTGTGTCTATTTTTGCAGATGACACCAAGCTGTGTAGTGCAATACAGTCTATGGAAGATGTTCATAGGCTGCAGGGGGACTTGGACAAACTGAATGTTTGGTCATCCACTTGGCAAATGAGGTTTAATGTGAATAAATGTAAGGTTATGCACCTGGGGGCTAATAATCCAAAAGCAACATATGACCTTGGGGGAGTAAATCTGGGAGAGTCCCTTGTTGAGAAGGACCTGGGGGTACTAGTAGATCATAAATTGAATAACAGCAAATTGAATAACAGCATGTAATGTCAATCAGCTGCCTCTAAAGCCAGTAGGATCTTGTCATGTATCAAAAGTGGTATGGACTCTTGGGATAAGGATGTAATATTACCACTGTACAAGGCATTGGTTCGGCCTTACCTGGAATATGCTGTCCAGTTCTGGGCATTGGTCCATAAAAAGGATGCCCTGGAGCTGGAGAAGGTTCAATGTAGAGGCACAAAAATGATAAGGGGTATGGAGGGTCTCAGTTATGAGGAAAGATTAAAAACAACTAGATTTATTTAGTCTGGAAAAGACTATTATGAGGTGACATGATTAATTTATTTAAATATATGAATGGTCCATACAAAAAATATGGTGGTAAGTTGTTTCAGCTTAAATCAAATCAAAAGACGAGAGGGCACTATCTTCGTTTGGAGAAATCAAGGTTTAATCACCGGAGGTGACAGGGCTTTTTTACTATGAGAACTGTCAATCTGTGGAATAGCCTGCCTCAGGCGCTGGTCACAGCAGGGACAGCAGAGAGCTTCAAGCAGGGTCTAGATGCCTTTTTACAACTAAATAACATTGATGGCTATGTTATATAGAAATGTTTCCCCTAAATCCCTCCCTCATCGAATCCCTTCCCTTCATTGGTTTGACTAGTGTCTTTTTATCAACCGTATAAACTATAAAACTATAACTCATATCTCATAAAATGTCAAACTCTTACTAAACAACCACTCAGAACAACAGAATTTCAAAACTTTTAATACAGAAACATATGCAATAGATTCTAGCCGCTTTCAGCTGGCTAGAAGAATTCCAAGTGGCGCATGGAAACCCCCACCATTTTCCATAGGGTATATTATGAGTAACTTGTTTTCAGTGGAAAGCATATGTATTTATGAAAGCTTCCTAGTGTCCTTGTTAATCCATTTTAAAGTAATTTTGAAGCTGTTCCTGATAAAGAAAAGTTTATCTTAAATGGTCATATATTTTAATATGTATCCTATTTATTTTACTTAATGGAATAATCCTTATGCAGCTGTTTTGTATATTAAACAATCTAAACAAGCTGTAACAGTTCTAATAATCATCCTTTATGATTATCCAGGATCCATAAAAAATAATGTTTATAGTGCTGTTGTTTTAATGTTGTAATGCCAAGCTAAGTGTATTCATACATACATTGATAGATTAATAATCTTTATCTTGGCCTCTCTATATATGTATACATAATTATAATAATTCCAAATGTATTAAATAGTGGGAATAAATGCTAGTAAAAGAGGACTTATTACATAAAATAGATTTATATAGAAAACTACATACATGGAGGTAGAAACAGAAAAGCTCAGGTCATATATTTTTTTTAATAACGTGCAGTTAAATCATTATTTCAATAAAGTATATAATTTAGAGCATAAAAAGAACCTTTAAAAGTATGATTTAGAAATGTCAAGTACTGCCAAACTCATCACAAAGTTGTCATGATGTTCAGAGCTGTTAATAGATAATGAAAAATAATGACTTTTCTTCTAAATGTGCTGTCAAAATTGCAATGCAGGACAAATGTACATTTACAACCTATAAGATCTGAAGCCTATTCTTTATCAAGCTAAGTACAAGAGTACAAGGTACTGTATATACTCTTATGTGTGGGTAAAAAATGTATTGATTCATGAGGCACTGACTTATTTT
This sequence comes from Engystomops pustulosus, assembly GCF_040894005.1. Classification (NCBI taxonomy): domain Eukaryota; kingdom Metazoa; phylum Chordata; class Amphibia; order Anura; family Leptodactylidae; genus Engystomops; species Engystomops pustulosus. Next base: position 101,832,236 of record NC_092415.1, on the reverse strand, counting down.
TTTTCAGAAGGATAATCAGATGTAGCACTGGATATGATGATTGGCTTAACTGGACTGTAGTCTTAAAGGGGTATTCCCGTTTCAGAAAATTCATTTGTTATGCAACTGTTTTGCAATATTCCAATACACTTTCTGTATCAAATCCTCATTGTTCTCTGCTTGCTGTCCTTCTATAGAAGATTGTAATCAGAGCTCTGTGTTTGTAAAGAGTTGTGCAACTGTGTGTCTGTCAACTGTAAATATAGAAACTTTTTATAGAATGACAGCAAACGAAGATATAAAAAACAGATGAAGAGGAATTGATACAGAAAGTATTTTGGAAAATTGTATAAATTTTTATCATGCAAACAACAACATTCATTTGCCAACACAATTTACTGACACTAATTTAGGTTGTTTTAACTGTTTACTGAAACATTTTCAAATCATAGTTACAGTATATAATGGACATGGACATAATGTCCAGACTTTCTGGTTTCATTTAAGGCTATCCATATTAACCCATTAGTGACCAAGCTCATTTGCGCCTAGATGACCAAGGCCTATTTTTAAAAACCAGCATGTGTCACTTTATAAGGCTCTATAACTTTAGAAGGCTTTAACTTAAGTGTTTTTGAGTTTTTCCATGACATTTTCTACTTCAAGTTAGTGGAAAATTTTGGTTGATATATTTAACATTTATTTATGAAAAAAGGTGAATTTGGTAAACATTTTGATGTTCTATTTTTAACTTCAAAATGTTCTGTTTTTCAAACTGATAGTTGGGTAGTAAACTAATTTGGGTAGTAAGACTAACATTTACCATATCTCAACTTTGTGTTGGCATAATTTTAGCAGTGTCCTTTTTGTTTTGTTATCATGCTAGAAAGAGCACAAATCGAACAGCATTCTCTCAAATTTTCAAGAATCTTTAAATAATAAATTATTTTAGGGACCATTTCATTTCTATAGCGGTTTTGGAGGTTCTGTTAATAGAACCCCCCACACATCCCCCCGTTCTATTAACTTCACCCCTCAAACTATTCAAAACAGCAGAAAGGCAGCTTGTTAACCCTTTATGTATTTTACAGAATTGCAAACAATATGAAGGTTTCATTTGGAATTCTCTAATATTTATCATTAATGCATTCATTTAACCGCAGTTTTTTCTGAGTAAGAGGACTCCTAACATAAGGATGTAACCCGCTGTCAGGGCACATGGCGGGCGTGGAAGGGAAGGAGCCATTGAGCTTTTGTAGGGCAGAATAGTTTTTAGGCGTCATGACGTGTCTGGGGCCACATTCATATGTGGCATTTTGGTTGCATTTTTAAACACAATCTAAAGGCTCTACCTGCGATCGCATGTTGAGGTAAGATTGCATTTACTTTGCATTTAGTTAACTTGTTAGAAACACAATGTTGCCAAAATATGTTATCACAATTGCAGCTTTTAAATTGTGTTTCCGAGGACAACCTTAATGCCACGTGTGAACGTGGCCTCAGGTACCACAAACCTTTATCCCAGAGAATTTGTAAACTTTTTATCATGTAGTATATTAACCCCTTGCTACTGATGGGCTTTTTCTTTTTAACTTTCTGTTTATCATTCCCCACTTAATAACTTTTTTATCTTTCCATGTGCAGAGCTGTTTGAGGGCTTATTTTCTACATAAGAAATTGTACTTCCTAGTGACAGTATTTTATGTTCCATCCCTTGTACTGGGAAGTGGGAATACAATTCAAAATGGGTTAAAATTGACAAGAAACCGCATTTGCGCCATTTTCTTGTGGGCTCTGTTTTACCTCTTTCACTGAATATTCCAAATGACATCTCTAATATATTATTTTGTTTAGTACGATCATAGGGATACCAAATTTATATAGGTTTTATTATGTGTTAATAGATTTGACCAAAAATGTAAAACTTGTAAAAATTATTACCTTTTATTAACTTATTACCTTTTATTAAAATTATTAACTTTTTCACTTTTATTATTATATTTTTCCTTTTTTTTTCTTTCATATTACAGGGGGTGGACCAAGCAGGAAGATGCTGTAGGCAGACCCAGGGACCTTCGTTAGGACCCCAGCTGCCCAGCTAAGAAGACGGCATCCAGAGATTGCATCACGGGTGCCAGGAGGAGAGGTAAACAGATCCCAAGGTCAAAACATTGAATGCGGGATCTAATGGGTTAACCTTTCCAATCCGGCTGTTAGAGCAGGATCCCAGCTGTCATAAGACAATTGGCAACACTACTCCTCCCTGCATGGGGGCCATGCAGAACTTAGGTTAGGCCGGAGTGTCTAGCCTAAGGGACCGATCATCTAGTGATTGATGTAGAAACCTGTATGGGTGCTTACTAAGGGGTTAAAATTGAATGAAGGTTTAAGAAATTTCAGCTCCTTAACATGTGCAACATCCCCCAACGTGGCCTAGCCTTTTCTTGGGGCCTGGAGGCAGCCTGGGCATGAAATACTGGAGTGGGTGGCAGTTGCGGCCTAGGCACACTGATGTCACAGTGCTTGGTATGGGGAACGGAGGGCTGTCCTACACCCTGGCAGGTCTCCAGCAGTTGGTGTGTGCATGAAATAAGGAGGGAGAGGCTGAGGTACTGTTTCTCCCTGGGGCAGCCCCTTAGGCTGTGGGCCTAAACAATCTCACAGCAGAACTGGTACTGGAGTGGTCTTGGAGAGGGTCCTCAGGAATGGATCACCAGCCTTGTAGTAGATGCAGCCTAGGAGGGAGCTGTGTCCAGTTGTGGAAGCTGCAGCTCTGAGTCTTCAGACTCCGGTCCTGGGATTAGCTAAATGTCAGCCCTGGTGGTGGACTGACACCGTCTCTCTCTCTCTCTCCTCACTCTGTGTGCGGTGTTCTGTCTGACTGGACTGAACTCTATCCCCTCCCTGTCCAGGGGTTTTATTATCCTGGTCAGGTGGTGGCTAACTCTCTAATCACAGTCCAGTGTACATGGTAAAACACAATTAGTTGGAAACTTACATCCACTTAGCCCTTGCCTTTCCAGGCAGGATCTACAGCTGCTAATTTCCTAATACCAAGTGCTAGAACCTTCTAGAGGGTTCATGACTCCCTCTGACAGCTCCTAACCTGGAGAGGGCACTGTTTGCAACTCCTCCCTTGCCCGTGTATTGGCAGGGGTCTTGCACATGTTCATCATAGTCAATAGTAACAGGACAATGTCATTCTCAATTAAGCAGACATAATTTGAAGAGTAGTGAAAACATGCGGTCAAAGCAGATCACCATGCAGGTGAAACAAGCAATCCTTAAGCTGTAAAACAGAAAGAAATCAGAAAGAAAGAACTGGTGAACTCTTAAGTGAAAATAGGAAGCCCACGGTAGACAACAGCGGTGAATCATCATAGACTAATTTCCATGTCAAAGAGAAAAAAAAAGGGGGGGGGAGCTACAGTGTTAGATATTTTAGATCAGCAGTGAGATTGTACAGCTCAAGTGGGATATGAATGAAATTATGACCTACGTAGTTTAGATCAATCAGAATACTTACCTGAGCGTTGAGACAGGGCAAAATAAGGTAGAACCACTTCCGTCCTGTAGGCATGGAGGACATATCTTGTAGGGAAACACTACCCTGAACCCAGTTTATACTTACCTGGAACTTACTTACCTGGAACTTAGGGAGGACCCACGTACCCCCTCCTAATATTCTGAGGGGAATCTTAGGGAGGACTGATGTACCTCCTATAGAGTCCTAAATACTAAGAAAAATAGCCCTGTATATCAACACTTGACAAATGAATTACATGAACTCCTGATAAGGGGCTAAAGTAAACACGAGTTGTCGCGTACTGTCGCGTACTGAGCAGAACAAACGATCACGATGATCATACAGAATAGCTCTTAATTTATAAATGCAAAAAAACGACTATTACCAGTACTAACATAGGTCATCTTCCTACCCATTACTACATGGAAGCTGTGATAAATCACTGACTGTAATTTTAAACCACATTGTGTGTTGGACGAAGTTGCACCCTACTTTATACTTCTTTATTTTTTATAAGCATTAATAAAAGTTAAGTCTTAGTGACAATTGGGTAGATACGAAAACCCTTCACAACAGCCAACCAAAACACTCTCCAGTATAAAGGTATATCAATATCCAAATCTACCATAAAAGAGAAGACTGAATGAAAGTAAATTCACTGGCACTTATAAGCCTCAAGAATAAAACGGTTAGATTAGACTATGCTAAAAAGCATCTTAAACAGCCTGCACAAATCTGAAAGAACATTAATTGAACTAATCAACATCTATCAGAATGATGGAAAGAAGGCGTGGTATAGCTTATGATCCAAAGCATAGCACATAATTTGTAATACACAGCAGAGTTAGTGTGAGGGCTTGGGCATGCATGGTTGCCAGCGGCACTGGGTCACTAGTGTTGACTAATGATGTGACACAGGAAAGAACCAGCTGTACAAATTCTGAAGTATTCAGGAACATAATGGGGGTAATTTACTAAGGGCCCGAATCACGTTTTTCCATCGGGTTACCCGAATTTTACCGTTTTGCGCCGATTTTCCCTGAATTGCCCTGGAATTTTGGTGCATGCGATTGGATTGTGGTGCACGCAACGGAAATCAGGGGCCGTTGCTATAAGAAAACCCGACGGATTTGGAAAAACCGCCGTATGTTTTTTTTTAAAGTGTTACTTGACACGCGCTTACCTGCACCCATGATAGCTTGGTGAACTCCGGCGGACTCCAGCGGACTTCAGCGCAGCAGCGACACCTAGTGGACATTGGGCGCACTACCTTAGTGAATTGCCGGAAAACCCGAATCCTCCACAGAGAACGCGCCGCTGGATCGCAAATGGACCGGGTAAGTAAATCTGCCCCATTGTTCTCAAATACAGCCACCAAACTAAATGGTCAGCAGATTGGCAATGACCAAAAAGATAAAGCCAAAGGAACGTAGGGGTTTATTAAGGCAAAAAAGCGGAATAGTTTTGTATGGCCAAGTCAGTCACCTGATCTCTGCCTAATTGAGTGAGCATTTCACTCAGTTAAGACTGAACTTCAGACAGACAGGCCCAGAAACAAACTATAACTAAAAAACACTGCAGTAAAGGCCTGGTAGAGCATTAAAAAGGAGGAAACACATCATTTGTTGGTGTTTTCAAGTATTAGAAATTAACATTTTATTTACCATTAATTAATTTGTTAAATTACTTTTGATGTTCTGAAATGAAGGGATTGTGTTTAAAACATGCTTCAGTCCTTTACATTTTTATTCAATCATTTTGTTCAAATTACTGAATTACAGCTGAAGACTGAACCTCAATTACGTCTGAATTGCTTTTTTCAAACTTGTGGTAGTTATGTACAGAACCAAAAGTAGAAAATGTTGTTTCTGTCCAATTCTTTATGGAACTTACTTTATGCAAAGGTCATAGTGCAATCACTTTTAGCATCAGGGCTACATTTGGGGGCACTTTGAAGGACATTGTTGCTATCTAGGGAAAGTGACTGTGTTTTTTTCTGGGTAGAGATGTGTAGCAAGGAGCTGAAAACATCTGGGCAGTCAATTTGGTAGCAATAAATCAGAGCCATAAGTCACCATGAATTACTTTATAGAGATTGTGAGTTCACATCACAGTTGAGAGTATTCCAACATGATGAAGACCATGGCAGACCAATCCATTATGAAACCAGCAAAAACTTTGCGCTTATTACGAACCTGTCAAGCAAACAGTGCAAACACAACCAGACTTGGTGCAAGATGTTAGACTGGGTAACTGGTGGTGAACTAACCTTGTAACATCCCTGCACTATGGCACTACCAACAGCAGATAATACCGCCCTAATGAGGGTGAACTCACTATATGGAATCTGATTATAGAGCTGAAGAGATTCTTCAAGGTGACAGGGAAAACTTCCTTTGTCTTCAAGCTGCTGGATGGTGGAATGGACAGGTAGCAAGAGGACAGAGACAGGACAGTTTTCACCCAAGTACACAGAAAAGCATCAAGAACCGGTATAACATGGGGTCAAATGCAAATCCAAGATGATGTCAAGGCACAGAGTCGAATAGTAATATAATGGTTGATTAAATGTAGCTGAGGTCAGACATACAGAATAGCAAACATAGAAATAGCACTAGATATTAATAAATAGTGAACTGAAATATACAACACAATCTGATAGAACTGGGTAGAATATAAAGGGAGGAATGGACACTTCATCCAACACTGACTATTTTCAAGCAAGAAGTCTGAAACCTGATACCAATTGAGTTCTGTCAACAATGCTTTGTTTTTTTCATTTTCTAGACTACATTTGATGTAATCACATCAGATACACTGCAACTATAAAACTCAGCAGGCTAATCTGCTGTGATTATGCAATGGCTAATATGCTGTGTTTTCAAATACATGTGGCTCAAACAAATACTTTATGGCAAATCTAGACGAAAGCGCTTTTCTATTTTATTGGGTAATACAAAGTGACATGGGCTATTACCATATATATTCAAGTATAAGATGAATCCCACTGAGCTTATACTCGAGACAGAGTCACGTCTATGTGCTCTACCCAAGCACACACTATGACACGACTGGGATACCCAGCAGTGTTTGCCAAATACCAGACAGTGTTAGCCACTATCTTCAGATTATGCATTCATAACTGAGATTCACGCATAGATACGTGTTATGAAGTGTATTTTTTGACCTTGTGAGGGTGTCACTTGTTTTGGATCTGTGCGATTTTGTTATTTTAGTTTTTTAGATTATTTTGTATTTTATGAACCTGTTGACTATATGTGATTTCATAAAGCAATAGTTTTAATATTTACATGATATGTCTAAGATTCTATTAGTAGGTTATATTGTTATAATACTAAAAATTATCCACATGATGCTTATAGTACATCAGTTACTTGAGGCAAAGATTGCCACTAAGTTAATCTTAGGTACACCAGAAGTCTTATGGATGCTCCATTTAGGTTTCTGGGTAAGGGACATGCAAATATGTTTTCCAAGAAGTATTGTAACATAATAATGGGATCATTTCCAAAGAAGTAAGTCTCTTTTAAAACAAATTGACACCCAATTGTTCCAGTTGCTCCTTTGGAGGCATAAAACTTCTGAGCATACTGCTCACTCAGTTGATCAATGAGAGATACTGGAAACATGTTTCCACATGAATGCAATGGCCTTTCTAAATCTTTTATTTCCCACATATTTATTATATTGTCTTCTTCAACTTTTTTTACAGTATAGAAAAAAATTAAAGCAGGTGTCATCATGGTAGATATAAAAATAGAGACTTGAAACTTATAAACAGGATTTAAAGAAACAGCAG